>NC_137148.1:68594623-69277066 GCF_951394435.1 Stenella coeruleoalba
TAAATTCATAGTATATTACAAGAGAAAAAAATAGACTTTACTGTTTTCAGCCATTGAAATTTGGGGTTGTTTGTTACTGCAGCATAATCTAGCTTATTCTGACTGTAAAAACAAAATATCTGTACTTGAGAAGTACTCATTGTAGTGAGAAGAGACAAACAAGAGGAAAATAAAACATAATAAGTAAGGCACCTAATGTGATAAAAGATAATAAACACTATGGAATTAAAAATAGTACAGTAGGTAAGAAGTAAGGATTAATTCAGATTTAAGGGACAAAGAAAGTTGGGAGGATGCAGGTTATAGAACTAATTAGGGAGGTCAACTAATGAATGATCTCTGAGCCCTTAGCAAAGTTTCTGACACATAGTAAGCCTCAAAAAAGTTATTTATTTTTACACTATCTAGATTTAATATAATGGATTTGTTGACTATATAGTACTACTTTTTGATCTTTTTCTTCCGATAACTTTTATTAAAATTTAAGGCAAATCCTTACATGATAGTTCAGAAGCTAGGGTGGATAACATTAAACTCCCAGGTTTCTGAACCTTACTTATTTAGCTTCAGAGCATACAAATCTTATTAATATTTGGTCTTAAGGCATCGATGTTACCATACTTGTGCTATGGGGAGAATTATTTTTAATGCCACTGAGAAAATCCAGGTGCAACATGCTTGTTAATTCACACTACACATTTATCTGCTTGGCAGGAAGAGTCTGTAAGGAAACTTGGCATGTTAATGTTGCTATAATGCACCTTTCTTCACCCTGCTGTCAGTGGCAATACTGCATATGAAAGCAAAAACAGTGAAAGAGAAAGAACATTGCCTAAGTTAAGTTTGCTTTTCCTTGTTATACCCAAGCTTGAATCAGAGGGGTTTTGTAATAAACATGGAATCATCTTCAAAGTAATTTTTTTTTTTTTTTTTGTGGCACGTGGGCCTCTCACTGTTGTGGCAGAGCACAGGCTCCAGATGCGCAGGTTCAGCGGCCATGGCTCATGGGCCTAGCCGCTCGGTGGCATGCGGGATCTTCCCGGACTGGGGCACGAATCTGTGTCCTGCATCGGCAGGCAGACTCTCAACCACTGAGCCACCAGGAAAGCCCCAAAGTAATATTTTAAAGGTAAATGCAGTTTGTGAATTAAAGGAATAATTTCCATTAAGAAAATGACAGAGACAAATAAATCACTTTTAGATATTGAAAATAGAATTTTTAATTAAAAATTAATATTTCAAACTAAAATTCTATTTTCCTCAAGTTTTACCAATCATCTTAGTGAAGTTGTTAAACCACTCTACTTCCCAAAATCAAAATGTAGGAAAGTTTCCTTTTCTATTGAAAATGCTTGAGTCCTTGATTCAGAAATAGAAAATATCTCCAAATTTAAGGATAAAACTTTTAACTTGTATTTCTAGAAACTTATAACATTGGTGTTATTTATTGATAGGTCATAGTTATGAAAGGAATAACAAAAGATACAAATGTATGTTTACTCATTACAAATAAAACACCTCCCCATAATTAATGCCTAAAATACCAAATCAATATTTATACTCTTCCTATGTGGAAATATGTTATTCCTAACCAGTATTCTTTTCACTGTGTGATGGAAAACACCATCTGGGTCCATGGTTTGACTTTCTAAAGGTAAAATAGAACATCAGTTAAAAAAATAAAAAGAAGAAGAAGAAGCATGGCCATTTCAATTTTCCTTACTTCCAAGCAATCTCTTTCCACATAAATCTAATCAATCAAGAAAAGAGAAAATTAATCAAGTAGCTGACCATTTTAGCCAGTCCAGTGATCTTTCTAACCTATTAATAAACTTGACTCTAATAGTAGTTAGCCAAATAGTTAGGATTTTTATAAGTGAAGTATATTTACATAATAGTGCTACAGTTTATCCAGGAATGCTTACTTGAATTTGTACAAGAAATGTCAAAAAGATGTTGAGCTGCTAGTTCATTTCATTCCTTCATTCCTTCCAAATATTTATTATACCTGGAAGACTTACCAGGCACTACTAAAGGAACTAATAAACAAGACAAAAATGGTCTCTGCTTTTGTGGAGCTTTCATTCTACCGATGAGGAGACAAAAAATAAACAAGTGACCGAATAAATGATCAAGTTATTCTAGATAGAAATGAGTGCAATAAATAAAATATACTGATACTAGGATGATGTTGCAGAGAATTAGGTTTGGTGGAGGCAGACTGAAAAGTAAGTCAGGAAAAGTACTTCTCAGAAACCAATGTGATAGGAGGATATTTGAGCTAAAATCTAAATGACAAAAACAGCATATCCTTACAAACATTGGTGGGCATAGCATTCCTAGTATAGGAATAACTAATCTAAAGACCCTAGGTAGAATAAATTTGGTTTACTTGAGGAACAGAAAGGGCAGTAAGACTAGAGTAAAGTAGACAGACAGTGATAGGAGATGAGGTCAGAGCCAAAGAAAGACCAGATGGTGAAGACTTAGAGACAATGATAAGCTATGAAGGGAAACCATGGTAAATTTTTGTTCTTTTGTTTGTTTTGTTTCACTTTGTTTTGAATGCAGAAAATGACATAAATATATATATAGTTTTTTATACTTATTTTGATTACCATTGAGAGTCAATTAATAAAAAGCCAAAAACAGAAACTAGGAGAATAGTCTGGAATGTACCAAATGAGAGAAAGTGGAGATGGGAAGACATGGAAAGATAGATTCAGGATATGCTTATAGACAGAGCCATAGAATTTGATGGAGATTGAGCTCATGAGCAAAAAGGAAGATACCAAAAATGCTACAGTAGGTTGGGGTTGGGCAACTGCATGGAAGCTGATGCTATTTAAAAGAAATAAAACAGCTAAAAACAACAACAACAAAACAGCTAAAGTATTAAGTATCTGGTAAGAGTTGAGGACTCTTCTTGACTTTAAAGATTTGGCTCATTAAAAATTTAGTCACTTAGTCATTTAGCCACTTCAAAGATTTAACTAATTTAATCTTCATAACAGTGCTATGAATTGAGTACTATTTGATTCCCATTTATGAATTAGGAAATTGAAACACAAAGAGAGTACTTCATACAAGTACTTAATACAAGTAGCTTGTATTAAGTTATACAGCTAGAATCAACACAAGGAAGGTTACACTATATAGTTGACCCTTGAACAACACAGGGGTTTGAGGCGCCAACTTACACACAGTGGAAAATCAACATATAACTTTACAGTTGGTTCTCTGTATCCAGGGTTTCACATTCTTGGGTTTAACTAACCAGGGATTGTGTAGTACCTTCTGATAGTTTTTTGTTGGTTGTTTTAAGCTGTTAAATTTGGAGGGTAATTTATTATGTGACAATTGGTAACTAATACATGAGAAGTATTTTTTAACTTAGAAAATAAAAATATAAAGGAAATTGATACCATAGAGGATAATAATTTTTAAATCATAAATCATTTATATTGACAAGAATTAAAATGAGATTAAGCTCTTTTATGATGCCTAAAATACACATGACACTGTGGCATTCTTTTGGTGGTATATCTTTGCATAAATTCATAATTTACTATTAACCTATACACAAGAAAATTAACCAATAAAGAATCCAAAGAGTTTAATTTGGTAAACAAAATTATTATAGTTATTTTAAATTTCCTCTTTTATGGTGGTAGTAGTTAAAGCAGTTACATATCTCTAGAAAATATGTGTATGGAACTGTAAAATGGGTATATGTGTTAAAGATGTATGTTTTTGGAATTATGAGGTCAGGTGATACACAGCATAAATACTAAGAAGTTACAAATCACACGTACACAGACACACACACATACACACAGACACACACAGATATACCAAAAAAATAATTTTATATATATATATATATATATATATATATATATATATATATATATATATATATATATATATATATATATATATATATATATATATATAGCTCTAAAGTCATGTTTCCTAAGCTGAATATCCCAAATTCAGATGATTTTGCTAGAGAGCTGCCAAAAGACTGTTATATTGAACTGACCTAGAAGATAAAATGAATTTACTTGGATTAATAACATTAAAAGGGAACAGTCTATCCTTTGTACAGTGGTATTTCCTGATCTTCTAAAGGAAAGTTCTTTAGCCCTTTAGCACTAATTTCAATTTCCTATCTTGAAAAGGAGAGACCTGAGGACACATATCTACTCCTCACATGAAATTTAGACACTTTGCAGTTTTCCAAATCCCTGGAAAATAGTATCATATCTCTGATAGAAACTCTAAGTTCCTTTAAAGGGGGATTAAAGAGAGTGAGTCACTTAAGATGGTGGTTTAATTCCTACTTTGTTCTGCATGTTTATATATATTAACTGCATATAAATAAACATTTCAACATAAAATTGTTTACAGTATCTATATATTTTAACTTGTATAAGTATCTCAAATTTAAAATATGGGCATGTAAGTTCAAATTAAATTATTTTTTAAAAAATTTCTCAGAAACGAATTGCCGATATAAAAACTTTCTCTCTAAAACTAGAAAATACCATTTTCCTCCTTCATTTTTAAGCCAAAGAAAATAAACACACCTTATGATAGAAATTGAAGCAGACACAAATCACTTTTGTGATAAACAGAAGACTTGTACCAACCAGAAATCATCATTACAGGAGCAATCTCTTATTAGTTCCCTCTTTCTGTACTTAAGTAGGTACATTTTTCTTAATAAGAACAGCTTAACTGATATAATAGATTTTTAATGGCTAGGTAGGCTCACCCTTCCTAGGAAAGATTTATTCTGCTGAATCAGATAGGGTTCTTGATAGCAAGTAATAGTATTTGACTCTGGATCTCAGGTCAAAAAAGGAATTTGTTGGTTGGATTGTAAGGAATTTATTCGATGAAGCCCATTGGGCCAGGTTTGGAAAACAAGGAGGCATCAAGACAATTCTGAAGGGTGAAGGAGCAGGAAATGAGACTACCACCTTTAGCAGAAGCAGTCTGTTCTGGACACTGCTGCTGCAAGTCATTATTATGGTGGAAACTGAAACAACTGAATTCTGACCATTAACATCCCAGCTCTTGAGTTGGAGAATATGATTGGCAGGACTTAAACGACATGCCAATACTCTTTCTCCCTAGGGGCAAGGAATGGAGCATCTGACTCTCTGTCTTTTGATACAGGAGAAAACTGTACTAAGACTACACATATTGAGAAGTTCCCTAGTATGTATTAGTATGTATGTGTGTTTGTGTGTGTGTGTGTGTGTGTGTGTGTGTGTGTGTGTGTGTGTGTGTAATATGAGATCTTATATGGGGCAAACAAAGCAAAAAAAAAAAACAAATTATCAAACAAAAACTAGCTCATATTCTCTCATCCCTTTTAATAATAATAGGACTTCATGAAGGATTACTCTACTATATGTTTCTGTTATTAGAAGAATTTCACTACTGGATTGATTTTATTAGGTAAATGGATAAACAGCTATTCAATGTGTTTCCCATTCTAAATGTACTTAAATGCTGCACAGGCCCTGATCTTGAGGGGAGAACTGTGATGATTAAATTCTCAGTATTAGGTGGCATCTTTACATACATTGCCTAATCTTTTTTTTCTATGTGTGTTTATTGAATTAATTTTAATTGCCAAATATCTAAATATTTTGCTAATAATAGGTAGTTTTTTCCTCCCTCTCCTACTTGCTTTCTAATCACACATAGCACTATTCTTTTCATAAGCACTTCTGGACTCTCGTTTGTCCACTGGGTTTACATCTTTTCATTTCTTTACCCCGCCAATATGCTGGCAGTAACATTTTAAATGATTCAAGCACAACAGCTCTCTGCTCTTTGCTACTCCACAGCATGATTTTGATCTATACCCATAAAATAAACAGAATGCATAACAAGCACTGGAAGAGAAAAGTCCTTAAAAGGCACAGAAATGATTTTTGTTGGGAATGGGAAGGAGAATGGGAAAGGGGAAACTACAAAGAAAAAAGCCCTGTAGTCACTCCTCTATTCCCGTTTTCATATTGGGTTTATTATATGTAGTCCCAACTCAAGACAACTATATTTCACAGTAAATTACAGTCTGCCTTAAGACTTGGCACAATAACACCAAGAGATTGCAGAGTTGTTCATTGATCAGTGGACAGCAAATATTTAACTTTAGGGGAAAAAATCAAAATTGAATTAAAGTCTTACCAGCTTTTGCCAGGGCTTCCATCTGAAAAGCTTTATTAGCCTCAAAATGATGGAATTGATGACTGGATTCACAGAGCACATTCAAATAACAGAGACCTTTTCCTCAGAGGCAATATTCTCTAAGAAGTCTGAGAAATTTCCAGCAAATTTGTGATATTTTCACGATGCCTGCTGGAGAGTGTAGTTCTCTACTTGTTAAAGAAAAAAGCCTGCCAAAGCCTCACTAAAGTATCAAATTAAGATTTCAGCCTTGCTTTAGGATTTAAAGGCCAAAAAAAAATTTTTTTAACTGTTCATATTCAGTGTAACCTCAATTTTCAAAGGAAGCAAATTATCTCATTCTGAGTTTAGCTACTACTAAAAAAATTTATTCTTATTTTTTTAACATCTTTATTGGAGTATAATTGCTTTAAAATGATGTCTTAGTTTCTGCTTTATAACAAAGTGAATCAACTCTACATATACGTATATCCCCAAATCTCTTCTCTCCTGCGTCTCCCTCCCACCCTCCATATCCTATCCCTCTACGTGGTCACAAAGCACCGAGCTGATCTCCCTGTGCTATGTGGCTGCTTCCCACTAGTTATCTATTTTACATTTGGTAGTGTATATATGTCCATGCCACTCTCTCACTTCGTCCTAACTTACCCTTCCCCCTCCCCGTGTCCTCAAGTCCATTCTCGACATCTGAATCTTTATTCCTATCCTGCCCTAGGTTCTTCAGAACCTTTTATTTTTTTAGGTTCCATATACATGTGTTAGCATATGATATTTGTTTTTCTCTTTCTGACTGACTTCACTCTGTATGACAGACTCTAGGTCCATCTACCTCACTACAAATAACTCAATTTCGTTTCTTTTTATGGCTGAGTGATATTGCATTGTATATATATGCCACATCTTCTTTAGACATTCATCTGTCAATAGACACTTAGGTTGCTTCCATGTCCTGGCTATTGTAAATAGAGCTGCAATAAACATTGTGGTACATGACTCTTTTTGAATAATGGCTTACTCAGGGTACATGCCCAGTAGTGGGACTGCTGGGTCATACGGTATTTCTATTTTCAGTTTTTTAAGGAACCTCCATACTGTTCTCCATAGTGGCTGTATCAATTTACATTCTCACCAACAGTGCAAGAGGGTTCCCTTTTCTCCACATCCTCTCCAGCATTTATTGTTTGTAGATTTTTTTTATGATAGCCATTCTGAGTGGCATGAGGTGATAACTCACTGTAGTTTTGATTTACATTTCTATAATAATTAGTGATGTTGAGCATCCTTTCATGTGTTTGTTGGCAATCTGTATATCTTCTTTGGAGAAATGTCTATTTAGGACTTCTGCCCATTTTTGGATTGCGCTGTTTGTTTTTTTGTGAGCTTCGTGAGCTGCTTGTAAATTTTGAGATTAATCCTCTGTCAGTTGCTTCATTTGCAAATATTTTCACCCATTCTGGGGGTTGGCTTTTTGTCCTGTTTATGTTTACCTTTGCTGTGAGAAAGCTTTTAAGTTTCATTAGGTCCCATTTGTTTATTTTTGTTTTTATTTTGATTTCTCTAGGAGGTGGGTCAAAAGGATCTTGCTGTGATTTATGTCACAGAGTGTTCTGCTTACGTTTTCCTCTAAGAGTTTTATAGTGTCTCACCTTATATTTAGCTCTTTAATCCATTTTGAGCTTATTTTCGTGTATGGTGTTAGGGAGTGTTCTAATTTCATTCTTTTACATGTAGCCAACCAGTTTTCCCAGGACCACTTATTGAAGAGGTTGTCTTTTCTCCATTGTATATTCTTGCCTCCTTTATCAAAAATAAGGTGACCAGGGCTTCCCTGGTGGTGCAGTGGTTGGGAGTCTGCCTGCCGATGAAGGGGACACAGGTTCGTGCCCCGGTCCGGGAAGATCCCAAATGCCGTGGAGTGGCTGGGCCCGTGAGCCAAGGCCGCTGAGTCTGCGCGTCCGGAGCCTGTGCGCTGCAGCGGGAGAGGCCACAACAGTGAGAGGCTCGCGTAGTGAAAAAAAAAAAAGAAGAAGAAGAAAAAAAAAAAGTGACCATATGTGCGTGGGTTTAACTCTTGGTTTTTTATCCTGTTCCATTGATCTATGTTTATGTTTTTGTGCCAGTACCATACTGTCTTGATTACTGTAGCTTTGTAGTATAGTCTGAAGTCAGGGAGCCTGATTCCTGCAGCTCCGTTTTTCTTTCTCAAGATTGCTTTGACTATTCAGTGTCTTTTGTGTTTCCATACAAATTGTGAAATTTTTTTGTTCTAGTTCTGTGAAAAATATCATTGGTAGTTTGATAGGGATTGCACTGAATCCATAGATTGCTTTGGGTAATATAGTCATTTTCACAATGTTAATTCTTCCAATACAAGAGCATGGTATATTTCTCCATCTGTTTGTATCACATTTAATTTCTTTCATCAGTGTCTTATAGTTTTCTGCATAGAGGTCTTTTGTCTCCTTAAGTAGGTTTATTCCTAGGTATTTTATTCTTTTTGTTGCAATGGTAAATGGAAGTGTTTCTTAATTCCTCTTTCAGATTTCTCATCATTAGTTTATAGGAATGCAAGAGATTTCTGTGCATTAATTTTGTATCCTATTACTTTACCAAATTCATGGATTAGCTCTAGTAGCTTTCTGGTAGCATCTTAAGGATGCTCTATGTATAGTATCATGTCATTTGCAAACAGTGACAGCTTTGGATTCCTTTTATTTCTTTTTCTTCTCTGATTGCTCTGGCTAAAACTTCCAAAACTATGTTGAATAATAGTGGTGAGAGTGGACAACCTTATCTTGTTCCTGAACTCAGAGGAAATGATTTCAGTTTTTCACCATTGAGAACGATGTTGACTGTGGGTTTGTCATATATGGCTTTTATTATGCTGAGGTAAGTTTCCTCTATGCCTATTTTCTGGAGAGTTTTTATAATAAGTAAGTGTTGAATTTTGTCAAAAGCTTTTTCTGCATCTATTGACGTGATCATATGTTTTGTCTCCTTCAATTTTTGAGTATGGTTTATCACACTTATGATTTGCTTATATTGAAGAATCCTTACATTCCTGGGATGAACTCCACTTGATCATGGTGTATGATCCTTTTAATGTGCTGTTGGATTCTGTCTGCTAGTATTTTGTTGAGGATTTTTGCATCTATATTCATCAGTGATATTGGCCTGTAGTTTCTTTCTTTGTGACATCTTTATCTGGTTTTGGTATCAGTGTGATGTTGGCCTCGTAGAGTGAGTTTGAGAGTGTTCTTCCCTCAGCTATATTTTGGAAGAGTTTGAGAAGGATAGGTGTAAGCTCTTCTCTAAATGTTTGAGAGAATTTGCCTGTGAAGCCACCTGTTCCTGGGCTTTTGTTTGTTGGAAGATTTTTAATCTCGGTCTCAATTTCAGTTCTTGTGATTGGTCTGTTTATATTTTCTATTTCTTACTGGTTCAGTCATGGAATGTTGTGCTTTTCTAAGAATTTTTCCATTTCTTCCTGGTTGTTCATTTTATTGGCATAGAGTCGCTTGTAGTAATCTCTCATGATCCTTTATATTTCTTCAGTGTCAGTTGTTACTTCTCCTTTTTCATTTCTAATTCTATTGATTTGAGTCTTCTCTCTTTTTTTCTTGATGAGTCTGGTTAATGGATTATCAATTTTGTTTATCTTCTCAAAGAACCAGCTTTTAGTTTTATTGATCTTTGCTATCATTTCCTTCACTTCTTATTCATTTATTTCTATCTGATCTTTATGATTTCTTTTCTTCTGCTATCTTTGGGTTCTTTTTGTTCTTCTTTCTCTAATTGCTTTAGGTGTAAGGTTAGGTTGTTAATTTGAAATGTTTCTTCTTTGTTGAGGTAGGATTGTATTGCTATAAACTTCCCTTTTAGAACCACTTTTGCTGAGTGCCATCGGTTTTGGGTCATCGTGTTTTCATTGTCATTTGTTTCTAGGTATTTTTTTTATTTCCTCTTTGATTTCTTCAGTGATCTCTTGGTTATTAAGCAGTGTATTGTTTAGCCTCCATGTGCTTGTATTTTTTACAGATGTTTTCCTGTAATTGATATCTAGTCTCATAGAGTTGTAGTCGGAGAAGTTACTTGATGTGATTTCAATTTTCTTAAATTTACCAAGGCTTGATTTGTGACCCAAGATATGATCTATACTTGAGAATGTTCCATGAGCACTTCAGAAGAAATTGTATTCTGTTGTTTTTGGATGGATTGTCCTATAAATATCAATTAAGTCCATCTTGTTTAATGTATCATTTAAAGCTTGTGTTTCTTTGTTTATTTTCATTTTGGATGATATGTCCACTGATGAGAGTGGGAGGTTAAAGGCCTGTACTATGATTGTGTTACTGTCGATTTCCCCTTTTATGGCAGTTAGCATTTGCCGTATATATTGAGGTACTCCTTTGTTGGGTGCATAAATATTTACATTTGTTATATCTTCTTCTTAGATTGATCCCTTGATAGTTATGTAATGTCCTTCTTTGTCTCTTGTCATAGTCTTTATGTCAAAGTCTATTTTGTATGATATGAGAATTGTTACTCCAGGTTTTTTTTTTTTTTTTGTGGTATACGGGCCTCTTGTTGTTGTGGCCTCTCCCGTTGCGGAGCACAGGCTCTGGACGTGCAGGCTCAGCGGTCATGGCTCACGGGCCTAGCTACCCCGTGGCATGTGGGATCCTCCCAGACCGGGGCGCGAACCCGTGTCCCCTGCATTGGCAGGCAGACTCTCAACCACTGCACCACCAGGGAAGCCCCTCCAGGTTTCTTTTGATTTACATTTGCATGGAATATCTTTTTCCATTCCCTCCCTTTCAGTCTGTATGTTTCCCTAAGTCTGAAGTGGGTCTTTTGTAGACAGCATATACATGGGCCTTGTTTTTGTATCCATTCAGCCAGTCTATGTCTTTAGATTGGAGCATGTAATCCATTTACAATAAAGGTAATTATCAATATGTATGTTCCTATTACCATTTTCTTAATTGTTATGGGTTTGTTATTGTAGGTTTTTTTCTTCCCTTGTTTTTCCTGCCTAGAGAAGTTCCTTTAGCATTTCTTGTAAAGCTGGTTTGGTGGTGCTGAATTCTCTTAGCTTTTGCTTGTCTGTAAAGGTTTTAATTTCTCCATCGAATCTGAATGAGATCCTTTCTGGGTAGAGCAATCTTGGTTGTAGGTTTCTCCCTTTCATCACTTTAAATATGTCCTGCCACTCCCTTCTGGTTTATAGAGTTTCTGCTGAAAGATTAGCTGTTAACCTTATGGGGATTCCCTTTTATGTTATTTGTTGTTTTTCCCTTGTTGCTTTTAATATTTTTTCTTTGTATTTAATTTTTGATAGTTTGATTAATATGTGTTTTGGTGTGTTTCTCTTTGGATATATCCTGTATGGGACTCTCTGTGCTTCTTGGACATGATTGATTATTTCCTTTCCCATATTAAGGAAGTTTTCAACTATAATCTATTCAAATATCTTCTCAGTCCATTTTTTTTCTCTTCCTCTTCCAAGACCCCTATAATTCGATTGTTGGTGCATTTAATGTTGTCCCAGAGGTTTCTGAGACTGTCCTCAATTCTTTTTATTCTTTTTTTTTTACTCTGTCTGTGGTAGTTAGTTCCACTCTTTTATCTGCCAGGTCACTTATCCATTCTTCCCCCTTAGTTATCCTGCTATTGATTCCTTCTAGAGAATTTTTAATTTCATCTATTGTGTTGTTCCTCATTTTTGGTTTGCTCTTTAGTTCTTCTAGGTCCTTGTTAAACATTTCTTGTATTTTCTCCATCCTATTTCCAAGTTTTGGGATCATTTTTACTATCATTACTCTGATTTCTTTTTCAGGTAGACTGCCTATTTCCTCTTCGCTTGTTTGGTCTAGTGGGTTTTTACCTTGCTCCTTCATCTGCTTTGTATTTTTCTGTGTTCTCATTTTACTTAACTTACTGTGTTTGGGGTCTCCTTTTTGCAGGCTACAAGTTCACTGTTCCCATTGTTTTTGGTGTCTGCCCCCAGTGGCTAAGGTTGCTTCAGTGGGTTGTGTAGGCTTCCTGGTGGAGGGGGCTGGTGCCTGTGTTCTGGTGGATGAGGCTGGATCTTGTCTTTCTGGTGGGCAGGACTGTGTCCAGTGGTGTGTTTTGGGGTGTCTGTGACCTTATTATGATTCCAGGTGGCCTCTCTGCTAATGGGTGGTATTGTATTCCTGTCTTTCTAGTTGTTTGGCATAGGGTGTCCAGCACTCTAGTTTGCTGGTCATTTAGTGGAGCTGTGTCTTAGCATTGAGATGGAGATCTCTGGGAGACCTTTTGCCGTTTGATATTAAATGGAGCTGGGAGGTCTCTTGTACTTTCTATATAGACAATCATGTCATCTGTAAATAAGGATAATTTTGTTTCTTTCTTTCCAATCTATATGAATTTTAGTTATTTTTATTGCCTTAAGACACTGGCTAGAATTTCCAGTAGAATCTTGATTAGCAATACTAGGAGCACACATACTTACCTTATTCTTATTCTTAGGCCAAAAGCATTCAGGTTTGCAGCATTACATATGAGGTTATCTGTAAATTTTTGTAGCCACCCTGCAATTGGTGAAAAAGTCTTCTTTCTTCCCAGATTATAGAAAGTTTCTGTCACGAATGAATGTTTAATTTTGTCCAAACTTTCTGCATAAATTTATATCATGTGGATTTTACTCTTTAGATTGTTAATTGGTAGATTATATTAATTGATTATTGAATATTTACCCAGCTTTGATTTCTGGGGAATAAACAACTCATTTGATTTGGTATATTATTTCTTTTATATATTGCTGGGTTTAGTTTGGTAATATTGCATGGAGGATTTTTACATCTGTGTTCATGAGGAATACTCTTCTTTATTATTCTATTTTTCTAGTTTTGATGTCAGATTTTTGCACATAAAATTAGTTGGGAAAAGCTGTCTCTTCTGTTATCCATAGAATTAATGGTATTTCTTCTATAATGTTTGGTAGAATTCAGCAGTAAAAACAGCTAGGCCTGAAGATTTCTTTAGGGGGAAAATTTTAAAATATAGATTCCATTTATTTAATAGTTGTGTGGCTTTTCAAGTTATCTATATCACCTTGGATGAGTTTTGGTAGTGTGTGACTGTCAAGTAATTAACTCATTTAATCAAAGTTACTGAATGTATCTGCAAAGTGCTGTTTATGGTTATACTATACATAGCTACACTACAAACAACACTTTGCACATAAATCCTTTTGACATCAAGAGGGTCTGTAGTTCTTTTATTTCTAATAACTTGTGTCTTCACTATTCTCTATTACTTTGTCAGACTTGCTAGAGGTTTATCAATGTTGTTAGTGTTTTCAAAGAAACAGTATTTGGTTTCATTGATTTTCTTTATTTTTTCTGTTTTCAGCTTCTGATTCCTGCTCTTAATTTTAATTATTATTTTACTTCTGGTTGCATTAGTCTTATTTTGCTCTTCCTTTTCTAGTTTCTTAAGATAGATGCTTAGGTTATTGATATGAGACTTTCTATCACAAGTATTTAATGCTATAAATTTCTATCTAGGCACAATTTTAGCTACGTCTCACTAGTTTTGATATATTATATTCTCATTTTTGTTCATTTTAAAATATATTCTAATTTCTCTAAGACTTCTTCTTTAAGCCATGAATCACTAAGAAGTGCATTGTTAGTCCAAGTTTTGGGTATTTTTCTGTTACCTGTTTTAAAAAAAAAATGGCCTCTAGTTGAATCCCATTATAAATCAGAGAATATATTTTAAATGATTTTAGTTCTTTTAAAGGTTTATTTTATGAACAAGGATATGGTCTATCTTGGTGAATGTTCTATGTACACTTGAAAAGAATATGTATTCTGCTGTCTGGGGGTGGAGTTTTCTATAAATATTCAGTAGATTCAGTTGATTGATGGTGTTGTTTACTTCTTTTATATACTTTCTGATATTTTGAATACTAGTCCCATATAGTCCTGACAGAGCAGCATTGAAGTCTCCAAACATAACTGTATGTTTGTCTATTTCTCCTTTTGGTTATGTCAGTTTTACTTCATGTATTTTGAACATCTGGTGTTAGAGGGTGGAATATTTTATTCTTTGTGAACTGTTTGTTGTTTATTATGTAATGTCTATTATTATCTCCTAATTTTCTTTGCTCTGTAGTCTACTTTTCTGATATTAATACGGTCATACATTTTTTTTTTGATTACTGTTTGCATGGTGTATCTTTCACTATACTTTTAACCTATCTACGTCATTATATTTGAAGTTAGTTTCTTATAGACAGCATATAACTGAGTCATTTTTATCCAATCTGGTTATCTCTGTCTTTTAATTGATGTCATTTTATGTAATTGTTGATATATTTACATTTATAACTTTAATATATTTTTTCAGTTTGCCCCCACTGTTTTATGGATCTCTATTGTCCCTCCCCTGACTTCTTTATCTTACAGTCTACTGAGTATCAATATTTTACTATTCCAAGTACAATGTAGAAATCTTACCACTACAGATGCCCCCCTCTTATACATACATATTAATATTATATTAACATATATTCTATATTTTATATGTACTATATAGTAATATATATTGTATATCCCCTTCTTATATTTTAGTTCTCTTATATATTATATATACTTATATTGAAAATCAGATGATATTATAATTTTTACTTACAACCTCCAAATATATTTAAAAGAACTCAAAGGATAAGAAGTTTATTATGTTTGCTGAGATAGTTACAATTTCCATTGTTATTCTTTCCTGATGTCCCAACTTTCCTTCTGATATCAGTTCCCTTTTGTCTTAAGAACTTCCTTTCACAAATCTTTTAGAACATGTCAGCTAAAAATAAATTCTCTTAGCTTTGCTTTATCTGAGAATGTCTTTGTCACCTTCATTCCTAATATTTTCACTGGATATGGAATTCTGGTTGACAGTTGTTTTCTTTCAGCACTTTTAAATGTGGCAGTTCTTCCCAGTCTCCATGGTTTCTGATAGGAAATCCTCATTCAAGCATTGTCTCCCTACAGGTGATGCATTGGTTTTCTCTTGTTGCTTTCAATTTTCTTTTCTTTAGTTTGAAGTTAAAATTTAAGTTTGATTATGAGGTGCCTGGACATGAATTTCTTTGGATTTATTCTGTTTGGAGTTTGCTAAACTTCTTGAATATGTAGGTTTGTGTCCTTTACCAAACTTGGCATGTTTTCAGGAATTATTCCTTCAAATATTTACTCAGCATTGCACACTTTCTTTTCTTATGTCTCCCTTTAATGACATAAATGTTTGACTTTTATTGTCTCACATGTTAATTTTGTTAGCTTTTTCAATAATTTTTCTCTCTATTGTTCAGATTGGGTAATGCTATTGTTATGGACTGAATGTTTTCGTCAGTTAGAGAGACCCAATAGGTTATACTTACCCTGTCTTATCCAGAATCAAAACCCTCCAGAGTGCATTCTTTATGCCTTCATTATGTTATTCTGCTTTCCCTTCATTAGTTAATCATATTCAAATAACTGATTAAAGTAAAAATTTTAATTGCAATTTTCCTTTTCCATTATAGGTTTCCACAAATTTATGAGCACCACAAACAATTCATTCATGACAGTGACACATTACACTAATGTAAAATTACAAAACATAAAAAATAAGTTGCTACAAAAAGTATGTATAGATTTTCAATTATATTACTGTTTCTCTTAGCTTATAACATAGACTTTTTTTTTATTATTCATGGCTTAAATAAATGTTTATGTGGTTTCTGAGCAATATGACCTGGCACATTTTGAATGCACTGTCTGTATGAATAATGTGCTAGGTGTACTACTGTATTGAAAAATCAGAAACTTCATTGACTTTTATTATTTTTTAAGTTTGGCTTTCAATCCAGCACCATATGAAATCCAAGAAAAGTAAAAAGATTCTAAAGCCACCTCCCACAAGCTTCAAACTAAACAGCTAGAATCCTGAGAATATAGAATACATATCAGGTTTTTTTTATTCAGATGGCTTGAATTTAATCTCTTTTGCCACCATGAGGATAATCTGAAGTGGGTTCAACTGTTAAAGTGACCTGCTCTTGTCAAGCTTCCAGCTACTGTCAGTACACTTCTTTTCCTTTGGAAATAGCCAGATACAGTTTAAACAAATGAGAGTGCTTCCCATGATAACTTTATAATACTACATCGTCATCATATTAAAAATGCTTCATAATCACAAATAAAGAAGTAAAACCATGGCAGGTTTTTGGTTGCATTTTTTGTGTGTATTTTGCCAATTCAATAACAACTATAAGAATGCATTTTTCTGGTTGTAGATATTTTGGCTGAAACTGAATGTTTTAATTATTGAAATGTAATACTATAAAAAACTTGGTTTGTAATTAGAGAGTCCTTTATTCTTTTCCAATGTGCATGATCTTTTATGCCATTTCTCCATTATATTCATTTGGCTTAAGGAAATATCTATTCTAAAGCTCTAAATAATTGACACTAAAATCAATTAGTTCATATTTCTGAAACTGGAAAGAATTAGAATCATGTAATCACACCTCTTCATTGTAGAGGTGAAACTTCTCAGACTCAGAGATTCAGCTTACATTAAGCAAAAGTCAGGAGCCCAGGTCCCTAAACCTGGTCCTGGTATTCTTTCTACAATAAGGAAGTGATTTTGTTAGTCTCCTGTCCCTGTGAGAAAAATGCACATACATGCAAAAGTTTGCTGAAATTTTAGGTGTCCACTAAACACGCATGGATGCCATGTGAGTCTCTAAATTAGGAAACCCTGTGTAGGGACAATTAACTAGCCATCTGGACAGAGAAAAATTAATCTATATTACATCTTATAGTAAAGTAAATTCCAGGAGGATTAAAATTTTAAATATAAAAATGAGACATTTAATATTCTGGAATAAAACATGGTAGAAAATTCCATTCCTGCAAATGAAGAGTTGACTCTAACAGTGACCCAAAAATCTACCAACCTAAAAGTAAAGAGTAATAAATTTGACTGTTAAAAAAATTCTATAAGAAACATTGAAAGACAAAACTAAAAATCTATTCAATACTGCACATATTAATTGCTAAGCTAGTATGGTAGTTGGAATGGCTCCCCATTCCAGAGAAGTCCATGCCCTAATCTCCAGAATCTATAAGTATGCTATGTTACGTGTCAAAGGGAATTTGCAGATCTAGTGGTGTTATTTTAAGCTGCTAAGCTTGTGGTAGCTTGTTACAGCAGTGATAGAAAACTAATACAGCTATCTAGTATTTAAGAATGAAAATTTAACCTACTGATATAGTTGTAACATATTAAATAACTTTTGTAAATTGCATATAAATGGCCATAACTAGATATTTAAATAAACTGTGCTATGTCCATATTATGGAATACTACTCAGCTATAAAGAAGAATGAGAAAGTTTTTCATACCACTATGAAAATATATCCAAGATATACCATTAAATGAAACATGCAAGTACAATACCATGTGTATAAAGAAGAGAAAAAAATTTTAATATATTTATATTTTTAAATGTATGCATAAAATCCTTTGGGAGAATATAGAAAAAAGCAATAACTATGGTTACCTATTTGTAGTGGGGAGGAGAAGAAAGTGGGTAGCTGAAATTCACAGATAGAAAGGAGATTATGCTATATATATTTAATAATTTTTAGTCTTACAAATGCATTGCCTTTCTAATATATAGATATATGACAGATAATGGTGATGATGAAGATAGCTAGATACATAATATATTTAAATTACATATATCATAATATATTTAAATTTCTCCTGTACTACTCTGGGCTTCCTTTCATATTTGTGACTGCTTAATGGTGTGATTCATCAATAGGGAAAAAATATTGCTTGTATAAAGGAAGAAGAAAAGAAAAGAATGACAGAAAGAAAAAAAAAGCTTTTTAATTTGTCGTTAATACTTTATGCCTCTTATTGGTAAAGAAAATATTTGTTTTTCCCAATTTCACTGGAGCTGTAATATAAATACACCCTGAGAAGATTACATAATATCTTCTAAACATCTCATATGAAGATGACATGTAACATACACAGGTTCATGACACATTATATACTTTTAAAGGGGAGGGGAGGACAAGAAAAGAAAATAATGACTAAAATAAAGAACGTCAAGTACTGAAAAGCATAACAAAGACAAACCACTTTCCTACTTTCCTAATAGCTAGTCCCTTCCTTCCCTCACACTTGGCATCTCAAACCTTTGTCTGATCACCACTCTGAAAAGGAAGCCTCTTCCTCATATCAGGGAATTTATTCATAGCATAGTTCATGAAAGTGAGAGCAGACTTTCCCAATATTCATAAAGTAAAACTAAGGCCAAGAAAATGGCAGAAATCCAGGCCTTTCAGTTTTCTACCAGGTTTTTTAGAGGATCTCTCCCTGAGGCAGGTTTGGCTAGCTGCTAAGAGCACAAGCAAAGACATGGGAAGGGCAGTTCTAGGTAAGTCTGGAGCTTTTTCAAATAGCTAGAGTAGCTATTGGAATAAGATTGGAAATAAGATTGGAAAGCAGATATCAAGTAACAATTGGAGGGTCCTGAAAACTAAGTAATGCTAACTAAGCAATCAGGCACCTTTAAAGATTGTTCAGAAAAGAGTGACCCATCAGAGATATGCTTTAGAGATTAATCTGGCAGTGTGTAGAAGGTAGACGGGACAAGGAAGACAAGAGGCCAGAAAATTTGTAGGCAAGAGCATGAGAGAAAATGCTTTTAGATTCTAAATCTATTTTAGCTCTCTAAAAATTAATGAGGCTGCTTGGCAGTTGCATTACTTACTGCTAAATCTGATTAAATCCCAAAAGCATTTTTTAAAGGAGAGATTAAAGGAAGTGAAGTCAGAAGTTAGGATCAAATGCAAGTACCTACAATTTTTCAAAAAATCATTTCTTAAGGGTCATTCAGTTAATTTAAGAAACACTCTGATACATTCGTAGCTAAAACTCTGATATTTCTTATGTCTCATTTCTAAAGTGTAATTGCAGAGCACATTGCTAAAACAGTAATGAAAGAATTTTAGAGCATTCATCAAAGGACATCGAATGTGAAATAAACAGTGTTGGTTGTGAGTCAGGGGATTGCTGTTCGGCACATTAGACAGCAATGCCCTCTGCAGTTAAATGAGTTCTACTATCTGATTCCTGTGAAGCTTGTTATAAACCCGTGTTTGAAACCACTCAAGTATTTTGTCATTTCAGGTACGATACCCAGGCAATGATAGCACATCAAAGTCTCCAAAGTGGATCCCTGCAGGAAGAATAACTTATAATGATGGAAAGGAGCATAAAAGTTTAGGACTGAGGGGGATAAACCTGGTTTGATTTGGTGGTGATTGTGTACTAAGTAGACACTGTTCTCTGCAAAAAGATTGGCAATTTTCTTCCTGAGTTCTTGGCACTTCTACTTCATGGAAGAGTAGAAGCAGACAATAAAGAAATCATCAGACAATTAAATAAAATACTTATAAATTGTGATTAAAGCCATAAAGTAAACCAAAAAGGAGTCTAAGACAGGTGGATCTCATCTATGGAGGTGATATTTCAACTGAGACCTGAAGGATAAGAAGGACCTAAGCATGTGAGGAGTGGGAAAAAGTAGATGGGATAGCATGTGCAAAGGTCCTGGGTCAGGGACAGAGAGTCACATGTTCCAAGGATAGAAGGAAGATAGTGTTGCTAGAGATATTGAGCAAATGGGACACTGATGACAAAGCAGAAAAGCTAAGATAGAAAAGCTGAGATAGATCATAAAGGTACTACTTACTTTTAGTACTTAGTAAGGAAACTGAATTTTATTCTAAATGCAGTGAGACATATTTGAAGGGTTTTAATTTAAAAAGTGAAAAAGATCACTTGTTCTGCTCTATGGCAAATAATTTCTAGAGGGACAAGAGAAGAAGGCAGGGATGCAGACCATTTTCAGATATTTAACACTCATTCTAGTTTGATTCATTGTGTTATAATGTTGGAAGAGTGTTAAAGGAAGATAGAGGGTATATTCATTTATGGCAAATCAATTCACAGCCTTAAACTGATAAACACTTGCCCTGAAATTATGCCATTGTCTTCAGCAAAAGAAGATAGTTTAGGGACTATTTAATTACAATCTTAAAATAGGATTAAGATCATAAAGTAATAGGTTAAATTTTGAACAAAAAGAGTTCACAATGGCTTATTAGCTCCTTTAAGATAGAAAAGACCACCCTGTGCTAACTGACTTCACTCTACAGATCTAACCTTAAATTACAGTAGAAACAGACATAGATGGTAAATGGTTTCTCTATTATCTTTGTGCGGTCAGGAAGTTTGTCTTAAACTATAAATCCCTCTCATACATTAACATAAGAAATGTTCAAAAATCCCACAAATAACTGGGATTTCCCAACAAACAAGTCCTTTCTCATCTATTTTCCAGAGTAAATGGCAGGTTCATTTCTAGTCTAGAACAAGGGAATGGAACTAAAACTACTGATATTTTTTCCCAGGGGATTGAATGTCAATTCACTCATTTTGAGCTTATTATCCTTTCTCCCTTAAGTGAAAAAAGGAAGAGAGAGAGAGAGAGAGAATTTTGCACACCATAACTTATCCAGGATATCTTTTCTGTCCTTTAAAACATTTCATCAGTATTATCCATGCTACAGTTCCACAGAGAGGGAAATTTATTTTCCATAAAAAGTGACACACTAAACGTTCTAGTTTCTGGCTACAGCATTAATGAACAACTTAAGGACTTCTAAAATTGAATTAGCTGCCCCAATACCTTGAAATTATTCAGATTTTTTAGTCCAGGCTTTCAGAGCTTCCAAGTACCTGTATGAAAATGAAATTATGAAGACAATATTAATAGATTGATTAAGAATCTTTCAACTGATGACAGGATCTACTGGTACAAATAACTAAATGAGATTAATACTATATTGATAATACTCCCTATAGTTTGATGCATACTATTATCTATTTTAGTCTCTAACACATCTGCTATGCTTTATTTATTTTTATTTTTAAATGAATATAAATAGCAGAAAGCCAACCTCCATGTAACACTAACACCTTATCGGCAGTGATGAGTCAAAATTTGGTTCCATGAATATTAGCTTCATTTATCAAATGTCAGGGTGTGTCTGTGTGTGTGTGTATGTTAGGTTAACAGTTCCAGAGTCTGAATAATACTAAAAATTAGAGATATTTGAGACCTAACAAACTTATCAATACTTGTACTGATTTGCCTTCTTCCCAGCAGGGGAAATATAAAAATTATTTAGTCCTAGTTTTGAATTAGGTATTATTAAGACTGGAGAATTATTGGACTTCCCTGGTGATGCAGTGGTTAAGAATCCACCTGCTAATGCAGGGGACACAGGTTCGATTCCTGGTCCAGGAAGATCCCACATGCTGTGGTGCAACTAAGCCTGTGCACCACAACTACTGAGCCTGCGCTCTAGAGACCACGCGCTGCAACTACTGAAGCCCGCGCACCTAGAGCCCGTGCTCCGCAACAAAGAGAGGCCACCGCAGTGAGAAGCCCGCGCACCACAACAAAGAGTAGCCCCCGCTCGCCACAACTAGAGAAAGTCTGCATGCAGCAACGAAGACCCACAGCAGCCAAAAACTAAAATTTAAAATATAATAATAAATTAAAAAGAAAGGTAATATAATTCTATTAAAAAAAAGAGACTGGAAAATTATCTAAGGCTCTTGAGGGCACATCTTTGCTGCAATGAGATGGGTAAACAATGAAAATTCTGTTCAGCATTCCAAATACACACTGCATCACGAAGGCTGAAGTCAAGCTTTTGAGACTATGCTAGTCTAATTAGCAAAATAATTTCAAAAAAGATTTTCCCTTATGATTTCTGCTGTTAGAAACCAAACACCAAAGAAATTTTTTCATAAAGTGACATTTCCTCATTCTTGTATTTCTTTTCTCTCTCCTACCTAAAGAATTGCATTTTCTTTCTATCTTCATAGCTAAGTCCCTTCAATATAAATAGTTCTACAAATGTCAGTGTTTCAATTTTTTTCTGATAGTTATTACCAAATAATTACCCAAACAAGTAAACTGGATTTAGATCAAATTCAAGACTACCAGGGGAAAAAAAAAAACAAATTACATAGAGCCATGAATCAGGAGCCCAGTGCTCAAACAGGAAGAAGGTCATGAGGTTAGGGGATTCAAACAAGTATTTTATTCAGATAATGCATGGTTATAAACATTGGAACTCCAGTGAAGAAACAAAAGTCTGTGTATCTTTACTAGTGTCTATTAATAATTAATATTTAATTAGTACTTTATACATGGAAGTCATAAGATCCAGCATATCACTCACATTGTTTCATTTAATCTCACAAGAACCCACTGAAATTCCTATTTTTAGTTTTACCATTTGACAAATGAGAAAACATAGGTTTAGAGAGCTTTAATGACTTGCTCAAGGTCATAGAGCTCACAAGTGTTGGAACAGGGGTCTGAAATACAAGCTGTCCCATTCTAACTCACTATTCCCTATTTTCTAAAATCATCTACCCAGCACATATTACAGATCTCATAATCTTGTGGGGTGAATGGTGTTATTTTGCTTCCATGATTGAGGATAATTAGGCTAAGAAAAATAAAAAAGGTAACATTTAAAATTGCAAACCAGGTAAGTGCAAGAGCCATATCTAAACTTTCAAGTTTAGCTTGAAGGACATGGAGCTTGTGTCGTTTAGGATTAAAATCGCAGAAGGGACTATACTCGCAACGTTAAAATTGTTTGTTTCAATTTTACTTGATTTTCCATAATTATAGTTTCTTGAGATTTTTTTTAGAATTTTAATATGGAAGATGAAGCAGATCCTGATTTACATGGACTCTTTCCCACATCCACACCTATGTTCCTTTATTGTAAACCAGAAGAGGCCAGAATTATTCCAGGAGAAGGAAAGAGTAACCTATGAGGATAGTGATTTATTTTATACATAATGCAACCAGGAAAAGAAGAATCAAAAAACCTGTAGGTATCGCTACAGTTCTATCCTTTAATCAGGAGGCTTCCATCATGTAACACTGTCTAATTCCCTTTGCCCTGATAATGGAGACAGGAACCAAGGCATAGAAGTAGACAGAGCACTGGCTATTGAAATACTCAGAGAATAACAAGTTTCTGCATATTGCATCATGAGAATTTGAAGGTGTGACCTTCCCAAGTATCATCAATTGTTCTGGCATCAAAGAAAATGTAGAACCATTTGTAAGTGTGGTACATTTGTAAATGCAAAGTTTACACTTTGCTTCTAAACAGTGCTATCTATTGGCCTCAGTTTTAGGCTCACCTTATCCACACAGTATTATGCCTGGCTGTAACATGCACTGTAGATAAAATACTCATGTCTTTTGTAATTTTATTGAAATCAAGAGGTTGCAAACCTGAAGGCTACATCTACAAGTCGTCAAACTTTCACCAAGCAGACTCTCTCCTACAACAATTGATAGGAGGTAGTCAGGTTCAAACTCTGCTGTTACTGGTTTTCTACTGGCTTCAGTATCAGAAGTCCCAATGTCTGCACCCTGGTTTTATGAGTCATGGGGCTTTTCACTCGGCTGGCATGGAAGGGGTTGAAACAGTATGGTCCTAGACCCAGCAATTTGGGCAGCTACTTCCTAATTCCGTTAAGTTCTTGATCCTGGCAGAAATAACCACTTACTTATGCTAGGTCAGGACCTAGAGAGGCAATAGAGCACAATGGTTCGGAGCTACAATGCCTGGATTCAAACACAAGATCTGCCATTTACTAGTTGTTGAATAAGTCACTAGGTAAAAATACTAAGTGAGGATTAAACTAGTTAATATATAAGAAAATAAGAAAATGTAGAATGATCTCTGCACCATGGAATATAGTATACGTCTGTTTTTTATTGCAGTGCTCTTCTGGGAATAATTTTATAAGCTCAGCCTAGAGCCGGTACCTCCAGCCCTTTCAACAGTTGCATAAGCATCTGATTCCCTGTATTAAATCTCTTTTTGCTTAAACTGGATAAAGTAGTTTTTATTATCTTCAGCTGAACCTTGAGTGATACACTGGTCATTCTATTTCCTCTTGAGAACTAGTTATTGAATTACAAAAATTCAAGGAATTAGAGAATGTAAGGCAGTTTACAAGCTGAAAGGATATTCTGCAACTTACTTATAAAGGCAGGTACAACATAAATGCAGGATTGGATCTACATCAGAGTAAATTATTTCTAACAAAATGTTTGCTAGAAGCTTTGAATATATTTCCAGCCATGCTCTTTCAGGCACAATTCTTTAAATCCAGCTGCCTTCAATAATTCACTCCTCTGATTCTGTTTCTTCTTGTTGCTAAATTGGCATAGGGCATAATCCATAAAATCTTACTGAAAAATCAGGTGAAATTTTCTGTATTAAGTTTATTTATTCTTAAAAGATTAGAGAGTTAAGAGGCTCCAAAAATCATTAATGAACCCCAGACTCATATGCTTTGCTGCATAGTCCACATCTCCATTTGGATTAAAGAAGCAACTTAAACTTAAAAGGAACCTCCTTACTTAGTTTCAACATCTAGTAAATGATGCTGCCATTCACCCAGTTGCTAGGACTGAAAACCCACAAGTAATCCTTAGCTTCTCTATTTCCCTCACATCCCAGATACAGCTCATCTGACTTTTGGCCTAACTCTCAAAATATATCCTGAATCAAATCTTTTATCACCACACCCTCAGTGAAGCAAGCAGTCAGGTTCAGTGTAGGAGACAGATATACTATGGTTTTCAAGAAGAAAGAATTTAACGAGTATAACATGTTCTTCAAAAAATGCCAAAATCTCATTTGGGGACTTTGAAATTTCTGACCCCTTTTACTTTCAGTGCTCTCTTCCCAGGTCTTGCATGGCTGGTTTCCCTCACTTCACTGTGAACGGTTTTCAAATGTCACCTTTTCTGGGAGGCCTTGCCTGAGAGCCCAGCCTAAAAGAGCACCCAAACTCTTGCTCTCAGCACTTTTGGACTCTTTCCCTTGCCTTATTTTTTTTTCAGAACATTTGCCTTAGTATTTTATATTTATTAGCTCAATTGTTTATTTTGAATTCCCCTAACTAGAATAGTGCCATGTGGCTAAGAACTCTGTGGCACTCATCACTTAATTTCCAGCACCTAGTAAAAACTCATAAAATATTTGGGAAAAAGCAGAATGTCCATATAATCTGCTCTTTGATAGTCTTAAGTGTTATTGTCTTATTCAAAAATATGAAAGTTTTAGCTTAAAGAAGCATCACAGCAAAGATCAGACCATTGGCCCAGACCATATGTGATATTCTTTATGGTTATTCTGTACATGCTATATAACAGTCAACACTGGGTTCAAGATGAATCAGAAAAGCTCAATACAGAATGTTAAGAGTGAAGCATTTATCATTTCTGAAAATTTTTTTAACACAGACTTATAGCAGTAGAGGATTATTCTAAAAGAAGGGCATCAATCATTACACTGGAGTTAAAGGAAGAAGTTTTGTAGAGAATTGCTCCACTATGTACTCTATGTAAAGACTTGATATCTGTGTGCATTGCCTTATGACTTCAAATTGCAATTAACTTAGCATTCTTTAGGATTACTACAATTATGAAATATTTGCATGGTGCTACCATGTTATGTGAGAATCACCTAGCTAAACACTTAGGCCCTGATATTTTCCTTGACTGTCATTTGACTCCCCAAAATAGCAATATAATCTTGAACATTGGGTCCCATCTTCTTTTTGGAATTCTTTAAACATTTATTTTCTGTTATTATTAACTAGTAAAATACTATTAACTACCAAAATGAGACTTTAAATTGTATACAAATATATAATTTTGAAGCCTGTTTGTAAATGCTGCATTTCTTAATTCTTTTAATAGCCCAAGAGGTGTTTTTGTTTTCATTTTACAGATGAAGAAACAGGCTGAAAAGATCAGCTGTTTACGCAGACACATAAGAGACAATACCATATTATCTGATAACAGTTTTCATATCCTTTCCACTATAAAAAATCATAGACCTGAGCAGGGACACAAAAGATAGGGTCCCTATCCTGGGGGTAATAACATACCAGTTAGAGAAATAAGATACATACAGAATTCAACTGGGTAATAATATAAATGGGAGAGAATTGGCAGCTACTATTTAGGCAGGCTTCCTCTGGCTGACACTGTGTTAGATACTTGACACTAACCTCATTTAATCCTGAAAACAAAGACTAGAGGTAAATGCGGTAATCCCCAATTTACAAGTGAGGAAACTGCCTCAGAGTGCAAATCCACACCCGTGGTTTAGTATTGGAGCCAGGGCTCAAATCCACATCTGCATGTTTCCAAAGCCTACACTCTTAACGTTGTGCTTTACTCCATAATAAAAAGAAACACATACACACCCTTTCCTGGATTTCAGAGAATGAGGAGTATTGTCCTTGGATGGAGAATCCATGGAGTTGTAAACAGTTCCCTGAGCAAAGAGTGGGATTGGGGAACCTGGAAAAACATTCTAAGTAGAGTGAACAGTAAGAACTTGATAATGAGCATGGCACTTCTGGAGGGAGTGAGATGAGTCCACAGTAGGAAATTTTTAAAGTTAAGGAGTAGGAAGAAAAGAAGATAAAGTCAGATTATGGAGGTCTAGTAAAGCTGTACAGAGAAAATTGGACTTTTTTCTATAAAGAATGGGAAACGGCTTCAATGACATCTGTGTTTAAAATTAGTCTAATGAAGGTTTGTGGGTGAAAAGAATAAGGAAAGCCCAGGTGCAGAGACTAATCAGAATATTTACACCACAATGCAAGGGAGATTATATAAAAACCTGGCCAACTGAGGAAACAATAAAATAGGATTAGATACCAAAGCCAGCAGGGTCAAGAAAAAGCTTTATTTTGTGCTAGTGTGGTTTGGATGGCAAACAAGTAAATTAAGAAAAATAAGATTTTATTGAGTTGTTGAGAAAGAACAGAACTTCAAGCCTGACTAATGGAATAGGTCTTTGTAAAGAGAGCAAAGACTTTTTCCTCTTCCCTAATGTTTGAGCCAATGAACCCAATAATGATTCTTTGGGACAAAACCATAAGCAGATCCAAACCAAGTAAATTCCTTGGGCCCTAAATATGTGTATCTTATTTTCATCTCTGCCATTTACTCTCAATTTCATAAAGCTGGCACTTGTAGCCCCAGTTTCACCATTTGGTAAAATGAGTTTTCAGGATAAATCATCTCAAAGATTCTTCCTGCTATATATGAAATTCAAACAAATAGACAAAAACTGTCTCACTCTCTTGCCATCTTAGTAGCCCAGGACAGCATGATTTATGCAGGTATACTCAGCACCATCAATTTTTTTAATACACTGTGTTTACCAGCTCAGCTTATATCACCACACCTGGGAAAGGTGAACAGTAAAGAATTAGATAAAAAGAAAGAAAACATGAAACATGATATGTATATGAAAGACTTTGTTGAGAATGAGTTATGTCTAGATACTTTGAGTGTAAGAGAATTTTGCCAGCCTCCTTGATTTTTAAGGTTTGCTGGTATCATTTGAAAAGACAGAGATCTATTTTACAGAGAGTAACTAGGCTTCACCTTTTGTTCCAGTTTACATTGATAAGTAATAGCAATGCTATTTCAAGAGTGAATCTGAGCCTATGTCCCACATAGAGTGAAAGAATAGCATGATTGATTAGTAATGTCTGTCAGGTATATGGATGAGAAATTAATGTCAGTGCTCTATATATTCTGATCTCTGACCAATATTTATCCATTCTGATTAAAAATTATTTTTAAACCCTACCTATCTGAATCCAGGGAGTCAATTTTTTTTTTTTAATTTCCTAGTGTATTGTTGAGTTTCTGAGTTCTATTATATCTAGATTTTTTCTTCTTCATTTTTATAACCATATTTGCCATCCTGAATAGTAATACTTCCTCAAGTATGGAAAACATTGTTAATAAAAAGGGATTTAATCCTGAAAGCAATTGCAATCTTTAAAGCCAAATAGTGTTTCTGATTATTTGTTAACTTTATTTACATATTCTAAAGTATTTTCCATTAGCATGGAAAACAAATGAATTTTTCATTCAGCATTATTTCTTTACAGTCTTTTAACATTATTATCTTTAATGTGTTACTCTTTCTAAGATTCATCTACCTATAATAGGTTACAGTAATATAGAGAGTTCTGGTATTAACATAATAAAAATCTAGATATATGAAGTATGTCCAGCAGTAAGGAATGTTCTTAGGTAAAAGTTTAATTTTTAGCATCCCAGGAATCAGCATCTTTAGGCTGAGCACAGAATAGAAAATTTATTGCATAAAACACAATCTTACTGGGTATTCAGTGTGAATAACTTCACTAAGACTTCAGGATTAAGACATTATTTTCAAGCAGGGTCAGAAGGGTAAATTAGGTAACGAAGAAAGTGATTAACTGGAAATAGTCTTCTTAATTTACTTCAATCATAATTATTGGTAATAAAACCAACCAATCAACAATATTAATTTCTCATAATAAATTGGGTTGGAAAAGAAAACTTATTAGGACGTCAGGAATGTAAAGAGTGACCACTTTTAAGTAATTATTCAACAACTATTTATTCTTTACTAACCATATGCATGGTACTGTGGAGAATACAAATATTGATAAAACACACTACCTATCCTCAAGGGACTTAAAGTTGTAGCAAAGGCTATAAAATTTGAAAATGAATGCTGTTTATAACTTTCTACTTAGGTGAATAGTGCCAAAATTTGGTACAGCTATAGGGGTTCTGAGAGCAGTCACAAAATGCTTCATGAAGAAGTTGCTCTCGAAAAAGTCCTGGAAACATGGATAGAATTTAGTTGTGGAAAACTTAGGGAAAAGGACCTCCAGATAGAAATACAATTATTTACAAGGGTGCACAAGCAGGAAAATGTGAGAAAGATCAAGAGGTTAATTTGGCTGGAGCCTATAGTTAATGAGAGAGTATGGCAAAACATAATTCGAGAAAGATGGCTTTAATGCAGATTATGATGGACATTTTATACAAGTAAATTTCATCTTATTTAAGAGGCACTAGGGAGACAGTAAAAGATTTTGAGTAATAGAGTCTCAGTGATCATAATTGTGCTTGAAGGTAATGCCACAGTTAGGAGGCAGAAATACAAGAAATAGAGACTTCTATTGAGAAGCTATTATAAGAGTTTGAAGGAGAGAAGATGAGGGCTTGAGTTAGGAAAACGACATGTGAAAACTGAAGAGAATGTACCTCTCACTATGTGTCACTATCAATAAAAATCATTGTCTATTAGCACCCTTTAGTAGGCAGAACTAGAATATGGCCCCCAAGATTCCTGCCCTCTGGTGTACAAGCTCTGTATAGTCCCCAGGGCTTGAGCATATGATGGGATAGTCACTCCTGTGATTAGATAATAATATGGCACAGCTGACTGTAAAAATGAGAGATTATCTTTGGTGGAGCTGACCTCCGGGTGCTCTTTTAAGGTCTTGAACCCTTGAAAGAGACTGTGCTATTCCTGAAGAAAGATTCAAATATGAGAGATTTGATTCCACAGAGATTCACCATTGTTGGGTCTGAAGATTGAGAGAGCCATGTAGTAATGAATGTGGATGGCTGTAAGACCTATAGCCAGAGGAAATGGCCTACAACTACAGTTCTACAGTCACGAGGAATTGAATTAGACCATCAAGTTGAATGAGCTTGGAAATTGATTTTCACCCAGTCTCTAGAAAGGAGCACAGCCAAAACCTTGATTTCAATCTAAGTAGAGAAGTTAGCCACACCATGCCTGGATTTCTGACACAATAAATAATTGCTTGTTTAAGCCACTAAATGTATAATACATTTTAACGCATTAGAAAACTAGAACATGCTCAGGAATAATGAAAGTGTCTCATAATGTGAGCTAGAAAATGTTTTATATTGAAGGAAGCTACAAAAAATAAATCTCAGGATAAAGGTGGCATAATCTTGACCTAGACAATGTGGAAATCATCACCTCTTTATAATGCACTATAAAATAAGAATTTATCTGTCTGCTTTAATACTTTATCCTCCTTTCCTTACAAACAAAGACAAACAAAAAAAAACTTTTATTTTTTAACTTCATGTAATTGTTCTTATGGGCATCATTGGGACTTGTAGATTTACAGTCAACCCCAAACAAAATTGTGAAGTATGCTATATTGTCTTTGTATATTCCCCTCATTTTTATTTAAATTATGGTCCCTAGAGTCACTGAGGGCGGTGACTCAACAGGCTTGAGCATCACCATAATACAGCACCTGTGACAGGGTCCTGGGACCTGAATCTCTTCCTCAGTGTTCCCATAGCTGATTTGGTTTGTGCTTTGCTGTTTCCAGTTTCACAGCTCTCTCTGGTTATCATACCTCATCTATGCTAGAACATTAATATGTTAGTCTTCAAAAAAACATACTTGCCATTAGTAAGAGCTTTTGAAAAGAATTATTTTGACTATGGAGATAATTTTTTTTTAATTTATTTTAATTTATTTATTTTTGGCTGTGTTGGGTCTTCGTTTCTGTGCAAGGGCTTTCTCTAGTTGCAGCGAGCCGGGGCCACTCTTCATCGCGGTGCGCGGGCCTCTCACTGTCATGGCCTCTCTTGTTGCGGAGCACGGGCTCCAGACGCACAGGCTCAGTAGTTGTGGCTCACGGGCCCAGTTGCCCCGCGGCATGTGGGATCTTCCCGGACCAGGGCTCGAACCCGTGTCCCCTGCATTGGCAGGTGGATTCTTAACTACTGAAGCCCAGAGATAATTTTAATAGTAGACACCAAAATTACTGATTGGACAGTAGGAAAAAAAAACCTGAGAGAAAATGGATTATTTGACATCTTTGTCTCTGAACTTATCCACATTGTCATTGAATGGAATCAATCCTTCATAGCTATCCCATTTTTCAGTAGATATCTTCAGTAATGTACTTCTTCTACAGTATATGAAATAACTAAACAGTAAATAGGACCTATTGATGCCTGATTGGAATTTTTTTTTTTTTACCTAATGATGGCATAATTGTTGCATATGATAAAGCAACTGACTCTTTAAGACTATTTAAACATTAAAATATATTACAAATTATAGAATATTACAAATGTAGTATAAAACATAATTTCTATTCCTAGGAGAACAACAATCTAGTTAGGAAACCAGAAAAAAAGTATAGAAATGCCTATTAAACAACAATGACAATCATTAATATATATAACCAGTAATTGTTGGTCAGGAATACATTCTACTCCTGTATAGTTTTGTGTCTACCAGGTAGTCAGACACAGTGTATTAGTTCACTAGGACTTCCATAACAAAATACTACAACCAAATGGTTTAAACAACAGAAATTTATTGTCTCAAGTTCTGGAGTCTGGAAGTCCAAGATCAATGTGTCTACAAAAGTGGTCTCTTTTTTTTTTTTTTTTTTTTTTTTGCGGTACGCGGGCCTCTCACTGTTGTGGCCTCTCCCGTTGCGGAGCACAGGCTCCGGACGCGCAGGCCCAGCGGCCATGGCCCACGGGCCCAGCCGCTCCATGGCATGTGGGATCCTCCTGGACCGGGGCACAAGCTTGTGTCCCCTGCATCGGCAGGCGGACCCTCAACCACTGCGCCACCAGGGAAGCCCCAAAAGTGGTCTCTTTTGAAGGCCGTGAGGGAGAATCTGTTCCAAGTCTCTCCTAGCTCTGGTGGTTTGCTAGCAATCTTTGGCCTTTCTTGTATTCTAAGCTATCACCCTGATCTCTGCTTTTGTCTTCATATGGTGTTCTGTTTGTATGATTTTTGTGTTAAAACTGCTATGATAAATTCATGTTAACACACTAAAATATGCTATCAGTTCTATAGAAAGATTTCAGAAGTTTGACATCTAGTATTGACTATGAGTGTGGATCATAGGAGAGAGGGTAAAGAAGCTATTTTAAAGAAAACCAGTATTTAAGAAGTGGGTGGAAGAAGATGATTCTGTAAGGAGAATGAGATCTAGAATAACAGGAGGGGAACCAGGTTAGATAGATAATGGCACCAGCGCCAAGGTAGAATTTTGGGTTTTCAAATGTCACAGAGTGCCCTAGTGAGAAACGGATGAAAAATCACCAATTACATGGAGTAAGATGCCTTCACCAAGAATGGCATCAATAGTGAAAATGGTTTGTTAGATTGATCAATATTAAGTAGTAAATAGAGGGTGAAATCTGAGCGTTTTCAGCCGGGACTTTGAGAATTTGGGTTGTGAAGAGGCAATAGACCTGCAGCTCTTGGGGTCAAAATTTGAATAGAGGTACTCATACCTCTATTTGCACATATTCTAAAATGGCTGGAAAGTTTACAAGCTTAATAAAATGGTGCTTCCTCAAGTACTTTCTTTGTGAAACATAATCACAAGCTCACCAACTTTATCTGTGATAACATCAGCTGGACCTAACTCTTACCTAATTGAACATTAACCAATTATTGCCAGCCTGTCCAATCCCCCAGGAAAGGAGAATGTCAACATCTACTTCCATAGCAATCTTTTAAAAATAATTCTAAAATTAATCCATTTCTTAAATATAATTATGATACTTGCCTGTTTAAATTATTTTAAACACATTAGTATTGTATTTTCTGACATACTGTACTATACACACTGCTTACTTCTCTACATGCATCTCCCTCAGTATTTCCCCTTCTGCTCTACCCTCTCATTTTGTTGCTATTACTTATTGTTGTTGCTGTTCTATTTCACTAAGATGAACTAAATGCATGTGTTGTATTCTCTATTTGGTACTTTGTATGCCTGAAATGTTCTTGTCAATCTACTGAAGCTTCCCTCACCTACCCAAACTCTCTTCTGAATAGTTCATTACTAGCTCTTCTTGTCCATTATTATACCTCACACATACATATTATGATGTGTTTATCATATTTCATAGCAAGTATTTTCACATCCATTTTACCCTCTAGACTGTGAGCTCCTTAAAAATGGATTCCACATTTAATGAACCACTTCTACCTAAAATAAGTCTGGAATACAGTCAACAATTGCTTTTGAAATTAAATAATGAATTCATGCACGTGTAGGACTATATATTATTTTAGTAATAAGTTTAGTTAAATTTCCTGGTCCAGTGTTTTTCTAGACAAGCATATTCTTCATACCCAAACTGTAGCTAAAGATTGCTATCATATAAATAGCATTTAGTGCACTGAAAGTTGGAGCCATATTTTTCTATTACTCTAGATTTGATAACAAAATCCCTAAAATAACTTATTTATATTCAGTTAATGTTATCGTTTCAAATAAAAGAGATATAACTTTTCAAGACCATCCAAGCCAGAATAGTTTGATAACATTACGAAGGCTATATTTTCAGTGAAATGATCTAGCTCCAGTTGATTAAATATAGGTTGTTACTTTCCAGTTCAAATAAATAAGAAAATTCCTATGAACCTAGAATGTGTTCCCAGTTGTGCTCTTGGAAATTTGATCATAGGACTTAGCAAATCCCTGAATTAGAGCTCTCTCTTTTGCCATAGGCCCTCAATTTCCTAAGAGCTAGAGTGACGGCATGTAATTATTCTGCTTGTGCTGCTCTGACAACAAATGCATGCAATCATCAATTAGGAATTAGCACACGTATGGTTTCAATTATATTGATTTATCACCAGCAACTTTTTAAAACAGAATTTAGTTACAGTCTATCATGCCTTGATAATTAAAATGCACTTTGGTTGATTGTTCCTTACTGACTTGTGGTAAAACAAGTAAAGTTATAAAAGCTTCTTGAACTGTCTGCTTATTTATTTCAGCTAATCATGAGTTAGAGTTTCCCTGTACCTAAAGCACTGGAAAATCCAAATAAGTATTATCACTCTCATTACCACCTCCAGCTCTCTATATATCATTCCTCCACTACAGCATAATTATGAGCAATGTTTTCCTAAACTACACCATAGACAGGAAAACATAACTCTTAATTTTTTTTTTTTAAGATAAGAAGCACAGCCTGGGAAAAATCTGGAGACCTTGAAAGTCAGTCATCAGAGGCCCAGTATTCTGTTTTTTGTACCTGCTCCCCTCTCTTTGATAATATACATCCCCCTAAGCACCCAAGTTAGAACATCTACAGAGCCGTTCTGCTTTCTAATCCTTTACCACTAGCAAAAGTGAGAAATGGTTTGAGTTCACTCATTATGTCTGCTGATTTATTAAATATACTTAAGTGTGAACGGGCTTCATTGTATTATCAATCCTAGTTATCTGCATGGTATGCCTAGGCATAAAAGTACAAGATGAACACTTTCTCTCCTTCAAAGGACCAAGTAGGTAGCAATTTTTCCTTGTTGTCCTTGAAATATTATGACCACTTCTATGACTTGTTTGAAGTTTAACCCTAATTTGTTTATTTTAGAGGAGCATTTTGATAGCAAAAGTAATGATTCTGGAAATGACCTAGCTGCAGCTACCATGGTATTATTTCTAGAAATTGTTACGAGGTGGAAAATGCATATACAGTCACCCACATGCATGTCTACTGTTTCTGGACAGTGTTTCCTATAACTAAATCTACTCTAATCACCAACATTTCCATTTAATTGGTGACATCACTCTTTAGAACCCGCAACTTTCCTTCACCAGCCTTCTTGCCCCTAACAAAAACGTTATCTTTGTTCTCCCATAACTCTGTGCAAACTGGGTCCAGTACCCAGACCACAATCAGAATCTCTGGATTGCCACAATCCTGGCTCTGCCCAGCCAGGAAAGCTGGCTATCCAAGCATCAGATCCACAGAGGCTCTAGCTCTCCAGACCTGGGATAGCTAAAGATAAGGGAACTAGGCTGAGGCAAGGATAATACCATAAGTTACAAATTATTGAGCAATAACTGTGCGTCAGAGCCTGGGCCATATTCTTTACATCTGTTAGCTATGTAATTCACACACCACCACTTCCAAGTAGGTCTCAGCTTTACCACATTTCAAAGAAACAGGTTCAGGAGCTTACATATAATGTTCAATTTCATCCAACTAGAAAGTAATCAAGAGATTAAACTCAAAGCCATATGTGCCTTACCCCATAGCCATATTTTTAAAATTACCTTTTATTTACTTCTTAGGTGGGGGAAGATTGTGTAGAAGGGAAGACAGATCTCAATCCTGGTGTGTGCCTGCAGAGACAGGAAGAGAAGAGACAATTGTAATAATAAAACTCTAACAGTGGAAGAGTCAGATTCAGACCTTGGTGGTGGGGAGAGTAGCTATGGGGTTAGAATGTATACATATGACCACAGACATACCAGAGACACAGTGGGTTCAGTTCTAGACCACCGCAGTAAAGGGAATATATTCAACTTAAAGGCACCAGCTGCATTAACCCCTAACAAGAGAGTCAGCCTGTCTCTGAATCTTTGAAGCCAGGCATTGACTTCTCCTTTCTAGGTATCAAAGAAGATGACATTTTCTTCCAATAGAAGGCTGTTTTGTCGATATTGAAAATCTGTTGTTTAGTGTAGCCACCTTCATTATCTTAGCTACATCTTCTGGATAACTTGCTGCAGCTTTTACATCAGCACTTAATGCTTCACCTTGCATTTTGGTGTTATGGAGATGGCTTCTTTCCTTCAGCCTCATGAATCAACTTCTGCTAGCTTCAAAATTTTCTGAAGCTTCTTCATCTCTCTCAGTCTTGACAGAATTGAGGAGAATTAGGGAGTTAGGGCATTGCTCTGAATTAGGCTTTGGTTTAAGGGAATGTTGTGACTGGTTTGATCTTCTATCCAGACCACTAAAACTTTCCCCATATCAAAAATAAGTCTGTCTTGCTTTCTTACAATTTATGTGTCCACTGGAGTTACACTTTTAATTTCCTTCAAGAACTTTTCCTTTGCATCCACAACCTGGTTTGGCACAAGAGACCTAGCTTTCAGCCTATCTCAGCTTTGGACATGCATTCCTAAGCTTAATTATTTCTAACTTTTGATTTAAAATGAGAGAACTGCAATTCTTCCTCTCACTTGAACATTTATAAGACATTGTACACTTATTAATTGACATAATTTCAATATTGTTGTGTCTCAGAGAATAGGGAGGTCTGAGGAGAGGGAAAAAGATGGCAATAGCTGATTGATGCAGCAGTCGGAATACACATGACATTTATTAAGTTTGCTGTCTTATATTGGTGCAGTTCATTGTGCCCCAAAACAATTACAATAGTAATATCAAAGATCACTGATCACAGATCACCATAACAAGTATAACAATACTGAACAGTGTGAAATACTAAAAGAATTACCAAAATGTGACACAGAGGCACAAAATGAGCAAATGTTGGGAAACTGGTGCTAACAAACTTCTTTGATGCAGGGTTGCCACAAATCTTCAATTTGTTAAAAAAGAAAAACAAAAAAAACCCCACAATATCTGCAAAGCTCAATAAAACTAGGTACAATGGGGCTTCCGGGAAGATGGCGGAAGAGTAAGATGCAGAGATCACCTTCCTACCCACAGATACACCAGAAATACATCTACACGTGGAACAGCTCCTACAGAACACCTACTGAACGCTGGCAGAAGACCTCAAAGGCAAGAAACCCCCCACGTACCTGGGTACAGCAAAAGAAAAAAGAATAAACAGAGACAAAAGAATAGGGACAGGACCGGCACCAGTGGGAGGGAGCTGTAAAGGAGGAAATGTTTCCACACACTAGGAAGCCCCTTCGCAGGCGGCGCAGGGCAAAAGCTTCGGAGCCGCAGAGGAGACCACAGCAACAGGGGTGCGGAGGGCAAAGCGGAGAGATTCCCGCACAGAGGATCAGGGCCGACCGGCACTCACCAGCACGAGAGGCTTGTCTACTCACCCACCAGGGCGGGCGGGGCTGGGAGTTGAGGCTCGAGCTTTGGTCGGAGCGCCGGGAGAGGACTGGGGTTGGCGACGTGAACACAGCCTGCAGGGGTTTAGTACACAACGGCTAGCCGGGAGGGAATCCGGGGAAAAGTCTGGACCTGCCAAAGAGGCAAGAGTCTTTTTCTTCCCTCTTTGTTTCCTGGTGCGCGAGGAGAGGGGATTAAGAGCGCTGCTTAAAGGAGCTCCAGAAACGGGCGTGAGCCGCGGCTAAAAGCGCAGACCCCAGAGACGGGCAGGAGACGCTAAGGCTGCTGCTGCCGCCACCGAAAAGCTTGTGTGCGAGCACAGGTCACTCTCCACATCCCCCTTCTGGGGAGCCTGTGCAGCCCACCACTGCCAGGGTCCCGGGTTCCAGGGACAACTTACCCGGGAGAACGCACGGCGCGCCTCAGGCTGGTGCGTCACGCCGGCCTCTGCCGCCTCAGGCCCGCCCCTCACTCCGTGCCCCTCCCTCCTCCTGGCCTGAGTGAGCCAGAGACCCCGAATCAGCGGCTCCTTTAACCCCGTACTGTCTGAGCGAAGAACAGACGCCCTCTGGCAACCTACACACAGAGGCGGGGCCAAACCCAAAGCTGAGCCCCTGGGAGCTGTGAGAACAAAGAAGAGAAAGGGAAATCTCTCCCAGGACCCTCAGAAGCAGCGGATTAAAGCTCCACAATCAACTTGATGTACTCTGCATCTGTGGAATACATGAATAGACAACGAATCATCCCAAATTGAGGAGGTGGACTTTGAGAGCAAGATTTATGATTTTTTCCCCTTTTCCTCTTTTTGTGATTGTGTATGTGTATGCTTCTGTGTAGGATTTTGTCTGTATAGCTTTGCTTCCACCATTTGTCCTAGGGTTCTATCCATCTGTTTTTTTTTATAATAATTATTTTTTTATTTTAATAAATTTATTATATTTTATCTTACTTTATTTTATTTACTTTATCTTCTTTCTTTCTTTCTTTTTTTCCTTCCTTCCCTCCCTCCTTCCTTCCTTCCTCTCTCCCTCCCTCTGTCCCTCCGTCCCTCCTTTCTTTCTTTCTTTCTTTCTAATTCTACTAATTCTTTCTTTCTACTTTTGCTCCCTTTTATTCTGAGCCATGTGGATGAACAGCTCTTGGTGCTGCAGTCAGGAGTCAGTGCTGTGCCTCTGAGGTGGGACAGCCAACTTCAGGACACTGGTCCACAAGAGACCTCCCAATTCCACATAATATCAAACAGCGAAAATCTCCCAGAGATCTCCATCTCAACACCAGCACCCAGCTTCACTCAATGACCAGCAAGCTTTAGTGCTGGACATCCTATGCCAAACAACTAGCAAGACAGGAACACAACCCCACCCATTAGCAGAGAGGCTGCCTAAAATCATAATAAGTCCACAGACACCCCAAAACACACCACCAGACGTGGACCTGCCCACCAGAAAGACAAGATCCAGCCTCATCCACAAGAATACAGGCACTAGTCCCCTCCATCAGGAAGCCTACACAACCCACTGAACCAACCTTAGCCACTGGGGACAGACACCAAAAGCAACGGGAACTACGAACCTGCAGCCTGCAAAAAGGAGACCCCAAACACAGTAAGATAAGCAAAATGAGAAGACAGAAAAACACACAGCAGATGAAGGAGCAAGATAAAAACCCACCAGACCTAACAAATGAAGAGGAAATAGGCAGTCTACCTGAAAAAGAATTCAGAATAATGATAGTAAAGATGATCCAAAATCTTGGAAATAGAATAGACAAAATGCAAGAAATATTTAACAAGGACCTAGAAGAACTAAGGATGAAACAAACAACGATGAACAATACAATAAATGAAATGAAAAATACTCTAGATGGGATCAATAGCAGAATAACTGAGGCAGAAGAATGGATAAGTGACCTGGAATATAAAGTAGTGGAAATAACTACTGCAGAGCAGAATAAAGAAAAAAGAATGAAAAGAACTGAGGACAGTCTCAGAGAACTCTGGGACAACAATAAATGCACCAACATTCAAATTATAGGGGTTCGAGAAGAAGAAGAGAAAAAGAAAGGGACTGAGAAAATATTTGGAGATTATAGTTGAAAACTTCCCAAATATGGGAAAGGAAATAGTTAATCAAGTCCAGGAAGCACAGAGAGTCCCATACAGGATAAATCCAAGGAGAAATATGCCAAGACACATATTAATCAAACTATCAAAAATTAAATACAAAGAAAACATATTAAAAGCAGCAAGGGAAAAACAACAAATAACACACAAGGGAATCCCAATAAGGTTAACAGCTGATCTTTCAGTAGAAACTTTTCAAGCAAGAAGAGACTGGCAGGACATATTTAAAGTGATCAAGAAGAAAAACCTGCAACCAAGATTACTCTACCCAGCAAGGATCTCATTCAGATTTGATGGAGAAATTAAAACCTTTACAGACAAGCAAAAGCTGAGAGAGTTCAGCACCACCAAACCAGCTTTACAACAACTGCTAAAGGAACTTCTCTAGGCAAGAAACACAAGAGAAGGAAAAGACCTACAATAACGAACCCAAAGCAATTAAGAAAATGGGAATAGGAACATACATATCAATAATTACCTTAAATGGAAATGGACTAAATGCTCCCACCAAAAGACACAGATTGGCTGAATGGATACAAAAACAAGACCCATATATTTGCTGTCTACAAGAGACTGACTTCAGACCTAGAGACACATACAGACTGAAGGTAAGGGGATGGAAAAAAGATATTTCATGCAAATGGAACCTAAAAGAAAGTTGGAATAGCAATTCTTATATCAGACAAAATGGACTTTAAAATAAAGACTATTAGAAGAGACAAAGAAGGACACTACATAATGATCAAGGGGTTGATCCAAGAAGAAGATATAACAATTGTAAATATTTATGCACCCAACATAGGAGCACCTCAATACATAAGGCAAATACTAACAGCCATAAAGGGGAAATCAACAGTAACACATTCATAGTAGGGGTCTTTAACACCCCACTTTCACCAATGGACAGATAATCCAAAATGAAAATAAATAAGGAAACACAAGCTTTAAATGATACTTTAAACAAGATGGACTTAATTGATATTTATAGGACATTCCATCCAAAAACAACAGAATACACATTTTTCTCAAGTGCTCATGGAACATTCTCCAGGATAGATCATATCTTGGGTCACAAGTCAAGCCTTGGTAAATTTAAGAACATTGAAATTGTTTCAAGTATCTTTTCTGACCACAATGCTATGAGACTAGATATCAATTACAGGAAAAGAGCTCTAAAAAATACAAACATATGGAGGCTAAACAATACACTACTTAATAACAAGGTGATCACTAAAGAAATCAAAGAGGAAATCAAAAAGTACCTAGAAACAAATGACAATGGAGACATGACAACCCAAAATCTATGGGATGCAGCAAAAGCAGTTCTAAGAGGGAAGTTCATAGCAATACAATCCTACCTTAAAAAACAGGAAACATCTCAAATAAACAACCTAACCTTGCACCTAAAGCAATTAGAGAAAGAAGAACAAAAAAAACCTGAAGTTAGCAGAAGTAAAGAAATCATAAAAATCAGATCAGAAATAAATGAAAAAGAAATGAAGCAAACGATAGCAAAGACCAATAAAACTAAAAGCTGGTTCTTTGTGAAGATAAACAAAATTGATAAACCATTAGCCAGATTCATCAAGAAAAAAAGGGAGAAGACTAAAATCAATAGAATTAGAAATGAAAAAGGAGAAGTAACAACTGACACTGCAGAAATAGAAAAGATCATGAGAGATTACTACAAGCAACTCTATGCCAATAAAATGGACAATCTGGAAGAAATGGACAAATTATTAGAAATGCACAACCTGCCAAGACTGAATCAGGAAAAAATAGAAAATATGAACAGACAAATCAGAAGCACTGAAATTGAAACTTTGATTAAAAATTATCCAACAAACAAAAACCCAGGACCAGATGGCTTCACAGGTGAATTCTATCAAACATTTAGAGAAGAGCTAACACCTATCCTTCTCAAACTCTTCCAAAATATAGCAGAGGGAGGAACACTCCCAAACTCATTCTACGAGGCCACCATCACCTTGATACCAAAACCAGACAAGGATGTCACAAAGAAAGACAACTACAGGCCAATATCACTGATGAACATAGATGCAAAAATCCTCAACAAAATACTAGCAAACAGAATCCAACAGCACATTGAAAGGATCATACACCATGAGCAAGTGGGGTTTATTTCAGGAACGCAATGATTCTTCAATATACACAAAACAATCAATGTGATAAACCATATTAACAAATTGAAGGAGAAAAACCATATGATCATCTCAATAGATGCACAGAAAGCTTTTGACAAAATTCAACACCCATTTATGATAAAAACCCTCCAGAAAGTAGGCATAGAGGGAACTTTCCTCAACATAATAAAGGCCATATATGACAAACCCACAGCCAACATCGTCCTCAATGGTGAAAAACTTAAAGCATTTCCAGTAAGATCAGGAACAAGACAAGGTTGCCCACTCTCACCACTCTTATTCAACATAGTTTTGGAAGTTTTAGCCACAGCAATCAGAGAAGAAAAGGAAATAAAAGGAATCCAAATTGGAAAAGGAGAAGTAAAGCTGTCACTATTTGCAGATGACATGATACTGTACATAGAGAATCCTAAAGATGCTACCAGAAAACTACTAGAGCTAATCAATGAATTTGGTAAAGTGGCAGGATACAAATTTAATGCACAGAAATCTCTGGCATTCCTATACACTAATGATGAAAAATCTGAAAGTGAAATCAAGGAAACACTCCCATTTACCATTGCAAAGAAAAGAATAAATTATCTAGGAATAAACCTACCTAAGGAGACAAAAGACCTGTATGCAGAAAATTATAAGACACTGATGAAAGAAATTAAAGATGATACAAATAGATGGAGAGATATACCATGTTCTTGGATTGGAAGAATCAACATTGTGAAAATGACTTTACTACCCAAAGCAATCTATGGATTCAATGCAATCCCTATCACACTACCACTGGCATTTTTCACAAAACTAGAACAAAAAATTTCACAATTTGTATGGAAACACAAAAGACCCTGACTAGCCAAAGCAATCTTGAGAATGAAAAACGGAGCTGGAAGAATCAGGCTCCCTGACTTCAGACTATACTACAAAGCTACAGTAATCAAGATAGTATGGTACTGGCACAAAAACAGAAAGATAGATCAATGGAACAGGATAGAAAGCCCAGAGATAAACCCACGCACATATGGTCACCTTATCTTTGATAAAGGAGGCAGGAATGTACAGGAGTAAGGAAAGCCTCTTCAATAAGTGGTGCTGGGAAAACTGGACGGGTACATGTACAAGTATGAGATTAGATTACTCCCTAACACCATACAAAAAAATAAGCTAAAAATGGATTAAAGACCTAAATGTAAGGCCAGAAACTATCAAACTCTTAGAGGAAAACATAGGCAGAACACTCTATGACATAAATCACAGCAAGATCCTTTCTGACCCACCTCCCAGAGAAATGGAAATAAAAACAAAAGTAAACAAATTGGACCTAATGAAACTTAAAAGCTTTTGCACAGCAAAGGAAACCATAAACACGACCAAAAGACAACCCTCAGAATGGGAGAACATATTTGCAAATGAAGCAACTGACAAGGATTAATCTCCAAAATTTATAAGCAGCTTATGCAGCTCAATAAGAAAAAAAAACCAACCTAATCCAAAAATGGGCAGAAGACCTAAATAGACATTTCTCCAAAGAAGATATACAGACTGCCAACAAACACATTAAAGAATGCTCAACTTTATTAAGCAGTAGAGAAATGCAAATCAAAACTACAATGAGATATCATCTCACACCTGTCAGAATGGCCATCATCAAAAAATCTAGAAACAATAAATGCTGGAGAGGATGTGGAGAAAAGGGAACCCTCTTGCACTGTTCGTGGGAATGTAAATTGTTACAACCACTGTGGAGAACAGTATGGAGGTTCCTTCAAAAACTACAAATAGAACTACCATATGACCCAGCAATCCCACTACTGGGCATATGCCCTGAGAAAACCATAATTCAAAAAGAGTCATGTACCAAAATATTCATTGCAGCTCTATTTATAGTAGCCCAGAGATGGAAACAACCTAAGTGTCCATCATCGGATGAATGGATAAAGAAGATGTGGCACATATATACAATGGAATATTACTCAGCCATAAAAAGAAACGAAATTGAGCTCTTTGTAATGAGGTGGATATACCTAGAGTCTGTCATACAGAGTGAAGTAAGTCAGAAAGAGAAAGACAAATACCGTATGCTAACACATATATATGGAATTTAAGAAAAAAAAAATGTCATGAAGAACATAGGGGTAAGACAGGAATAAAAACACACACCTACTAGAGAATGGACTTGAGGATATGGGGAGGGGGAAGGGTAAGCTGTGACAGAGCGAGAGAGAGACATGGATATATATACACTACCAAACGTAAGGTAGATAGCTAGTGGGAAGCAGCCGCATAGCACAGGGAGATCAGCTCGGTGCTTTGTGACTGCCTGAAAGAGTGGGATAGGGAGGGTGGGAGGGAGTGAGACATCATAGGGAAGAGATATGGGAACATATGTATATGTATAACTGACTCACTTTGTTATAAAGCAGAAACTAACATGACATTGTAAAGCAATTGTACTCCAATAAAGTTGTAAAAAAAATTAAAAAAAACTGGGTACAATAAAATAAGGTATTCCTATAATGAGGTTTAAGTTTTACATGGTATGAGATAAAACTGTCAGCACTACCAGTCATGAAAATACTGAAGAAGCTACAAAGTAAAAAGAAGAAGTATAGAATTTTAGCTTAGCTGTGTAAAATTATAATCATCTGTTGTTCATTCAGGCTTAATTACCATGTAGCACAACAGCAATTATGCATATCATTAAATAGATGCTAAATTAATTATGTACATTTTATTTGATGAAAGCAGTAAAACGTGGTTTGCAGTATGTTCAGTCTTTATAGTTTGTGGCTCGTGTAACATAATAATTTACTCAGAGTTAAAAAATATTAGTAGATGTGTTGATTATGAAGCTTTATAATATTGTGTTGGCTGATCAATTTTATGACCTTATATAAACAGTGGAAATGCAGCTGTTAATCTGGTTATATGTAACATACTCTGACAAAATATTTCACAGGAAGAATCTTCCTTAATAGCAGAATTGTTGTCTGGCAATTATCTTTGGTATGTTTTTTTTAAATTTATTTTTGGCTGCATTGGGTCTTTGTTGCTGTTCACAGGCTTTCTCTAGTTGCGTCGAGCAAGGTCTACTCTTCGTTGCAGTGTGTAAGCTTCTTATTGCAGTGGCTTCTCTTGCTGTGGAGCATGGGATCTAGGCGTGAGGGCTTCAGTGGTTCTGGCACATGGGCTCAGTAGTTGTGGCTCGTGGGCTCTAGAGCACAGGCTCAGTAGTTCTGGTACAAGGGTTTAGTTGCTCTATGGCATGTGGGATCTTCCCAGACCAGGGATCAAACCCATGTCCCCTGCAATGGCAGGCAGATCCTTAACCATTGTGCCAGCAGGGAAGTTTCTGGCAATTATCTCTGAACGTCAGCTTTTAACATGACTAACATTTTCTGATACCACTGAAAATATTGAATTTATTTTATCTAGGTAAAAAGCCTAGAAAAATAAAACTAAGCTAAGTTTAGCTAATACTATCTGAAAGTTGGGTATCATTTTTGCTATATATACTTCTGTATTAAAATTCCTGTTTTGGCAGAAGAAAGAAGACCTACAATCCTGCAGCTTGTGGAACAAAAACCACCTTCACAGAAAGATAGACACGATGAAAAGGCAGAGAGCTATGTACCAGATGAAGGAACAAGATAAACCCCCAGAAAAACAACTAAATGAAGTGGAGATAGGCAACCTTCCAGAAAAACAATTCAGAATAATGATAGTGAAGATGATCCAGGACCTTGGAAAAAGAATGGAGGCAAAGATCGAGAAGATGCAAGAAATGTTTAACCATGACCTAGAAGAATTTAAAAACAAATAGAGATAAACAATACAATAACTGAAATGAAAAATACACTAGAAGGAATCAATAGCAGAATAACCGAGGCAGAAGAACGGGTAAGAGACCTGAAAGACAGAATGGCAGAATTCATTGTTGCAGAACAGAATAAAGAGAAAAGAATGAAAAGAAATGAAGACAGCCTAAAAGACCTCTGGGACAACATTAAACACAACAATATTCGCATTATAGGGGTCCCAGAAGAAGAGAGAGAGAAAGGACTCGAGAAAAATACTTGAAGAGATTATAGTCGAAAATTTCCCTAACATGGGAATGGAAATAGCAACCCAAGTCCAGGACATGCAGAAACTCCCATACAGGATAAACCCAAGGAGACACATGCCGAGACACATAGTAATAAAATTGGAAAAACTTAAAGGCAAAGAAAAACTATTGAAGGTAGCAAGAGAAAAATGACAAATAGCATACAAGGGAACTCCCATAAGGTTAATGCTGATTTCTCAGCAGAAACTCTACAAGCCAGAATGGAGTGGCATGACCTATTTAAAGTGATGAAAGGGAAGAATCTGCAACCAAGATTACTCTACCCAGCAAGGATCTCATTCAGATTCGATGGAGAAATCAAAAGCTTTACAGACAAGCAAAAGTTAAGAGAATTCAGCACCACCAAACCAGCTCTACAACAAATGCTAAAGGAACTTCTCTAAGTAGGAGACACAAGAGAAGAAAAGGACCTACAAAAACAAACCCAAAACAATTAAGAAAATGCTAATAGGAACATACATATCAATAATTACCTTAAACATGAATGGATTAAATGCTCCAACCAAAAGACACAGGCTTGCTGAATGGATACAGAAACAAGACCCATATATATAATGTCTACAAGAGACCCACTTCAGACCTAGGGACACATATAGACTAAAAGTGAAGGGATGAAAAAAGATATTCCATGCAAATGTAAATCAAAAGAAAGCTGGAGTAGCAATACTCATATCACATAAAATAGACTTTAAAATAAAGAATGTTATAAGAGACAAGGAAGGACACTACATAATGATCAAGGGATCCATCCAAGAAGAAGATATAACAATTATAAATATATATGCACCCAACTTAGGAGCACCTCAATACATAAGACAACTGCTAACAGCTATAAAATAGGAAATTGACAGTAACACAATAATAGTGGGGGATTTTGACACCTCACTTACACCAATGGACAGATCATCCAAAACGAAAATAAATAAGGAAACAAACTTTAAATGACACAATAGACCAGATAGATTCAATCGATATTTACAGGACATTCCATCCAAAAACAACAGATTACACTTTCTTCTCAAGTGTGCACGGAACATCCTCCAGGATAGATCATATCTTGGGTCACAAATCAAACCTCAGTAAATTTAAGAAAATTGAAATCATCTTTTCTGACCACAAAGGTATGAGATTAGAAATCAATTACAGGGAAAAACACATAAAAACACAAACACATGGAGGCTAAACAATACGTTACTAAATAACCAAGAGATCACTAAAGAAATCATAGAGGAAACCAAAAAATACCTAGAGACAAATGACAATGAAAACACTATGATCCAAAACCTATGGGATGCAGCAAAAGCAGTTCTAAGAGGGAAGTTTATAGCAATACAATCCTACCTCAAGAAACAAGAAACATCTCAAATTAACAAACTAACCCTACAACTAAAGCAATTAGAGAAAGAAGAAGAACAACAACAACAAAAACCCGAATTTAACAAAAGGAAAGAAATCATAAACAACATATCAGAAATAAATGAAAAAGAAATGAAGGAAACAATAACAAACATCATTAAAAGTAAAGGCTGGTTCTTTGAGAAGATAAACAAAATTAATAAACCATTAGTGAGACTCATCAAGGAAAATAGGGGAGAAGACTCAAATCAATAAAATTAGAAATGAAAAAGAAGAAGTTGCAACAGACACTGCAGAAATACAAAGCATCCTAAGAGACTACTACAGGCAACTCTATGTCAATAAAATGGACAACCTGGAAGAAATGGACAAATTCTTAGAAAGGTATGACCTTCCAAGGCTGAATCAGGAAGGAATAGAAAATATGAACAGACCAATCACAAGGAATGAAGTTGAAACTGTAATTAAAATTCTCCCAACAAACAAAACTCCAGGACCAGATGGCTTCACAGTGAATTCTATCAAACATTTAAAGAAGAGCTAACACCCATCCTACTCAAACACTTCCAAAACATTGCAGAGGAAGGAACACTCCCAAACTCATTTTATGAGGCCACCATCACCTTGATACCAAAACCAGACAAAGATACTACCAAAAAAAATTGTAGACCAATATCACTGGTGAATATAGATGAAAAATCCTCGACCAAATACTAGCAAACAGAATCCAACAACGCATTAAAAGGGTCATACACCATGATCAAGTGAGATTTATCCTAGGGATGCAAGAATACTTCAATATATGCAAATCAATCAATGTGATAAACCATATTAACAAATTGAAGGAGAAAAACCGTATGATCATCTCAATAGATGCAGAAAAATCTTTTGACAAAATCAACACCTATTTATGATAAAAACTCTCCAGAAAGTGGGCATAGACAGAACCTATCTCAACATAATAAAGGCCATATATGACAAACCCACAGCAAACATCATTCTCAGTGGTGAAAAACTGAAAGCATTTCCTCTAAGATCAGGAACAAGACAAGGATGTCCACTCTTACCATATTATTCAACATAGTTTTGGAAGTCCTAGCCACAGCAATCAGAGAAGAAAAAGAAATAAAGGAATAAAAATTGGAAAAGAAGAAGTAACACTGTGACTGTTTGCAGATGACATTATACTATACATAGAGAATCCTAAAGATGCCACCAGAATGCTACTAGAGCTAATCAATGAATTTGGTAAAGTTGCAGGATACAAAATTAATGCACAGAAATCTCTTGCATTCCTATACACTAATGATAAAAAATCTGAAAGAGAAATTAAGGAAACACTCCCATTTACCATTGCAACAAAAAAATAAAATACCTAGGAATAAACCTACCTAGGGAGACAAAAGACCTGTATGCAGAAAACTATGACACTGATGAAAGTAATTAAAGATGATACAAATAGATAGAGAGATATACCATGTTCTTGGATTGGAAGAATCAATATTGTGAAAATGACTAAACTACCCAAAGCAATCTGCAGATTTAATGCAATCCCTATCAAATTACCAATGGCATTTTGTACAGAACTAGAACAAAAATCTTAAAATTTGTACAGAGACACAAAAGACCGTGTTAGCCAAAGTAGTCTTGAGGGAAAAAAACGGAGCTGGAGGAATCAGACTCCCCGTCTTCATACTATACTACAAAGCTACAGTAATCAAGACAATATGGTAGTGGCACAAAAACAGAAATATAGATCAATGGAATAGGATAGAAGCCCAGAGATAAACCCACACACATATGGTCAACTAATCTATGACAAAGGAGGCAAGGATATACAATGGAGAATAGACAGCCTCTTCAATAAGTGGTGCTGGGAAAACTGGATAGCTACATGTAAAAGAATGAAATTAGAACACTCCCTAACACCATACACAAAAATAAACTCAAAAGGGATTAGAGACCTAAATGTAAGACCAGACACTATGAAACTCTTAGAGGAAAACTTAGGAAGAGCACTCTTTGACATAAATCACAGCAAGATCTGTTTTGATCCACCTCCTAGAGTAATCAAAATAAAAATAAACAAATGGGACCTAATGAAACTTAAAAGATCCTGCACAGCAAAGTAAACTTCAAACAAGACAAAAAGACAACCCTCAGAATGGGAGAAAATATTTGCAAATGAATCAACGGACAAAGGATTAATCTCCAAAATACATAAATAGCTCATGCAGCTCATTATTAAAAAAACAAACAACCTAATCCAAAAACGGGCAGAAGACCTAAACAGACAATTCTCCGAAGACATACAAATGGCCAGGAAGCACATGAAAGCTGCTCAACATCACTAATTATTAGAGAAATGCAAATCAAAACTACAATGAGGTATCACCTCACACCAGTTAGAATGGGCATCATCAGAAAATCTACAAACAACAAATGCTGGAGAAGGTGTGGAGAAAAGGGAATCCTCTTGCATTGTTGGTGGGAATGTAAACTGATACATCCACTATGGAGAACAGTATGGAGGTTCCTTAAAAAAACAAAAATAGAATTACCATATGACCCAGCAATCCCACTACTGGGCATATATCCAGAGAAAACCATAATTCTAAAAGACACATGCACCCCATAGTTCATTGTAGCACTATTTACAATAGCCAGGTCATGGAAACAATCTAAATGCCCATCAACAGACAAATGGATAAAGAAGATGTGGTACATATATATAATGGAATATTACTCAGCCATAAAATAAGAACGAAATTGGGTCTTTTATAGAGACATGGATGAATCCAGAGACTGTCATACAGAGTGAAGTAAGTCAGAAAGGGAAAAACAAATATCGTATATCAATGCGTATATGTGGAATCAGAAATATGGTACAGATGAACCTGTTTGCAGGGCAGAAATTGAGACACAGTTGTACAGAACAAACGTATGGACACCAAGGGGGAAAGTGGTTGCAGGGGTGGTGGTGGTGGGATGAATTGGGAGATTGGGATTGACATGTATACATTAATATGTATAAAATGGATAACTAATAAGAACCTGCTGTACAAAAAAATAAATTCTTGTTTTAATTTTATAATAGAATATTGTAGAACTGACGTATCTGTGATATTATCATCAGTTGAATGAGGTATTGCAATATAATGGTTAAACTCTTGAGCCCTGGGGAGATTTCTGAGCCTAAAGCTTAGTTCTTATCCTTCATACTATGTGACTGCCATATGTGTGAACTTCGGTTTCCTCATCAATAATATGCAGATTAATAATAGTACCAAATAGTGCCTATTGCATGAGGTCTCTGGGAAGACTGCATGAAATAGTCCATTTAATGCACTCAGTCCTTTCGCTGACATATCGTAAGTGATCATTAAATGTGACTAACTATTACTGAGTGCTTTGATTTTTCTAATTTTTCTTATCTTTTTTAGGTCTGTCTGACATTTTACAAATTCCATTAAAGGGAAAACTAAATTACAAACTGATCAATTGACAGGTGCTCTTATAAAACTCCTAAAAATACAGCTGCTTAAAATATTAAAAAAAAAAAAAAACACTTTGTTGAATAAAACTGGCCATTGTAAAGCTAGCACAAATTCTACTACCTGCTGCTCAAGCCCCAAATGAATCCTGTGACAGATTCCTGGTGCCACACTAGTGAAAAGCCTTGAGAAAAGCAATGGGGAGGAAGGATGGTTAAGGAACCACCGGAGAACATGCTTTAAAGGAAGGTTAACAGCACATAGGGCATGCTGGTAAAAGACTGTTGAGAGAAGTAATACATGTCATTAATTAATTATTTTGAGCCTCAATTTTATCATCTGTAAATGGAAAGTTTTAACCTAAAATGATTAATAAGATCTCTTCTTCATCTCTAAAGTTCTAAGAGTCTCAGAAAAACTTAAATGTCTATGATCTAAAATAGGGAAAAGAGTTGTTCTAGACTATTCCAGAGAACAAAATCAGAAGTAATTCATAGAAGTTAGAGGGGGGAAATTTTTATTATATTTTAAAGTAGAAATTTCAGATAACTAAAACAGAAAATAGAGCTAGATAATCAAATATTAGGGATTTTTTTTTTTTTTTTTTTTTTTTTTGCGGTACGTGGGCCTCTCACTGTTGTGACCTCTCCCGTTGTGGAGCACAGGCTCCGGACGCGCAGGCTCAGCGGCCGTGGTTCATGGGCCCAGCCACTCCGTGGCATGTGGGATCTTCCCAGACCGGGGCACGAACCAGTGTCCCCTGCATCGGCAGGCGGACTCTCAACCACTGCACCACAAGGGAAGTCCTAGGGATCTTTGAACACATAAGCAGTGGTTAAAGTAGGAATTGGAAAAGTGAGTTCTATCATCACATCCAGCTTCTACCATATTTATTCATGTTAAAGAAAGAATTGCTAACATTATGTATAAATTTACTTGAAATCAGAGGTTCTCTACCTGAGATCTATGGACCCCAAGTATAGGGCTTCAAAGGATAAACCTTGAAATTATATATAAAAAAAATTGTGCACATGTGCATTTTTCCGGGGAGGAAAATCCTTCATTTTCATCAGATTCTCTGATTTAAATAATACTTTCTTTGATGCACAAAAAGCTAGAAGATAAAGCCAGTATATGAAATAAGATATTTCTTTAAAGGGTTTTATTAAAAAACATTTATCTGCAGGCATTTTTTTTACTAAATGCTTTGTGACAGAGCCTATTTTAAATGAATTTGTAGATTAGATTTGAAAAACGACCAAGTGAATGTAGTGATTAAATATCTAACAACTTTTAAAATCATATCTGGTAAACCAAGATAGATGAAAATATTTCTGTCACCTGGTTATCTCATCATGTTTGACTTTCTTATCTTGTTTTGGTATGCACTATAAAAAAAGATTTAGATAATTATTCCTGAATCCTTATTTTCAGCTCTAAGTATGATAAGTCTTTTTAGCCTCCTAGTAATAAAAATATAGTTAGAAAAATTCTGATTTTGAACTAATATTGCCAAAAGAAAGCAAAACACCAATATGACAATATTCTTTCTTGCAATGTATGTATGTATGTGTGTGTGCATAATATGAGAAATAGAGATGTGCTACCTATTTGTTAAATTACCTGAGAGCATGTACTTGTCTACCTATTTAAAAGAGCAAGAATAGGCCTGAAGGAATGTTAGGCAAAGAGGCCAACCTTCCTTGATATTCCATTTAATTTGAATATCATTGGCAAAGCAAAATAAAGACAGTACTGCCAAAGTCAATATCCCAGATCTCTATGTCTGTGCAGCAGCTTTCTCTGTGCTAATAGTGTTTATGCCATCTGTCTGTTTTCAATTAAAGTCCATTTCTGATTCAATGACCAGATGTTCCACATTGTGGGGTCATTTTGTTACCCTCTCCCTATGCCTCAAAATTAGTGTGTTTACTTCAGTGTTGATGCTGTTTACTTTTTCTTTTTTCTTTCTTTTTGCATTTCAGATATCATAATCAACTATCTCTTTCATTTTTTGTAGGTCATGAAATAGATTTTCTATTTCCTCCTTTAGATTTTATTGCCTACAAAGTCAGTCTTCTGAATGTGTTCATATATCTAATTTTAGTTAATGAGTTTTCATTCACAATACCTGTTTATCTGATTTTTCATATAATAGCTATATGAATAAAATTTTCAAACTTAAAAATTCTGCATAAGTAATACATTTTAAATGAAAATCACTAAATCTGTAATTCTTCAAGGAAGGTCAAAATACTGTATCAATCACTGTTTTTTCTGTGTTTTGTTACTTTTAAATATTTTCTGAATTCTATCCATAAACCTTGTATATTTCCAATCCTAACTCCTTGAAAAATCAACTTTGATCATCTTTAGGTAATAAAATAAAACCCCAAAATTTTAAAGTTTAGATTACATTATGATCTCATTTTCTCCTCAGATTTTATTGAATTTTCTAATACTGAAGGAAATTTTTCAAAACTATGCTTGATGATGGTTTTTGGGTGTTATTATTCTCAAAGCCTCGGCATGCTGCCATTTCATGAAGGATAGATATATAACAGCTGTAGTTTTTTATCTTCTATTTTGTCATTGGCATCAGAGAACAAGTTGGAACTTCTTTGGAAATGTCCCTGTGCTTGGAGTATAATCATGGGCAATTTGAATATCCTTTCTGGCATAAGGGTCAGGTTCTAATCTTATCTCATATCTATAGAGGTCTGGCTCTAGAAAAGGCAATGTTTTGGTAAAGAAGCAAAAATAATAATATTTTAGGATGTAAAACAAGGAAGAGATAATAACAACCTTTAACATATACCCCCATAACATATGCCTGCCTACTACAGTAGTGGCTGCCTTGGTTAAGTTACTTTAGAGCAGAGCTTTTGACTAGAATAAAACCATGGATTTCAATTTCTCATTTAATTTCTCACATCATACACAGAACCATGTATTTGAATTTTTTTAAACCTTGGTATGAAGAAAAAAATGCATATTTTGTTATCAGAGTTCATTTAGTTCCCTATTCTAGGCTTTTGTTCTCCCTCAGGGGACTCTCAGCTCCTCTAACACCCATATCCAGTGGTACCAGATTCTCCTCTGGAGTTTCCATATATCCAAATTCTTTCCACTTTAAAGGTCAGGATTAAATGTTAGGTCCCCCAAGGAACCTTATGAGCTGTTTCAGCTGAGGAATTGCCGCCTCTTCTGTACTCTTCATACATTTCTTGTGGCAGTGTACACCTAATATGATGGAATATATTGGTACATAGCTTACCTCTTTTATGTATTTTAAATCCCATGTGGGGGACAAAGTTTATCTCTGTGCTTTCCCATAACATCTATTACAATTTCAAGAATCCCTTGTGAATTGAAATGATGGATTAATTGCTCAGTCTGTGCTTAGCTGAGTTTCCTTGTGCTCTGAACTCTCTCCACAGATAATACTCAACTATTTCTGATTGAATCATTCGGGTCTTGCTATGTTACAGAAATTAGTCTAATAAAATAATTCATGACAAAGTGTGAATAGCTATAAATTTTTCCTTTCTTAAATAGGCATTTTCATTTTAACTCAATCCTGATTTCATTAAACCTAAAATATTGAAAGAAAAGGATTTCCAAGTCCAAAAATAGGGTCAATAGGAGAGACTTTGGCATTAAAAGATGACACCCTATCTCATAATGTTGCTTACTTTCCTTCAGGTAAAGCTGCTACTATTTATTTTAAATCAAACTATACTTTAAATACTGTACGACTATTTACACAAAGACTATTAAAGTCTGCTTTAGATGATACCATTAAATTTCATTACAAACATTAATGAATGATTTTCAAACTTTAGCATATATAAAATAACTCACCCTTAGTTTTTTAAATACAGATTTCTATGCCCCATCCCCAGAGACTTAATTTTATAGGTATGAGTTTCAGGAATCTCAGTTTTCACAAAGACCCAGTTGAGTCTGATACTGGTAGTCAGAGGATTATCCAGGGAGAAATGCTGCTTTAGATGACCTAAAGATGATGCCCTTGACATTAAAATTTATTGCCCAAGAACAGTGATTAACACATTTTTATGTTCTTCAGTGACTTTATTTTTTAGTTCATCCCATTCCATAAAATATGAATATAATGTGCTGTAAAATTTTGATGCAGAAAGGATAGAAAAGAGAAGCTGAAATTTTAAGGATGAAAACATGGAGATTTAAAAAGTATGCATTTACCCACATTTTATACAAATTTTATAATTAAGAGTAAAACATAAAAGTTATTAAGAATATACATTGCAATAAAGGCATAAGCATATATTTTAAATTCACTTATTTATATGTCTAGTAAATGATGTTTTTCAAAATGAAAAGGGAAATAATATTGAATCTCATCACTGGGGATTTTTTATTAATTTTTTTGTTCCCTTTATGCGATGTCAAATCATAGATTTGAAGAACTCAGTGAGATAGTTTTCAACAATGCTATGGTGAATCTTAGAGGCATTCTTTTTCAAATTCACAGGGAAAAACTAGCATAGTGCCCTATGACTCACGAAACTTTGAGTGAATGAATGAACAAATGAATTTTTCCAAAAGTCTCATTTCAATTGTATCAACTATTGTTACATTCTCTAATCTTAAGTGCAGAGATTAAAACTCCCACTCTTGCCCATATCTTACTTCAATTTCATGGATCATGGGTAAAAATAAGAAAGATGGGAATATCTTGAAAGTCAAAATTATCTTTCTTTTTATAGTTCTTTCATTTCACATCAATTCATAGAGAAAATTCTTATCAATGCTCCACTATGTGCTAGGCATGTCTTTGGAACTGGAGAGAAAGTGACAGAGAAGATAAATAATACTTTGGTTCTCAAAGAAATTAAATTCTCATTAGAAAAATAGAGAACTAAATAAATTCTAGATAAGGAAGAAGGGAATTGACAGTGAAAGCTATGCAGATAATTAAGAAACATATAGCTGAGATCCAAAGGGAGTCCGGACATTACTCTTGATTTGGCTGGTAAAGGGAGGTAGTGCTGAGATATCAATGTCCAGGTAGTCAACCATGGTGTGACCAAAAGCAGAGCACCTTAGAGAGGATAGCCTGAAAAAATACTCAGAGTTAGATTGTTCTGTTCTGTTAGAAAAATAAAAGGAGTTAGAGTGATTAAGCATAGTGGATGAGGGGAGGAAACATGTGAAACAAGGTCAGGAGATAAGTAGAAGCCAGGTTAAATAGAACTTGTAAAACAGGATAAGAAGTTTGAACTTTGTTCTATGACCAATGGAAGTTACTGAGAATTTGGGTTTAAAGCAAAAGAGTGGCACGACCTAATTTACATTTTAAATAAATTCTGCTAGTTGCTCCTCAAAGAAGCAGTTGATAAGAGGACAACCTGAAAGGCAAATTAGGGGACTACTAAAGAAAGGCAATGATGGCTTTGACTATGGTGGTAATTCCAAGATTAAATGAAATGGACTAATTTAGAATCTATATAAACAAATTTAGCATATACTTTCAATTAAATAAACCACATACTTTTGATAAAGCAGATACGACCTGATATGTATGGTGAGAGAGAGACATATAAATCATGACTTTAGACCAGCACTATTCAATAAAATTTTCTGCCATGATGGAAATGTTCTATATCTGTACTGTCTAATATGGTAGCCACTAGCCATATGTGGCTATTGAGCACTCAAAATGTGACTACTGCAACTGAGAAATGTAATTTTTTGTTTTGCTTAATTTTAATTAATTTGAATTTAAATAACCGCATGCCAGTGGTGGCTACTATACTGGATAGCACAGCTCTAGAAGCTTGGCTGGAACAAATGAGTGAATGGTAGTGCCATTTACAGAAATGAGCAAGAGTAAGGGAAAAGTAGACTTGGAATAAAAATCAAGAGTTCTATTTGGATCATGTTAAGTTTGATATGCCTAGTGGTTATCCATGTGGATATATCAAGTAGCAGGCAGAGTATGTGAATCTGGAGTCCCTGGGAAGATCAGGGATATAGCTATATATTTGAGAATTATCAACACACAGATATCATTTATACCCATGAAACTCAATGGAGTCACCTAGAGAGAGTGTATAAAAAGATTTCAATGACAAAGGGCAGCATTCTAACATGCGATAGTCAAATAAAATAGAATCTAGCATAAAACACTGAGAAAGGAAAGTCAGTCTCATCAGGTACACATTGAAATACAGCCAAACAGGGCCAAGGACCCTGCTCTTCAAGAAGTGTCGTTCTTTCCACACCAGTTTTGGAAAGCACCCTCGCCCTTGTAATGCAAGCAGGACCACAATGGGGCCCAGGGTGAAAAAAAGCCTTAGCTTGATAGGCTTTAAGGTTATGGGGCAATGAATGGATTTTGCTAGGAATTTGGACCTGAAGCTGTTGCTAAAATAAAGTGTAATATTAATTTTTCATAGCTCATTCTCAAACCATGATGCAGAAACATCCATGGTTCCAGAAACAAGAAGCACCTGGAAGATGATTTAAAACCTTCCCATTTCCCTTTCAGAAATAGCTAACTATAAATTTCTCTTAATAATAATTAAGAACATAGAGTATATTTTTCTTAACAAAAACTTTGTATTACTCTTTCAAGAACAGATCCTCTAAAGGTAAACATCAAAAACCTCTGAGTTTGTGTCACACCTTAAAGTTTCAGGAGGGCCAGCTGTACACCAAGATTTGTACCACATATAAAGAAGATAATGCAGGATTTTATCAGATATAAAGAAGTTATAAGGCCTTTTAAAAAATTAAAGAGAAGTAGAAAAAAAATTTTAAGCAACAGAAAATAGCTTTATCTTTCTCACATAGGTTTTTCCTAGAATTTTGTCTGAATTCTTTTTAAAGTAATTCTCTTTGAAGTAAATCCCTAGGTTTAATATGGGATAGTTGTGGGATTCACAATTGTGTGATATTGTTTGAGCTTGATAGAAAAGAGATATTTTTCATTCTGAGGACTTATGTATTTACTTCTATCTTCAGAAAAAATAAAAATAATATCAGTAGCAAAGGAAGATAGACTGAAAACTGCTACCACAGACTGATGAACTACATAAATATCACTCTATTATGATAAACTATCATTTGAACATACACAGAACTTTTTTTCTAGGATCATAATGAGCATTTCATAGTACATTCAGGAGTTGTTGCTCATTTTGATGTCTCTATAAAATAAATAGCAAATTCAGATCACGTTTAGAGGAAAGATACATATTGCTATCCTTTATTTAGCAAACCACCTGTTTTGTTTTCTGTGAGAAGTGGCCAGTCATATCGCTTCCATGCTACATATAGGAAATATATATACAGACATACATATACACACATACATACATATACACATGTACATACATATATTTATAAAATAATAATACTTATAAATATATAGATAAAAATAAAAAGATAGATAAGGTAGATAAATATTTAATTTCAATTTTTAACTATCTAAGCTTACCAGACACTGAAAGTGAAAGTGTGGAGATGTTCTTATGGTCTATACAACAGTGAGCATGAAAAGATTAAATAGTAAAACTTCAAGATGCTACAGCCAGAAGGCATGTTTAATTCAGGACATACCTTTCTATGACTCTGTCTAATAGGATTATTTTATACCTCTGATTCAAATTGGAAGTCATTCTCTACCCACAAAATGAATAAAATGAAAAACACCTGACTAGGACAACAGAACCAATTGATCAAATAATGCACAGACGGATTAAAAGAAGTCAATGTAAGACAGAGGTATAATAGGCTTTTGCCCAGATGCAGAAATGCAAATCAGACTATAATCAAGAGATGGAGAAAAGTGATAGCCCCAAGACAAAGGTAGTGAAGCCATGTGATAATGAACAGGTATTCTTCACAATTTCAGGAAGAAGCAAAATGTCATTAAAATGCTGTTGATTTAGACTTAAATTTAAAATCTAAATTGTAAGTAGTTACAAACAAGGAAGCTTCTTTTACTGTTATAATAATGTCAGCCCAGTGGTCTAATGTAGCAAGAGACACAGAAATGGACACCTAGAACTTGACTACAAAGAGAAAAGACAAACTTTTTATTTGCCCACATCTGATTATGAGTATTTCCACTTCTCTGATGATAAAGAATAGAAATTCTAGAATTAAAACTCAATGAATATTATTTGGAGTTGGTTACTTGTGTAATTAAAAGAATTAAATAATAAAGTTGTGTTATTATAATGTCTGGTTTAATTATAGATAATATTGTGATAATGACTTTGATCACACATCTTTAATTCTTTATGGAAAAAGGCTACAAATAGATACACAGATATAAGTCTTTTTATTGCACAAGAGTTGCCATCATAGTGTGTAAGTAAATCAAAAGAGTTTGTTTCATTACAGGTTGAATTAAAACAATATGAAAAAGAATATATATATATATATACACACACACACATATATACATATGTATAACTGAATCACTTTGCTGTACACTTGAAACATTGTAAATCAACTATACTTTAATTTTAAAAAGAAGATCAAAAGGAAATAAAAGGATGAGAAGGCAAAAAAAAGAGTTCACTTCAGTAGCAAATCTTAAAAATATAGGATGTGGATACATAAAGATAATAAATAGATGAAAAACACTGTATATTATATTTTGACTTAAAACATAAACATCCATTCACCAGTTTGATATTGGCCAGAGATAAATTGGAATATTGACAAGTCTTGGTTGATTGCGTAAACCATCTCTAATGCATCATCTCCAATTTCCAGTGTCAATGTCTTTAAAGTAAAAATAGAACTTAGACACATTTTTAAAGCAATATGAGTGTCAGACCTTTCCAATTTTTACTATGTTTCTTCAGTCTTTTAAAATCATCACATAATTTTTAGTCATTTACATATATCAAGTCTTTCCAAAGCCTTCATTTTAGATTTCATTGCAATAGCTTTTTCCTTAGATATTTCATCACTTTATATTATAGTTATTTAAACTTTTGCGGTGCAGCAAGTCTTCAATCCAAGGTAGAAATAAATATTCCATGGCAAAATAGAGCATATCCTATGAGCAATACATTTTCAGCATGCCAAGGGCATTAGATAGAATATGTTATATGGAAAACTTAATTCATCTGTTAAAATGATTAAAAAGAGGTTTATTAAGAGATCTACTACAGATAATTAATTAATTGATGGATGACTATATAAATGTATACATTAATATAGACAAGAATCTAATGTAAGGAATAGGTAGAAAAGAAAAATGTCACATCTTAAAAAATTGTCAAGAATTTCTAAATTAGAAAACAAGATTGGGATTCAGTTTTTTCAATATTTTTTTAAAGAGCAGGAAAATATAGTTTCTACAGTTGTTTATAACTCATACAATTATATGGGAAAAAATGTAGGAAAAAGAAGAATCAGTTTATTTCTGAAATCCACATGTATTCTCTCACTTCATATTGTTAATTTGCAGTAATAAGAAAAACAAACAAACTATTAGTATTCTTTGTAGTAAAATTGCTACTTAGAATCTGTGGTCTTCATGTGGTTGTTCTTTCTTTCTAAGCAAGATACAAAGTATAACATCCATCTGTGGTTGGTTTAACATTTTTGAGGTCAATCGTGGCAATGTTCACTTGTTTTACATAGAGATCAATTTCTCTGAACTGAAGAGAGTCCGTAGAACAAGTTCACCCACCTGGTAAGAAACTATTATTAGACAAATCCAGCCCCAGGAATCCGTAAACAGGAAAAAGCCATGGAATATTGGATATCAAGATTAGCTAATAATTTTTTTTTACTCAAACTGCTACTTAGAATACAGACAGGGTATAGATTAAAAGTAGCAGTTAATTAATTAATCCGTTAATCAATAAGCATTACAAACCTGTCCCAAGTTCAGATAAACGCATATCTAGATATTTTCCTTTATTACTTACTTAGGGTAGTGAGAGAAATGGGGTTAATCATTTATATCATTAAAGTGTCTAATTTACAACAGACAAAATTAAAGTCCTTATTCTGGTCCAAATGTGATGGGCTACAGAGTGAAGAAAACATATGCTAAATTGATGATTAATATTTGTTTCAATTTTAGCAGTTTAACTTACTTCACATTGGACGAGCCCAGCATAAAGAAAGCCAAAGTTTGTTTATTTCTAATCCATAAATTTTGCATAGCTCTCACTTTCTTATTCATACATTTACCCCTCCAACCTCTTTATGTAAAAATCCAAGATAGGATGCTACAGGCTGAAGCATGGACAGTGCACCTGCTTCAACAGCACATGTTATTAAAATGAGAACAGTAACAAGAGGTCCCAGTTGGAACCATGACTGGTGCTCAAAGGCTCTGACCAAGGTCTGCCAACACCCCACCACAAATTGTCACATATCTAGATGTGTGTGTCACCTTCCCCATAGACTAGTAAGATTTTAGTCACAAATCTGGGAAGGCACTCTCCCTTTCCCAAAGGATTACTAGGTTTTTGTCTTGAAAGGAAAGAACCCTTAAAAAGCTGGACTTTAGATCAAGAACAAAGGCTTAGCCAAGTCAAAGGCAAAGAAAACCTTTATAAACCTGCCTGCTGTAAGTTAGGGCTGAGCCCATCTTTATCCACCATGAACTCTCAAACTGTGATATCATTTTCATGTCTACCAAAAGGGCTATGGCTCCTGGGCTTGCTTACATCTGCTGCCTATCTTTCAACCTAAGTCTTCCTACTGACTGTGCCTGTAACGCCTTTACACATCTGGGTCCACCTCACTATTTATTGTCTTCATGTTTCCAGTTTTCCTGTGAAGTAGGTATAGCCATTAAAAATAAAGAAGCCCTAAACTATAAGACATTGAGAAATTTAAGTTGTTAAAGAGAGCCAGTCTTTATATTTTACCTTGTAAATTACAATAGGAGATAACATCTACACTGAAGTTCATCCTCAAACGTATCAAAATCTTCATCCTCAACCACATCAAAATTATGCACTGAACTAGTGCAAATTAGAAGATTCAAAAAAGAGGGTAGAAATTTGAGGGTGTTATCAGCATACAGCAGCCAGTATCATGAAATAAACATCCTAACATCCTATAGATGTATATATAAAACATGTGATATACAATATGTGTTTTATTTATATATATAGGTATATATTTTATATATACATTGTGTATATATACATAATCATAGATATGTGTATACATACATACAATCTTACATGTATATACATATATATATATATATATATATATATATATATATATATATATATACATAATGAGTTGGCATAATTCTCCATTGAAGTACACTTAACAACGAACTTTTAGAAACATGATTATCAAACAAACAAAATTTCTCAAGAAAAAACTTCCAAAAAATGCTTGTCTCCTTTCTCTAAAGGAGACTCCTTTCACTAAAATATATAACTTATTTCTTGGAATGGATACATAGGCCTTAACATATTTTGTTTAAAAGTAATACCTTCAACCAATTAAATGTATTTTCTCCCTATAAAAAGGAAACAAAATCAGGTCCAATTTGGGAGATTGTCCTGAGGTCCTCCCATAACAATTACAAAATGCAGATTTTTCTATACCCTTACTTGTTTTTATATATTTGATTTGTCAAAGTTGTCAAAGCAGAGTTGAAGTTTTCCACCACAATTGTGTTCAATTTGTTCTATATTTTTCAGTGTCATTGTCTTGTTTGCTATAATAGACATAGTCTGTGGAGACACTCAGAACTCTCTTCGTACTATTGCTCCATCCCTTGTGATCTGTATAATTAGAGTCCTCAGTTTTTTACTCAGTGAAAAGGCCTTGATAATCAATGTTTTCTGAAAATGAAATGAAATAATGAATTTTCCATAATGCCTGACATATGTTAAACATTTGAATTATAGCTATTGCCATTACATATTTTCATTATACTTTGCATGTAAAGGCTTATGAATTTTATTACTTTCATTTTATGTTTCATTTTATCAATTTAAAATTAACCTTTAGTCACTGATTTGATTGTCTTGATTTTCACTTTGCTTGAAATTAATATTTTTACTCTGGGTCCTTTTGTTTCATTTGCCCTTTATTTTATTACTAATCTTTCTGTGTCATTATGATTGGATATTATTCTTAGTGCAATGAAAAAGAATTGAAAGTTTTTAGCAAGGGAGTGACATGATCTGATTTATCTTTGTTAGAAAATTACTCTGGCTCTTAGTTAGCAAATGGACTATCAGTGATGAACAATAGGAAGCAGAGAAATGCTTGAAAAGGCGAAAAAAGAAGATACTGACTTGGACCAGGATGGGAGTAATGTTTTGGCTGAGCAGGGGGAGGAGGCCAGTAAAAGAAAGACAAGGTTCTAGGTTCCCTAAACTGAGTAATTGCGAGGCATGTGGGAAAATTTATTAAAATGAGAACAATTCAGGGGGGAATGGGTATAGAGGAATACAGAATTTTGGGGGGGGGGTGTGTCCTGTTAAATTTGAGAGTTTATTTGATTTCCTAGTCAAAGAGTCATATGAAAAATAACAATTATGAATCAGAGATCTAAATTTGTCAATTGAAATTAGTGAGATCACTAGAGAGATGGTCATGTGATTGTAGAGAAAGGAGGTCATCCTGACTGCACTGCACATTTCAGTATTTGATAATTGAACAAAGGAGGAGACATCAAAGAAGACAGAAAAAGCAGCCAGAAAAGTAGAATATTCAGAAGTGTTGTGTTATGGAAGTAAAGAGAAGGAAGACTTTCAAGAAGGAAGGTACTGATAAGTAGACTTAAATAAAGTCTACAAAGTGACCACTAACTTTAGCCTAAGGAAATAGCTATGGTCTTAGTTCCAGTAGATTCAGTAGAATAATAATGAGGAGAACCTAGGGGTAAGGCAGGAATAAAGATGCAGACCTACTAGAGAACAGACTTGAGGTTATGGGGAGGGGGAAGGGTGAGCTGTGACAGGGCGAGAGAGAGTCATGGACATATACACACTAACAAACGTAGTAAGGTAGATAGCTAGTGGGAAGCAGCCACATGGCACAGGGATATTGGCTCGGTGCTTTGTGACAGCCTGGAGGGGTGGGATAGGGAGGGTGGGAGGAAGGGAGATGCAAGAGGGAAGACATATGGGAACATATGTATATGTATAACTGATTCACTTTGTTATAAAGCAGAAACTAACACACCATTGTAAAGCAATTATACCCCAATAAAGATGTTTAAAAAAAAAAAAGAATAATAATGAGGGAGACCTATGTACAGATGGTTAAGCAGAGAATGGTGGGTTGATCAGAATGAACTGAAAACTTTAGAAAAGAATGGATAGAAACTGGCTCCAAGGTGTTTCCTCTCTTAGTATCACTTATCCATGCTAGGTTATCTCTTCATTCTCTTTCCTCCATATTTATCAGCATCTTGTCCCTTTAGTTCTTATATTTTACATTCAAGGAAAGTTCATCTTCCCCATTACTAATTAAATTTTGACATTGTTTTTGCTCTTTGTTTAAACCAGGATACAGTTTAACGCTATAATTGAAAATTAAATATCCTAATATTACTTTCTAAATCTTAATAAGATCAATTTTAATATCAACAAATAGTCCTTGAAACTTACCTAGTTATATTGTCATATGGCCTGGTCTCTCTCCTGTATCATAATGGGCATATCCTTTTTCTAAAATATTTTTCCGGTTCTTATAATAAATCATTTTAGAGATTTATATGTATTTCCTCTGAGTCTTCAGAATAATTTCCTCTTCTTTCAACTATTGTAATTTCCCCAGAGGCCTCATGAGATATCTAGTAAAATCTGATGGTTGACAAAATACACTAGGCAAGGCTAGCTCTTTCCCTACATATTTGTCTATTTGGGGACTAGTTGAAACCCCATCTTAAATCTACAGCCAGTGGATCGATGTATATGAACTTTAATCTAATTTCTAGTGTTTATTAGATTTTTATGTATCAAGACTCTGCTGGTCTGAGATGAACTATTTCCTCATCTAAACCAGTAAAGCATCTGAAAACCTGTTGTCAGATGGGCCATGTTTTTCTGCTCTATGTGAAAAAAAATTATTGATATGTACCCTTTTTACTTCTACTTTGCTAAATGTTTTTCCATGGATTTTGTATTAGTGAGTATTCCTCCCAGAGCCTAAAAGTAAATTGACTGTGTTTCATAGAATTTAGTATTAGAGTATATTCTCATCTTGTTATCTTTGTCTATTTTTAGGTATCCCACTAAGAATTTGTGTCATTTTGAATAAGCGTTTGTTAGCCAAAAGGTATTTTAATCAGGATTCCCAAAATTCATACTCAAGCTGATCTACAAAGTTTTTTTTTAATTTGGGGAATTTTAAAAGATTTGTATAGATTAGTGTGGAGAAAATACTACTATTTTAAAAATGAATTTTAAAAATCTCTTAGAGTAAAAATAAATTCACTAACAGTCTACATGCCAATAAGATAATTTATGTGAATAATTAAAATGAAATAAGAAATAAAAATAATTTATATTTATATCAAGAGATTGAGAGTATTGTGTAATTTGTAAAAATAATTGTCCTTTTTAAGCCTTCCAAAACAGGATTCAATGTACTTCAGAGGAATCCCAATTGACTAATAATTCTTTTTCTTTTTTAAAAATATTTATTTATTTTTTTTAACATTGTGGAAGTGCCTTTAAATTTATTTATTTATTTATTTTTGGCTTCATTGAGTCTTCGTTGCTGCGCACGGGCTTTCTCCAGTTGCGGCGAGCAGGGGTTACTTTTGGTTGCGGTGCGCAGACTTCTCATTGTGGTGGCTTCTCTTCTTGCAGAGTACAGGTTCTAGGCACACAGGCTTCAGTAGTTGTGGCACGTGGGCTCAGTAGCTGTGGCTCGCGGGCTCTAGAGCGCAGGCTCAGTAGTTGTGGCACACGGGCTTAGTTGTGCCACGGCATGTGGGATCCTCCTGGAGCAGTGCTGGAACCCATGTCCTTTGCATTGGCAGGTGGATTCCTAACCACTGTGTCACCAGGGAAGTCCCCCAATCCACTAATAATTCTTATGCCTTTTCTATATATTATTAATTCAATTTACCCTGGCATAAAGAATAATCCTGGAGTTGTGGCAATCTCATTTTGGAAGTTGAGTTGTTTGTTATTTTCACTCACACTTAAGCAGAAATAGTCTGCTGTTAACTGCATATTATATGACTTTAAAGCACCAAATTGTCATTGTTACTTTCAGTGTCTACGCATTCTTGTCACATGGGACTGTTATCAGTCTTCTGTAATGAGAAGCTTAGTGAAGAGAAACTTTGTTTACCATTGACTGTCACACAGTTTTGCTCAGAAGGAAAGAGTCTGTGAATTTTAAAATTACACATAACTCCCTAAATCACTAACATCTTTTCCTAGTCACTGGGGCAAAGTTTCAGTTTATAAAAACAATTCCAAAGAACATAACTTTGGATCCATGGTGACAAGAGTACTCATAAGCTTAATGGTGTGAATGCATGATGATTTATGCACCAGAGACAAACAAAAAACAAAGGAGAAATCAATAATTGGAATGGAAAATACAAAATGTGCCAAATGATTATCCTAAGTATTGAGGGAAAGAAGGTTAACCATAATGCTGTACTTTATACAAATGAAAATGTCCAGTGTATTCCTTTCCCAAAGCAGAATAACACGTTAATGACTCTACTCCATATCATTTTTGTTAATGTGACATCCAGGGAAGCACTCCTTCTGGAGCCATAAACCATGTTCAAGAACAAAGATCAAAACTGTTACCCATTGCTTCTCACTGGTAGCTGGAACTGAAGCCCTGGGTCAGAATGGTCAGCATTACTGTAAGTGGCTGCTTAGCCATTTAGAACTAGGGCTGTAGCCTAGCTTCATTGTTTCCTCTCCTGAGGAATAGCAACCATGTGTACATATTTACAGAACATTTTCAGTGTAACACTCCAGGACTTCCAAAAGAAGAAGACCTCTCTCCTTTCTTCTGGAAATTTCTGCATATTTAATTCCTACTTCTTCAGAAATCAACTCTAATCTCTTTCTTTTGTAAATGTTTTTTCTGCATTGAGAGAAACACATTTCAGAATCTATGTGGAGGTGGAACAAATTAGGATAATAATGGGTGTTAGTAATAGTTAGTTGAGCATGGGGTTCAGGGAATGGAGATGGGAGTGGTGATGTAGAAATCTTCATCCTAACATCCTCGGTGTGGAGACTGAAATCACTTGGGCTGATAATGTGGTTCAGAAAAGATAGAAAGACTGTGGACCTGGGGCTAAGAGGCTGAGGACTGTGGTCAATTGCCCTTGATTTGTGTGCTTCTCAACATGGCCAGATATACCATCATTGCCCACTAGGGACTGTAAGCGAACCACGCTGAAGTGCTCAGGAGTTTGAAATTCCTTAAAATCCCCTTCATGGTGCTCTGTCCATTAACTTCCTTATCTCATATCTCAGCCTGGGTTCTGAGTGTTTCTTAGTGTACCCTCTTATGATTTTTATTCTATGTCTTGTGGCCATCTGACTATTCAAGACAAGCTAAAATACATGTATTTCTTAATTTGTACTAAGAACTTTAAATATGATAGTATTGATGGGTGTAATTTTCATAACAACTCTCTGATGCAAGATTATCTCCCCCATTTTAGAGGTAAGGCCACTACGTCTTAACACAGTTAAGTAATGTGCCTAGATTAGTAAGAAATGAGCCATGGCTCATAATCAAGTCTATATTACACTAAAGCCTGTTTGACTGTTGTGCATACAACTCCATCTGCTTTATTTGTTCAAGAGAGGATGTCTCTCAGCTGTTTGATATCTTTGCCCAAAAGGAAGAGCGTACCATTCTTACATGGTCAGAGAAACAAAGCAGCTAGGGATGTATGTGTATGTGGGTGTGTATGTGTGTACTTGTGTGTGTGTGTGTGTGTATGTGTGTGTTTAAAATTGGAGAAACATCTCAACCAAAATCGATGTTTCCAAAGAGTGATCGAATGTAATGAAAAGTTCATCCCCTTTGCAATATTTTCAATATTAATTTCAACACCTAATTTCAATTTTCAGAGCTTTTCTAAAGTGAATTACTCTTTATATCTTAAAATATATTTCATGTCATTTATGATATGTGTTGTGTAGATGTTGGTTTTTTAAAAGGGGCTGTGTACAAAAATCATAGGGCAATGTGGGCTAAAAAGAAACTGATATGTAGCAGTTTCTGATTTGGGTAAAATGAATGTAATGAGAATTTCTGTTTATGAGGAAAAAATTATATTTAGACAAATGTTTGCATTATTTTATTCTAATACACTATTGAGCAGACCATTATTAACATTTGAACCAAACAAGTTTTATGGGTCAAAGAAATTTTTGAAAAGGATTTCAATTACACCTTAAGGCTGTGGACATTCAAATGTTAGCAAATATCATTTATAAAAATTAATTAGTAATAAAAATAAGAAAATAATAGTAATTTTAATAATATCCTCATTATGTGGCAATAATAGCATAACTAAAGTTGATAACGTTTAGTGGGTTTTTCTTTAGTGCACCCACCTGCTCCATGGTTTCTCCTTTCTCCCACCTGCAGTATTCTAGCCCTCAAATTTTCTCCTCAGACACCCAGTGTTCTTCAGTTCAACTGGTCTATTCATAACCCATATCACACTACTACATTTAAAATAGATAACCAACAAGGACATGTTGTATAGCGCAGGGAACTCTGCTCAGTATTTTGTACTAACCTAAATGGGAAAACAATATGAAAAGAGGATTGATACATTTACATGTATAACTGAATCACTTTGCTGTATACCTGAAACTAACACAACATTGCTAATCAACTAAACTCCAGTATAAAATAAAAATTTAAAAAAAACATATCTGAGGAACCAGAGATACAGACTGAGGAGTAAATAACTTAATAGTCTAAAATTGTCCTCATAGAAAATTTTACTTTGTAATAATTTCTGTATAGTGGAAATCCAGGTAACTATTATTATCACTATTATTTTATTTCCATTCATTTAATGCTTATTATGTGCCTACTAAACATTAAATGTTGCTGCAACTGCAGGTACTGTTATCATCTTCATTTTACAAATAAGGAAGCCAAAGATTTCAGCTGACTCATGCAAGTTCATACAGTTAGTAAGTGGAGAACTCTATATTTTAAAATTATTTCTGTGTGTATATGTGTGTTTGTGTGTAAAATATGTGTATTTTTTACAGAAGTAGCCATTAAAAAAAATAAACTATTTTGTCTACATGTAAGGTCGCTCAATTCAAATATATAGAAACGTTCACTGAATTTACAGTTGCATAACTTGCTTTTCTACTCTAATTTTGTATATATTTTCCACATAGTCTCTGGTCTTACCATCCTATTTGGAATTAAAGCAATTTTAATTTTATAAATATGCTATTTGTTTTCCCAAGTATTATAATAATAAGTATTTATTAGAGAGGTATATCTGCATTTAAAAAGTATTTAGTAACCAATAATAATAAATCAAAACATCAGATACAGAACTTAGAGATTTTTGAGTTTAAGATCATTAGTTTGGTTTGTCTAGATAGGAAGTACATACAAAATCATTACCTTACAGCTTCCTCATCACAATTATATGTGAAGTGAGTAGGTAGGACACTCTATTTCTTTAAAAATAATACCCTGTCAAAATCATAAAACTTTGCTATCACAACTGACACTAATTGGCATCCTTGTTAGCACTCTCGAAAGAGAGGTCAAAACTGGAGGTTCATAGAAGCTGAATTGCCCCTTCTTCTAAGTGGTTCCTCTGGGTTGAAGAGCAGAGATGTGGAAACCTTAGAAAAAGTTTGGAATGAACTTTTATTATAAGGAAAACAAAAGATGTTGATGTTGATATGTGAGAAATGATGGATATCTTGGTAGAGAGTTATATAGGAAACTTACAAACAGCTGTCTAAAATAACTGAAAAGATGAGATAATAGTAATTCAGTTCCACAATGTCTTACTCAAAGCCTTTGAGGCTGGATGTGATTATGTATAGAACTTCAGAGAGGTATGTGGGGGAGAAAAAGTACATATACTTTATGTAACACCACAGGATGGCAAGGGGCAACATTACATTAATATTTTTACAACAAAATTATATGACTATGCATAACAAGTGCAATAAAGGCTATAAATATCCTCATGTTAGTTTAGATCAAAGTATGCCACCAAAAAAGTGAGTTTATGTGAGGTTAAGATTTGCTACCAAATACGTCATTTTTAAAATTTATGTTGTAAAAGATTTTGGAATTTCTGAATTGCAGATATGGTATTGTAGACTTGTACAAGAATTGGAATTATTTTATTAGAAGGAAAGGTACTGAAAATTAATTAAAATGTGGACTTCATTTTTTAATTTACGTTTTCAACAAATATCTATCAAGCACCTACTACATGGCAGTTACTATGATAGGTGAGACAGTGATGAACGAGACAAATGTGGTCTTATACTTGAACAGTGTTTTGTAACCAGCTTTCTTCGTCTCCAGTGAAATCAGAAAAGGAAGCAAACATTTTAACTCATAGAAATTAAGTAAAAATGGAATAACGCTTCTCAGTTCCAGGGTTATTTAGTACAGGAAAAGTTTACCTAAGTAGCTTATGGAATCCACTCTTTTCTGGAAATCTTTCTTAAGCTTCTTATTAACCAAGACAATAATTCAATGTTAATTTTCCAAACTCTGATTCTTATTAATTCTTATAACAGAATAGTTTTCAGAGTACCAGGTCTATATGTTTATATGATTGTAGAAATTAATTATTTTGCACACACACATGCACACACACACACACATACAAATTAAATAGCCACTAGTCAAGAGATTTGATATATATATATAAATCAATAAAAATCCAATTAAATTTTGGCTATCTAAACTGACTAAAAATAAACATGATAAAGATATAAACTAATACATGAAAAAGTCAACATATTAATTCTGATTTCTCTCATTTTCAGTTAAGAATTTTTGACAAACGGGAATAAAGCCCTATTATTGTCATTTGAAACATATTACCAAGGACTTTGTTGTTGTTGTTGTTAGTATTTTGATATCCAGAGACCAGTGACTCGGGAAGCCAGCAATATAAACACCTACACCACTGTTTATTTATATGGAAAAGACATTTTCTATTCTATATCCTTCTAGAAATACCATTACCCTCTCACTAAGATTTTTAGAGAATCTGTATGTGCCAAAAAATATTCGCATATGCAATAGTGATTCTAACTTTTCCTAAAGTTTTTTTCTTCCTTAATATTCAGTAATGATCATTTTCTGTAGCCATGCATATACAAATGATTAAACCAAACAGGCCAACTGAGTAGCTGTTTTTCACACATATACACTTTTGCAAATATATACCTACATTTGATAGACAAATAAACATTGGATTTTATTTGTTGAGATTTGATGACCAAAGCTGTAATGCTACCATCATGCAGCCCCTTGCTAGGGTATACTGGAATGCCATGAGGCAGCTTTCCAAAAGATGTCTCTAAAGATGCTAGGATATGACTGACTCTTGTAGAAAAATAATGATTGTTACCTCTAGAGCAAAATAAAACATCTTTGGAATGGGTCAGGTCCAAGGTCATTCCATAAAAAAGATTTTCCCATATAAATGTAAATTAAGACATTCCTTAGACTATATTGCACCAGCATGGGAGAAATTTGAAGTTGTTTACACTTCCACTGAGGCACATATTCTAGACCACCAGGGAAAATTAAACAACTCTAAGATTCTTCTAAGTCATTAATCTAAGCCTTCTCATAGGTAGGAGAGCGATACAATCAGCAGGACAAAATGTTTGATGTGTTTTTTACTCTCAGTCACAAAGACAGGAAAGGAGAGGAAAGCAATGCTCATTCAAGAATATTAAGCAAACCCTTTGATCAGTGCACAATGAAAGTAAATGTGATTAAAGCAAGTGGTTGATATATTAATCATAGCTCCACTGGCTGCTAGACCTTGGTCTTGTTTCTCAGAAAGAGCCACCTCATAGGTGCACTCCCTCCCTATTGGGTTGCCTTGGATTGCATATAATCCTAGCCTTGCTGGACATGAACTAGATAGTTTCCTGATAATCAGTATTGATACTAAACATGGAAGATAAAACTTAATCCTAGAGACTGAATGTTGAGCAGATGTTGATGATTAAAAAAATCTAAGAGTTCGTAAGGAAATGATGAAAGAGAACCTCCCCAGACAAATAACAAAGATTGCAAGACCAAGCTGATTAATCCTAAATTCCCTAAAAATGTTTTCTCCAACTGACTTGTATGGGTGGGTACAGGGTTGTAAAAGAGTCATATTGAAAGACTGTGCAATTTGGTACTGGGGAAAGGTGTTTCTTGTGAGACTCTCAAAAATATCCATTAAAATCGGCTTGAGGTGATGGACTGTCTCTATCTCTTATTCTGCACAAAGGTAAAAATGGTCAAGTGACTTCTGCCTGATTAGTCTTTGTCTTATTTCAAGTTATCCCTGTATTTGTTACCTCAAAGGCCCACAAAAAAATTAGATGGATCTTGGATAATAAATAGATTTACCTTCTGTGAAATCTAGTCTAATCACCTAAAAAAAGGGGGCATTAATAAACCCTCCCATCATATAGTTGTTGTGACAAATAAGTGAACTAATGCAATGTAGAAAGTTTGGTACAGTGCCCAGGGAAATTTCAATACATTTGAGTTATCATCATTATTTTAAGAATTGTGAGGTATGCTGCTTTGCACACATGTGCTGTATTCCTCCTTTAAGTTCCACTTTCTTAACTGATGCTTATGCATTGATAAGAGTACTATACTGTGTTAAAAATACCCCTAGACCGAAGGTAAGTAAAATTCTATTGTGGTTCCTGCCTTACCAGGGACTGACTTTTTATATGATCCAGTACAAGTGCCTTCAAAACTACAGAATTGTTTCCTTGTCTGTGATATGCAGAATCTGGTTCAACAGCTCTAAGTTGCCTTCTTAACCTCTGGAATTATTTAATTCTTATGATCAAAATATACCATATTGTTTATGCAATAATAACCTAAACTGAGTAAATATAGTCATCCTTCTGGCTTTCTAGATGAGATCTGAACAAATATAATTTTCATGGTTTCCACATCTATCTACAATTTTTTAAATGCTTAGCTATCATGTCTTTACACGAATGTCAAAGTTGCTAGCAACCGCACCCACACCACTATCCTCTCTTAGAAGATTAAATGTATACCTTTAATACTATAGAAATTGAATACCGCCTCACTTTGGATATATGAATTGCATAGTTAGCCGGTTCTACTTTTTTATTATTCAAGCACCTCCCTTAAACTAGTATGTTGTTTTATTACCTATCTGGCCAGAACAGTTAGAGAATATCTGCAATTTTTGACTTCAATAAACCTTAAATGATCTGAATATATACTGTTGGTTGTCTGAAAGCCATCCTTCTTTTCTTCTTTGCTAAAAAAATCCTGGTTTTGTTTAGGTATTACTGACCACATATTTTAGAAAAGACTTAAGTTCCCAGGGGCTACATCTTGATTAGTTACACCATACCCCTTTGGAGTGATTGGTTCAGAAAAAGTCATATGACCAAATTTTGGGAAATGAAACATAAGATAAAGTCTGCAAGGTGGCTTCTAGGGAAGCTTTCTTTGCTCTTAATAAAAGAGAAAGGGTAGAAATGTAGTTTTACTCCCTCCGGCCATTATTTTCTCTGTATGGTGTCTGGAACTGCAGGAAGTGTTTTGTGTCCAAGATGTGAGCCAGACTAAGAGGCTGCAGAAAAGGATGCAAAATGGAAAAAAAAAAAAATCTGCAGTGGAAAGATGCAAAAATCTGGATACTTCAGGACTTGGCTGAGTCACTAAATTTGTCAACACTGGAATTTAACCAACTCTAGACTAGTTGTTGTGTGAGATTATAAATGACTTTATTTACATCTGAAAGCATCCTGCCTAGTACATAATATATCAGTCAAAAAAGCTAGCTACTATAACAAACATCCAAGATCTCAGTGTCTTAACCCAGTAGGAATTCATTCCATGATCACTGCAGTCAGATTTGGGTTAGCAGAAGTCTGTGCTCTGTGTAATCATCCACAAGCCAGGCTTCTTCCAGTATGGTTCCACCTCTCTTATATGCAGCCAAGTAATGGGGAAAGAGAGAGGTAATGGGGAAAAGTTCCAATACCTGAACTTTGTCATGTAACCCAGTCTAATCAGTTGGGAAATGCAGTCAAGTTATGTGCCCAGGAGTAAGAAGAAATTGGTTTGGCAAACACATAGTGTTGTCTCTAATTTTCCTTTAGCAGTTCTAATATGGTAACAAGTTTTTAAACAACATATCAGTGTTGGCTTAATCACATGGGGCAGCAAGTGCAACAATCACCTGCTTTACCACCTATCCCACTGAAAAAATGCTTTACCATAACAGTGTCATGTTTTGAAAATAAATTTGCTGTTTACATATAAAGTTCATAAAGAATCCTTCTTCCTCCTCCAATAAAATCAGATATATTCTCTCTACACACTGGATGATGCAAAATGGATGGGATTAATTATATGGCATCTTCCCAAAGATCGTTTATTTTTGAATGGAAAGAAGTCTGTTCAGTCAGACTGAGCATTTAACAAAGTGAATAATAAAAAAGGGTGACTTCAGATATTTAGGATGCAAAAGTGAATGCTATGTTTATTAAGTGAATCCTAGCCAATAGAATCTACTTTCTCTGGATGGTTTGTGAAAACCCAAAAAATATCTCTAATATCACTTTTGACTTGTTTCTCCTTTAATGTTCCTTTGTTATATTACCAACGTCAAAGATTAAAAGAAATTGTTGGATAAATTGTCTATGGTCTCTCATATACATCTTTAGGTGTGTATGTGTGTATGTGTTTGTGTATTCTCAGTGGCCTTATTTTACATACTCTATTTCAGAAATAAAGTTTTTCATGCAATAGAGAAATGCACAGATCAATCACAAAACTATCTTATCATTGTCAGTAGCCAATATCTAATGTTTATAGGAAGAACAAAAACTCAGGAAAAAAGATAACACTGAGCCACTCGTGGGAGACTTTTCATGTCTGGTGGGTGACAGAGAAAGTGAAGCAAGACCAATCCCATTACCACTAGTTATGCTTCAGCCACCTCAATTTCATTCATTTTGTTTTTATTTCTGATGTGCAGAAGCCGTTTGATAAATTCCCTTCTGGGGACAGACCAGTCTTGGAAGGATGTACATTAAAAAGTTATGAAGAGTACATAATTTATTAAACCCAACTCATTATTGGAAACCGTTAGCATACAATTCATTTAATAGGAATCATTGGTGGAGAAAATGACTGTTGTTTTGATCTGATCGCATGAGCTATGGCGTAATTTTCCTTGTCTGTGGTGATTTACCTAATCTTGAACAACATGAATACTGACTTAAACTCTGCTTGCTACTGGAAAACAGACACATATATTCTGTTATTTATTAATGGCTTTGGCTTTACATTTTTATTATGTTCTGTTACAAATAGACTCTCCAAGTTTTCATCAAAATGATTGAATAATTGAATAGAGTAGCTATACCCCTCAGTGCACAATGGGACGGGAAAAGGAAACGGTTTTACTGACAAATACCAAGTCCTCAGGCCTGTCATCTATTAACAACTTTCACTCAGGGAAACAACCGATCAATCAAAAAAGATCGCCTGTCTGCCTACTATGTACAAAGAGTAAGCCTTAACATTGTGAAGAGAAAACGTAAAATGTCAAGGGACTAAGGAGGCAAGAAATATACATAAAAATAGCTAGCTAGAAATATAAAGCAGTATGTCATCAAATCCTAGACGATACAGAAAAATACTAGAAGAGGTTAGGGGAGGTGAGAACTCAGTAATCCTGGAGGCCAGGGATAATCTTTACCTTATAGCTTCATCTCTGACCCTACTGAATCTTTCTTCATGTAATTTTGAACATTATTTTGTGAGCCAAAAGTTATAGAACTAAATCTTTTAATGCCAGGATAATTTCAAGTGATATATCAAAATGTATTTAGCCACTCTCTTATTAGCAAGCATTTATTTTATTTGCAGCTTTTCCCACTACAAAGATACTGTAATAATCAATCCTGTTAAGATTTTTGTTCTTACTTCTATAGGATACATTCCCAAAAGTGGAATTGCTGGGTCAAAAAGTATATGTATTTTTTTATTCTTATTATGTTGTCATATAGCTTTCTAAGTAGGCATTCAAGCTCGCCTCTTCCACTGCAAGATCAGTAAGTACCATTTTGCCCACATCACTGCCAGAGGTCTTGCTATCACTCTTTTAGTTTTGCCAGTCTGATGAGTGGGAAGTAATCTCGCATTTTGACTTTTGTTCTCATTTGCCAAAACTCTCAGTGGGTTTGGTACCCTTTCAAATACATTGAATGACCATTTGGATTTGCTCTTTCATGAAATTCTTATTTTTGTCCTTTGCCTATTTTCCTATTGTGTTCTCTTTCTTCTAATAAATAAAAAATCTAAAATTTTACTTGCAGATTTTTAACATTTAATCAAGTTATCTGTAAGCAGATCAAAAATTACCTATTCAATAGTGTTGCTGAGCATCAGCTGTTTACAGTGTCCAGTGCTAGAGACCCACCTTGGGGGATATAACATGCTCAGATATGGTAATAGAGCCAAGACAGGTATTGAAACATGTATACTACCAAGCAGTCTGTAATAAACACAATAAAATAAAATATATCACACAATTATAATTGGAGTTAAGAAGGAGAATCTATTTCAGGTTAATATGGTCAAGAGAAATTTCTCAGAAAAAGAATATGAGTCTGATTTTAATAGATTGGAATGATTTTGATGAGTTAGTTATATCAGGAGAGAGCAATTTATATAGGAAGAATAATATATACGTATTTTAAAACAAGTAATTAAAATGCCAGAAGAGTTGACCTAAGAACCATGACCATTTTAATTTTGGGTAAAATTTCTTATTGTAAAAATATAATGTGGGGCTTCCCTGGTGGCGCAGTGGTTGAGAGTCCGCCTGCCGATGCAGGGGACACGGGTTCGTGCCCCGGCCCAGGAAGATCCCACATGCCGCGGAGCGGCTGGGCCCGTGAGCCATGGCCGCTGAGCCTGCGCGTCCGGAGCCTGTGCTCTGCAACGGGAGAGGCCACAACAGTGAGAGGCCCGCGTACCGCAAAAAAAAGAGGTTTAAAGTAGAATTCCACATCCTGGTGAAACTTGCAGTGCTGCAGCCTCTAATGAATCCAAAAATTCTTGCCAAGAAAACAAGTCAGCTTTGAACATCGGTATTCCCATAAAGTTCCAATACTAGGTCACGTTAGATGCAACTTAAGACTTTTTCTTCATGTTAGCTCTCCTTGCTCAGCCTCCATAGTCTCAAGCTCCAGTTCTGGAAAGGATCAGAAACTGGGTCAGTAAGCAAGGAGGAAGACTGCAAGGCCCAGGAAATATGAAAGATGCTGATAATATTACTTTACCCACTGTGGACTTTGAGCCTGAAGACGGATCAAACTGGGGGAAAGGAGAAGCTTTAACTTTAAAGCATTCATAAACATTTTAGTTCCTAAAACAAGATCCTGTGATTAAAATTGCCAGAGAATTGTTTTAACTATCATAGAGTGACCAGAAAAGTCATGAGACCTGCACTAGTGGAAAAGAACTACTCCTACAGAGCAAGTTAAAATGAGCAATGGATAGAAAAAGTAGTTTCTTTGTTGTTTTTTTTTCCTGGAAACCAACCTTTCTTTTTCTTTCCTTTCAATGTAATGATTATTGAATTTCACTATCTGTCAAGCACTCTTCTTACCTAAGAAGATGAAAAGAAATATATTGGTAAACCTAATCATCAAAACAATGCTATGAGATGAACACTCTTATCATCAACCCTATTTTATAGATAAGAATATTTAGGTACAAAGAGCCAAGATAATTTGTCAAAGGTCACTCAGCTAGTGAGTGGCAGAGCTGGGATAGACTGTTCCCTATAAGAATGAGTAAAAATAGAAGTAACATAGGCCATGGAGAAATTCTGAATTTCAAAGAATGCAGTCTTCACCTCTGTAAAGATTATTAATTGCTTTTCTTTAAAATAGACTAAAGAGCAAAAAACATTTTAAAATATCTCCTTTATGTTCACATAGAGGCACTGAACTTATGAATCTAGAATAAATTACCAGTAAAATGGAAAATTAAGGTAAGGAATGATTGAACACATTTTATTTATTTCTAAATTATGGTTTCTGAATTTTATATATAATTAAGTGGAAAGCATATTAGATGTTACAGAAAATCAAATTAATGATTGGAAGAAAATATGAGAAATTATTCTAAAACATAAAGAGAAGGAATAAAATAATTAAAATGAGAAGAAAGAATGAGCCATATGGAAAACAGATTGCCAAAGTTTAATCAAAGTATATAAGAATAGATAGAACAGAAACAATAGTCAAATAAATAATGGGAAACTTTCTTCACCTAATAAAACCTTATTTTGAAATCTGAGAGTAAGTGCTATATTTCAGGAAATCAATAAAAAGAAAATAACATCAAAACATATCTAGTGGAATTGTCACAGTTAAAAGGTAAAAAAGAATCCTACAGCCATCTACGGAAAAAAATAATAACGTACAAAAAAATAAGATACAATTGGCCCAGATTTCCCTGCAACACTAAAGGCCAGGAGACTGTGAGGCAATATTTATCAAATTTTGAGGAAGTTATTCAAGAATTGTTTCGAGGAAAACTGTCAATGTGTGAAGGCAGCAGAAAGATAGTGGATATGCAAGAGTGCAGAAAACATTTCCAAGATATATTTCCTGACCATATGAATCAAAGACACTCTGAAGGACAAGAATAAAAATCCAGGAATGCAAATTTCATGCCTAGAAAGGAGTGGCAGCAAGCACTGACAATAAGTTAACCATACTGAGATACTTTCTAATACAATAAGAGCTCTCTTAATTGAACTGAACTAATTTAACAGGACCTCCAATCCCGTGTAAACCATACTGATTCTCAGTGTTTGTATTAGTCTTCTAGGGCTGCCATAGCAAAACACCACAGACCGTGTGGTTTAAATCACAGAAGTTTATTTTCTTATTTAATTTGTTGCATAAGTGTGTGTAGTCAGCGAAGTAGATGTTAAGAGAAATGAGGGCATGGGAATGGTTGAGGTGGCAGGGAAAAGTGTAGTTTACAGAGCTAAACAAGACTGCAATCTAGCCGGGATATACAGAGTTTAGTAACTCAGGCTGACAGGGAGGGTTTTGTTTGTTTGTTTATTGTTTTTTTCAGGTAGTCATTTTTGAGCAACAATGCCATGATTTCTTCTGCAATTCAACTAAATTACCATGTGTGTCTAGTTCTGACCAAGTAAACCTTACTTTCTATTATAATCAGATATCTCACAGAGCTCAAGAATAATGAGAAAATGAATCTCAGATCAAACCAAAAGGAAAGAAACATACCATTCAACAAACTTAATCAATTTGATTTTTAGCTTAGCTTCATAACACACTTGAGATGAATGTGTATTTTCTGTAACAGTATACATTTCCAGGAAGAGAGCATGCCCAGAAAATAAAGATTTGGGGTTTTCAGTGGGAAAGTCATCCTCAGGATGTCAGCAAAATCACTCCTTAACAGTCCAGGCCCTAAACACTTTCCTGGGATTGCAGGGGGAAGAGGTGGGGTACAATTCAGGATGGTTCTAGGGTCACAGAGTTAAAATTTCTTTGCTTGAAGTAATAAATTTTTCAGTGTGGTAGTTTTAGTTTGAGTATTATGCATTCAGGAGATAATCTTAGAAGATTAAGTCATTAGAAGGAGAAAATGTAAGAAAAAGTAACATCATTTGGCATCATTTGGGAAGAGAATAGTGTGTATTTTATGATTTCATAAAATGTAAAGTTGGTTTGTACAAATATTTTATTAATAATAATAGGAAATGGGGATGTTTCAGATGTTTTGAAGTTTATACATATTGAATATACTGATATCAGCTTAATATAGATTTATTTACAGTGTATAGTAAGTGAATTTCTGGAAACATTTTTGAAAAATAGATTTCCCAATATATTTTTATATTTCCAGAGAAATTCTTCACTTCAGGCTATATCTACCACAAATGAAAGACATATGCAGTGTTGCATTTTGAATTTTTGTGCGATGAATTACAAACAAAAGGGTCTTTATCATCAATTACTTTCTAATTTATTTATCATTTTCTCAGAAATCTAAATTGGAAAATCTGGTTATCAAATATGCTCTGAAAATATAAATTAACTTCAAAAGATTAATGGAAACTCTTTGCATTCTTTCTACTTAAATATCAAAAACTTGAATAAATTCAATCACTTTCCGTTTTGTTCACAAACGTGACTAATGTATGCTAGTAAAAGATGATACTCAAGCAAAAGAATAATTTCAGAGTAATTAAGTAGTTTCCTACATTTAAGTTTATTAAAATGCTTCTTCTAAAATGGTCTATTTCCTTTATTTACACACATCTTTTTTTCCACATGTAAAAAGAATATTTCAATGTAGTTATACAGCTTAATAATCCACATAAATTAGTACTATTAGATTATTAAGAAGATACCATTCATATAACAACATTTATGACAAATGAATGTTTTTCATTTTTTGATTCTAAGTATATTGAAGCTAGCTTACTTTCTATATGTATATATTCTTTTTTCCCAATGCAAGTATGATATACATTTTGATATTTAGTTTTCCACTGTGGTTTATATGTTTACTCAAACATTTTTTAAAATTCTATTTGTTTAGGGTGCAAAGAAACACTATTATGTACTGCAACCTCAACCATTAAGGCTAAAGCATTTCAAAAGCGGCTAAGGGGAAAAATATGAATGTGATATTCCCAGACAACAGCAAAGCACTAAATGAATTTCAGAGCTGTAGCAAAACTTTTCTTTTAAAATAGGAGAAAGATATTTATATCAAACTTCATCATCATAATCAAATATAGAATTATTATACTGAATATTGACTTTATACATCATAAAAGACCTTGCTATTGCTGAAATGTATTGTTGAAAGTAGAGTGACAGGTGTGACAAAATCTATTGCTCATGTGCCTTCAACTACATTGTTTCATCACAATCTGAAAGAAAAATGTATCACATGAGATAAAGAATAAAAAGAACAACTCCACAGGTTATTATCTTGTCACTTCCTATATATCCAGACTTACTCTATAGCCATTCTTTTTAAGTGAATGAAGAACTATAATACATCATAGGCTATAGTATGTTTTTTCCTCTCTTTCAATTTACCCTCCGTTCTTAAATAATCATATCCAAGTCCATTGCCTCAAATCAATTCTAAATTGAAGAGGCTCTAAATTAGTTCTATCTCAGAATTCTTCTCTGAGGTCTATATCCACTATGGGCAATGTCTATTCAATATCTCTATTTGGAGCTGCTCAATTTCAACACATTCAAAACTGAACCAAAGTTCATCAGTCCCCAAGAACTTCCAGTTTTACCTCCTAAATATCATTTTCATATTCATTTATCTTCATCTCCATTGTGAACACCCCAATCCAATCTACTATTATCTGTCATCAAACTTTACTATCACCAACAGCCTTCCCACAGGTCTCCTAGAATCCATTCTTGGCCCTCTCTGCATCATTCTTAACTCAACAGCCAGAAGCAGTAATTTATTTATTTATTTATTTATTTATTTTGTTTTGCGGTACGCAGGCCTCTCACTGTTGTGGTCTCTCCCGTTGCGGAGCACAGGCTCCGGATGCGCAGGCTCAGCGGCCATGGCTCACGCGCCCAGCCGCTCCGCGGCATGTGGGATCTTCCCGGACCGGGGCACGAACCCGTGTCCCCTGCATCGGCAGGCAGACTCAACCACTGCACCACCAGGGAAGCCCCAGAAGCAGTATTTTTAAGACAAAGAAAAAAAGGAGCTTGGGACAAAGGGAATGGTCAAATAGATCTTGCACTACTTTCAAATAAGATAAGTGACCAGAGAAAAATGAACAGAGGACCTGACAAAACGTAGAACACGGTGATGTTGACAAGATTAAGTAGAGTGGTAGAGGTGGAAGCCAGAATGGAATGAGATGGAGCAAATAATAGATAAGGAAGTAGAGATACTATATGAAGACAATGAATTTAAAGAGTTTATGGACTGAAGCAGAGAAACAGGGCACTAGTAACATTGAAATATTGAATCAAGGGAGACTTTTTTTAGGGGGCAGAGTAATATAAAATATTTGTATGCTGGTGGATCCATCATGCCCCAATAGGACAGAACCAGGACAGATAAAAAAAAAGTCAGGTTTCTGGGTTTTGAGAGGGAAATTATTTTACATAAAATTTGTGGTTCACAGAACACTTCTTCATCCAAAACTTTGGCCCTATAGACGAGACCGTGGTCAAAAAGGGGCAATTTAGCAGCTAGAATAATGGATTCCCACTCCCTTCCCTCTCGTCTCACTCCAGGGCTGATGAATGTAAGGTGCCAAACTATTTGAAATGGCTCTTCACTAAGAACTCTAACTGAAAGGCATTAGAGAATGATTGTCATAGAACTCCACCAGATTATGAGCTACTGCCACTTGCTCCTTCCTCTGAATGCTAATAATACTCAACTGTATTGATCCTTACTAACTATATAAATAACAAAATGAAGGACAATTCGCGTCAGCCTAATGGAGTGCCTAGTGACCAAATTTCCTCAGATTTCTGGCTGTAGGAGTTATACTCCTAATATCCACACACTTTCTGACATGAAATTATACCAAAATGTGAAAGTAAAAGCAGTGGAGCCCTAGAGCCAGCCCCAAACAGTAGATGAAGGTATGAAATAATGAAAACAGTACAAAGTTTCTTTCCTTGTAAACTTGCAACTTCCATATGTTTTTATTTAAAAGCCCAGGCACTCATATTAAGCTGAGTTCAAAACCCATATAGACCCCACCACTTACCTGTAGGGTAACTTTGAACAATCAGTGTTCTGGAAAGGTCAGATTTCCTTGCCTGAACAATAGTACCAATTTTTTTTTTCAAGTTCACATTGACATATTTATTAACATCAGCTGATTTTAATTATTATTATTTTTTAAAACAGCAGCACAAAACTGTTCCAAGTAAGCAGTCTCACATTCTGATGACTTTCTGAGATACTGTTCCACCACACCACATATGAATTCCTATTAATAACACATGAAAAAATGTTCTTCAAGAGAAAAAAAAGGAAAATGAAAGAAAGGATAAAAGGTAGGGAAAGAAGAAAGAAATAAGATGTAGAGTTAAAACTCACTGGATTAGATAGGTGAGGTTTGCTAGAAGGATATACTGTTGAAGCAGAGTGGCACATCCAGGCTTATAGTCTTAGTGGTTTATTTTAACCAGTTACTACTAATATATAGGCCCTGTAGCAGTTACCACAGACTGACTTCTCACATGCCCAAAATGAGCCAGGAGAAGCCAGTGCTGATACTGTCACAAAGAGGTTCAATAGTTGGCCTATCAGACAACTAATATTATTTTTAGCAGAATAACTCCTTCAGAAAGGCCTGGCTGAAAACCTTTTCATTTCTATTGTCTAACCTATATGCATTTCAGGTTTCTTAAAAGTCATCTTAAAAAAAAAAAAAAAAAGAATGTATATCAGTTTCTTATTTAATGTGTTAATGTGGTTGTAAAAGGCATTTAACAAAAAACATTTGCCAAACCTTGTTCTAGATTTATTTAGAAAGAAAAAGCTAACACTCTATCTGTAAACCAATGAACCTAATGTTTCTGTTTCATTTATTATTGTATTATCTAAATATAAGTATGCCTATAATAAGAAGTCAACTAAAGTTACTCTTTTATTATGTAATATTATGAATACAAGAAATTGGATGAACTGGTGAAATACTATGTATCCATTTGTGTTAATAATATGAATGCTTGTAAATCTTTGACTGACAAATGTAAAAGTAAAACATTTTTGTCTCCCAAACTTGCTATTTTAAGGATAATGATATTAAAATGAATCTCTCAAAACTAAGTGTAGATTTTTATTGTCAGTCTTTGAAGGTTGGTGTCTTCCTTCACATTTTACTGCATTGGCAGTAGAAAGTTGAGTATTTTATCAGATTCTGGAGAAAAGGTAGCATTCTAAACAGGAATAATGGTTGACATGCTTTTTTTAAAAATAATAAGCAGCTTATTTCCATTAAGACAAGAAAATTACTATTGCAGACAATCATAACTTGTAACTCTAATTTCAAGCATTCTGAAATGTCTGTTTAGGAAAATTACCTTTAGAATATTTAAGGACTGCTTTGAGATATACAAATTACAGATTGACAAAATTTCTTCTAGGAAGCTAATAAATTATAGATAAATACAGCTTGATCAACAGTTCAAAATAAGTTGCTCCATTAACTTTAAAGAAGGTAAGTATATTTTATTCCATTACCTATACTTAGTGTTTGTTTTAAAACAGCTCAGACATATGTCTGACAGAACTTAACTCAGTGCCTCAATCTAGAAATAACTGTCAAATTTAATGAATGAATGATTCAATGAATCGATTGACTAAACAGGTAAGTATGTAGTAGAGAACATTTTTAGAGTCAAAAATAGGTGCTTCATTAAAGGACTTTTTGCATTTAAGATGTTAATCTTCGTTGTATCAAAATTTCCTGACTCATGTCATCCCTTGCATCTCTGCCATTGCCTGGGCTTGGTGTTCTTCCCCTAAGTGCCCACAGCACGCTATGACCACTTTATCATTTATTGAACTTTGTTATAATTATCTTTAGTGTCCTCTACTAGTCCGTAACCTAACTTGGAGCTAAGGTCTGTATTCCTAGTAACCAAGTAATATATCTAGTATCTATCATTGTGCCACATAATATGCATTAAAATAATTTGAATGAATTAATAAGCAAGCTCATCTGGAATGGAGTGAGTGACTTGGTATAGAGAAACTGGGAGGGCCAGGGAAGGCTGCCCTCAGGATATAGTAGTACATCCTAAAGATGAGGAGTCTTTCACCAAGCAGAAGGGAAAAGGCACATAGCCTAGGCAAGAAGAATATTGAAACATATGAAAATTGCAACCTGAAAATTTTTGGTAAGCCAATAATTCAGTGTATCTAAAGACCAAATGCACTAGGAACTTAGAAAGATCTTGCAGTCTTTGGTGTTGGTGCCCTGGCCAGATTCCCTCAGCTTTTCTGGTGCTCCACTGTTATGGGTTAAATTGTGCCTCCCAAAAAGATATGTTGAAGTCAGAACACCTGTGAATATGACCTTATTTGGAAATAAGGTCTTTGCAGATATAATCAAGTTAAGATGAGGATATTAGGATGGGTCTAATATGAAGGACATTTGGGCATAAGACACACAGAATGCCATGTAACAACTGAGACACAAGCCCACTGCCTGATCCCAAAATCAATGGCAGCACCTCATTCTGTTTCAGTTATAGATTGACGCATTAAAAACCACCTCAAACTTAGTGGTGTAAATGACCATTTCATTATGCTGATAGAAGTTAGATATACTCTGGAATAAAGTTTCACTGATGAAATCCATGCAGATTCTGACCTTTAAGAACCATATCCATGTGCACCCCCAAGGTGATAGGGTGCCACTATCAGAGACAGACTACTGGACTGGGAAGACCAGTGGTTTCACAAGCTTGAAAGTTTTTTGGCTGTAGCTTGTATGTCTGCATCTATATCTCTTTTATCCTTAGAAAATAGAATTTAATGATCAACAAGAAAAACTGAAATCTGCATTGCTAGCAGGTAGAACATGTTCCTAATACAACAATTCTGCTTTTTTACTATGGTTAATTTTCTGCTTAATCTCTTTAAATTATTTTATAGTTCAAACTTACACACAGTTGTAATTAAAATCCAATAAAAAATCCATCATTCTTTATGATTTCTTGTCCCATTTATGCATATATAGGCAAGAATATTCACAGACATAGCAAACTGGGCATTTTTTAAATGTGCTGGTAAAGAGAAAGAGAAAGCTAAGGAATATTAGCCACTTTCCTTTTTTCATTTACATTTTTTATTAGTTCTGACATATTCTTTGTACTACACAATATAAGTATGTGAATTCAATTGGTTGAAAGTATTGACAATCATTAGGAAAACTAAGAATCGAGATAATTAAATGTTGAACATCTTCCAAAACATTCTCTTCTACCCTCTGGTTGCATAAGAGTAAGCTCAAAAGAAGTTCAGCAATTACCTCTCAGTTCTCACTGTGCTGCCTAAAACGAGCGCTCATTTAATAATATAATGGGATTAACTTTTTAAGGTTATATAATTTGGGAGATTTTTCTTCAGTCCCTTCATATTTTAATTACTTAATCCATTTCTTCCTTTAAAAAAAAAGCTACCGCATACTTAAGGAAATAGATGTTTGTTTTAAATAAACAAAATATTAGGCTGAATAAGATTAATAAAATTTCATACTCTATTCTTTTTTGTGTCAGTAGTGAAGCACTTGTTAGCCCATCTTATTTTTTTATTTTATTTTATTTTTTTGTGGTACACGGGCCTCTCACTGTTGTGGACTCTCCCGTTGCGGAGCACAGGCTCCGGACGCGCAGGCTCAGCAGCCATGGCTCAGGGGCTCAGCCGCTCCACGGCATGTGGGATCTTCCCGGACCGGGGCACAAACCCGTATCCCCTTCATCAGCAGGCGGACTCTCAACCACTGCGCCACCAGGGAAGCCCCAGCCCATCTTATTTTTAAAACCACATTACAGTTTTTTACCAATAAAATTTGAAAAGGAGCAAACAAGTTTAATCAACATTATCCTTTTTTTCGTATCAACTGAAAATTGATGAACTTAGAAACTGTAGCTTTGGTCTCTTATAGGCCAATTGTTATTCAAAGAAAATCTATGCACTGTTAAATTTTAGATAACACTGGAAACTGTCTATGTACTTCCATCTTAAAATTAGCTAGTTATTAATAGACATCTAAAATATTGTATCCTATTGAAGAAAAGTTAACTGTTGCTTATTGGTTCTCCTTAAGAGAACCAATAAGAGAGAACTTAAGAGAACTTCTGCTTTCAAAATAAATTTTTAGATTTAATTTTTGTTGTTTTTTAAAATTTTTTATTAAAAATTCATAATATGCTTATTCCTACAGGCACCAAAGTGAAGTGAAATGGAGTATTAAGGCTTGTGCTAAAATCTGTTTGTTTTTTCAGTTATCTGCATATTTCAAAAGGAAAAGATTTGACCTAAATCCTATATTCCACTTTGGTTACTTTTTTACTTTTAATATTATTCCATTATTCCCTTAAAATCATTTTGTACACTATAACCAAAATGTAATATACTACATATTCTTAAAAATATGAGGTAGCATTTTCTGGGGAAAATGATTATAAATTTTCTATATTTGTTTTCTCCAGCATATCCAAATTTTCCTTACATTACTTACAATCTTAACTGGCTTATTAATAAAATCACATACCCTTAGACTATCATATCTAACATTAGGTACTGCATTCACAAATAGAATCATTAGTACAAAAACAAGCTAAAATTATAAAGTTTCAACATGGATGCCTTACATTTCTCTTTAAAGTTATATTTGCACAGTAATATGTTTGAAAGAGATAAAAATGATTTAATATTGCCAGAAACAATAATTTTATTAAAACTTAATTAAAATATATCATGTTTTCTTATATTTTCAAGTTGAACATACCTTTCTAACCAACATAGAAAAATTGAAACTGTTGCATTGTTTAAAGATTATTATTGAAGATGTTAACTTCAAATACCTAAATAAAAAACATTATAATCTAAAATATGACATGTAAGACTTCCCTGGTGGTGCAGTGGTTAAGAATCCGCCTGCCAATGCAGGGGACACGGGTTTGAGCCCTGGTCTGGGAAGATCCCACATGCCGCGGAGCAACGAAGCCCGTGCGCCACAACTACTGAGCCTGTGCTCTAGAGCCCACATGCCACAACTACTGAAGCCCGCGTGCCTATAGCCTGTGCACCGCAACAAGAGAAGCCACAGCAATGAGAAGCCCTCATGCCTCAACAAAGAGTAGCCCCCGCTTGCTGCAACTAGAGAAAGCCCAAAGGCAGCAACGAAGACCCAACGCAGCCAAAAATAAATAAATAAACAAATTAATTTTAAAAATAAAGTAAAATAAAATATGACATGTAAATTATATAGTTGAACTCATGCTAAGGAAAGAAACTATCTAAAAATGACTATAACTTTGTAATACTTACATGGTACAGAAACCACCTGAATATTTTAAATTTTGTCCACAACATTTCTCCTGATTAAACAAAAACGTGCACAAAGAATTTTCCTCCTCCTCATGTTGTGTGAAATTATCTGTAGAAGCATTATTCCTTTTACTTATGCTTCAACTCCTGTTAACTTGGAAAGTCTTCAGAGAACATTCATGCTCCAATATAATATCAATGGTCTACATATTAAAAATTTATTAATTTTAGATCTCATTATTTTTTTTTTCTCAAAAAGAGGGTGTGTTTTCTGGAATCGTGGAGAGGAACATGCAGAAAAGAAGAGCTCACAGAGTGGTAGGAGTGGAGTAGCGTTCAGAAGCTGGAAGACTAACAGCAACATTTTTCTACCTACGAATTGTATTTAGTGTATGTACTGTTTTCATAAACAACCAGGCGTGACCTTGAAATCAGAAGCTAGAAAATCAGTGTAAATCTTCTAACTTAGAGCAATGCTGGAGGAATACTTTCCTATCTTCCTTCTACTTGAACTAAGACAGAAATAACCAGCTATTATCTGCACTAAGATACCCACTTAAAATGGTCATCATTGTAACACTGGGTAACTGTGTGCACAGGAGAGGAAAAGAAGACTCAGTCTTGGGTCTAGATGCTCCTATTTCTACTTATTTATAACATTCTATGATTGTTTTTTCCTCTATCAATCTGGACGTTCTCTCCACCCTACCCCATTAAGTGGTAAGTCCCTTGAAAAGAGAAAAAGGAGTCAAGGACAGTTCTCAGATTCTGGGTTTGGATGACCAGGAAAAGGGAATGACACCCATAAAAAGGAAAATTGGGAAGAAGAGTAGCTTTGTGGTATAGGTTGGAGGTACACTAATGGAACACATTCACTTCTACAAAGACTGAGTCTATGGTGCCATTAGGACTTCATGGGAGAGCTTATCATTAAAACTCTTCAATGATGGCAGCATTGACAGAAGTCAGGTTAAGTACAAGAGATGGAGGGCGTTGCTTTTACAAAGAAGATGGCCAATTTGGCACCTACGAGGGAAAGGTATGAGAATGTTTATCTTATTTTTTTATCCTATTATTTTTATCAAATCACCCTGTCAGACTTCTTTGGTCTTTATGACTCAGACTTTTGAATCTATCATTTTATTTTTCTGATATATTTAAACTTGGCATCCTTAATCTTTAACACCTCTTTCTAGAATTATTTTTGTGGAATTACAACTTATTTAAAGCTGTAAAGTTATTTCGATTCTGTAACTGTGTATTTTCCACCAAATTTTCATTTTTGCTTTCTCTCTCTTTCTCTTATACAAAGAAAGAAAAAAATCTTGTTCTAAACAAAATTATGCAATTTCTGCAAATATTTTTTTTTCATCTTGCATGTTGCTCTAATCCCTTGCTGCTTCTAGATGTCAACCCCTCCCCCCTTTCCCTGGTAATCTTGCCTTCTAGATAGGCCTTAGAGTGTGAATTTAAATAAAACTCTTACTTCTCTTAATATGTATCTAAGCCTTTGTGTCAAATATTAGAAACAAAGATTTTACTTTCCTCTTGAAAATGATAGGAAAAGTATTGGATTTCTTAAAATTATTTATTTATTTATTTAGTTTTGGCTGTGTTGGGTCTTCGTTTCTGTGCGAGGGCTTCCTCTAGTTGTGGCAAGCGGGGGCCACTCTTTTTTTTTTTACGGTACGCGGGCCTCTCACCGCTGTGGCCTCTCCCGTCGCGGAGCAGGACACTCAAAATAGACGTTTTACTGCATGTAACATGTGCCTCAATAAAGTGGATTTTAAAAACTAAATCATAATCTACACTCAGAACATAGTATTTTCATTTAAATTCAAACTACTACACTATTCATTAATTGTTTTCAGCATTCATTCATTGAGTGTCTTTATGGAGGATACTTAGGATGATACATAAGTGATCAGAAAAAAAAAAAAACCACTCTCTTCCCTCAAAGAGCTTACATTACAGTAGTTTATCAGTTTTTTAAAAATATTTCAGACCTACATATTCCAGTGGCCAAACTGTTGAGAAAAGACAGAAAGATAATTAAAAAGTGGCAAGTGGAGGGGGATTCCCCAAAGGGGGTTGTCACTGGCCCATTGCTAATAGAACACTCTGAAGCAGCAAATATCTCAATTGACCCTTTGTATGGTCAGGCCACTCAGTATGGCTGTTCTCTTGCTCTCTGTACATCCCCTACTCGACCAGTCCTTGCTTCACTCACATGACTATCCAATCCTCTTAATCGTAGGGCTTAATCAGTAAACTCCCTACATGCTTGTCCCCTGCCCCAGCTGCTGGTTTCCCTAGTAACTGATGAGCCTATCTGAAGTCAATTCCTCCTTATAAATGGTAGCCTGCTTCTCCCCCAGTATTGAGAGTAGCGAGATTGCTGTTGTGTCCTTCCTGCCATCTGCCACCTGCCTTCTATGGTCTGCCGTGGGGTGTCACTCCAGGACATTTTGCTGCAAACTCAGTAAGCTCCCCTATCCACTAAACTGTTGATGTTTCTGTCTCTATCTCTGGGTGCTTACTTTGGTTTGGAAGTTGGGTAGTTACAAGGCTTGCAGGCCTGAGGGGTGCAGCCGAACACCCTTCTAACAACCCTGCAAAGTATGTAAGATTACTGTCCCCATTTGAAAGATGAGGAAAGGTCGTACAACTTGCCCAAAGCTAAACAGTTAATGTAGATCTTGGATTTGAACCCATGTCATTCTGATTCCAGGTACAGTATATTGCCTGGAGTGTGCAACTCTGGGGAAATGTGCAGGAACAGGAAATTACAGAAGAATTATGAGGATTTGCAGCCACTGTAGCAAAGCGCCAAGATAACATACAACCACTGAATATTGAATTCTTGCAGAAGTATTCCATAAGATTCCAGCAAGGCACTAGAAGGTCTCTGTAGAGGAGATGCTATGTGTTCAACCAAACCATTTCCAATTTCCTCTCAGACACACAGAAATCTGTGTAGCATGTGATTGGTTTGGATAATAGAATATAGGCACAAATAGTGCATGCCACCTACTAACCTGACCCTTGTGTGTGCCTCTACCTTCTTAGCATGGTGGCAGGCAGGGTCGATCCAGAGGATTGAGTGGAGGCCCAAGAAGATGACAGCACTAGAATTACGAAGTGGAAGATTGCATGCTGAACATCTGATTCAGATTGTGACATAAGTGAGAAATAAATCTTTATTGTGTTAAGCCGTTAAAATTTGGGGATCATTTGTTACATTAGCTAGTTTTAATTACCTTACCTAGCCCAGGCTCCAGAAAGCAAAGAGAAAAATCAATAAAGTAAGTAACACTACAACAACTTTCTATGTGAGGAGAATTTATAATTTATTAGCTTATTTACATGCTAAACATTTGAGGTATAGAACAAAGACACATACTATATAACAAGATAAAATAAAATTGGGTAGAAAAGTGAAGCAAAGCTAAATAAAGAAGAGAAGATGGAGCTAGGAGTAAAGTATACAAAGTACATTCACAGTCTCCACATTTGGCTCTAAGCTTTCTAGGAATCAGTATAAGGAAGAAATCGCAATAAAGTTTGTTATTCACAGCACTCATAAGGCAAAAGCAAATCAGCTACTCAGGAGAAGCATGTTTATTTTAGACCAGAGAGAAATTTCTCCTATGGGTCCTCATAAAAATGACACCATGAAATATACTGAAACACATCCTCAAAGGAAAAAAAAAATCCGCATAGTAAACCCAGCAAGAGTTTCATAAGTCTGTTGCTTATAATATCCCTTAGTACAAAGTGGTAAGGAGATGCTGAACACAATTCAGGGACAATGATACAGTTTTAAATGTTGTTAGTGAGGGTATAGCTTAATTGAAGGATGTGAAGAGAACTGGAAATTAAACCTAACCCACTTTGTATAATTTTATAATTCGTTGAAATGTTTAAAAGAACTGTTTGGTGAATTCACTAATAATTTACTCAAAGTGCATAAATGTTATTCTCAAGAAAACCCATTTTTCTTAATTATAAGCCCAAACCGAAAGGCCAAATACAAAAGCTGTTATAGCATAAACAAACATCTTTCTGGACTGTAAAGAGGAACATTGTCTAGAGGAACAAAGTGCCTTTGATCAGATTCCTGCAATCTCACCTGAATCTGGAAGAAATATAGCAGCACTTTATATGCACTGATCAACAAAAAAAGGCCTAGTTATAAACCAAGACTTCCAGATAGTCCTTATTTGCACAATTCTTGACAAAACAACGTAAGTAATGCAAGAAAGTTGGTTTACTTTCAAATATCTCCTATGTTTCTCTTACTTCTAACAAAAAAGGATTTCTTTTTAGAATGATGCATTAAATTCATTTTCAGATTCCCCTTCCTCATTTACATTATGTTTCCTTAAAATAAATAAATGGAACTATTTGATTATTTAGTATTCCAGTTATAGACACAAGCAGGAAATGCCATAGTGAATTTAAAGAAAACTAGTCAAAGCAATACCAGTATCATTGCAAGCTAAGTCAAGAAGGAGATGGAACATAAATATAAATACAATCATTGATTTTCAAATTGAGAAATGTTATTTTCTGTGTTCACCTTGTAAAAATGTACCTACCTATATTTGGCAATTCTCAATGACAAATAACTAAACTATAAATTAATCTTTAAAAAGTGAATCATCCTTAAAGCTTCATTGAGATTAAGCAACAAAGTTGGAATAAAAAACATGAAAGGCTTTTAAGGAAAAAATGGTGTTCAAAAGTAATAAAGCAAGATGAAGAGTAAAATATACAGCTTGGTCACATAAACATTTTTTTTTCTTTTTTGCAGAAATTTTTCTTCCAGTTGGTCATCACTACATCATTTGTAAGGCTGGCAGCATATTTTCCAACCCTAACTGCCTCAGTGGAATCACATTTTCTCCTTTCGTAAAACCAGTTTTTTTTTCCCTCTACAAATGTAAAATTTCAAAAAAAAGTTAACACAGCATTCCGACTTTAATGCTACAGTAGCAGGAAATTCTAAAAACTTGAGACCAAAAGAAACTTGAAAACTTGAGTGTTTCAATGTAGGACAGAAACATATAATTTCTTCAGTAAACAATTTAAGTAAACTCTAACCTAGTTCCTAAAAATCTAATATAGTAGCTGTTGAGAGACATGACAAATATTGTACTTTAATTTTTAGATATATTGTTCTATATAATGTAATTTCAGCTTCCAAAGATTCATGTGGGTCTAAAAAGCAGATTGCTTACTCTATGATATACATCCTATTCACTATTAAAATAATTGGATTTTATTTTTAAAGTACAACTTGGGAGTAAACCTCGTGTCCCTAAAGATCTTTTCTGTTTTGTTCCAATCCATGAAATGTCTCATTTCTCTTAAAATTCATTTTATAGCAAAAGAGTATCATACTGAATCAAAAGGTTCTCAAGGGTGATTTGCATTTTCCTTGCCAGCCATTTTGACTGAATTTAGATTGTTAGCCTATATATATATAAGAAACTGTGCATGATACATGTTCTGGGTTTCTACTCCTTTATCACAAACTACCCTAAAATTTAGCAGCTTAAAACAACTTATTATTTTCTCTTATAGTTTTGGAGGCTGGTGGGTTCAGCTGAGCAGTTCTTATTCCAGTTATTTACTATTGCATAACAAACTACCCCAAACTTAATGGCTTGAAAGAACAACCATTTAATTATGTCTCACAAATCTGTAGATCAGCATTTTGGGCAGGGCTAAACTGGGCTACTCTTCTCTACACAGCATTGACCGGGGGCCCTCAGTGATATTCAGCTGGTACCTGGACTGGACTGGAGAATCCAAGATAGCTTCACTCACATACCTGACACCTGAGCCCGACCCCCCACTGTTTTTCGGTGCATTCTTGAGTACTCTTCAGGAGACCTCTCCAGCAGAGTAGTCAAACTTCTTACATGAAGCTCAGGGTTGCAGGGGCAAATGTTCCAAAAGACAGGAAAGGAAGCTGCCAATATCATAAGGCCTGGGCAGGATACTGGCACAGCGTTACTTATGGCAAATTCTCTTGGTCAAAATAGCCACACAGAGTCCATCCAGATTCAGGGAGAAAAGGCATAGACCCTATCTCTTGATGAAAAGAATTTGCCACTGTCTTTAATTGGTCACAGAGCCCATGAGGAGGCAGACAATTTCAAAGCCATATGCTAGAATCTCTCCTGGAGTTCCCTTTGGAGGTAGCTGAAAGCCAGATACACAGACGAGCATCAATTAATGTGAATTAGAAGTAACGATAAACCAAATATACAGGAGATATTACTTACATTAGACTGAAAAAGAGAATTCAGAAAACATTAACTATTAACTGTGAAAACATCTCCCAATTATAGTTAAATCATAATCCTTTAATACATAAAGACATTGATGGGGACTTTTTAAAAAACTGAATATCATAATCCTCTATCAATTAGGAGAACACCAATTATGCATTACATGCATGTCTACTCAATTACAAGTTACTTGTAGAAATAGAACTTCTTCACTTTTGTTCATGTTTTTTGTCGAGGTGAAACATGGCTTTTCTCTTTCAAAAGCTAAAGAAAGATTAAAGCATACACTTCATAACCAGTTTTCAAAGCAAGACTTAAATCCTACTTGACTTTATTCACTACTGCTGTATAAATGAGTTATCTGACGCAATGTACACTCTGCCACAGATGAAAACTTAGGTTAGCAGGGCCTTTCACAATCTAACCTAATACTTTCCCAGTCTCATTTATGACCATTTTCTTCCAATACCCACTAGTCAAAGACTATCAGGAATACATCTGTAAATGAAGAAGCTGGGTTTATTACTCATTGCAGTAAGGGTGACCGAATACCCAGAGAAACCCTGCGGATCTCAGTAAGATGTTAGGACTTAACAGGCTTTGGGCTTCTTTCCGGTGACTTTTGCTCTCTTACTAAATTCTACGTAGGAGGAAGGAAGACTAGCCTACGGTTAAGGTTGTAATTGATAAAGAAGCAGAAGTCATCGTATTGACTGGGTATGGTGATGTTTGGTCATTTTTGTGACTTGAACAATGTTCATGTTTTGTCTATTTTCATATATAATAGAGTGATCTTATTTCCTTGAGCCATCACTGACATGAGAAACTTTGACGTGCATGTCCTCTTAAATTGTTTAGGTTCAGCAGGAGAACATCCATTCCTGGTCCAGGCTGGCTCCGAATCAGAGGCTGCTTTCTCTTCCACACTCCCAACATGCCATACTCATACTGGCCCTGAGTTTTCTCTTCCCTCTCTTCCTATTTCTGTTCTACTTAGTTCTCTATATCTCCAGGAATCCTTCCCTTCGCACTTCAACTCAGTTTTCTCTCTGAAACCCTTTGTACTGCATATTATTTGGTTACTCGTGTTTACGCTTCGTTTCCTTCTGGTGAGATAAGAGCATATACATCTCTCGCAGCGCTGGCAAAGTAGCACTGCAAATCACACACTTAGCATATAGTCACAAAAAAAAGAAAAGGGAGAGGCTTATTTTCCTTTTCCATAAACTAGAACACACATGGTGAAACTGCTTCGTTAACTTCAGTAAAATCGTTCTAGAAACAGGCCCCAAGAACCCGGACTAGAACTCGACAAGAACTCACGTCTGGAAGAAACACTGCTGGTAAGAATATTCTGATCCTACCGGAACCTGGGCGAGACTACATTTCCCACAATCTTTCAGGGCCGACAAGGCGCCACGATTTTCTGAACTACAATTCCCACAATCCTCTGGGGCCGCCGCTTGGTCGCATGTTCCGAGAGCTCTGCCCCATTTCCCATCTTCCCTTTCGGTCCTTACCCACAAGGGACAAGGTCGTGAGGAAAGGAGTGCTGGGTGTGTTGCTGCCATTTTTTCCGCCTTCAGTTTCTGCGCCTTTCGCAGGGCTTCCAACAGCGCTATGTTGGGACAGAGCATCCGGAGGTTCACAACCTCTGTGGTCCGTAGGAGCCACTATGAGGAGGGTCCGGGGAAGGTTAGTATGGAAGGGGCCTGGCTCAGGGGGCACTGGGCTGCGACTGGCTGAACTCCAAGGCCGCCTATGGGCCGTGGAGAGAGAGATGGGAAGCCGGGGTTTTGATCTGGGACGTCGACTAGCATTCCAGTTCCTCCAGGGACCAGGGAGAAAGTTCAGGACGCTGGCTGCGCGCCGTAGTCGGGAAAAGGAATGAGTAGGTAAAGCCAGAGGCTTTACCTCACATTAGTGCTCCCCCATTTCCCCCTCGCGCCCCACCCCGCCCTTCAAAATATGGAGGGCCCTGAAGCGCCTGGCTGCAGGTATTGCGGCTTAAAGCCCAGCTAGAGGTCACCGAACTGGAAGTGAAAGTCATTGGAACGTTGAGGATATGAGGGCCTGTGGTGTGGGGCTAGTCTCCAACTAGTTGACGAAATTAGTATTAACCGCCCTTGATTGAAGTTGGTTTTAGCCTCAAGTATAAATAGTTTAAATCGGGTAGTTAGCAGTAACACCCTCCGCGGGTTACCTGAAGCCTAGTATTAATGGGCCGAGAAAGGGTGTAGAGGGGTAGAGTTGATGAGTATTTTTTTTACCTTCTAGTGTTTTGTGTGATGCAGGTCATAGGATTTGAAAGGTAGTGTTTAAAAAAGTGTTATGGTATATGGCATACATATATAACCTGATTATGGAAAAAATAGCGTTTCCTGTATACTTATTTTTGATTTATAAAATCAGGTGATTTGAAGTTCAGTTTCTTTTCTCTTTTTTTCCCAACAGAATATACCATTTTCAGTGGAAAACAAGTGGCGGTTACTAGCTATGATGACTCTGTACTTTGGGTCTGGATTTGCTGCACCTTTCTATATAGTAAGACACCAACTGCTTAAAAAATAATCCATGAGACAGGTAAATAATTAGTGCATTTCTAATCTTCACAGAGGTTTCCCCTTTTTTCCTTTCTTTCCTTACCATGCCCCCCCAAATCACAAATACGCTATTGTGTGTTGTAATTCCTGAAGTTAAGTGTGGGTGTGGCATTGAGAGAGACAGGTTAAACCTATAAACAAATGTATCTTTGTGTGAAAGCCAGTGTTTATTGAGTGCTGCGCTTTGTCAGGCACACTTTACGTTAATAAGCTCAGGTTGGCTACCAGGCAAGACTGAGGTGGATGATGTTAACCTGATCTGAGACCAAAAAAAAAAAAAATGTTAAGTTGCCCAGTGTTCCATAGCTAGTGATGGTGGACCAGAATTTTTACCCAGGCAGTCTCGTTCCAGAGCTCAGGTACTTGACCAGGTAAAGTTCTAGTAAACTGATTAATGCTAATCTGTCTTGAGGGCAGTGTATATTAGTGTATACCTGAAGGAATCTTGTGTGCAGCAAGATGAGCAGATTCCCTGAGTGAGAAGAAAGGATTTATTTAGTTAAATTATAATCAGAATTTTCAGCAAAAGTAACACTAAAGGAATCTCTGTGGGATGATTGGAATAAATCCCAAAATATACTTTGGAAAAGAAAGACTTTAATTGTCTTAGTTTAGAAGGGAAATGATTTATCCAAGCCATTACTTGGGAAGACTCTGGTGCATATGATGAAGAAAATCAGTATGAATAAAGTCATGATACTGTAAACGCTTTCTGATGTACCAGTCATAAATTGAAGGACAGACAATATATTAATGAAACTACATATTTCTGTTAAATGAATGGGTTCTTTAATATCGTTAATTTTTTATTCACAGATACGAAGAGGAGCATTTTAAGATGTGCAGTCTCTTTGAAAAAAGGATCAAACTCTTGAACTCAGCATCCTAGATATGTTTGTAAATAAACTTACAGCATAAATCCTTAATGCCTCTTCTCTGAAATATGAAACATGATAATTGAGCATGTGCTTGTTTTTTTTTTTTTTTTTTTTACATGCTCCAATTTGCCTCATCCACCAACCTAATACTGTTTGAATTAAGAGTCTCTTCCATAGCTTTTAACAGTGGAGACTTTGCTTTCTCCAACCAAACTATTCATAAGGGCCACTCACAGGTATGCTGGAAAGGGGGCAGGACTCTGCAGACATGGACAGTACAAATTTACTGGTCCATCCAGAAGATGAGGTTGCTTGGCTGTTGAACTTGTCATTACATGACATATTGAGATGGAAGAGAACATACATAGATTCACACTGTTATCTTGGACGAATAGACTGTGTTAGATTAGGATTGTTTTTTTTTTTTTTTTTACCTGCATTGGGTCTTTGTTGCGGCACTCTGGTTTTCTCCAGTTGCGGTGAGTGGGACCTACTCTTTGTTGCAGCACGCGGGCTTTTCATTGTGGTGGCTTCTCTTGCTGCAGAGCGTGGGCTCAGTAGTTGTGGCTCACAGGCCCTATAGCACAGGCTCAGTAGTTGTGGCACACGGGCTTAGTTGCTCCATGGCATGTGGGATCTTCCCAGACCAGGGCTCGAACCCGTGTCCCGTTCATTGGCAAGCAACTTCTTAACTACTGCACCACCAGGGGAGTCCCTGTGCTTACTTTTTATTTGGGTAATATTGCATTATTAGTTTCTTAATTAAATATGTATGTGATTTAGCTTTTTCTTGGTTTCAAATTATGAATTTTAATTTTTGATTCCTGGGTCAGGAATCTGTCGGTAATTCATTATAAAAGAAATGCAAACTTTGTCCTATAATTTTTGTTTTTAATTTAAAGGCAGCAGAAAAAAGATAACTTTTAGTCTTTTTTTACTTTGAGGGAGTAAATTCATTTTTCTCCATGAGTGATAATTAGTTGATCATTAGGAAAACCAGTAGTGTTAGCAGGTTTAAGTTCAAGAGCTTCCTTTTTTTCCTCTAGACCTGTACCCTAAAACTGAAATTTTTGCCATGATAAATGTGCTACTGACCAATGTTAGTCTTGTTTAGACTGAATGAAAGAACTATTTGAGGGACTTCCCTAGTGGCGCAGTGGTTAAGAATCCGCCTGCCAATGCAGGGGACATGGGTTAGAGCCCTGGTCCAGGAAGATCCCACATGGCGCCGAGCAACTAAGCCATTGTTCCAGAGCTACTGAAACCCACATGCCTAGAGCCCATGCTCCGCAACAAGAGAATCCACCACAACGAGAAGCCCGCGCACTGCAACAAAGAGTAGCCCCTGCTCGCCGCAACTAGAGAAAGCCTGCGAGCGGCAACAAAGACCCAATGCAGCCATAAATAAATTAATAATTTAAAAACAAAAAACTGAAATGGAATGTAATAGCATGTGAGACAATATAGGAGATATGCCCATTCTATTCTGGAGCTTGACTAGTAGAAATGGGTTGCAAGATGTCTCTGATTAGCTGTATCAGTGAATCAAAATTATGAAATGAAATGCTGCTTACCACTTAAAATACAATGACTTAGTTCCAAGGGCTTTATATTAGGGCAGGGGGAAAGTAATTAGCTACTGAATATTTTAATCCCAGTTTGGTCACTAGAATACCTATCTTTAGGCTCTTTAGTAACTGCCTGGCAATTACTTAAATATGGATGCAATTTAGTCTAAATGACTTTGTCCAACTATTCTATGTATTTGTGTGTTGTTTTTTGATTATCCATTGATGAGTCATGTTCTGTGCTTAGAGAGTTTTTTGATACAACATTAATGATTTCTACCTTTTGGAACAGTAGAAGCAAGAGTAAGAGTTCAGGGTTCATATAATGATTTTGAATTCTTGGTTCAAATCTTTGCTAAATTACAAATTTAGCCTTCAGGGTTTTCTTGGAGGAAATGGGGATAGAGCCTTCTTCCTATTTTGAAATTCATTGAGCTATATAAAAACATTTTAAGTCCTGGCAAGTCCTAAATGAAGAATTTTTTTTCCCCGGATTTAAAATATATCAAGAGTCGAAAGTAACAGTATTTTACAGCAGGGTCTAGGTAGAAAATGTCATTTATTAAATTTCTCTCTGAATTGAGTTAAAGTATTTGAGTGGTGTACAGGAATGAGAGAAAAACCTCCCTTTCCCGGGATAGGAATGCGGTTTACCCCATCCCCATAAAAGGCCTTCAACAGGCTGGCTCTTAGTGTGTAAGAATATTGAGTGATAGAGACTAGACAACTTTTTAGTTTTCGTATTGGGGTTCTCCAGAGAAACAACCAACAGCATGTGTCTATAGAGAGATTTATTTTAAGGAATTGGTTCTTGGAATTGTGGGGGGTCTGTCAGGTCAACAATCTATGGGGTAAACTGAAGGTTATAGACCCAGGGAGGAGTTGATATTCCAGTCAGAAGCCATCTGCTAACGGAATTTCCTCTTCCGGAGAAGTCTGTCTTTTTCTGTTAATGCCTTCAACTAATTGGATGTGGCTCACCCACATTATGGAGAGTAGGTTTTACTGAAACGGTTTAAGTAGTAATCTTGGGAATTCCCTAACAGTCCAGTGGTGAGGACTTCGCAGTTTCACTGCCATGGCCCAGGTTCAACTCCTAGTTGGGGAACTAAGATCCTGCAAGCCGTGCAGTGTGGCCAAAAAAAAAAATGGCAATCTCATCCCAAAAAATATTTTAACAGAAATATCCAGAGTAATATTTGGCCAAATATCTGGACACCATGGCCCAGTCAACTTGATAATGTAAAATTAACCATCACAATTTCATATAAACATGTGACTCCAGTTTAATTTTTTTTCACAATTTCATATAAACATGTGACTCCAGTTTAATTTTTTTTTCACAATTTCATATAAGCATGTGACTCCAGTTTAATTTTTTTTAAGTGTTGGCTTGAGTTTTTAAAACCATCACAGAATATTGATTTTTTTTCAATTTTATGTATATATTTCTCCCCTGCACTGGTTTTTAAAAGTTCAGGCCAACACCTGAAACCACAAGATTCCCATAAAAATCCAGATTCTCTTATAAAAGGTTACACTGGGTGGACCCACTTAATGAAACTACACTAGGCCAAGTGTACCTTATGCAGAGGCTTCCCTGACTCCAGAATACCTGATTAGGGATTTTGGTTGGGGGCTGAAACCCAGGAATCATTTTAAGGAAACCAGAATTATCGTAATTAAGCTTTGGCCACCCTAATGGGAAAAATCAAAACGTCCTACATTTCGCCAGAGAAGCAGTACAAAAGGAGTTAAGAATATGGACTCAGGACTAAGATTTGACTGGATTGAAAGCCAGCCTTGACCGTGTTTCAGCTCAACTAGAGACTATCTCTGCCTCAGTTTCCTTGTGTATCAGAGTAACTATCTTAGGATATTGTGAAGATTAAAACAGAGTGCTTAACTCAAAAACAAGTGAGGTAGAGGAACTAAAACGGACATTGTATAAATTGTTCAAGTTAATCCCAAGGCCATTTGGCAGTTATAGATTGGTATTTTCAATTACTAAGTCTAGCTACAGTTCTAACTAGTCCAGCAAATAACTTCAACCTTAACCATGTCCAAAAATGCCTGGAATCATGGTAGTAAATGCAAGCTGATTATGTAATAAGCAGTCACCATCAGTAAAATTAAAACTCTTTAACATGACAATCATTTCTCTCTGGTTTCAGCCTCACCCTGGCCACAGCTCCAGTTTTGTGAACTGCCTCCACATATTAACTTAGCTCAGGTGCCACCTTTTTCTGTAGTTTTCCCTTGCCAATTCCTCCCAAACATAATACACTTAAGTCTCCAACACCCTGTAAACAGCTTTATAGTTAACCTTGGCAAGTACTGTAATCACTGATTTCCCTTCCTATGTCCCATACCAACTTGTAATTTTTCTGAGACCAGGGCAGCTTTTACTTATTCATTTATACTACATGTATAATTTAAGTGATCAGTGAACATTTATTGAATGAATTACTGAATTGAAACCAAGAATAGCAAAATTACCTAAAAGCAAACCCCAGACTTTCTGGTCTGTACACCAAAATGGTGTATGTGTCAGTGTTTTCTGAAGAAAAATGAATTTTTCCCAGGTAACTTTATTAGTTGAGTTCTCCAACCAAATAATAACAGTTGTTGCAGACTCAATGAGATTAAGATTTTCTGCCAAAGTGTAATTTAACTATGTCACTGACCACACTGTTTAGTCCATCTGATGTTCTTTGTAGATAACCTTCCTTGAAAGAAAATGTATATTGATTTACATTCCGACAGTAGCTGTTGGTCCTGTTTGAGACCAACATTTTGAGAAGCACTGGCTTAAAGGGTTAGGGAATATGTTTTACATAACAAAAGATAGAGCTCAAAGAATTTAAGGGCATTCTATCCAAACTCAGCCTATTGTCTGTAAACTATTTCTTTGTCATGAGATGGCTGCTACAGTTCCAGGCATCCCATACAGACTTGACAATATCCAGCAAGAAAAGAATCTGTTCAAGTTATTTTTAAGAATGAAGAAAGATTTCCTAGAAGCCCACTAGCAAACTCCTTCTCCGTTCATTGGACACAGGGATATAATATACCCATTTCTAAATACAACACTAGCAAGGGAAATGACAGTCACTGCAGTGATTACATTTGAGCAATTAATATTTTCTTGCAAGTCTTAACGTGAAAAAAGTGGAAACTGGAACAAACCAGCATTCTAATAGAACGGGAGAAGAAAGTGGTTATGGGGTGTGTAAAAGACAATGCCTGCTGCAACTATAAAGTATACTGAGAAGATCGACCCCAATGTCAAAATGTAATAAGCCTTTATTTTAGTGTAGCCAGTAAAGGCCATAGCGTAGGTCTTTAGAGTATAATTTAAGATTAAGCTGATTTTAGAAAAGAGGAGAAATAGTGTTAATTCTTTTTTTCTGTCTCAATAGAAAATAATTTCTCTATAGTAAATAATGAAAGCTTTTACATGATTTATACTCTGTCACATCAAACAATTAAAAAAGTTTCATCCATTACGAAATGATACCTTGTTCTCACAGCTGTTAAAATTTTGTAGACCAGAAGGAACATAGCCATTTTCTTTGTATTACGTTAATACAGTGAAGATTTTTTTAGTATATAATTATAATTTACAGTTAATTTTGGAGAGACTTCTTGAACTCATATTTGAATATGGGTACAAGTTATCTGGGTCTTTCTCTAACCTGGTATAGTAGTCATTAGGGCTTTTCAAGAATATGCCAGTTCTATTTCTGTATGCATGGCAGGATTGAACACTGTCTCCTTTGCTTTGACAAATGAAAATATGAGAAGAATGATGTGTTGACACTTCACGGAAGCTTTAGAAGACTGTACAATTCACCAAGTTCCCTTACTCCTGCTGCTGGGGTATAGCCTTCATTAGCCTGGGTTCCTGAGGTACTAGTAGTACAGCCCTTTGTCAAATGTATAGAATGAGCAAGAAACTTTCTCATTGTTTTCAGCCGCTGGGGTTTGAGGGTTGTGACTGCAGCAAAGCTTGGCCTACCCTCACTGAAATACTTGGGTACCCCATAAGACCTTGAAAAGGATTACTTCTCTGTATCTCTGAATCTTTAATTGTAGAAATCTTTGTCAACTCGATCTTCTAAGGACTCTTCAAAATTTAAAATGAATTGTATCTACAATTACAAAGATGGGTACCATACCACACAAAAGCATGACTTGGTAGTAAGGAAAGATCTCTTTTCAGCACTTCCCATGTGTGTACGAAGGGCCAGATTGATGGAGGTAAATAGCTTTCTACTTTCAAAGTGGTTTTTTAGAGCTGCAGTTTTTAGTAGCTACCTATTGTGCATTTACACCTTGTCTCTCATTTTGATGGATCCCACTTGCCCAATGGGCAGCTTTGTAAAAATTAGAAAAATGTGGGCCGCCTTCCAGGTGTGCACAGCGTGCCAGAGCACACTCGCTCCCTTGTCCAGTCACCTTCATTGTGTATTGTACATTGGAAAACAGTACAACTCAATGTAGCATTCCTGTAGAAAGTCATCTCAAATTTAGGTTTTTCAGCTAAAATTCACCATCCCCTCACAATTTTCAGAGATCTAACAAAAGGCAGATACTACAATAATTGATATTGAATAATTATTCAAGATTTTAATGGGCTGTATATTCTTTAGAATAAGCTTTGTCTTTTCTTTGCTGTATTCCAAAACTTACTACAATGCCAGGTAAATATTAGGCTTTCAACAGTTATATTTAGATAGATGGAGGTAGGATGACTATCAATTAGGTTTAATAGCATTTCCTAGTATATGAGAAGCCAGTCTAGGAAATTCTCTTTTGATGCCTAGTAACAGGAGATGATCAGTTAAATATCTATATATTGATAAATTTATCAGACTTACACCTTTAATTTGTTCGAATTAATAATATCAACAAATATTGAATAATATCTTCATCTTTATGTTCTGAGAACTTTGCTTAGTGCAGTTGTATCTATAAACTATGTAGTGTGAAATCTCTTCATGCTCACTACCAAAATCAATCACACTTTCCTCAGACGGGGTACATAAGTTGAACCATATGAAACTACCAATACTACAGATGGAAATTTTTGATGGTTCAATGGTCACAGTTTCCCTTCTCAGCTACTGAACCATGCATAGAGGTCCTTTTCTTCATATATGTACCTATTTGGGAAGCTGTGGATTTTCCCACCATCAGAAATGGATTAAATAGCTTGTATACACTCTGTGTAGCAGAATTGAAACTGTTTAACATGGGTATCATTATTACCAATTAAAGAAAAAGATAATTTAAAATTCTGAAATGCTGCCTTTTCCCTAATAGTCAAAGCTTTGGGGGACACTGCTGTCAATTACAGTACCAACAATAATTTTTGATGCACATAATAGGATGAGTTGACAGCAAGATTCTGGCTTGCAGTGTTTACCAGTATGGAAATTAATGTGAATTACCTGGGGAAAAAAATTGTTGGAATTTTAGAAAGGAAATTCTAGATATCTCCAAGTTATCACAGAAAAAAGGGAACTCCCTGCTGTAGACAATGTTTGTGTCCCCCTCAAAATTCGTATGTTGAAACCTGATCCCCAAAGTGACAGTATTTGCAGGTAGGGCATTTGGGATGTGATTAGATCATGATATTGGAGTCCTCATGAATGGAATTGGTGCTCTTAAAAAAGAGACCCCTGTAAAAAATTAATAAAATCCAAAATTAAATAGAGTCGAGAGACCAGAAGGAGGAGCTCGCCCACCCTATGATAATAGCTGAGCCCAACTGGAAGAAGACCTTTCTCTTCCTTCCTTCCTCCTGGCAAGGGCTCTTTGTTTACTATAGCCCTCCCAACTTCCTTTTCCTCTCTATAAAAGCACTCTTCTTTCCTTGCCTTGTGGAGACTTGCACGTAGCTCATCATGGTTGTAGACCTTGAATTGCAATTCTTTGCTGATCCTGAATAAACCCATATTTGCTGGAGAAATATCTGGCAGTCTATTTGTTTCAGGTCAGCACCCCTAAGAGTTCCCTAACCACCTTCTGTCATTTGAGAACACAGCAAGAAGACATACCTATAAGCCAGGAAGCAGGCCCTCACCAGACACCAGATCTGCCAGCACTTTGATCTTGGACTTCCCAGCCTCCAAAACTGTGAGAAATTTTTTGTTGCTTATAAGCCACACAATCTGTGATATTCTGTTACAGCAACTCAAACTAAGACATGTCCTAAGTCTAAATTTCCCCACATGCCCTCCAGAGAAATTTACTGATCAGTAGAAAATGCAAATTCACCCATAACCTATGCCTTTAATGTAACTGTGATACTGTGATTTATAATTTCTATTTATAAATATATATATGGTCACTCAAAGGACCAAAATATATTTGTCATGTATCTTTGGTCTTTATCCACAGTTCCTGGCTCACATCTCCCAAAACCTTTGCAATTTCCTGAGCCATAAGAGCAATGGGAGCATTTTTGTTATAAAATTTGCTCTCTTGTCCTCAGTTCCTGAAAATACCTCCGAGCCATGGAGGTCAAATGGGTGTCTTGTTATTCATAACCTCCCCTTTCCACAACAACTGGGTTTATGTTAATGAATGTGACTTTTGGAAAACACCTAAGGATGATGACTAGTTGCCAGGGCCAACCAACCTTGAATAGGAGGTTGGAACTTTCGGTCCTACTCCCTGATTTCTGGGGAGGGGAGAGGGAGCTAGAGGGTGAGTCAATCACCAATGGTTGATGAGTTAATGAATCATGCCTGTGTAATGAATCCTCCATAAAAACCCCAAAAGGGGCACAGTTCAGAGAGCTTCCAGGCTGAGGAACCAGAACGCTTCCACGTGCCCCAATGCTGGGCTCCAAGATCCAGGAGGACCTCCTTTGTTCTGGACAAAGCCCTAGGTACCTCTTCATCTGCCTGTTGATTGGTATCATTTAATATCCTTTGTATTAAATCTGTAATCTAGCGGTAAATGGGTTCCCTGAATTCTGTGAGCTGCTCTAGCAAATTAATCAAACCCAAGCAGGGGTTTGTGGGAAGCACTGATTTACAGCCAGTTGGTCAGAAGCATAGGTAACAGCCTGAGGTTGCAATTGGCACCTGAAGGGGAAGATGGTCTAATGGGACTGAGCCCTTTACCTGTGGAATCTAATGCTATCTCTGGGTAGCTAATGTCAGAATTGAGTTGAATTCTCAGACACACTGCTGGTGTTCGAGAAGTGTTTGTGTGGGGAAGCCTACACACACACACACACACACACACACACACACACACTGGAATTGGGTTCAGGAACCCAAAATACTAAGAGATAGATTTTAAGTTACCTGTAAGTAGAAAAAATAAGCATTCAGACTAGCAAAATCACATATAGAGCCCATACCCAAGGGGAGACTTATGCAGAGATATGGGTAGGGTCAACAGGGTATGAATGAGGGTGGAGGTAGGGCGACAGGGGATGTTGAGATACAGGTAAAATCACTCTCAGAAACCAATTGCACTCAGAGTGGGAAAATACTGAGAATCAGGTTGAGATCTTGCCGATTGGAGCACTGGCTACTGTGACAATGAAAGGAAGGGACTTGAAAATGAGCAGAACCCAAGGCAGGAGTTTCAGAATGGCACCACTTCTAGTAAGTCAAAGTGTCAAGGAGATGCACCCTTGGAGGCTGGCTGGTAAACGAAGAAAAGGAAGCATGAGGGAGAAATTGTTTCCTGTAAAAATGGAGTACAAACTCAGAACACCAAGCCCTCTCCCAACAAAGTGCAAATTAAAAAAAAAAAAAAAAAAAAGCCAGTAAGGGCTTCCCTGGTGGCGCAGTGGTTGAGAGTCCACCTGCCGATGCAGGGAACACGGGTTCGTGCCCCGGTCTGGGAAGATCCCACGTGCCGCAGAGCGGCTAGGCCCATGAGCCATGGCCACTGAGCCTGCGCGTCCGGAGCCTGTGCTCTGCAACGGGAGAGGCCACAACAGTGAAAGGCCCACGTACCGCAAAAAAAAAACCCTCAAAAAAACCCCTAATATTTCACCGCATGAAAGAAGAGAATGCCTTTGAACAAAAAACCTAGTTAGCCTCCTTAAAGTCTCACTCTGGTTACATATAATTGTATTACTAGTACAGGAAAATCCTACTTCAAAGTGAATAGCCTATGCCAGATAGAATTCATACAAAGTTACTATAAGAAGAAATCAGAAATTTAGATTCATATCATTTCATTTCAGCTAATGAAAAGTCTGCTGCCAATAAACCATCCTCGAAGCAGAAGCAGTCTTAACACAATCTAATCTGAATTAAATATTCTTAAACATTTGCAAATAGTGAAGGGAAAAAAGTCATCTTGAATTTAAAAATTCAAAAACTTAGAAGTTCTGGCTTGGAGGTATGAAACAATAACTGACCAAACAGGAAAAAAATAAGAAAAAAGACACAATGATCTTTGAAATTATAAGATGTCTAAGGAAGGATAGATTTCCCTGAAATTTAGTAAAGAAACTGAAGGAAAGGCATAAAACAGCTAAGAAATAAACACAAAACAAAGACATAAAAAGGTAAAATTTACATATAGTGAAATGGGCACAATCTTAATAGCTATTTGGGGAGTTTAGATAAATACATACACCTACCTAATGCAAATCTTAACTGTAGAAAGCTCTCTCATACCCCTTCCCAGTCAATCCCTGTTCCTATTTCCCAGAAGCAACAACTCTTTTTACTATTTACCAGATTAGCCTCTTCTAGAACTTCACAGGGTGTATAATTTCTATGTATGAAAGTTTCAGAGCATAAAGATGCTATAGATGTATCTATTAAATGCTGTTATTTTAGGGAACATGAATATATTACTATCAGTTCTAGCAGTTTCAAAGCATTTTCCAGAGAAAATCTGACCTAAGAAGTTACAGGTGAGGGACTTCCCTGGTGGCACAGTTGTTAAGAATCTGCCTGCCAACACAGGGGACACGGGTTCGATTCCTGGTCCTGGAAGATCCCACGTGCTGCGGAGCAACTAAGCCCATGTGCCACAACTACAGAGCCTGTGCTCTAGAGCCCGCGAGCCACAACTACTGAGCCCATGTGCCACCACTACTGAAGCCCACCCACCTAGAGCCCGTGCTCCACAACAAGAGAAGCCACTGCAAGGAGAACCCTGCACACCACAACAGAAGAGGAACCCCTGCTCATCACAACTAGAGAAAGCCTGCACACAGCAAAGAAGACCTAACAGCCAAAAATTAAATAAATAAATAAATGAAAAAATAAATAAATAAGAATTTACAGATGACATAATACAATTGAAGAACTATGGAATATGGAGTCAGAGCCATCAAGATACTGCTCTCCTACTCTCAGTACATCCCCTACTCAATTTGTGCCTGCTTCAACTTCACGCTCCTCACAAGACTGAACTTCCTACACATTTGCTCCCTGCTCCAGCTGCCGATTGTCCTTATCAAAGGGGTGGTGAGGGGCGTGCTTCTCTGCTGGTTTCCCTGGTAACTAATGAGCCAACCTGATGTCATTCCTGCTATATCTAGCAGTCTCCCATTCCCCCCAGGAGCAAAGATGGCCACTATGTCCTGCCAGCTATCTGCCTCACACAGTGGGGTGTCACTCCAGGACCTTGCTTCGGACGTGTAAGCTCCCCCACCAATTAAGCCACTGATGTCTCCGTCGCTGACTCTGGGCTCTTTCTTTCATCTTAAAGCTCAGCAAGCGCAGGCGTTGTAGGCCTGCGGGTGCAGCCCAACAGAATATGTATATGAAGTAAAAGAATGAGTAGCATCAGGTGAGGTGAATCAGGAAAATTTTTCCTCCGAAGTAGCTTAAGTAGCATGTAAAGGCAAGAAAGAATTGACAAAGAAAGATTAAAAGAATGATGTATCCTTAAAAGGCATCGGCTGCATCTTTACATTTTTGTGTTCCTAGTACCTAACGTAGTCTTTGGTGAACCGTAAGTACTCAATTAATGTTTGCGGAAGTGAATCAAACTGAAGAGCATTCCAAGTATACAGAAGAGTGTGAACGTAATTAAGGATTTCAGGAAGTATGAAGAGGGCTTTGGCTTAATTGAGTACTGCAGAATGAGAATAGATAATATGTGTGGCGAAGAGAAAAGGTCTTGGTGGGATGGGGAGGGGGGTTACAGGTGTGGCTGATTTGGTAACTTAAGATATAGGACTGATGGTGGGTCTCAGCTCTTTACAGTTCTAAGCGTGTGTGTTACAAGAGTAAATTTGCGACTACCTGCCTGATGGCCTAAAGAAGAGAAACTGGGAAAGAAGAATAACCAGGAAGAAGTAATCTTAGAATGGGAATATGAGGGTTCAATTAGGGTTAGAACATGAAAAGTAGGGGGGTAGAGTATTCAATATGAGATACTTTATAATAAAATACAGGAAAATAATGCTTCCTGTTGTTCCTAATTGTCTTGTTTCCATAATGAACTTATATCTGTGTGCTTTATGAAATTCTTTAGCAATTCTATTATACTGTGTACATGTGCAAAATGCAAAAACTGAGTCTTTACATTGTAAATTGGAAAAGAAATGAGAATAGAAAATTCTTCAAAAGGCCAGCCAATGTGAAAAGTATTTTGACTCCTCTATCTCTGTAGTTAATTAATCCTGGTCTTAAAATCTTAAGGTCTCAACATTGTAAGACCTGTGGTAAAGTCTTTTGATGTCTTGAATCAAAAGACATCACTATCAGTTTCTCTGGCATTATAAAATAACTTTACAGTACAGTTAATCAAGTGACAGTAAGAGGCAGTACTCTACAGAGAGCTTATTTTAATATTTACTAAGATGAATATTGATCTCTAAAGTTGAAGGCAGCTCCATTTGCATATGAACATAGGATGTCAGTATTCCATCAAAGCAGAACTCTAGTACCCTGCCCAAGGAGTTGCTTGACAAAGACATATATTCATTCACTCAATATCTACTTAAGTCCTATGTTTTAAGGTATAACTAGTGGTCTTTAAGAAAAGCACTGAGAAGTAAGATGATATTTCCCACCTTTCAGGAAAGATAGATGCTTACACATATGAATACAAATTAGGATACGATAAGTACTGGAAACAGGCTCAAAAAGGGCTGTGAAATCATAGGGGAGATGGGAACACAGTGTTTCTGAGACAGTTTTGTGGAGTTTGGTTGGGCCTTGAAGGATGGGCAGAATTTGAGGTCATAGAGATGTGGAGAAGAGGATGGGTCATACAGATATAGAGCATGTAATATTTACATATATTATAGATAAACAGACATACACATATTTATGTATAGAGAGATATACATATACAAATTACACAGATATGTTTATTTATAGGAAATTCTTTAAGCATTCCTCTTCAATGCTCAAGGTAAACATTTCGTTTATTTTACAAGAGGTTTAAAGCAATGCAGAAAGATATTACTTAGGTATAAAGATTAAATCTGAAAATCTGGAATACTAAGCCACTAAACTCTTGTTGTTATGACAACGTCTTTTGTATAGTTTGTAAGCAGTGATGATAGACTCCAAAAATATCACACTCTTAGAAGGAGTCCTTATTAAGACAAAACTTTGGACCTCTGCGCCCTGGAGTCAAATAATCCTCAATTTGTAAATGTGAAAAACTTCCCAAGCGACAAACTAAAAAACATGTTAAGAGAGTTACAAAAGGCTGAAATTCAGCTGTTAAAATGTAACCTATGAGAAATGAAAATGGTTGTTAATAAAGAATGGAAGAAAGAGTTGGCAGATTTAGAAACAATTTTTGGCCACATTTTATTTTTTTTAATATTTATTGAAAGCTTGTGTTTTTTAAGAAAGGAAGTCATTTAATTAATTAATTAATTTATTTATTTATGGCTGCGTTGGGTCTTCGTTGCTGCGTGGGCTTTCTCTAGTTGTGTTGAGCGGGAGCTACTCTTCCTTGCGGTGCACGGAAGGCTGCTCATTGCAGTGGCTTCTCTTGTTGAGGAGCACGGGCTGTAGGCGCACGGGCTTCAGTAATCGTCGCTTGCGGACTCAGTAGTTGCTCCGCGGCATGTGGGATCTTCCCGGACCAGGGCTCGAACCCGTGTCCCCTGCGTTGGCAGGAGGATTCTTAACCACTGAGCCACCAGGGAAGCCCCGCCATATTTGTTTTAATTTAATGTCATAATGGTCATAGAAATATATATCTTCCAGTTGCTCTCAAGGATAATTTAGGCAGATACTTCAGTCTTTTTAACCTTTTAATTTCTGTGCGTATGTGTGCAAATACACATATATATCTCACAATTATTTCTAAAGAGTGAATAAGAAAATTGATCGGTCTTTGATCTTATGAGTACATTGAGAATCTCCTAGAGAAGGGAGACTATTGTCTGAAACTTAATGAAAGATTGTAATTACACCTAGGATGTGGTAGAGACAGAGTAGTGGGTCATTTCAGGCTGTGTTTCATGAGGGATCTATACCAACATGATGACTGCATGGGTCCAGAAACTAGACATTACGTTTAATCATTCAATTTTGTCATTTTACTTGTGTAGGGTAACCAAAATCACAGAAGGCTGAGTTATAAAATGAGAATGACAATTTATTGGTGCAGATGTAATATTCTGCACACACCCTTTCAGGAGGAAAATTTACTGGAGAGATTAAGTTATTATAAAAGTGTGCTTTGCTTGTTAGAGAAAATAAACTTTAAAAACAGAATAATTTTGCTATCAAATTATAAGGTACAGTATACCTGGTTTTAATATTCAAAATCAACTGATGTTTATTGAGAAATAAGTACTGAATTTTGGGATCTTCACACATTATCTGTTGTATGCTTTACCACAGGGCAAGGAGGAATTAATATTTCTTTCTTTTTTTTTTTTTTTTTGCTGTACGCGGGCCTCTCACTGTTGTGGCCTCTCCCGTTGCGGAGCACAGGCTCCAGACGCACAGGCTCAGCGGCCATGGCTCACGGGCCTAGCCGCTCTGCAGCATGTGGGATCTTCCCGGACCGGGGCACGAACCCGTGTTCCCTGCATCGGCAGGTGGACTCTCAACCACTGCGCCACCAAGGAAGCCCCCCCCCTTTTTTTTTTTTTTTTACTACATATCATGTGGTAAACTAAGCTGTTAATGTTAACTGAGATGCAAACATTATTTAGATCTCAGTATATTTTTTCACCTCTTTATGCTATTGCTGATCCTCGTTCACTCACTTGATCTTAAAACTGGCCATTGTTTCTGATTATGTGTGTGTGTATGTGTGTGTGTGCATGTACTTAGTGTTGCCACAGAGCCTTAATCTCTTCAGGATGTTCTCTTAACAGTAGGCTGAGCAAAGGATTTACTAAAATGCATCTAATAAGGCTATGAATGTCAGTGGCCCAGGGTTTTAGTTCTCAAAGAAAGCAAGCATATTTATGAAACTAAAAATATTCATTGTAATCTTTTATGTACATAGTGACTTTATGTTTATTTCTTTTATAATTGAGAATGTGGGGAGAACTGATGACATTTTATAAATAGGAAAGTTGAGAAATATCTAGGCAAGAATATAGTAGCAGTATTAAACAGCTGAACTTAATCTTCAAAATAACATTATAGCATAGGTACTTATTCATTCATTCATTCATTCATTTAACAAATACTTATTGAGGACCTACTAGATTCAATGTACTGCTCCAGGAGCTTGATATACATCAGTGAACAAAACAGAGTAAAATCCCTGCCTCTGTTAAGTTTACATATTAAAGGGGTAAAGAGAGATAATAAATATGAAGGCTAATAAGCAAATTACATAGTATCTTAGAAGCTGGAGGGCCACGGAAAAAAATAGAACTGGGGCGAAAGGATTGTGGGTATGGTAGGGAGAGGTAAGTTGTAATTTTAAATGGAGTGGTCAGTGTAGGCCTTATTGAGAAGTTAATATTTAAGCAAAAACTTGAGATATCTGGAATAAGAATATTCCTAAGGCAGGAGTTTGTCTTTTGGGTTCAAGGAATAACAAAGATGTCAGAGGGACCAGAGCATAGCAGCGAGAGAGCCTAGTTAAAGAGAGGTCACTGTGGGCTAGGGCAGGTAGAGCCTCCTAAGCCTTTATAAGGACCATGGCCTTTACTCTGCATGAGAAGGTTTAGAGGAGAGGAGTGACACCATCTGACTTTAATTTTCAAAGGTTCACTGTGGCTGCAGCATTGAGAACAGACAGAAGGGGGCAAGATTGGAAGCAGGAGGCAAAGGAGAAGCATATTGCATTGTTCAGACGAAGGATAATGATGGGCACTTGGGGAAATATATTTTGAAGGTAGAGCCAACAGGATTTCTTGACAAGGATTTCCTAGCAAATTACCTCTTAAGGGGTGAGAGAAAGAAAGAAGGTGCTTTTTATGTATTAAGAAACTGTGGCTCAGAGCGTACCCAAGTGTGTCCAAGGACATGTACTTATTAAATGACATACGGACATTTAAATTCATGTCTCACTCCTGCCACAGCAGCTCTTAGTCACTACATAGGGTAGGGAAGGAGGTGGAAGGATGCTGAAGAATCACTCATTCCCTCACCTCCAATTTCTTTTGTAAATAACTTCTCTTTTTATGCTTCTACACTCAATGACTGTCACTTATTTCTGTTTTTGTCTTCTAAATTAAAGTTTGACTTCTATTCAGTATTCAGTGTATCAGTTAGCATTTGAATCTTATCAAGGCTAAGATAAATACTCTTATTTTGAGCTAAACCTATCCTGATAACATAATTATGAGAAAAAAAAATAAGTTAAGCCATTGAAAGAGGCTCTGTCAAAAGGCTTACAAGGAAAATAGTTTCTTATTTACTTTCAATTTTTGATATGGAAATTAGTATGTGCTTATCATCCATAAGCATATTGTTTATATGTCAATTAAATTCACAATACATACAAATACTTTAATTATACACTGTGAAGAACTGGAAAATTATAACTATGCATGCTTCAGTTCCCGAAGGTCAAACTAAATTACAGCTGAGGAAAAAACAAACATCATGTGAAATGCTGTAATGATATGCACAATTGATATAAGAAATACAGTCACTATTTATTTACCTCAGTTTTTTGAGGATATGGATTTTATGGGAGAAAAACATTATTTTTATTATTTTCATTGGCAAGTCTACTCTCAAAGCAGAATATTAGGGCTTTAAAGACAGACCCCTGTAGCTCTGTGTTGATGAGCCAAATTCAAGAAGGAAAGACTCAAGTTAAGGATATGCTCATGTAGCTTTATGTTGTGTTCTGCTAGGTTTTCTATTTACAAAAAGAGGAATCTTTGACACCAAAGATTTACATTCAATCAAACCCTGATTCCTCAAAAGGACCTCACCCTCCAATCTCCCTTGAAACCTGGATTAGAATTTACATTTAGAAAGATTTTATAGCTGATATTTAGATCTCTGTTTAATTTCACTTAGTGATGTAATAATATAACCTCAGTTTGAGAGCTTTACTTTAGCCTTTAAAGGAAAAAAAATTGAACTTTCTCTTGGTCCTTTAGATACCAAGTCCAATCTAGAGTCAGTTTGAATGACAACTGCTGGAGGTCATCACTAGAGGAAAGTATAGTGAAGGTGACAGCAGAAGCCTAGCCTGGGGAGATGTTTGTCCCCTGAAGGCACATTCTAGGCCAGGTCCATGTAGTTAAGTTACTTTAAGTTGTCATACTAAGATTGTGTCAGACTTCAAGAAGTCAGAGTCTCCAGCTTCTTCTAGAGATTGTGGCTTTTTCACAATTTATCCAAGGAAGTTCCTTTTCTTCACTAGAGACTTACTACTGCTTTGAGCCTCCCTCACATTTGAACATATCAGACACTTGTTAGAAATATTTGAATTGATATATAGACACATTTGGATAACAAGGCCTCCAAAATCATTGTAATGCTTTTGGATGAATACAATACCAAACCCTTGGCCTGACATGCTTAGCCCTCAGAAATATATATGCAGGCTACATTTTCAGTCTCATGTTTTCTATTTTCTTTTAAGGATCGTAAGGTCGGATCTTAACAAACGGCACCGCGAAACAGAGGAAAGCTTCAAGTGAGCTTTATTAGGGAGCGCTCCCAGGCGAGGTTCACTGGTCCGAGAGAAAGGGGCCAGAGAAGTCTCATCCGGGTGAGGGTTGGGCAAGATTTTATAGGGGAAGAAGGGAAGGGGGTGTAGTGAATCTGGGAGGGCGCAGGGTATTCCTTATTTGGTGGTCTTTTCGGGTATCCTGGGGGACCTTTGGTCCCGCCCCTCGAAAGGCAGGAAGGCTGGGCTGAGTTCAAAGTCCCCAGGTCAGTTCCTGGAACTGGGTGGTCCAGAATATCTCCAGGGCAGTTTCTGGAACTGGGTGGTCCGGAGAATTTCGGTCTGATGCAACCTGTGAATCTGATTGTGTTCCCCTGCCTCGGGCCAGTTGGTCTTACAAGGATACTTTTCTTTAGCCAGATTAGTCTGACCCTTAACACTTTTATTATTCAGGTAAGGCCAGACCATCATAAATGTGGGGAAGTAAAATTTCCATGGATTTCTCAATGCTCCTGCTCTACCCTCTTAGGCCACAGAAATTTATATGCTATAAAGTTAGAGAATGTTTGTTTTCACTCCTCTTATAATGTAAAAAGCGTATTCTCATACCATGAAAATTAGTCCTGTTGTCACTTGCCTACAATTAATTTCTTTGATTTGAAAGGATAGAGCTCTTATCTTTCAAAAAGACCAACAGGTTAGAGCCTGGACTATATCCCTAGGTTAAGTCCCAAGGTACTTGGAAGACTGGAGGGCTATCTCAGTAGGGATTTACATGTCAAAAAGGGATAAAGATCCAGAAGTTGAAGACTCTCTAGGTAGATGGGTTTAATGGATAAAGAAGATGTGGCACATATATACAATGGAATATTACTCAGCCATAAAAAGAAATGAAATTGAGTTATTTGTAGTGAGGTGGATGGACCTAGAGTCTGTCATACAGAGTGAAGTAAGTCAGAAAGAGAAAAACAATTACCGTATGCTAACACATATATATGGAATCAAAAAAAAAAAAAAAAGGTTATGAAGAACCTAGGGGTAAGACGGGAATAAAGTCACAGACCTACTAGAGAATGGACTTGAGGATACGGGGAGGGGGAAGGGTAAGCTGTGACAAAGTGAGAGAGTGGCATGGACATATATACACTACCAAACGTAAAATAGATAGCTAGTGGGAAGCAGCTGCATAGCACAGGGAGATCAGCTCGGTGCTTTGTGACCACCTAGAGGGGTGGGATAGGGAGGGTGGGAGGGAAGGAGATGCAAGATGGAGGAGATATGGGAACATATGTATATGTGTAGCTGATTCACTTTGTTATAAAGCAGAAACTAACACACCATTGTAAAGCAATTAAACTCCAATAAAGATGTAAAAAAAAAAGAAAAAAGAAAAGCTGAGATCTGGCTCCTGGAGAGATTTTATTTACAAAAGGGAAGGGGGACAGCTGCCTTCTTCTTTTATATAAGCAGAGAAAAATCATTTTTCTTCATCTCTCTTATAGGCATTTGTCCACTCACATAGGACAACTGACATGGCTTCCATTGTTCCACTAAGACTAGGGTGAATGGGGCCCAATGCATTTATTATTTACTGTGAGAAATTTACTGAGAAATCTGTCTCTGACCCAGAATACTTAGTGCATGCATTCCGGATACAGTGAATAAAAAGGGACATTGAAAATGTAACAATATGAAATAAAGTAACCCCCAAATCAAATAGTTTAACAAAACAAACAATTCCTTTCTCAGGATGATTATTCATTAGGCTGGGTGGGAGAGGTCTGCTTCTTGTTCAGTGACCCAGGATGACAAAGCTTCTGCCCTCTCATGGCACCATCACCACAATAAAGTTCTAGGGCTTGCTGTGGCAGAGAACGAGAATGCAGGGGAAGTGGTTTGGAAGACACAAGCTGCTAGGCTTCTACCAGAAGAGTTATAGCACTTCTGATCAAACATCATTGGCTAGAACTAGTTACATGGCCCTGTTAAGGAAGCTGGGAAATGTTGGGGAGGATGTGAAAATTAATGCATTGTAAATATCTACACTGTATCTTGGCTTCTGTTCCGATTGTTCCACAGGCTTTTGGCAAAGAGGAAAATAGAGTATTAATCTAAGCAAAGGCTAATCCAAGAGCTTTAATTCTTCCCTTGATGAAACTCTCCAACCTCTCTACCATCAACACCTTAACATATGACAAACTTTTCATTTCCTGTCAAGTCCTGCTCACCCTTTTGGAATATTGACAGTTGCCAAAGTTCTTGCTGAAGGACTGCCATTGAATCCTAATGCAAGAAAAATGTTAGGGAGCATGAATTTCAAGGATGGATTAATTTTTGTTCCTACCATATTTCTCTATTATATTGCTGCCCATTTTTTTTTTTGTCAACTGATCAATACATAGCTTTGTTTTATGTGTGTTTCTGTTTAAAGATTATCTTATTTAATATGTATCATTGGTTCATTAATACTGAGCTCAAGACCAACAGCACTATAAATCATGCTAAACAAAGCTCACCTAACACATGTATTTTTTCCTGTGAGGTTCAGCACAGCCTTCCTGTGCTCAGGAACAGACAGTACTTGAGGGCTGTGTTAAGCACAATCATCAACAAAAAGCACAAAAATGCCAGATACGTGGCACTAAATAGATCTCCCCAAAGGACACTTTTTTACAGAGTGATATTTGAAACAAGGCAGAGTGTTACCTTGTTCCTCAGCTGGGAATGTGCCCATCCTGCAATTTAAAAGTTTTGACACTTTGTGCATGTCTATAAATGATGTGAAAATGCCAGGAGTATTGATTTTCAGGTTACAAATACATTTTTAAGAGTAGGCAAAATTTAAAGTACAGAATCCAGAAATATTGAGAATTGGCTCTGTTTGCAAAGACACTGAAAATGAAATAAACACCACATTGCTGGGTATAGGCAACCATACTTTGCCCTTTCTCTGGAGTTATTGAGAAAGAGATAAGAGAAAACTTGTTTTCTCTTTAGAACTCCTTTTTTGGATTATTTCAGAAGAGTTTCTAAATCACAAAGAAAGTGAGTCTTCCTACTTATTTTACCTTCCTTTGACTTCAAACTGTGATATTCAGTTTTCCTTTTTATTAGAGTCATATAACACTTAGTTCTTAATGAATTCATACTCTAAAACTTAAATCTGCTAATCATTTTGAAGATCTGTCTCACACACAAGCTATTAAAAAACAATTCTGAGTGTGTACATATGCAATGTGTTCACTGAGGGCAAGCATTATGTCTTTGTGTCTACCACTTCATTCTCACCACCTTATATACCACTTACTACAGATCAGCTGTTGAACAAAAATATGAGAAAACACAAGAACTCAATGTGTAAATGAGACGGAGAGAGGGCAGAGAGCAGAAGCAAGAAGAACTAAAATCTTGCAGCCTGTGGAACAAAAACCCTATTCACAGAAAGATAGACAAGATGAAAAGGCAGAGGGCTATGTGTCAGATGAAGGAACACGATAAAACACCAGAAAAACAACTAAATGAAGTGGAGATAGGCAACCTTCCAGAAAAAGAATTCAGAATAATGATAGAGAAGATGATCCAGGACATTGGAAAAAGAATGGAGGCAAAGATGGAGAAGATGCAAGAAACGTTTAACAAAGACCTAGAAGAATTAAAGAACAAAAAAAGAGAGCTGAACAATACAATAACTGAAATAAAAAATACACTAGAAGGAATAGCAGAATAACTGAGGCAGAAGAACAGATAAGTGACCTGGAAGACAGAATAGTGGAATTCACTGCTGCAGAACAGAATAAAGAAAAAAGAATGAAAAGAAATGAAGACAGCCTAAGAGACCTCTGGGGCAACATTAAATGCAACAACATTCGCATTATAGGGGTCTCAGAAGGAGAAGAGAGAGAGAAAGGACCCGAGAAAATACTTGAAGAGATTATAGTTGAAAATTTCCCTAACATGGGAAAGGAAATAGCAACCCAAGTCCAGGAAGCACAGAGAGTCCCAGGCAGGATAAACCCAAGAAACACACCAAGACACATAGTAATCAAACTGACAAAAATTAAAGACAAAGAAAAATTATTGAAAGCAGCAAAGGAAAAATGACAAATAATATACAAGGGAACTCCCATAAGGTTAATGCTGATTTCTCAGCAGAAACTCTACAAGCCAGAAGGGAGTGGCATGATATACTTAAAGTGATGGAAGGGAAAAACCTACAACCAAGATTACTCTAGCCAGCAAGGATCTCATTCAGATTCGATGGAGAAATCAAAAGCTTTACAGACAAGTAAAAGCTAAGAGAATTCAGCACCACCAAACCAGCTCTACAACAAATGCTAAAGGAAATTCTCTAAGTGAGAAACACAAGAGAAGAAAAGGACCTACAAAAACAAACCCAAAACCATTAAGAAAATGCTAATAGGAACATACATATCAATAATTACCTTAAACATGAATGGATTAAATGCTCCAACCAAAAGACACAGGCTTGCTGAATGGATACAAAAACAAGACTGACATATGTGCTGCCTACAAGAGACCCACTTCAGACCTATGGACACATACAGACTGAAAGTGAGGGGATGGAAAAAGATATTCCATGCAAATGGAAATCAAAAGAAAGTTGGAGTAGCAATACTCATATCAGATAAAATAACTTTAAAATAAAGACTGTTACAAGAGACAAGGAAGGACACTACATAATGAACAAGGGATCAATCCAAGGAGAAGATATAACAATTATAAATATATATACAGCCAACATAGGAGCGCCTCAATACATAAGGCAACTGCTATCAGCTCTAAAAGAGGAAATTGACAGTAACACAATAATAGTGGGGGACTTTAACACCCTACTTACACCAATGGACAGATCATCCAAACATAAAATTAATAAGGAAAGACAAGTTTTAAATGATACAATAGACCAGATAGATTTAACTGATATTTATAGGTCTTTCCATCCAAAAACAACAGATTACACTTTCTTCTCAAGTGCACATGGAACATTCTCCAGGATAGGTCACGTTTTCAGTCACAAAACAAGCCTCAGTAAATTTAAGAAAATTGAAATCATATCAAGCATCTTTTCTGACCACACCGCTATGAGATTAGAAATCAATTACAGGGAAAAAAAATGTAGAAAACACAAACACATGGAGGCTAAACAATACGTTACTAAATAACCAATAGATCACTGAAGAAATCAAAAATGAAATAAAAAAATACCTAGAGACAAATGACAATGAAAACACAATGATCAAAAACCTATGAGATGCAGCAAAAGCAGTTCTAAGAGGGAAGTTTATAGCTATACAAGCCTACCTCAAGACACAAGAAAAATCTCAAATAAACAATCGATCCTTACACCTACAGGAACTAGAGAAAGAAGAAGGGTAGCAGAATGAAATAAATCATAAAGATCAGAGCAGAAAAAAATAAAACATGAAAAAATGAAACAAAAATAAACATTGCAAAGATCAATAAAACTAAAGCTGGTTCTTTGAGAACATAAACAAAATCGATAAACCATTAGCCAGACTCATCAAGAAAAGGAGGGAGAGGACTCAAATCAATAAAATTAGAAATGAAAAAGGAGAAGTTAAAACAGACACTGCTGAAATACAAAGCAGCATAAGACATTACTACAAGCAACTCTATGTCAATAAAATGGACAACCTGGAAGAAATGGACAAATTCTTAGAAAGGTATAACCTTCTAAGACTGAAGCAAGAAGAAATAGAAAATATTAACAGACCTATCACAAGTAATGAAATTGAAACAGTGATTAAAAATCTTCCAATAAACAAAAGTCCAGGACCAGATGGCTTCACAGGTGAATTTTATCAAACAATTAGAGAAGAGCTAACACCCATCCTTCTCAAACTCCTCCAAAAAATTGTAGAAGGAACAGTCCCAAACTCATTCTATGAGGCCACCATCACCCTGATACCAAAACCAGACAAAGATACTACAAAAAAAGAAAATTACAAATATCACTGATGAATATAGTTGCAAAAATCCTCAACCAAATACTAGTAAACAGAATCCAACAACACATTAAAAGGATCATACACCATAATCAAGTGGGATTTATCCCAGGAAGGCATGAATTCTTCAATATTTGCAAATCAATCGATGTGATACACCATATTAACAAATTGAAGAATAAAAACCATATGATCATCTCAATAGACACAGAAAAAGCTTTTGACAAGATTCAACACCCATTTATGATCAAAATTCTCCAGAAAGTGGGCATAGAGGGAACCTACCTCAACATAATAAAGGCCATATATGACAAACCTACAGCAAACATCATTCTCATTGGTGAAAAACTGAAAGCATTTCCTCTAAGATCAGGAACAAGACAAGGATGTCCACTCTCACCACTATTATTCAACACAGTTTTGGAAGTCCTAGTCACGGCAATCAGAGAAGAAAAAGAAATAAATGGAATGCAAATTGGAAAAGAAGTAAATCTGTCACTGTTTGCAGATGACATGATACTATTTAGAGAATCCTAAAGATGTCACCAGAGAACTACTAGAGCTAATCAATGAATTTGGTAAAGTAGCAGGATACAAAGTTAATGCACAGAAATCTCTTACAATCCTATACACTAATGATGAAAAATCTGAAAGAGAAATTAAGGAAACACTCTTATTTACCATTGCAACAAAAAGAATAAAACACCTAGGAATAAACCTACCTAGGGAGACAAAAGACCTGTATGCAGAAAACCATAAGACACTGCTGGAAAAATTAAAGATGATACCAACAGATAGAGAGATATACCATGTTCTTGGATTAGAAAAATCAATATTGTGAAAATGACTATACTACCCAAAACAATCTACAGATTCAATGCTATCCCTATCAAATTACCAATAGCATTTTTACAGAACTAGAAAAAAAAATCTTAAAATTTGTATGGAGACACAAAAAACTCCAAGTAGCCAAAGCAGTCTTGAGAAAAAAAATGGAGCTGGAGGAATCAGACTCCCTTACTTCAGACTATATTACAAAGCTACAATAATCAAAACAATATGGTACTGACACAAAAACAGAGATATAGATCAATGGAACAGGATAGAAAGCCCAGAGATAAACCCACGCACCTATGTTCAACTAATCAATGACAAAAGAAGCAAGGATATACAATGGAGAAAAGACCTTCTCTTCAATGAGTGATGCTGGGAAAACTGGACAGCTACATGTAAAAGAATGAAATTAGAACACTCCCTAACACCATACATAAAAGTAAACTCAAAATGGATTAGAGACCTAAATGTAAGACTGGACTCTGTAAAACTCTTAGAGGAAAACATAGGAAGAACACTGTTTGACATAAATCACAGCAAGATCTTTTTTTGATCCACCTCCTAGAGTAATGGAAATAAAAACAAAAATCAACAAATGGGACCTAATGAAACTTAAAAGCTTTTGCACAGCAAAGGAAACCAGACAACCCTCAGAATGGGAGAAAATGTTTACATGAAAAGACAACCTTCAGAATGGGAGAAAATATTTGCAAATGAATCAACAGACAAAGGATTAATCTCCAAAATATATAAACAGCTCATGCAGCTCAATATTAAAAAAACAAACAACCCAATCCAAAAATGAGCAGAAGATCTAAATAGACATTTCTTCAAAGAAGACATACAGACGGTCAATAAGCACATGAAAAGCTGCTCAACATCACTAATTATTAAAGAAATGCGAATCAGAACTACAATTAGGTATCACCTCACACCAGTTAGAATGGGAATCATCAGAAAATCTACAAACAACAAATGCTGGAGAGGGAGTGGAGAAAAGGGAATCCTCTTGCACTGTTGGTGGGAGAACAGTGCAAGATACACTGAACTGGTACAGCCACTAGAGAACAGTATGGAGGTTCCTTAAAAAACTAAAAATAGAACTACCATACGCCCCAGCAATCCCACTACTGTGCATATACCCTGAGAAAACCATAATTCAAAAAGTGTCATGTACCACAATGTTCATTGCAACCCTATTCACAATACCCAGGTCCTTGAAGCAACCTAAGTGTCCATCGACAGGTAAATGGATAAAGAAGATGTGGTATATATATACACAATGGAATATTACTCAGCCATAAAAAAGAACGAAATTGGATCATTTGTAGAGACATGGATGGACCTAGAGACTGTCATACAGAGTGAAGTAAGTCAGAAAGAGAAAAAAAATATCGCATGTTAATGCATATATGTGGAACCTAGAAAAATGGTACAGATGATTTGGTTTGCAGGGCAGAAATTGAGACACAGATGTAGATGTAGAGAACAAATGTATGGACACCAAGGGGGAAAGCCACGGGGGTGTGGGGTTGATGGTGTGATGAATTGGGTGATTGGGATTGACATGTATACACTAATGTGTATAAAATGGATGACTAATAAGAACCTGCTGTATAAAGAAATAAATAAAATAAAATTCAAAAATTGAAAAAAAGTAAATAAAATAAAATAAAATAAACAACAACCCAAAACACTGCAAAGGGAGCACATAAAAAATAATAATAAATAAAATAAATGAGATGCAAACAATTAAATATGGAAAGCTGTCACATGAGGCCTTTTTTCATCAAAGAGAAGAAAATCCTCCAAGGTGGTGGTAGTTTCTTGCCATTTTTAAACTATTCTTATTGCTGTCCTCAACATCGTTGTATAGGAAAAAGTCTGAGTGTGGGCCTCAGCCAGACTTTTTTTGATGTGGCAAATCATATTATCTGAAGTTCTACACTATAATCCATGCCACATTCTTACAATATAATATTGACCCTCCTCCATCAGAGTGCCATCTACGTTCCTTTCCCCTTGAACCTGAGCAGAAATTTTTAAACTGACTCCATCAATAAATCTGGTAGAAGGCAAGGTCATAAAAGGTAATAAGATTCTGTCTGGATATCTCTTTCTTGGGACACACCACTTGGGAGTTCTGGAACAATACGTAAGAAGCCTGCCACCCTGAAGCTGCCATGCTGTAGAGATCATGTGGATAGACTACAGAGAGCTGGAGAAAGATGCCCAAGGCCCCAACTGTTTTAGTGCCCAGATGTCTGAGTCTTCCCAGATCAAATACATGACATGTGAGTAAAGAAAGCTGAAACAGAACTGCACGGCTGAGCTTCTTCTGAAATCCTGACCCATGAAAATCATGAGATAAATGATTATTGTTATTTTGAGCCACTAAATTTGGGGGTAATTTTGTACACACAGTCATTGTGATTGAAACTGCTTGGAAGGGCAAAAGGAACAACTGCCAAACCTCTAAGAGCTGGGGCACCATATGAGATCCTATAGATTTTACTGATTGAAAGTTGCAATGCATTTCCGTTACTGATTCTCTGAAAATCCAGACTTTTGCACTCACTTTTCAAGTGGTGTCTTTTAGGCATTATCTTAAAATTTCAGTACTGTGTGTGTGTGTGTGTGTGTGTGTGTGTGTGTGTATGCGTGGTGTGTGTGGTGTGTGTGTGTTTGTAAACCTGGGACAAATTTCAAATATCTTTCTAAGAGTATAAATTTTAGGGTACAGAGGGCATGATATCCACAAGTTATAATGAAATGTTTTATGCCTTGATTGAAATTAGGGTTGTCTCTTTACTTTCTCAAGTATTTCAAAGAAGTCCATTTTTGCTTCTTTGCAATGGAATGGACTTTGATGGAAAAATTGCCTTTTGATTAAAAAAAATAGTTCAAATTAATAGTTCTTTCTATTTTGCATCAAACGGATATGTTTTGTGTTCTATGCAAGTCTTCTCAGCCCACATACTCCATCAACACTCTTTTCTTTTTTTTTTAAGTTGTTTCTCATGTGTTATTATTTGAGAGTGGGTTGGTAGACGTTCAATTTAATACAGTTTCTTAACTCCAAAAATAATTTCTTTTCAAACTAAAAGAACATACTGCTTGTGCTGCTTTTAAGTTTGTTATATCAAGATATGCCTCTTAAATCCATATTTCAAAAGATTATATAGTAACATCTTTATTAGAGTATAATTGCTTTACAATGGTGTGTTAGTTTCTGATTTATAACAAAGTGAATCAGCTATACATATAAATATATCTCCATATCTCGTCCCTCTTGCGTCTCCCTCCCACCCTCCCTATCGCACCCCTCTAGTTGGCCACAAAGCACAGAGCTGATCTCCCTGTGCTGTGTAGCTGCTTCCCACTAGCTACCTATTACACATTTGGTAGTGTAAATATGTCCATGCACTCTCTCACTTCGTCTCAGCTTCCCCTTCCCCTCCCCATGTCCTCAAGTCCATTCTCTAAGTCTGTATCTTTATTCCTGTCTTGCCCCTAGGTTTTACAGAACCATTTGTTTTTCTTTTTTAGATTCCATATACATGTGTTAGCATACGATATTTGTTTTTCTCTTTCTGACTTACTTCACTCTGTATTATCTCCAACTAATTCTTTCACTAATTTCTTTCTGACCCTGAAAGGAAAAACAAGCAAACAAACATGAAGACTAAGGGGCAAAAGATTGAGAGTTTAATGGAACAATCTTTGCCACCAAGCAAGGAATTCAGTTCAGCACTGAGTCTGGGCTCCAAGTTGCAGAGGAAGAGTCATAGCTAAGTCTTTTAAAGCTAAAGTATCTCTGCCTCATTTTAGGAAAACAATGTCTCCAAGAGCTGCAGACTAGATGTCAATAACTGAATGTGTCAATTAGGTAAATGCTGGGTTGATGGGAAGGTGGCTTCTGCTTCAAAGGTGTAGCACCCACCTAAGGACTGTGGTGTCCAGCTGCCTCTGCTGCATGTGTGAGGTGACCATTTCAGGATTATGATTCTAGTCAGAGCTGCACCACTGACAGCAAGTGAGGTGCCAGGTAATGGTTGATCATCTGTCTTAGATGTTGGTTACTGTGGTGTAGAAGATCAATACGTGGTCCAACATATTTTCCTGTTAGTGTTCACATGAGGGCCATCCTTGGACCTAATTTTAGCAACTATTGGTAAAGGCTTTTGTCATTAGCACACATCTCTCTCTGCTGGCTGATCTGTCTGTCCTAGAGAGTTAAATCCTGTTGGTAAGCCAATAATTAAATATGTTAGTCATCACTTGGGTAAAAGGTTGGAAATAGCTAAAGCTGGATCTGATACTTTGGCAGTTAAAGTAGAGCTGCATCAAAGGAGAATTTAACTAAAAAAATAAAAAGAAAAACTTTGGCCTGACTGCCAGGCTCACTCTGATCAATCTTGTCTTTTCTTTTTTCAGGAAAATAAAATAATTTAGTTCTTAGCTTCTGAATTTCCAGAGCCTAGCTTCTGGATATTTAAGAGTAATTTAAGGAATTCTTCAAAGAGATGTTATTATCCTAAGAGTAATTTTCCTGTTACCTGCTAGAGGCAACTGACAGTTTTCAGTTCTACCATGCTATTTTGAGAGTACTTTCCTTGGTATGAATTCTCAAAAACTTTTCTATCCCTCCTTTCAAGGAAATGTTTTCATATTAATTAATGTTCAATGGTAATATTAATTGGGTTTCCCTTTAGGGAATTACAAGAAAAGCTTAGACATTTTTATACATAGAGAATTGCAGAAGGGCCTGTAAGAATAAATACAGAAAAAAAAATTCAAAAAGTAGATCAATTAGAAGCTGGGAAAGTAAGAGTTATCAAAAAAGATTAGAAAATGTAACAAAAAAGGTCAAGAGGGGAAGAGAGCTAAGAATTGGTGGTCTCTAATTAGGACCAACAATATTTCCTTACATTTCATCACTTTCTTTCCACTTAGATCTGAAGGGATTCTGCATTCTGATCAGGATTAAAACCAGAGTTAAATCTGGAGAACAAAGCAGACTCAGAGAAGTAGTTTAGGTGGCTAAGGAAAGGAAATGAAGGACCAGTGGTATATAGAATTATGTGGCAGATTTCTAAATATTAGAACTTATTATTCCAAAATGAGAAACATTTGGTAAAATCAGAGTACAGTGTATATAAATTAGAGCTAAGCATCTTTTTTAATGTGAACTGCCTGATTCTATTCTTTGCCTATTTTAAATTGGGATGCGCATTATTATTTATTGACTGATTTATGAGGACTTTTGTCTATTAAGGAATAAGTCTGTTGTCTCTCATACCATTTATGTAAAGCAGACTAAAATACTTACCTTAGAATCCTAATGAGAAGGAGGAAATAAGGGTGAAACACTAGATTCTATAATAAAAGAGAAAGAACTTATTGTTAACAATAGAAGCTTACATTTCCAGTTTCTACCATGTTCTATTTTCTTCAGTTAGGAATAAAATTTCAACCAACCTTTCCCCTGCAAATCTGTTATCTTTGGAATTAAAACAATTAATTAAATGGATTTAAAATTAAAGAAAACTTTGTTCTTAATTGGAAATCAATTTACTTTGGATAGATCAGAAACTAAATGGTAATGGGACACAATCAAAGTAAATTTAGATGATAAAACTTGTGCCTTCTCTTTCAATCTGATAAAGAACAACATTAGGTGAAGATATGCCTGGAAAATACTGCATGGTTATAAAGCACAACAACGAAGCCTTAAACTAAGCTACAACTAAAACCATGTATTTTCAGAGGCACACTTCATAGCTTCTCTCCCCATCTGTATCACTTCATTAAATCAGCACAAAGAACTTTAAAATACCATGGCAAGTAATTTAATAAGAATAACTCAATGTACCTAATCCAGTTTTTCTGCAGCTAGATAATAAAAAGGTGAATGTGAGAGCGTTCAAAATTTTATCCAGTCTCATGATTTTAAGCACCATCTATAAGCTGAGGTCTCCCAAATCTCCATTTCAACCTTGACATCTCCACTGAAATCCAGCCACATATACAACTGAATTGTTGCAAATTAGAGCCAAGCCTATATATTAAGCTATCTCTGCAGATAAAACCATGCATTTGATCAGATCAATAACTAGGCAACTTTACTTCTCCTTTTTCCTCACACCCACCTCCAATCCATTGACAAGTCTTGTTTTTGCTCTCTCCTGAACATATATTTAGGTCTGATTATTTCTCACCATGGTCTCACTGCTGAAGAACTTGTCTGTAACGTCATCCTCACACTTTTGCTTTCTTGCTTCCACTCTTGTTTCTCTGCAGTCTATTCCCCATGTAGCACCACAGGTGGTTGTCTTAAAGCTTAAATCAGAGCATATTATTTTCCAGAATCAAACTCTTCAATGGCTTCCTTTTATCAACAGTCTTAAACTCAAACCCAAACTCTTTACCATCGACTCACCTCCCCACTGTCATTTCCTATCACTACCATAGCCCACACAGTGACCTTTCTCCTGCTTTGGGGCTTTTGCATTTTATGTTCTCTCTGCCTAGCACACTCCCACATTATCATATGCCTAGTTTCAGCTTAACCGTCGCCTCCTCACTCCTAGTCACCTTTTTGGCTTTATTATCTACATTTATCATTATCTGAAATTATATTACTAATTTACAATTTCATTGTCTGTTTCTCCCTAAGAGAAAGAAATCTGCAAGGGTCCATAATGATCATGTGGTTCAACTTCCTTTTATTGTGTAAGGAGAAACTGAGGCCCACAGAAGCTAGATGTTTTGCCAATATAAATCTGACTAGTTAGGGTGGAATCCAGAAAGAAAAAGGAATTCTCCTAAGACAACAATAGAGCAGAATTCTTCCTGCTCTATTCCCCTATGTAACATTCCTCAACATTTGTTTAATCCAATTATCCCTCCTTTATCAAGATATCCAGTGGAGGAGAGAGAGTTCCACCTTCTCACCACAGACCTGCGGTTTTACCTACCACAGCTCTATAACAAAGGTATATCATTCTTAAGCACTTGATAGAGTATTTATATAACTATCCATTTCTAGAGCCATTAAGAGAACTGAGATGCTTTATCCAATAACTTTTGTTTATATGGTGACACCAGACAACTATAGAGCTTTGTTTTGTTTTATTTTGTTTTGTTTTTTAATTTTCAGTGTTTCCTCCTACTCCAATTCCACCTCATGGAGTAGGGAATGGTGGGAAGCTCTCAGTTAGAGCTTGCTATAGTTTTAATTACTTGGTAAGTTATTGTAACTTGAATTCAAAGATATTGTGATATGTGGCGTCTCCTTAACTTTATTATTCAAAAACACTTTTAGTGTGAACTTCTACTTTTGAAAATCAAAAATGTATAAAGTACTTATTTGCTTTATGAAACACAGGAGACAGAACACTGATCAGTCTTTGCTGAAGAAGGGTCTGGCAGTGCCCTTGGTCTATCATTATGAACATGAGTCCTCACGTGCAGCAGGACAACGTAAGACAAAGAAATAGTAAGCCGAGAAGTGTCAGACATGTGGCCTTGTGTATATTTCCTTTCTGAAAATTATTTACAGGAGTTCAGTTGCTAAAATTAGCTTGTTTTGTTATGACATTGGTGTTTCTCCTTAGAGGGGTGAAAAACAAATCTGGATATTGGAGGACTTTGATCAGCTGATTTCAAAATAGTGAGTCCTTTGTTATTACTGGAGGAATTTTGGGAACAAATATTGTAGTTCATATAAATTATTCATTTAGCAAGAATGCATTAGTCAAGGCATGATCAGCATTGTATTAGCTTGTGTGTGATGTGCATAAAGGAAGCAAAAAGCGTGGTTCCTGTCTAAGTTTCATGGTCAGCCTTGCCATGCATTTTGACTCTCATGCCTTTATCTAGGCCAGTAACATCTGGGTAACACCAGGCTGATGTCAGCTCAGTAGCCGTATTAACATGATTATTCCATTAAACATGGAAAGAATGTAGCTAATTTTTCAGAATTACCACAAAGACCTGTTAAATTGAACATATACTTATGAAGCTTTACAGTGTGCAAAATACTGTGCCATGTTTTGTGAATGAGGAATAAAAAATATTGAATATACTAAAAAACTTAGCTTCTTTCCTGAAGTGGAGATCCAATAAGTATACAAATAGTCATAATATATATTCACATGTGATCATTGTTCTATAAGAAGTATTGACAAATATTTTAGATATTCATAAAAGAGAGGCTGCAATATGATGAAGACATGAGTAAAACAGTCTCTTGAAAAGCTGTGGCATTTGTGCAATGTCTTGAAGGATGGGGGTGTTTTTATGGACAAGGATGGGAAAAGTGCTGTGGAAAGGGGACATTCAAGATGGAGAGAAACATAATCAAAAAGGTGGAGGCAGGAAGCCCTTGATTTTATTTGGGAATCACTTTGCCTGGAGATTAGGGCATATGTTATGGAAGATTCAGTCAAAGGTCATAAATGCCAAACAAAATAGTTTATATTGAATCCTCTGTAATGGGGACCTGCTGAGTTTTGTGAGCAGAAATGTGATGTACCTACAGTTGTGCATTAGGAAGATTGCTCTGCAGCAGGAGACAAAATTAGAGTAGAAAAAGACTGAGGAACAATTAAGAGGTTATTATAATAGTTGAAGTGATAGGTAATGAGAGAAGAGACCATGGGAATGGAACAGAAGAGACCAATTCAAGAGACTGGAGAAGTCAAACCAATAGAATTTAGTGATGAATTACAGGTGGATAGCAAAACAGATCAAGGAGATAAGGGCGATAACAAAGGTGTTAAGCTTGAGACACTGAGAAAATTGTACATTGGCAGAAATAATAAATTCTTTAGGATATAATAAAACTGTTTAGATATTCTATTTGGAACTTGGCTTCAGACATGTTTGAGGTATTGTGCAACTGTAAATGCAGACCCAGACACAGGAAAAGCTCAGATCTGGTGAAATAGTGTGTGTGTGTGTATGTGTGCGTGTGCGTGTGTGATAAAAATTTAGGTAACACTGTTGACATTGTAAGAGTCAAAGAACTCACTAAAGGAGAAACAATGAACATTAACCCTTGCATGTAAGAGATGAAAAGAAGAGGGGGCATTTAAGAAGAGAGGGGGCATTTTCAGAGTAGTCGGAGGAGCATCAGCAGACCAGCATCTCTAAATCAAGAACATTCTTCTTTGTTTAAAAAATATATGTGACATTACAAGATTTTTTTAGATTGTGCTTTAGATTTTCTTTAATTTCAGAAATGATTTTTAAATATATGTATCCCCATACTAGTAATAATATAATTAATTAAAATAATAAGATAATAACTACAGGTCAGAAATCTTAAAACAGTCCTTTCTATAGAGAAAAATTGAATACGTATTGTATCACCAACCTCAGTAAACTAATGAATTGTGCAGTCATCCGTTCAACAAGTAGTTTTTAAGCATGGAGAACACAATTTGAAATTGTTTCTGAGTGGAGAAATAGGACTAGAGGCTATTAATTAAAGAAATAAAAATTATGCCCCTAATTCTTTGGCACACAGATGTTTGTGGTTTATTAGCAAGAGAAGTAAGTAAATAATTAAAAGCCATTAAAATTTACACATGATGGTGCACATACATTCTTAATGTGAGTTCTTAACTCGCAATGGTGAACTATTGCTACAAATAACCAGACTGGATTTTCCTCCTCATTCTTTTTCTTTGATGTAATCACTGTTAACTACTCATTTCTTGAAATTATCTCACTCATTAATTCAATATTGACTCAGTAAATATTTACCAAGAGCCTCTGATGTGCCAAGCATGTCTAGATCTTGACAATCCAACACTGAACAAAATAGACAAAAAAACCCTATCTTCCTGTGATATTCTAGTAGGTGTTTCCATTAATGAAATTTAATCAAAATTTTAACAAATTTTTGTTTAAATGTCTATTGCTTTATGTCATTATATTCTCATACAATATGCTAATGTTACACATTTATATACTTGTGTCCCAGATGTTTGCTCTTTTTGACAGTATATTTATGTTCCAGGGAACTGAATCAATTGGTTGTTGTTGCTGTTTTCCAGCAAAGGACAACAGAAAATCTGCTTGTCTCTTCCTTGTTTCCTACTTCAAAATCTTTGCCATTACTTTGAATAACAGGGTGCTTTTTGTTTTCTGACAAGGTAAAAATATCACAAAAGTATTTGGGAAAATAAGTGTTATATATATTGATAATATTAACAGAGATGTATAGAAGAAATCTAACAAATAAGTAAGGAATAATAGAATTAGAAAATCTTCATTTTGTAAGACCTAATATAATAACTGATCTAGATAGCAATCATCAGTGGCTGCTAACACCATTAGGTAAATGGTAGAAGGCAATTTTATAATGGATGAAGCTGAACCTCTTGATCAATCTAAGTATCACTAAAAGTAGGAAAATCAGATATCATGTGTTTCCTAATGTGAAACAATAAGAAGCATATAGAACCACTTATGTGTTTTGCAAATTAAATAAAATGAAATGAAACCTGAATCCCTGAATCTAATTAGGATTATAGATAGAACAACTATACATAGAAAATAGGTCTGGACAAATATACTAAAATTGATCCACAAAAATATCATTCAGTCAAATGTATAATGGGAGAAATTCTATAGGACAAATGACCTGGTTTAAAAGAAATGACCTTGTGAGGAGGGTAAAGAGTGATAGTGGAAAGAGGGAAAGTGTTATGGAGTAAAAGAAATTTAAGACAGAAATCATTCCATTGTGCTGTGTGAGATAAGTTTGGATTCAGATTCAAGTAAATAAACTATAAAAAGATATGTTTGAGACAACTGGGAAGGTCTGAACATAAACTGGATATTGGCTGATATAAAATAATTATTGCTAATTTTTTTAGGTATGATTATGTACTGTGATTAAATTTTTTAAAATTCTTCTCTGTTAAAGAGACATATTATGGAAGAAATGATATGATACTTAGAATTTTATTTAAAATACCCTAGCAGTAAAATGAAAGAAAAATAACCAGGTAAGAAATAGATGAAATATTTTCAAAAGTTCAGTAATTGTGAGACACAGACTTCATTTTTACACTTTATTTTTAAAACTTTTCATTATAAAAAGAGAGTTGTACATGTATTTTATAACAAAAATGTTATTTTAATTTTTATAATTATTTTCTCATATTAATGTTATGTAGCCCTCAGTGGCATGATGCTTGGGTACAGAAACATCATGTCAAATAGGAATTCAGAAAGCATGTGGTTTTCATTCTCAAGACAGGCATCTAAAGAGAAAGGAGACAAAAAGCCTTCAGAATGCTAAAGGATATGATAAGCTGGATTTGAAAGAAGCTGGAGAGATGGAATATCCTAAGCCATGTCCATATTAAATGATACTCAAAGATTTCATTTACTACTAGAGCTAATCAATGAATTTGGTAAAGTAGCAGGATACAAAATTAATGCACAGAAATCTCTTACATTCCTATACACTACTGATGAAAAATCTGAAAGAGTAATTAAGGAAACACTCCCATTTACCACTGCAACAAAAAGCATCAAATACCTGGGAATAAACCTACCTAAGTGGACAAAAGACCTGTATGCAGAAAACTATAAGACACTGATGAAAGAAATTAAAAATGATACAAACAGATGGAGAGATATACCACATTCTTGGATTGGAAGAATCAACATTGTGCAATGCCTATACTACCCAAAGCAATCTACAAATTCAATGCAATCCCTATCAAACTACCAATGGCATTTTCCACAGAATTAGAACAAAAAATTAACAATTTGTATGGAAACACAAAAGACCCTGAATAGCCAAAGCAATCGTGAGAAAGAAAAGCAGAGCTGGAGGAATCAGGCTCTGTGACTTCAGACTATACCACAAAGCTACAGTAATCAAGACAGTATGGTAATGACACAAAAACAGAAATAGAGATCAATGGAAGAGGATAGAAAGCCCAGAGATAAACCCACACACATATGGTCACCTTACTTTTGATAAAGGAGGCAAGAACATACAATGGAGAAAATACAGTCTCTTCAATAAGTGGTGCTGGGAAAACTGGGCAGCTACATGTAAAAGAATGAAATTAGAACACTCACTAACACCATACACAAAAATAAACTCAAAATGTATTGAAGACCTAAATGTAAGGCCAGACACTATAAAACTCTTAGAGGAAACATAGGCAGAACCCTCTATGACATAAATCACAGCAAAATCCTTTTTGATCCACCTCCTAGAGGAATGGAAATAAAAACAAAAATAAACAAATGAGACCTAATGAAACTTAACAGCTTTTGCATAGCAAAGGAAACCAGAAACAAGACCAAAAGACAACCCTCAGAATGGGAGAAAATATTTACAAATCAAGCAACTGACAAAGGTTTAATCTCCAAAATTTACAAGCAGCTCATGCAGCTCAATATCAAAAAAACAAACAACCCAATCCAAAAATGGGCAGAAGACCTAACTAGACATTTCTTCAGAGAAGACATACAGATTGCCAAGAAACACATGAAAGAATGCTCAACATCATTAATCATTAGAGAAATGCCAGTCAAAACTACAACAAGGTATCACCTCACACCATTCAGAATGGCCATCATTAAAAATCTACAAACAGTAAATGCTGGAGAGGGTGTGGAGAAAAGGGAACCCTCTTGCACTGTTGGTGGGAATGTAAATTGATACAGCCACTATGGAGAACAGTATGGAGGTTCCTTAAAAAACTAAAAATAGAACTACAGTATGACCCAGCAATCCCAGCAATCCCCTGAGAAAACCATACTTCAAAAAATGTCATGTATCACAATGTTCATTGCAGCTCTATTCACAATAGGCAAGACATGGAAGCAACCTAAGTGTCCATTGACAGATGAATGTATAAAGAAGATGTGGTACATATATACAATGGAATATTACTCAGCCATAAAAAAGAAATGAAATTGAGTTATTTGTAGTGAGGTGGATGGACCTAGGGTCTCTCATACAGAGTGAAGTAAGTCAGAAAGAGAAAAACAAATACCATATGCTATCACATGTATATGGAATCTAAAAAAGAAAAAAAATGGTTCTGAAAAACCTAGGGGCAAGACAGGAATAAAGATACAGACTTAGAGAATGGACTTGAGGACACAGGTAGGGGGAAGGATAAGCTGGGACGAAGTGAGAGAGTGGCATGGACTTATATATACTACCAAATGTAAAATTGATAGCTAGTGGGAAGAAGTTGCTTAGCACAGGGACTGCTTAGAGGGATGGCATAGTGAGGGTGGGAGGGAGACGCAAGAGGGAGGAGATATGGGGATATATGTATATGTATAGCCTATTCACTTTGTTATAAAGCGGAGACTAACATACCATTGTAAAGCAATTATACTTCAATAAAGATGTTAAAAAAATTATATGAGAACAAGAGTGATAATATGATTTATCATATTAAGGCACTGGGTAATAAGAATTCTTCTATAAATTAACATCCATTGTTGACATTATTTGTGCATTTGTGGAAGTGCCAACACAGTCTGACATCTGTCCTGTCAGACAAAAAAGACACAACTCATTTGATACAGTTAGTGTTCCCTCATTCCTGGAAAGGTCACTTGCTCTTTAACTTGCTCTGCATAATTAGCAAACAGCAGATAATACTAGAAATTAACGCCTACTGTTCAGATTGTACTGACAAGGAAGACACTGTCTCATCTCTAAATAAGTTGTTTCAGAATGTGAAAGCCCCAAATGTTTACCACTACTCTGCAACAAATAATATTATCAGTACTCCATACATATACACATAAATCAAGAATTTTACAACGTAACATTTTAATGCTATTTTTCTCTGTTTCCAGAATGAGTTCACTTTCACTTGAAAATATTTCACAACTCTAAATAATCCCCATGAATTTCTTTTTGTAAACCTTTTTTTATTCCCTTCAGGAACAGGATGCTATGTGAATCTGATAGCTCTGAAATTCGGATCTTGCAACAGCAGATAAAACACCTTTTGTCTAATTTCTAATAAATTGGATTATCTTTATATCATGCAAAAAAATGTATCCTTCTCAGAATAAAAGGGAAGAAAATTATATTCTTCCTTCTATCCAACCTGCCAACTTAAGTTTGTCCTCCAGCAAACAAAACTCTGATGGTAGCTCTACAGACAGAAATGAGATATGAAACCACATATTCATCAAATCTTGATCATCTTCTCTGTGCAAGCCTTTAGGTAAGCAATCTCAAAGAAAAAAATATCTATCAGACCCAAATCCTGCCCTTAGTTCATAATTTAGCTAAAGAACCCAGGTAAACATATTAAGTAACTTCGATGCAAGATAGAACGTGATTTTTTACAAAGCCGTAGTGTTATCAAAAAATAAGTTATCACATTGATCAATGAAACAGAATATTTAGTCCAGAAATAGAACCACACATATATGGTCAATTGACTTTCAATCAAGTTGCAAAGACATTTCAATGAAGAAAGTTCAATCTTTCCAACCAAAGGAAACTTGACTTATGCACAAAATTAACTCAAAATGTATCATGGACCACAATGTAAAATAAAACTCCTAGAAGAAAACAAAGGATAAAATATTTATGGCCTTGGGTTCAGTAAAGATTTCTTAGATATGATACCAAAAGCACAGTCCATTAAAAAAAATGAATAAATTGAACTTCATGGAAATTGAAAAACTTCTGTTCTTTGAAAGAAACTGTTGACAAAAGGAAGATACAAACCACAGACTTGGAAAAATATTTGTAAAACCTGTATCTAATAAAGGACATGTATCCAAGATATTTAAGGTACTCTCAAAACTCCATAACAAGAAAATAAACCACTTAATAAAAGTATATGTATACACAAAGGTTTAAACAAACACTAGACCAAAGAAGATATATGGATGATAAATAGGCACATGAAAATATATTCAGCATCATTGGTCATTAAGGAAATGCAAATTAAAACCACAGTGAGGTACAAATACACAACTATCAGAAAGAGGTACAGCAATTGGACCTCTCAAACAGTGCTAGTAAGAATGCACAACAGTTTGAAAAAATACTCTGGCCGTTTTTTGTAAAGTTAAAATGTACAGTTACCATGCAACTCATAAATTCCACTCCTAGATATTTACTCAAGAGAAATAAAAATCTTATACTTACACAAAAACCTGTATCCCGTATGCAAATGTTTATAGTAGCTATATGCATAATACCTAAAAAGTGGAAACAATCCAAATGCCCTTCAACTGGTGAACGTATTAAGGAAGTGTACACTCACAAAATGAAATAATATTCAGCAAGCAAAAGTAATAAATAAGTGATTTACAATATAATATGAATGAATATCAAATGTATTAAGTGTATGAAGCCAGACTCAGGAGACTATATGTTGTATGATTCCACTTATATGACAATCGGAATAGGCAAAACTATAGGGGTGGGAAACTGATGAGCCAGAGTTAGGAGCTGGGGAGGAGGCACTTCCTACAAAGGGGTCTAAGGGAATTTCTGAAGGATGAAACTTCTATTTCTTGTTTGTAGTGGCTGTATGACTCTATGCAATTGCCAAAAGTCATAGAACTAACACTAAAAAGGGTGCTGTGAGTTCAGAGGAAGGAGAACATCTCAGCTGATCAAGAAAAATTAGGCAATGAAAGTAATGGCAACTCATGGTTGGAAAAGCCCTAAGGGAGAAAACTGCAGAATATGCACAGCAATCAATGTGAAAAATAGTTGTAAGGAACTAACTGGGGAATACTGGCTAGGGAAAAACTTGAAAGCTTTGAGTTAGCCTGTCTATGAGTTCATCGTAAATATTGGAGAATTTTAGGATGGAAATGACATATATTTGTATTCAAGAAGAGGAAATAATTTATAGTTTCTCAAAATGTGCATGAGAGATTGTATTTCTGAGTTAGTAAATAGGAGTAATGGCTCAGAAATATGCATTTTTAACAGAAAGTCCAACACCAACCCCAGGTATTTCTGATGCAGTTTATTCATGAAACTTGGAAGAAAATTACTGGGACATTCTGTCAGCCAGTAAACTGTTTTCATCCATTGTTTGACAAAAGTCCTAACAGCTCTCTCTACTCTACGTGTCCTTACAAGTGAGAGGTCCAGAATGTCACCTGCAGCTTCATCCCTTGAATGTTACTGGCCCTATGAGTAGATGGAGCCACTGGGCATTTGCATGTTGTGAGTTACAAATACACAGATTACACCTACTTTTTTTTTTATTGATTTATTTTATTTTATTTTTTATTTATTTAATTTTGGTTAAGTTGGATCTTCGTTGCTGTGCACGGGCTTTCTCTAATTGTGGCAGCGCAGGAGCTACTCTTTGTTGCGGTGCGTGAGCTTCTCATTATAGTGGCTTCTCTTGTTGCAGAGCACAGGCTCTAGGGGGGTAGGCTTCAGTAGTTGTGGCTCACGGGCTTAGCTGCTCTGCGTCATGTGGGATCTTCCCAGACCAGAGCTCGAATCCATGTCCCCTGCATTGGCAGGCGGATTCTTAATCACTGCACCACCAGGGAAGCCCTACAGCTACTTTTTGAGGTGTCAGATGTTGAATAAAGAATGCTGAATCAGAAGTCACCAGACCTCTGTCGATATCTTAATACTTACTGTGTGGCTCTGAGGCAGCTACTAAACTTCTCAAGTTATCAACCGTGTGCATGTAAATTAAAATGCTTACTCTCTCTGCCTCAGGGTGACTTAGAGGTTCATAAGAAATCTTGTTTGTGAAAAGCTCCTTGAAATAATCTACCAAGTGCTATACAAATGTGAGACATTTTAATCCCTTTGGGTTAAATCATTAAATCTCCAGACAATTCTATTTAGATGCAAATATGTTGTATATAAAGGTATAACATTAGCACATATATTAGAATTTCAGCTATGCATTAAGGCACATGGCATTTTCACAAACATCTGACACTGAAGAAATGGGTAGTAAGACCATTATATATATTTTTTTTCTTTTGCGCTACATGGGCCTCTCACTGTTGTGGCCTCTCCCGTTGTGGACCACAGGCTTCAGACATGCAGGCTCAGCTGCCATGGCTTACGGGCCCAGCCACTCCGCGGCATGTGGGATCTTTCCAGACCGGGGCACGAACCCGTGTCCCCTGCATAGGCAGGCAGACTGTCAACCACTGCGCCACCAGGGAAGCCCAAGACCATTACATTTTGATGGGAGAGAGGAAGAAACTGTAGAGGAGGGCAAACTTTACCTCTCCTCTCTTAGGGTCTCCAGCTGGGCCAGAGAATGAAGTTGACATAAGACAGATTAACAGGAGAAAAACATAGAGATTTTATTTAACATACGTTTTATATAATGTGGAAGTCCACATGAGGAAATGAAGATCTAAAGAAGGGGCAAAACCTAAAGGATTTTATACTAGTTGAACAAACACAAGCAATTGAGGAAAAGTAACTAAAATATTGGGGGAGGCTAAAGGAATTTAAGAGTTATTTTAACAAACTGTTGTTTTTGTACAGAGTTCTCTTCAGCCTTGAGTCTCCTCTGCTATTAAGACTGTTTCTTTCCTTCAGGTATAGGGAGGACATCTTTCACATGGAAGTTTTATCTCCTGCTTTTAGGAGGAAAAGGGAGGTCAGAGCACTCTTCTTATTTAGCTCAAAATAATTTTTATGCCAAAGTGGCATATTTGGGGATGGCATACACTGGTACCCTTCAGAAGCATAAAGAAAGGAAGAGAACGAGAGTTGGGAGAAATTCAGTGCGTGGATCTGAAGATCAGGCCTAGGAAAGTTACACTGTTTGAGGTCCAGAAATAGACATGAAAGGGTCTGAAAGCTAACAGGCTTACTTTAAGCTATTCATGAGACCAGGTCCTGATGCTCAGAAAGAAAATCTGTCAAAAGACATAATTTTTTCTTTTCCTAGAGGCAAACATTGAAGGGAATAGTAGATATAGCTGAGCAACATGTTGTAACCTCTTTGTATATGTGTGTGTGTGTTTGTGTGTGTGTATGTGTATATATATATATATATATATATATATATATATATATATATATATATATATATAAACATATGTACATATGTTTGGCCCAAGGATGCTCTGTGGATGTACTATACTGTGTGGAACACAAAGCAGTATCCCTATTGTGTTGAAGGGACCATTGTATGTATGAATGCCCTACTGCTCTACCTTGTCCAGGGTTTTAAATTTAAATGTCCAATATATTGAGGGGAGAATTGGGGCCTGCTGTTATTCAGTTTCCATTTTAGACCCTCCCAATATTAGACCCTCCCAATAAAGTGAACTGGGCTATGGCATCACCAGAAAGAACCTGTAGGGACCAGCTTTCACAGATACTCAAATGCACTAAGCCTCCAGAAAACAGGGAAATGACAAAAATCAAACCAGGCCCTGTAGCTTATTTGCACATATTCAGTTTCATCCTCTCCTTTTTGTGCAACTCAAGTTGAAGGCTTTTATGTGACATTAGTATCAATAAAATCAGAGTCCTGGAGACCCCACATATAAACAGAGAGGGCAATGCCACAGTCTAAGGAAGAAGGCTCCTCTGATGAAGATGCGTTTGAATCACTTAGATGGCTTGGTAGTTGCTTCGGTTAAAGGCAGACAAGTGTGTTGACCCTTGGGGTTTACATGTGCTTCTCAATTACAAAGACACAGTTTCACCTTTGGAATTAGCCTTGAAAACTGCTGCAGGCTCTCAAATCTCCCGTGCAGAATAACTTGCCCTAACAGAGCCAACTTCAGCTGGGGTGCATTAGAACTTCCCCTGGGCATTCCACCTGCTGTCTAAAAAGGCTGCTAAACAAACAAGAGCTGTGAAAGGAATACAAGAAAATCATAGAAAAAAAGAATGTTTCAAGAACAAGTACCTATCTGGACTCTTATTCAATCACTTTTTCTCAAAGGAAAAATGAGTTCCAAATGTAGAATTAATTTTGCACAAAGCCTCTGTACTTGTCTTCATATTCATATCTGACTTTTGGCAGTAGGACACAAATTCAGATCCTTAGAATTCATTTTTTTACTTTTAAATATTTATTAATTAATGAAAGTTTCTGAAAAACAGAGCATTCCCATGACAGCAAATGCAAAATGTGCAAAAGGATATAGAAAGGGAAAAGAGTCTTCTCTTTCATCTTTGCCCCCAACCACCTATTCCTTTTCTAGAAGCTACCACTGTCACCAGTTTCAGAGGTAGTCTCCATATATTAATATAAATGTGTATGTGTGTGTGTGTATTTCCTTTCTTCTTTACCCAAATAGTTGTATATTATAGCAAGGAAGCAAGAAGCAAAAGAGTATCTCTATCTATCTGTCTATTTATCTATCTCTATATGATAACCATGTTTGTCTTCCTTGTGAGTTAGATATAAATTTCCTTTGTTATTTTTAATAGTGACATCATGTTTCTTTGTGTGGATACAGCATAATTTATTTAACTCACCCCTGCCCGTAGCCACTTAAATTATGAACCTCGTAACACCAAATATTTGTGACAGTATCATTTCACACAAGTGCAAGAATACACTAGATAAATGCCTATAAGTGAAATTTCTAGGAAAAAGAACATGTGCTTTCAACGTTGTTATATGTTACAGAATTTCCCTACCTAAAGATTTGTATCAACTCACAAATAACGTCTAAGATTTCCTATTTCCTTATGTTATTGAACTTTTTGATCTTTGACAATTAGATAAGTAAATATTAGAATTTAAATGTAGCTTGAATTTGCCTTCCTCCCAAAATAAGTGAGATTAAACACCTTTTTATATACTTAAAAACCCTTTTATTTCTATTCTGTGAACTGTTCTTGTTTCTGTTTTTCTGCTGGGTTTTTGGTTTTGTTGATTTGTAGGAATTCCTTGCATATTAACTGTTAAATGTGTTATAAGTATTTTTTCCCAAGATTTTGTCTTTTGTTCTTTTGTTTTTTTAATTGTGGTTGTTTCTGTCTTTTGATGTTGTTGTCTTTTGCCAAATAGATTTCTTCTTAAATTTTATTTTATTGCCATATTAAATTTTCATGAGTTGTAGTTTTTGTGTTATATTTGAAAATACTTACCAATGCCAAATTTATTTTTTAAATTATCTCATGTTATCCTTACTGCTTTTATGGTTTTATGTTCTTTACTTATAAGCTTCATCTGGAATTTATTATTTTTTTGTAAGAAATTCAGGAGGTATCTACAAAAACTTTTACCATAGAGGTATATCCTTGTGGTCAACAACAAATATTAACACTATTTGTTGAATAATCTATTTTTCCATGATATGAAAAGTCTCTTCCATCATGATCATATTCTTATATATTTGGCTTTATTGTTAGACTAAAATAATCTGTTCCATTAATTCATCTGTTTTTTTTGTCCAGTAGCATTCTGTTTCAAGTATTTTAACTTTATAATAAGCATTAGTATTTGGTACATCAAATTCCCTCTTTTTTCTCTTCTCTCTTTCTCTTTCTCTTCTCTCTCTCATGTGTACTCATACCTTTTCCAAAATACCCTTTTTAATCTTGCATGTTTTGTTTTCCAAATGAACTTTAGAACCAGTTTCTCATATACAAAACATTCTATTGGCATTTTACTGGTACAATATTAAATTCTAGATAATAATTCATTTTCTCTGGATTTTCAACAACTCAAAGAATAGTCTGGAGTATTAAGATATGTACCTACCACAACACACATGACAAAGATTCACACAGACATTTGTAGAATTCTCTCTAGATTTCTCTGTTCCCTAATTTCCTGATTGGACACGGAGTTCATGTGTCCTTGTAATGTTCTGGAGAAATGTAGAGAGGAGTGCATTTTCTCTATGAGGTGTAGAGAGAAACACATGTCCTTTGAGAGGCTCCATGGCACTTCCAATATAAAAACCACTGGGAGAACCAGAACTAATGAGCCATCTTTAGAAAAGACTCAGCAGTATTCCTGCATACAGAAGCCAGACCATTTTTATGTACTGAGATGTGTCCATTCAGATTCTTTGCCCATATTCAATCAGGTTAATTGTTTTCTTGCTACTGAGTTGTTTGAGTTTCTTATATATTTTAGATATTAAACCCTTACTAGATAAATGGTTTGCAAGTATTTTCTCCTATCCCATAGGTTATCTCTTAACACTGTTGATTGCTTCCTTTGCTGTGCAGAAGATTTTTACTTTGATGTAATCTCATTTCTTCATTTTTGCTTTTATTTCCTGTGTTTTTGGGGTTATTCCAAAAATTCATTGCCCAGATAAAGGTCAAGAAATTTTTACCTTGGGTTTCCTTCTAGCAGTTTTAAAGTTGCAGGTCTTGCATTTAAATCTTCATCCATTTTGAGTTGATTTTTGTATATGGTGTGAGATACATGGGTCCAATTTCATTTTTCTGCATGTGGATATCCAATTTTCCCAACACCATTTGTTAAAGAGATTATCCTTTCCTCACTGTAAGTTCTTGACATCTTTTTCAAAGATCAATTGACCATAAACATTTGGATTTATTTCTAGGTTCTCTCTTCTGTTCCATGGATTTATGTGTCTGTTTTTACACAAGTACCATACTGTTTTCATTACTATAGCTTTGTAGTATACTTTGAAATCAAGTAGTATGATGCCTCCAGCTTTGTTCTTTTTGCTCAACTTTGCTTTGGCTATCCAGAGTCTTCTGTGGTTCCATATGATAGGATTTTTTTTTTCTATTTCTGTGAAAAATGTCATTGGAATTCTAATAGGGATTCAATGATTGCTTTGGGTAGTATGAACATTTTAACAATATTAATTCTACTAATCCATGAACACAGGATTTCTTTCCATTTATTTGTGTCTTTTTCAATTTCTTTCATCAATGTTTTATAGTTTTCAGTGTACAGATCTTTCACTTCCTTGATTAAATTTATTCCTAAGTATTTTATCTTTTTCTTGAAGCTATTGTAAATGGAATTGTTTGCTTAATTTCTTTTTCAGATAGTTCATTGTTAGTGTATGGAAATACTACTGATTTTTATAGAAGTGGCAAGAGTGGGCATCCTTTTCTTGTCTTGAAAAGCTTTCAGTGCTCCATCATTGAATATCATGTTAGCTGTGAGTTTGTCATATATGGCCTTTCTTATGTCCAGGTACGTTCCCTCTATACCCACATTGTTGAAAGTGTTTATCATGAAAGGATGTTGAATTTTGTCAAATGTTTTTTTTGTACTTATTAAGATGATCATATCATTTTTTTATCCCTAATTCTGTTAATGTGGTGTATCATATTGATTGATTTGTGAATGTTAAGTCACCATGTCATCCTAGGGATAAACATCAATTGATTATGGTATATGATCCTCTTAATGTATTGTTGAACTCAGTTTGCTAATATTTTGCTGGGGATTTCATCAGGAATATTGGTCTGTAGTTTTCTTGTACTATCTTTGTCTCACTTTGGTATCAGGGTAATGCTGGCCTTTTGAAGTGTTTCTTCCTCTTCAATTTTTTGGAAGTTTGAGAAGGATTGGTGTTAATTTTTTTTAAATATTTGGTAGAATTCACCCATGGAGACATCAGATCCTGGGCTTTTCTTTGTTGGGAGTTTTTTTTATCATTGATTCAATCTTCTTATTATATGTCTTCATGTTTCAGACATATAACTGGTATATGAAATAAAAAAGCTCAACATTATTAATCAACAGGGAAATGCAAATCAAAACCACAATGAGATCACATCACCCCTGTTAGAAAAGTTATTATTAAAAAGATAAAAGATAACAATTATTGACAAGAATATGAAGAAAATGGAACACTTGTACACCATTGGTGGGAATATAAAATGGTGAAGTTTCTATGGAAAGCTGTATGGAGAGTTCTCAAAAAAAAAAAAAGATAGAACTACCATATTTTCCAGCAATCCCACTTCTGGGTATATATACAAAAGGAAATGAAATCAGTGTCTCAAAGAGGTAACCATACTCCCATGCTCATTGCATCATTATTTACATTACCCAAGATAAGGAATCAACCTAAGTGTTCATTGGAGATAATGAAAATGTGGTATAGATATAGATATAGATGAACATTTCAGCTTTAAGAAAGAAGGAGATCCTGTTATTTGCAACAACACAGATGAACCTGCAGGACATTATGCTAAGTGAAATAAGCCAGACACAACAAGACAAAAACTACATGATCTCACTTATATGTAGAATCTAAAAAATCAAACACCTAGAAACAGAGAGTAAAATGGTAGTTATGAAGAGTTGATAGGGATGTGGTAGGGTGGGGGGCAGGGTTGGGAAGATGTTGGTCAGAGGGCACAAGGTTTCAGTTACGCAGGATGAATAATTTCTGGAGCTCTAATACACAGCATGGTGACTACAGTTAATTTTGTATTATATACTTAAAATTTTCTGAGAGAGTAAGTATTTAATGTTCTCACTAAACACAAAAAAAATAACTATGTGAGGTGATTAATCTATTAACTAACTCAATTACTGTAATCATTTCACAATGTATATGTATATCAAAGCATTACATTGTATACCATAAATACATAAAATCTTATTTGTCAATTATACTTCAATAAAGCTGGGGTAAATGTTTTTACGAATGTAAAAAAATAAATAAATATGCAATTTATTTGGAAAAAAATCCTAGGAAGATTTTAAATGATGCTTTAAATTATTTTTTCCAAGGTTATGAGTTATTTTAAAGTTTTCTGTACTTTCTTAAAGTTCTATAATGCACATATATTAGCCTTATAATTACTACACTGCACAAAATATTACCTACATCAAAATAATTCCCTGTTATTGTTGATTTCTTTGAATACACTCACATCAATTAAAAAGCATTAAGGGAAAAAAAAATCCCAGAAGAAAAAAGAAAAAAAGGACAGGCCAGAGCAGGGATGAGGCTAAGGAAGGAGATGGAGAAGGTGGGAAAGGTAAGAGTGGGCCTGAAAGGGCAGGAAGGTATTGGACCCATATCTCAAATTCCCAAAGAGCTTCAAATTTATATTTTTTATGTTATCTCCAAATGGATTTTTATACAGACATTGCATATTTAAAATATTATTTTGATAAATGAAAATATTTAAAATATGCCACAATTTTTAATGCAATTTTGATATTTCTCTGCCTCTTCCTCCTCTTTCTTTTTCTTCTCTTTTTCCTCCTTTTTCTAAATAACAGGAGCCTCAAAACATGGAAGTGCCCAGAGCCTGTTTTGAACTTTAACAGACTCCATCTGTATTTGTAGTGTAATACACTAAGCACTTGAGTGATTTTTCCACATCAGGTATTTGGCAAAAGAAAAATAAAATCAGAGCTATGAAGAAATCTCCCATTTTTCTTAAGGTCCTTTCCTAAAGCCCTGGGAAAAAACTATATTACAGAGTGGGACTATAGGTGGAGAAAATTAAATAAGTAGCAACTAACTGAAAGGAAACACACACAGTAATGGATGGTGTGGAGTTGCAATTGAGTGGGAGAAATGGCTGATTTTGTATATTTTTCTTAAATTCAAAAAAAGGAAGGCCAAAGTATAAACAAGGACGTTTTGATATGCCACTACACATCTCACCCTTTTAAAAGATAATTTGCACTTATTTAATACGATTTGTCTTTGTTTTTCATCATGGTCAGATGATGAAAAGAAAAGCTGGGTCTGAAATTGCTAGAAGAAAATGCTAGCAGCTCTAGTGGTAAAAAGGCCTAAATTTCAGAATAAAATCAAAGTTCACACTGTATTATAGCATTTTAGCAGGACAACATGGATTTCCTCATCTCTTATAGCTCAGGGTTCTATAACTGCTCTTTTTAAAATAGTTTCTTTGGCTTTAGTTTAGAATTAACAAGTCTCCAACTGTCCATACCTCCTTCTGTGTGATTGAATATGTCAGGAAGCAAAGTTGTTTATTTTTAAATTTTAAAAATGCCTATTAAATTTTTTTTCTATAATTGATATACTCAAAAGAAAAAGCTCTTTGGTTTGATAGCAAATCACTTTGATTTGCCCTCTCTTACTTAGATAATTCCGGATTTATAAGAGTAATAAGAAATTGCTCGTAGGCCTTATCAAGAGGAAGTACTGCATGATTCTTAAAACTGACAATTTTTACCTCATTTTCTTTGCATATGGGGAAGCAAAGAGCTTATCAACAGCTCATCTCTGAAAACTGGAGTAAATTGCTTAACAAGATTTTTGTGTACTAACCCTTAGCTTTAATTTATTTTCTTCCCTGCTTTCTTTTTTTTTAAATTTATTAATTTTTATTGGAGTATAGTTGCTTTACAATGTTGTGTTAGTTTCTACTATACAGGAAAGTGAATCAGCTAAACGTATATATATATCCCTTCTTTTTTGGATTTCCCTCCCTTTTGGGTCACCACAGACCACTGAGTAGAGTTCCCTGTGCTATACAGTGGGTTCTCATTAGTTATCTATTTTATACATAGTATCAATAGTGTGTATATGTCAATCACAATCTACCAATTCATCCCACCCTCACCTTTCCCCCTTGGTATCCATACATTTGTGCTCTATGTCTGTATCTCTATTTCTGCTTTGCAAATAAGATCATCTATAACATTTTTCTGGATTCCATATACATGCATTAACATACGGTATTTGTTTTTCTCTTTCTGATTTACTTCACTCTGTATGAAAAACTCTAGGTCTATCCACATCTCCACAAATAACTCAATTTCGTTCCTTTTTATGGCTGAGTAATATTCCACTGTATATATGTGTCACATCTTCTTTATCCATTCATCTGTCGATGGATATTTAGGTTGCTTCCATGTCCTGGCTATTGTACATAGTGCTGCAATGAACATTGTGGTACATGTCTCTTTTTGAATTATGGATTTCTCTGGGTTTATGTCCAGTAGTGGGATTGCTGGGTCATATGGTAGTTCTAATTTTAGTTTTTTAAGGAACCTCCATAATGTTCTCCATAGTGGCTGTATCAATTTACATTCTTACTAACAGTGCAAGAAGGTTTCCTTTTCTCCACATCCCTTTCAGCATTTATTGTTTGTAGATTTTTTGGTGATGGCCATTCTGACTGGTGTGAGGTGATACCTCATTGTAGTTTTGATCTGTATTTCTTTAACAATTAGTGATGTTGAGCATCTTTTCATGTGCTTCTTGGCCATCAGTATGTCTTCTTTGGAGAAATGTCTACTGAGGTCTTCTGCCCATTTTTTGATTGTTTTTTTTTTTTTTTGATATTCAAGTTTATGAGCTGTTTGTATATTCTGGAGATTATTCCTTTGTCAGTTGCTTCATTTGCAAGTGTTTTCTCCCATTGTGAGGGTTTTTTCATCTTGTTTATGGTTTCCTTTGCTGTGCAAAATCTTTTAAATTTCATTAGCTCCCATTTGTTGATTTTTGTTTTTATTTCCATTACTCTAGGAGGTGGGTCAAAAAAGATCTTGCTGAGTTTTATGTCAAAGAGTGTTCAACCTATGTTTTCCTCTAAGAAATTCATAGTGTCTGGCCTTACATTTAGGTCTTTAATTCATTTTGAGTTTATTTTTGTGTATGGTGTTAGGGAGTGTTTTAACTTCTTTCTTTTACATGTAGCTGTTCAGTTTTCCCAGCACCACTTAGTGAAGAGGCCGCCTTTTCTCCATTGAATATTCTTGCCTCCTTTATCAAAGATAAGGTGACCATATGTATGTGGGTTTATCTCTGGACTTTCTCTTCTATTCCATTGATCTATATTTCTGTTTTTGTGCCAGTAACATACTGTCTTGATTACTGTAGCTTTGTAGTATAGTCTGAAGTCCAGGAGCCTGATTTCTCCACCTCCGTTTTTCTTTCTCAAGATTGCTTTGGCTATTCGGGGTCTTTTGTGTTTCCATACAAATTGTAAATTTTTTTGTTCTAGTTCTGTGAAAAATGCCATTGGTAATTTGATAGAGATTGCATTGAATCTGTAGATTGCTTTGGGTAATCTAGTCATTTCCACAATATTGATTCTTCCAATCCAAGTACATGGTATATCTCTCCATCTGTTTCTGTCATCTTTGATTTCTTTCATCAATACATTATAGTTTCTGTGTACAGGTCTTTTGCCTCCTTAGGTAGGTTTATTCCTAGATATTTTATTCTTTTTGTTGCAATGGTGAATGGGATTGTCTCCTTATTTTCTCTTTCTGATATTTCATTGTTAGTGTATAGGAGTGAAAGAGATTTCTGTGCATTAATTTTGTATCCTGCAACCTTACCAAATTCATTGATTAGCTCTTGTACTTTTCTGGTGGCATCTTAAGGATTTTCTATGTATAGTATCATGTCATCTGCAAAGACTGACAGTTTTACTACTTCTTTTGCAATTTGGATTCCTTTTATTTCCTTTTCTTCTCTGATTGCCATGGCTAGGACTTCCAAAACTATGTTGAATAATAGTGGTGAGAGTGGACACTCTTGTCTTTTTCCTGATCTTAGAGGAAATGCTTTCAGTTTTTCACCATTGATAATAATGTTTGCTGTGGGTTTGTCATATATGGCCTTAATTATATTGAGGCAGGTTCCCTCTATGCCCATTTACTGGAGAGTTTTTTTCATAAATAGGTGTTGAATTTTGTCAAAAGCTTTTTCTCCATCTATTGAGATGATCATATGGTTTTTATTCTTCAATTTGTTAATATGGTGTATCACATTGATTGATTTGCGTATATTGAAGAATCCTTGCATGCCTGGGATAAATCCCAGTTGATCGTGGTGTATGATCCTTTTAATGTGTTGTTAGATTCAGTTTGCTAGTATTTTGTTGAGGATTTTTGTATTTATGTTCATCAGTGATGTTGGCCTGTAATTTTCTTTTTTTGTAATATCTTTTTCTAGTTTTGGTATCAGGGTGATTGTGGCCTTGTAGAATGAGTTTGGGAGTGTTCCTCCCTCTGCAATTTTTTGGAAGAGTTTGAGAAGAATAGGTGTTATCTCTTCTCTAAATGTTTGATAGACTTTGCCTGTGAAGCCTTCTGGTCCTGGACTTTTGTTTGTTGGAAGAATTTTAATCACAGTTTCAATTTCATTACTTGTGATTGGTCTGTTGATATTTTCTATTTCTTCCTGGTTCACTCTTGGAAGGTTGTACCTTTCTAAGAATTCATCATTTCTTCCAGGTTGTCCATTTTATTGGCATATAGTTGCTTGTAGTAGTCATTTAGGATGCTTTGTATTTCTGCAGTGTCTGTTGTAACTTCTCCTTTTTCATTTCTAATTTTATTGATTTGAGCCCTCTCCCTTTTTCCTTGATGAGTCTGGCTAAATGTTTATCAATTTTTGTTTATCTTCTCAAAAAACAGCTTTTAGTTTTTTTGATGTTTGCTGTTGTTTTCTTCATTTCTATTTCATTAATTTCTGCTCTGATCCTTATGATTTCTTTCCTTCTACTAACTTTGGGTTTTGTTTGTTCTTTCTCTAGTTGTTTTAGGTGTAAGTTCGGTTGTTTATTTGAGATTTTTCTTGTTTCTTGAGGTAGGATTGTATTGTTATAAACTTCTGTCTTAGAACTGCTTTTGCTGCATCCCATAGGTTTTGGGATGTCATTTTTTTGTTTCGTTTTGTTTGTTTGTGGGTTTTTTGCTTGCTTGTTTGTTTGTTTTCATTTTTGGCTGCATTGAGTCTTCATTGCTGGTGTGTGAGCTTTCTCTAGTTGTGGCGAGTGGGGGCTATTCTTCGTTGTGGTGTATGGTCTTCTCATTGTAGTGGCTTCTCTTGTTGCAGAGCACTGGCTCTAGTTGTGCGAGCTTCATAGTTGCAAGGTGTGGGCTCAGTAGTTGTGGCTCACAGGCTCTAGAGCACAGGCTCAGTAGTTGTGGTGCACGGGCTTAGTATCTTCACGACATGTGGCATACTCCTGGACCAGGGATTGAACCTGCATCCCCTGCATTGGCAGGAGGATTCTTAACCACTGCAACACCAGGGAAGTCCTGGGTCATCATGTTTTTGTTTTCATTTGTTTCTTGGTATTTTTTGATTTTCTCTTTGATTTCTTCAGTGATTTCTTGGTAATTTAGTAGTTTATTGTTTAGCCTCCATGTGTTTGTGTTTTTTACAGTTTTCTTTTTTCCTGTAATTGATTTCTAATCTCATAGCATTGGGGCTGGAAAAGATGCTTGATATGACTTCAACTTTCTTACATTTACTGAGGCTTGATTTGTGACCCAAGGTTTGATCTATACTAGAGAATGTTTCATGTGAACTCGACAAGAAAGCATATTCTGCTGCTTTTGGATGGAATGTCCTATATCAATTAAGTCTATCTGGTCTAATGTGTCATTAAGGTTTATGTTTCCTTATTAATTTTCTGTCTGTATGATCTATCCATTGGTGTAAGTGGAGTGTTGAAGTCCCCCATTCCCTGTTTTCTTCTTATTCCAATTTCCTCATTTATTTTTTTATGTTGTGGATATCTTGTTGAAACAAATTCTTTAAAAGATTAATATTGAAATGTATTGTGATGAACATTTTCTGATTGTTTAAAAACAAGGGTATATTACAGTATTTACTTATAAACCATATGTTAATACCTGACTGGAATCTTGAGAGGGTAGGGAAAATCCAAAAATAATTTTTTATACAATAAATATATATTGATCCAAAAATTTCAACTATAAAGTTTCTAATTTATCCTTCTAGAATTCATTTATGCATTTCAAAATAAAGGTATGCATACAAACATTTTTATAACATAAATGGAATCATTCCATACCTATTGAGCTGAAAATTGTTTTTTTGCATTTACAGGCATCTTTCAAATTTAATATCTATACTCTTACATCACTTCTAAGACAGTTATTTAATCTTTTGTTGTATGTATACTATAGTGTATTTAAGATATTCTCATTCATAGATTATAAGGTTTTATTTTTCAAATAATGCAGTAGTGAGTTTCCATGTACAAAACTTGTTCTTCCAATTCTACATTTAAAATTCTATATTGAAATTTGGTTTATAGTGAGATTCTGTATTAATAGTATGAAATAAAATAAAAGAAGGCTTTAACCTAGAAAAAGTGAATGGTAAACTTAAAAGAGAAAAAAAACTCAGTTTTTTTCTCTTTTAGTCTGTATATTTAATATCAACAATGATCTCAAACTAGAAAAAGGTAAAATAAAGAAAATAACATTTTTAAAAGGAGTGAAATAAAACTTTCTTCACTATTTATTGGTTCTGATTTTACTTAATGAGTCAGTGACGTTCTTAGGAAGTGTCAGAAAGTGGATATGAAGTGCAGGGTTGAAAGCTGTGGTCAGGATTTGGGTTTTACAGATTCTTGACCCTTATTCTTCAGACTATTAAGACTGAAATTGCTCGTCACCCTTTAGCTTGACAATAAATTGAGGTCAATCTTGATTTCAAGTTTCTCTATAGAGTTAATAAGTATGATAAATTTGAAAAACAGAATGTAATCCTTCCAATAATAATTTAGTTAAGCCTTCCTAAGTGATTGGCAGGAAGTTATATTACTAAACAGTTCTCTAAAGTTAATTCCTAAGAACTCCAGGGGTGCCTGCTCAAACCAAAAAAGATGACTTAAAGCCCTAAGGGTTCCATTGGTATTGTGCTGGTGTCCTTCAACTGGGGTCCTTAGCAAAGGCTCACAGGCATGTGAATCAATTGTCTGACGCCCAATATAGTCTTTCCTAGACCTGATCTACCTAGAGTGAACTTCTCAGGTGCAGTTACTCACCAATCCTTCCCTATCTCTCCTTTCCCAATCACCCAGTTTGTACTTTACTAAAGAAAGATGTTTACCTCTCATTCACCCTAAATGCTACTATAGTGCCCTGCCCCTAATTGTGAAAAAAAAAAAATCCTGAAATGGAAAAATACACCTCCAAAAGGAAATACAAGATTTTGGTACTTTATGCTGGCCAAGTGATTGCCAATTGTTTGAATAAAACTGAAGGTGGCCTAGAAGAATTTTCAACTTATAGGTTATTAGAAATCATTTCTGATGAGAGTTCACTATGTGATAAATACATACATACACAATGGTTTATTTTTGATAGCATTAAAACTATTAAAACAAACAAACAAAAAAACAGGAATAGAATTGGATAGTAATACTCATCAAAGAGAACAATGTAAAATTTCTGACTGTTAAAAGTTTGCATGTGTTATGAACCCTCATCTGTAAAATGAAGGAACAGAATTAGATGTAAGATTCCATGTTCTGCATCCTAAAAACACAGTGCTTATTTCCCCCAATCCATAGAGCAGAGACAATTTGACTACATCATCCTTCAAATAACCAGTTGAGTAACTGTTCTGAACATGGAAATATGGCCAATTAGACATAATTTGACAGTTATAATAGAAACTGTCATTTATTGAAAGCCTACTCTGTCAGGTACTGTATTTGATTCTACTTATATTTTCATTTAATCACCAAATTAAAGATATTACCTTGAAATATTATTAAAGATGAATGTTGTATTCCTAACTTGTATTTTGTTCCCACTCTACTTCTTCCTCTTAACAAGGATTCAGCCAGGCTTTTGTTACCTTGCTTCAGGGATATTGATGTTGCAAGGTTTAAAGCAGATGTTGTTCAACCACAACCTCCTCTCTCCACCACTTGTTTCTGAAAACAGAAATCCATTTAAAGGATTAAGCCAGTTCATTCTAGAGTGGGATAGAACAGAGTCCCCATGTGGTGGGAGGTATGGAGGAAGTAGACAGCATTGGACAGAGCTATAACACTAAAATATTCCTTAAGACTCTGGTAGAAGGTGTATGTCCATGATGGTGAAATTATGCTCCTGTGTAGTAACCAAAGGAGGGAACAGGGCTTCCGAAGGGGTGGCTGCAAGGTGCAATCATGGAGGCTACATAATCGGCCAGAGCTTTTGGCCTCACAATGATCCCACACTACCTCCAAATGAACTGTGCCCAACCTAAGCACGAAAACAGCAAGAAAAGCCCATTTTCTAATGGATTGCATAGGATTGGATAATATATTTCTTAGCTGTGACCGTGATATAATGAAGAGTAGAGAACCTTTCCTTATTTTCAAGGCAGGATGAAAGCAGTTTGGATACTTGTGAAACTTTTTTAAAGGGCTGATTTTTTTAATTAATTAATTAATTAATTAATTTACTGCACCTCGTGGCTTGCGGGATCTTAATTCTCTGACCAGGGATTGAACCCATGCCCCCTGCAGTGGAAACGCAGAGTCCTAACCACTGGACCACAAGGGAATTCCTGATACTTGTGAAATCTTAAGGAGATAAATGCTGTCCTTTTGCCAACCCCACCAAAAACAGAATTTGTACTAAATTACTCACCAGCTTTGGCACTGGTGGCTAAGCTTTAGATTTGAATTGATTTAGAAAAGCAAAGTGCTATTTCTTGTTTAAAAAAAAAAAGCAAGATAATTATTATAACAGATTGCGATTATTGTATTGTAATTATATTGTATTGTATTGTAATTGATTGTATTGTAATTATATTATAACCCATATAACAGATGGCTATTATAATTTCCATTTTACAGAAAAGATAACTGTGGTAGCCACTGGTGCTTTGAACTAGATATTTCTGGTCCTCCTGGATACAAGGTAAGTTCACATTACTTTTCTCACTCTTTGAAGGTAGGCGTAGCCATGAGGCTTGTTAGAACAATGGAATGTACTGGAGGCGTGCATCCCCTACAGGTGGTAGCTGTTAAGAGTGGGTTTGCCAATCCCACACAGGTTTCTCTCTTTCTCTCTGCCTCTACAACAGGCAGTGCTTCAGACGGTGGCTTGAGTTCTGGAGTGAGGATGCCACGGAGCAGCAGCCACAGCCCTCCACAAGGACATGACGTGTGAGCAAAGAGTAAGTCAGTGTTTTTGTTTCTTCTTGTTGTTTTTTTTTGCGGTACGCGGGCCTCTCACGTTGTGGCCTCTCCCGTTGCGGAGCACAGGCTCCGGACGCGCAGGCTCAGCGGCCATGGCTCACGGGCCTAGCCGCTCCGCGGCATGTGGGATCTTCCCGGTCCGGGGCACGGACCCGTGTCCCCTGCATCGGCAGGCGGACTCTTGGGCCACCAGGGAAGCCCAAGAGTAAGTCATTTTGATTTAAGACTGAGAGGTTGGGGTCTCTACAGCATAACCTGGCCTGGCCTGCCTTGGACACTTATAGGGCTCAGAGGGTTAAGTAGCTTGCTTACGTGTACTTCTCAGTGAATCCATGCTGATTTCAAACACAACCTTCCTTTCTAAATAGTCAGCTAAAATTCAATAAATATTAAGTACTTACTAATGACACAGTCTGTGAAGGACCCTGAGGATTCGGGGTTGAACAATACATATAGTTCTCCGCATTCAAGGGAGCTACTCACAGACTGCTTAACCACTGTTCAAAAATTTAACCAGAAGCTTACCTTGAGTTTTTAATTTTTAGAATCCGTTTCTTCTGACTCTCACCCACACACCCACTTTAAGAAACAGGGATAGCATTTGCCAATGTCTAGACTTCTGGGTGCTCCTTTTTTCTCTGTGATTTCTTTGTGTTTAGCAACAATAGTTCCTTGATCATATCTGCAAGTTATTTACATATCCTGGGATACAATTTATCTAGACCTGAAGGCTTGAATTAATTTAAAGCTGTAAAGCACTCCCTTATCTCTGCACCTATCTTGCACTTCAGTTCCCTCCTAATGATGTTTGTTCTAGATTTGCCAGCTTAAAAATTATTTTCCTTGATAGAGAAAAAGAAGCAAAACAGAATACAAATCTACTCTGCTTTGTTCCTTGACATTATATGTTTTGTCATAAAGTGCAAACTTTTCCCCAGGGGTGTGGATTGTTTTGAGCAAGTGCGTCTTTCTGCAACACAGCTAAGAAAGGTTACTTATCAGGGATCCAGACCAGTTAATAACCAGTGAAGCTGAAACTAAAAATTTATACACAGGTGTTCAAACAAATTGCCAAGGTGAGCGTGATGAGATTAATTAGTATTTGGGAAAACTCAGTGGAGAAAGCCCTGGGATGTTTGGTACTATGGAACACTCCAGTAGAACGCAGGTTTATCTGGAACAGCCTAAGGTAGCACTTCTGTATATTAACCAGCACAGAGTTACAGGTTTAGTTAACATCTATGAAGCACCTCCTCTGTATTCGGCGTGGTGTCTGTATTGTTGCTATTACCCTAGCATGGCGACAGTGGTCTAAATTACATGTTCCCAATATTTGTGCTAGAATTCAGTGCTCCCTCTTCTGGGAAGATTGTGGGCTCCCTTTGGGCCAGGAAAAGCTTCATCCCTCAGAGTTGACTGATTAATTAATTGCCTCATCGGATTCTTGGACAATGTTCTCATTGTTGGATTTTTATTCCATTTGAATCCCTTTCCTATTCTACTTAATCTACCCAAAAGCCCTTGTTATTTTGCCCTGAGAACTTTCAAATGTTCCAGGTCTCTGTAGACTTCCTTCAGATTCTCTCAGTCTTTGATATTCTTGTGTCTTGTCAGCCTTAAATGTCTGAGCTCAGGGCACTGCCTGTTCATTCATGAAGATTTTATCTTTGATTTTTGATTAATACATTTGGTCAGGGCTCACATTAAGTTCATAATACCTTAGAACCTCTGACTTTTTTCTGACCAAATGTACAACCTGTCTCAGAACTTTGGAAATGTTCTTTAATAAGAGTATAGTGTTTGGCTTTTCTGAGTCTCGCTCCTTGGCTTTTATAAACACTAGGATGACATGGTTACTATCTCCCATGGTTGCTGTTACCTCTATTTTCATAGCCCCTTCTTCCTAGATGATAAGAAGTATGTCCAGAGTAACATTTCTTTTCCTTGGTTTTTTACCTTCAAAGTCACCTGTTTTCAATCTTCGGTGTGTATCACAGTGTGGTCTGCAGGCACCTGAATTGAAATCACATGCAGTGCATATTTAAAATGCAGATTTCTGAGTGTTCCTTCCCAGCTACATCATCAGCAGGGCACACTGTAAAATGAAAGTGTGAAGCCCCTTGCTCAAAAGTCATTGAGAATTTCAAGGTGATGATAGCAGAGCATTAAACCAAGCATGGGGCCCTTCTATTCTAGTCCATGAAGCCAGCCTCAGAGATTCTGATTTAGAGATTTTGATTTGGGGCTAGAAACCTGGATTTTTAGCAAGCTCACTGGGTTTACAGATAAATGCTGTTCTGTAGACTCCTGTTTGAAAACTCTGTTCTACAATATTCTAGGTTGCATGCTTTCAGAAGGTAAACATTTTACTAATAGATTTTGCTTTGTTGCCTGTTTTCCAAGATATTTTAGGAAATCATTATCCACAGACTGAGTTGTTTATAATACTATTCCACAGGGATATCATATCTAGTCCTCTACCATTTTAATCAAACAAATGCTTCTTTTCAGGTGGTTCAATCTTCATATTCTTAGCTATATACTTTTTTTTTGCATGATGTAGATGTATTAATGTAGAAACATGGTTATAGATATAAAAATCTGTATTCAAATACTCAAAATAGTATATACTTCTATACTTGAAAAAAGCAAACGCAAAACAATATGTAACAGGGAAAATTCTTTACTTATTTATTTTTAATTAATTAACATTTGGCTGCGTTGGGTCTTTGTTGCTGCACGCGAGCTTTCTCTATTTGTGGCGAGCGGGGGCTACTCTTTGTTGCAGTGCACGGGCTTCTCATTGTGGTGTCTTCTCTTGTTGTGGAGCACAGGCTCTAGGCACGTGGGCTTCAGTAGTTGTGGCATGCAGACTCAGTAGTTGTGGCTCATGGGCTCTAGAGCACAGGCTCAGTAGTTGTGGCACACAGGCTTAGTTGCTCTATGGCATGTGGGATCTTCCCGGACAAGGGCTTGAATCCGTGTCCTCTGCATTGGAAGGTGGATTCTTAACCACTGCGCCACCAGGGAAAATTATTTTAGTAGAACATATATTCAACTGCTAAACTGGCTTCTACTGGATATAGAAATCCTAGAATTTCTTTCCTCTACATGAGCATAAAATATTTGTATACTTTTAAAGAATAAAAATTTTAAATTTAAAAAATATGTTCTAGATACATGAAGATACCTTGGTCTAGCATGCAATATATATACTAATATGGTCACCTATGAAATCATACTTGCCAGTCGATGTTAATAGTTTAAATTTCCTTAATTCGTAGATACCGTGTGTTGGTATGTAAACATTTAAGTTTACCCATTTTTCATTAACTTCTTCATTACTTTTAGGTACTTTCTCTACTATTGTTATATGATATAAAATCCTGTCTTCATTTTCATTTCACCTATGCGTTTCAACATTTCCACTGAGATTTCAGTTCAAACCCAATCCACAGTCATATGTATTCATTGAGCACATGCCATATTCCATGCTAAACACAGAGGTTATAAATACAAAAACTACTGGGACCTAATCTCTTCTTTAATGAGTTCAGAAGGACATTCAAATTATCAGATGGAAATTTATAGTAGTATATGCTGAACCCCCAATTCATGTTAAAGTCAAGATGCTATTAGAGCTCCACAAAAGGATGCCTACCAAACCCAGTTAAACTGGGGAAAATAATTTAGGAAAGGCTCACTGAATTAGATGTAAACTGAGATGAGGCTACAAGGATGAGGAATTAACAAGGAAAAAGACTGTTCTTAGCATAGCAAGTGCCCAGAGACAAAATAAAACCACATCACACTGTGGAGACCATAGAAGTTTAGTTTAGGTGGCCGAAACCCATGCGTGTGTGTTTTTGTTTGTTTTACAGTGGGCTGGGTATAGAAGACTGAGGGGTAGATTGAAAGATGCTGTAAATTTGGGACTAGGGTAAAGAAAGTTCTGTATATTTACCTAAGTAATTAACTTTGTCCTAAAGGAATGGGAATGTTGGTAAAGAATTCTAACTAAGTGATGGGATCAGATTTTTGTACATGGTCAACAAGCCTCATGAATTACCCAGTCTTCTCACTTCTAAAGAATATTTTACCCTTTGCCTGTAGCTCACCAAAATGGTGAGCACTTTCCAGGTTTCTTTAGAAGGTGTCATTCAGTGCATCCAATTTGGCTATAACTAGGAAAAATTGCTTGAGATTGATCCCATCTTGTTTGCTGTCATCAGCCCTGGATCTAAATTCCTTCACACACCTTCCCATCTGCCACATCATGTTTTCATATGGCTGCTCAATTTTTCACTACTTAACACATCTACTCTTATCTGGGGGAGAAAAAAATTAAGCCAAATCTTACGTAAGATGATGCTGTTTTTAAGTAGAAATAATACAAATGTAAGCAGCAGAGTTGGTTGCGGTTTGTCATGCAGTTTTGACATTTGATCCTTTTGTCTAAATATAGAGAAAAGCGTCTCCTAAAACCTCATTATTTCATATAAGATTTAGGAGAAAAGGTATTGGGAGGTCAAGTCATTGGCTCATATCTACTTGCTTTATAGCATTATAAAAATCAATGTAACGCTAGCAACCACTAACTAGGTGATATAACCTATTCAAAGTTAAGGAAGAGATATCTGAACTCTGGGAATCTCACTGCTTATGAAGATGTTATTGTTAATTTTCAGTAATGTGTATTCTCAATAATTACTATTATTATGTCATTATATTTCCGTGAAATCTATACTATTATGAACCTAAAATATCGTAGAGACAATGTTGCTATCTGAATGTCAGTCTCTGCAAGCATTGGGGTTCATATCAGAAGTTATTTTTAAAAGTTTAAATTTTTCTTGCAGTTCTAATATTTTGAGATAATTACTAGTATTTCCTGGACCTGCTTCATAAATCTAACTTTGTATTATTTTAAAATTTACTTTTCACATAAAATAATAGGCTCACTATTTCCCAGAGGCATGAATTTTTTCTTTGTAAACGTAAAAATGAGGTCACCAATAAAACATTCTTTAAATCGTGTTTCCTTCATTACTTCCACATTTAAGATGATATCGTGGAAGGAACAATTACTGCTTTGTTCATTTTGATTCGTTTGGCCCCGCCCCTCCTCACCTTGCTATTGAAGAACAAACTGTTCTACATGGGTCATTTATGACGTGATATAATAGGATACTTTTTTGTATTTCCAGCCTTCAGCATAATATACCAGCTCAAAGCCACCTAATAGGAAAGAATTTTTTGTTTTTTCTGTTTTTCCTGTCTATCTGATGGGTAACTTTAAGCAAAGATGTATTTAATCATCATTATAAGGACTTAAAGATTCAAAGGACAAATGATGGCTATTGTCAAAATAAGAACCTTTGTTAAGCCATCTTCTCCTACCCCCTAATTTCCTGTGAGTCCTGCTACTTAAATAGAATCTTACTCTCGCTCACTGTGTCACAGGGCAGACTACTCACCAACAGGTCGGACAACTACATTTTATTTCAACAGAAATGTGTGAATGTGACCACTTTCCCACCAGAGGAGCTGATGTCTTAGGGCACAGTTTTAAGTCACCATGGAATTTTACAAAGGCAACTTCAGTTGCTTCACTGACAGGGAAGGAGATAGCGTCATATAAAAATACAAATTCAGACCTAATATCCTCCAAGAAAAGTAAAATGGCATGTTAGCATATTCAGAGGCTCACTTTGCACCATGGTTTGCTATCAGCATGGTTGAAGCCAGAAAATATTTTTCTCTTAATATAAAACTTGACTTTATGTTAAATGGACAAGGATACATCATTAGTAGCACAACTTTATAGTCCTCACGAAGCTAGTTTTCATATGAGTACCTCAGTCTCGATCCTTAGCTAAGAGTTGATTTTAGTCCCATAATGGATGGCTGGTTAGCATTCTTTTTATTCATATGTGAACCACTATAACTAGATGGAAAGACTGTAGGAGTAGAAACCAGGACATGAAGCCACACATGCCTTGGGAATTAGTTGTTTCTGGCCCAGCTTGGGACTGAGGACTGCTTACGGAACGCAGATGTCAGTGTCTGCTGTCTTTCAGAGGATTGCTGAGGAGGGTCGTCTACAGACTCACCCAGAACTTTGAGTCCATATGAAAGTCTGGACTGGTTTGGTTCATGTTGGTTTTAGATTTCTGCGTCAGATCTGACATAATTCAAAGAGTCAAATTTTTATGTATATGTATACTGTATATAACTTAGAGATGGCATTAACACAGTATGTATTCTTATACCAATTCACATGAACTAACTACAGCTATTTTAACTTATAGTGCTTAATTTTGTGCTTTTTTTCTTCATGTACACAGTCAAGGTCATAAATAACCAAGACATTATATATTTTGACTAAGGACTACTATGTTTCCACTCTTTCCTACTAGGCACATTGGTAGAAAATCTTTTTCAGCATTAATAATTCAAAACTTAGTTTTAAACAGTCAGCCCACTGTGGTCAGATTTTAGTAAATACAAATTCTCTTTTTCCTTTCTTCCAAAGACCTACCAGTATGAACTTAATTTAAAATTCATTGGTCCCTTTTTCCTGATCATCCTCTCTCCTAGGTTTTCATAATTGCTCTAAACTTTAAAGTTGTTGCACACAGGAGAGAGATACAGGACAAATGAAAGCAAAGAATTCTGTGAAAAGATAAAGATATGCTCTCATTACTCATGAACTTTATAATTTTGTTGAGGGAGTGATTGCATGAAAATAACCACCTGAATACATGTACTACAGTCATAATAATCTGCAATAATTCAACACTCTTGTAGCCAGAGCAAAGTGCTCTTCTGCCTGCGTTATTGGGTTCCTATGTATTTGTAGATGCTATGAATCCAAAGGCTCACAGATGGTCATTATAACCTGACATGCTCTGCTGTAGAAGAGCTTCTTAAATTCATTAACTTCATTTAAAAAGACACAAACCGCTAAATCAAGAGAATTCCTTCTGATCATTTTAGAAATCGATAACAACCTCATAACAGTAATATGTCTTTTGGGTATCAGACAGAAACAGTATATTCTCTGGAAAGGAGTAGTTATAGGGAATTTATTACTTATGGTACTGAATGGGGGAAAACTAAAAATCTGCTTATTATAATTACTGTAGCAGCATTAGAGATGGCTGAACAACCAGAGCGGTGGAAAGAGCAGTCTTGACAACAGATACTGTGTACAGAAGGAAAACTACTTTTGTAAAGGAGTCTCATAGTTAGAGTTGTAAAACCCAAAGGAAGCAGTAAACTGAAGAACTAATTCCATTAATGCATAGCTTGGAAAGGCCTCTAACCATACATGAATGCAAACAGTAGCATCATTTTTGGAGCAGGACATCAGCTCTTTGAAACACATGTGCATTCTCCTAGAGGAGTCTTCATTGTTTGCATCATAAAAAAAAAAAAATGTCCCCAAGCCCAAAGCAGCATATATCCCTAGTTTAGAATTGAGTCTGGGATTGATACTTTTACCATTGTCTTTTAAATCAACATGGTTGATGACTGAGTACATAGAAGTAATCCTAGGAAGTCTTGTTGCCTTGATCTTTGCTAATATTCAATCAATTTGATTTCTCTTACTATGTTAAGTAGAGTAACAGAAGAACATTGAGTTGATTTAAAGAACCCCAGGGGCAGAATAAGATCATCATGACAAACTGTTTTTTAGAAAAAGGTGCTGGAAAGAAAGGGCATGTCTCAGATTTGGGGCCCCTTAGATGGTACACAGATATTTTATATGACTGTGATGATTGTGTCATTTTATAAATACTTGAATAAAAATATCTCAGATGTTATGCAAACATCTAGATTGATAGTTGTAGGAAGCCCTTAATTTTAATGTAAATTCTTTTGCAATAAAATACAATTTATTTTTTCACTTCAGACTCAACTCTGAACTATGCCAATTCTTAAACTGTTTAAGAAATAAATTAAAGTGAAATTAGTATAGATATATTTTTAACATTCAGTAATTAAACAAAAACAAGTAATAAAAATGAACAAATGTTGGGCAGAAAGGTAGATCAGGCATATGAAGAGGGAGAGAAAGGGGAGAAAGAAAATCAAGGATTATCAAAAGGCCCTACTAAATGGAGGGAGGCGGAAGGAAAGTGAATTGCTGGCTACCTGCAGAAAATTCGTTTGCTTGTTTTGATTTCAACAAACACAACAGGGATCCAGTTACTTGTCCCAGTCCCCTACCCCGCCCTCTCATGTCTTTGTCTTTTCCTTGTCCTTCATGAAGGCTTCTTCCCTCCATGCTTCTTTCCTTCATCCCCTTCTTTGCTTTTTCTTCATTCCTCTCTGATGCGTAGAGGACATTTCATTACATGTGTACGGGGAAAGTTTGGCATCTTTAGTCTGGCTCAGTAGACACCTGCCTTTGTACATGCCTTGTCGTTAACGGCACAGTGGAGCAGATGGGGCTGACCGATAGACAGCGTTCATTCTAGGAGCAATGGTAGCGAAAGGATGGAGCAGGCTTTTCTACAAACCTGGGTTCTAGTCTAGACTCTGACTCTCTGTCTTTAGTTCTTGGCTGTGGACAATTGAGTCTTCATTCCTGGTCTCCGAAGTGATTGTATTGGATTAGGAAGTAAGCTCTTCCTGTGGTAATTTATTCCAACCTTCTCATTTTAGGAGTAGGGAAATCACACTATGGACATAGTTGTGTACAGTCAGACATCTCTTTTATTTTGTAGTAGTGATAGTTTATGCATATATTATTGCATCTATATAGAATTGATTATGTAGACTTTTATATGTGTATAACATAAAGCTATTGAGTATACTGCCCTCCCCCCCAAAAAAAAGCCAAAATGAAACACAAAAAAATTAACCTTCCTAAACTCGGTCTTTCAAATAATATTTCATCTATGCTATGCTACTAACTCAAATCCTCCAGAGGCTTTTTAGGCTGGAGAACAAAATGAATATTTCAGTAGTAGAAGTGGGAGACTAGGGATTTTTGCTGCACATCGAGTTGAAGAATCAAAACTTTCTGGGACAGGTCAACTAGGGTGGTATGGCTACCCTTACAATGAGCTCATAAAATATATACTTCCATAATGTTTTTGTTTTTATGCTTTTGTATTTGCTTTTGGCAGGGTAACCAAAAACCCCACCTGTGCAGATGTTAATCATTCCATCTTATTGGATACTGTTACGTGAATGAGGTTATATGCATGCGCACTCTTACATTCATTTATTCACAGTTATTTTCAAATAATAAACTGTTTGATATATTATCAAATAACATTTAGACATAAACTGGTGTCTACTTTTGTAGCAAAGTTTAAGATTTTACTGCAAGAATTTCCCTACTAAGGGCTAGAAGTAACCTGAAATAGAAGAAGAGCTCTTGGAAGGAGAGGCACTACCAAGCCTAATTTATCTACACTACAGATTATCCCCATTAACCTAATTGAAAGGGGAAATCATTTTTGGTGTATGAAAACAAAGTCCACCTTGTGAGGGACTTTCCATGGACTGCATTTGACAGAAAAACAAATGACTTTCTGAATTTCAGCCAGACCTGGTAGAGGGTACTTTGGTTTGGACAAAGACGAACTTGATATTATAATTTATAATGCAATTCACGCTGTTTGAAACTTTTGCCCTTTAGTAGCTGTGCAGGGTGTGTGTGTGTGTGTGTAATGGTACTAACAGCTGGCAAATAAAAATAATTTGTTTCTTAAATAATGTTACAATATTCCCATGTTTGTTTCCAAAGTACTGCCCTACTGAATTTTCTTGGTAAATATTGCCCTCTTCAGTTCATTCTGAGGGTGTGCATGGTAAACGGAGATGTTAGTCTTTCCCTGGGCTGTGTTAAACTTGGCATTAGGAAGACTCCCAGATGATGCAGCCAAACATGCTCTAGGCTGCTATGGCCTCATTGGACCATCTAGTTCTTTCCCAGGCATTATTTCCACATGAGAAAAGACATTGCTGTGTTTCAGGAAACCAGGAACCAAAACCAATATCTACATCAAGGAAATCATTGATAGTTATATTACCATTAGTGACAATGAATGATTTTGAAATGTGTGTACATTTTCCCTAAAGCTATTTTAAAGAAATCATATGGGCCCATTTGAGTTAATTTTACATATATATATATATATATATATATATATATATATATATATATATATAAATACAAGTGAATATATATGAGAAATATATTAAAATGTATAAATTTTCCTCCCTAAGGCCGTGAAGGTAGAGGCTGATATTGTGAGAATCCTGTTGCTTTAAGGGCAGAGAGAGAAATAAAGGCTGGAGAGCATTAAATTCAGCCAACCCTTCATTATTGGTTTAATATCTTTAGTAACATTCAATTATTTCCAAGTATTCTGTGTATCAAGAAAGCCAGAATATTTCAGAAAAGACTCCTTGCTTGTAGGAGGGCTTAGGAGAACTGAGAAAATTTTGAAAAAACAACATTTTATTTTAAAAAAAACTATGAATCATTGTTAACAACCACAAAAATATAATTGTAGACACTTTGAAGTACTCATTATAGGTCTAGGAAACTATTTAGTGATTTCATAAAACATTCCAGACTTATACCAACCTTGAAAATAGTTTCCAGAAGGCAAAAGGCTCACAAACACAGCTTGTCACTAGGCAACACTGAATTGCTTAAGTATTAATTCCATCATTTATTCTGCTTGTCTCTTCTACAGTATTCATTTTTCAGCAGACTAATAAAAATTAAACCTAACTCTACATTTAATTCTAGAATTTTTCCAACAAGTACGGATTTTCAAAGAAATTAAGCTAACACTATAGACAGGATTTTTATATGATAGAAGATAAAAAATATAGTTTTAATTTTTCACAAAAGATGAAAGTAGAAAGGTAGAAACATGTTAAATTACTTTGGCCTCTAATGCCAATTTTGATAACTCGATTATCTTTGAACATGGAGCTAAAGATTAATATTTTATCCAGTATTGCTGAATTTCTGTTATGTACCAATGGCAGTGTTTGTGAGGCTTTATAAATAATTAAAAACTACAAAAAATATTTGTATCTACACTTTCATTTGTGATAGCCCATGAAACAAATATGACTTAAATTTAATATCAATGGCAATTAATTACTTGAAAAATCTAGTAGAGCAGGCTTCACACTTTATTTTGGAAGTTTTCTTTCTTCCCTTCAGGTTGATGTGTGTATGTGTGTGTGCGTACATATGTTTTTTCTATCAAAACTAAAATATCCTAACTCTAAATGTTTGGAGAATATAGGGAAATAGTGGCAGGATAAGAAAGAGTATCTGATTGTCTTTTGCTATTCCAAATTTTGTTCTATGCATGGCTTTTTGTTTCATGATACTTTATAAGAACCATATCATCTCATCTTTCTTGAACAGTTATTCATAGTCACCCAAGACACTCTTGTCCCTAAATGTGTTCTCTACTCAGAAGCTGAAGTGATCATTTTAAGTAAATGCTAAATCTCTACTGATGTCTATAAGACCCTGCATGATCTTGGCCCACCTCACTGTCCATTTTAATCCTCAAATGCCTTTTCCTCCTTCAGGATATTTGAACTCCTTACGCAGCAAACCCCACATTCTGCACGTTCTGGTTTAATGCCTTCTCAGCCCATTCACTTAAATTGGATCATCCAAGTTATTCTCATTCACTATACTGTTTCTTCCCTTCAAAGCACTTATCATCTTATAAAATATGTTCATTTATGTATATGTGTACATGTATGTCATCTGTGTGTCCCTAGAGTAGTTGAATGAATAGTTATGTACCTAGTCAAGTTTTAAAGAACATTGATTGATGTACTGAGCCAAACGTAGATCCCACTATAAACATGGAATGTCGGTAATTTATTCATTGATTTTGTTATCTAATAAATATTTATTGGCTATTATGTGTGAAGAACCATCCTAGATTTAGAGAGTACATCAATTAAAAACAAACCTGTTCTCATTGAGTTTATATTCTGGGCACAAATGGGGGTATGCGTGTAGGGCGGAGGGTAAATAGGCAAATTATGGGTAAATTTAAAGGTCAAAATGGCTACAGAACTGAAAGAGGAAAGAAAGATGAGAAGCATGTGGTAAGGGGGAGCAATTTTAAATAAAATGACCAGGCAACTCCTCAAATGGGAGGAAAATCATTCCAAGCATTAAGTCAAAGAAAGCAAAACAATCATAAGAAGTGCAAATACCACAAGGTCGGGCACGTGCCAAGGAAGAACTGGGGGAGTAGAAGGAGAAGCCAGAGACATACAAGGTCTTTTAGGCCATTTAAAGGACTTCGGATTTTACTCTGCATGAAAATAAAGCCTTTGTAGTTTTTAAAATTTTAAGCCGAGAAGCGAAATATGTTTTAACAGGATCCTCTGGCTGTCCTGTTAGGAGTAGTCAGTAGGGGATCAAGAGTGGAATCTGGGAGACCACTTAAGGAATAATACATGTGGGAAATGGTGGTGACTGGGACTAGAATGGTCACAGTGGAAGAGGTAAAAAGTAGTCAGATTCTGGGTATGTTATAAATGTTGACTGTTTTATCACCAAAGTTTATCCCTGGTAAATGATGCAGCAGAGAAGGTAGCGTTAGCAATGAAAAGAGCAATTGATTATAATAGCATGTAGGAATTTTTACTTACAGATCTCCCCTTAGGGAGTTTTCTATATTTGGAAGAAGATCCTTAAGAAGCTTAACTGAGGGAGAAAGACCAGCGCTGGGACCTGAATTTAGGGGGGGGGGGAAATGTTGTGCCTAAGAAAATGGAAGAATGTGTGAGTTATTCTGAAGAAGCAAAGTACTGAGAGAAAATGCAAGGACAGGGGTTTGGAGACTGAAATAATGGAAGACAGTGGACTCCATGATGCGGCCATTTCCTCAATGGTCAAAATTTTCAGCAAAGCTACTAAAATCATGAAATCCTTAATGTGAGTAAGCATATGTGGAAATAGTCCTTATTGGAATGGATGGGTTGAGGAATCAGGCACAGAGATAGAAACAGGAAGTTAGTCATGCAAACTCAACAAAAGGAAGAGCTTTTTTCCTTTCATAAGACCATGAAATTGGGCACTAAAGACAAGCCATCTAGATCTTGGAGAGTTAGGCTGCAATTGGTTGCTGCAGTGTCCTAACAAGTTTTAAATCTAAAACTTCTGATTTGGGGAGCTGACTCAGGCATAGGAACAAACCAGTTGAGATGAGTAAGGAAGGTATCGAGTTATGGGTGAGATCAAGTTTGTCTACCGTCATTTAAAACAAAATAAAGCATCCTGAAATGAAAGGGCCACCAGAACTAGAACACCCAACAGCAAATGCAATGGCCATATTGGTAACAATTACCATATTTCAAAAAAGCCAAATGTGTCAAGTAATTATTTGACAAAATAATGGTGTCAAAAAACTATGTTATAAAACTGTGTGGAGATTAGGGGAAAACTTCTTTGGAATATTTTCCCCTAAGACACAGACTCCAAAGATAATTAATGATTATCTTAACAAAATTTAAAAATCTTTTAAAATGAACAATACCAGAGTGTGATTATCACTATTTTTAATGATCATAATAATTGCTAGCAATTTGTAGACTATGAACATATTTCTGTACTGTGACTACATAATTTGTGGTTTCCATCCTTAAGAAAAAGAATAAGTCATGTAACAACCCTTAAAGATGACATGAACACACAGATACTGGACTCAATGGACTGACTGACAGCCTGAATCAACTCCTGTCTCATACCTATATGCGTCAGATGTCATATTGCCCTTATATATCAACACTTTCCTTTTTTTCTGTTTCATATCAGACTTTTGTTGATATTAAACTTTATTCGTATTAAAATGGGCATAGGAACAAAGGACCTCAATATGGAATCTATAATGTGGTATTCTCCAAGTTCTACCTTCCAATCAAAAAGGCTTTCTAGAAATGTACTTGCAAAAATAATTTCCCAGACTGAAGCAAGGAAACAGATTGAGTGGTGGTAATTCTGAGTTTTTCATCATAAAACTGGCATTAGATTACATATACACACAAATACACATGTACAAATATGTTCATACACATTCAGATATATATCTTAATATAGCTACATATGTATACATATATGGACATGTATCTGTATACACATGTACATATATACATAATACAAGTCATGTATACATATATACATATATATACCTTATACGTGTTTACATATATGTATATATTTGTATATACACGTCAATGCTAGTGGCTGTGTTTTAACCTTAAGCCTCAAGAGATCAACTGCAGCACCAGAATGAAGACTCCAGATGACTACTCAACTAACGATCCTCCCCAGGACATTACTGACGAACTGACCTATTCTACAACCCAAGTGCTGGAGCACCTTAGGAGAAGGCAAAGCCTTTGACGTTAGGTACACTTGGATGCAAATACCACCTCTGTCATGCATTAGCTAAGTAAATTTGAATGGGTAACCTGACCCTTTTGAACTTAAGTTTCTTTACTACATATTGAAGATCATAATATCTACTTTATTGTATTTTCCAGAGCACTATACTAACATGAAGTAATTTATGTATAGAGAATGGCACATAATAATGCTTCTGGATATTAATGTTGGGAATGAAAGAATGTCGTGGGAGATCATGGAGTCTGGTGGTTGAAAGCATGGGCTTCAGAGCCAGACAGACCTGGATTTGAACCCCAGTTCGGCAACTTTCTGGCTTCATGAACTTAGGCAATTTAACTACCTGGTTTAAACATCAGGGTTTTTTTTTAATTTATAAGATAGAGATACTATTACTTTATAATATTTTTATTATATAAATAATTATACTCATAAATAAACCCCTGGTTGGCATAAAGTAAGCATTCTATAAATGGTAATTACTGTAACTTTAATTTTTTCCCTACCAGTGACCAGGCTGCCACATTAGTAAAAGAATAACTATTTGATTGAAGGATATGTTAGAAAATTAAACTTATTTTTAACAGGCTGGAACACTAGACATAGCTAAAAAGATGAAATTAAATGGGGATGAATGTAGAGTCCTTCACTTAGTTTTACAAAAAAATGTTTAAAAATAAAAAGAGGGAGGATGAACCTTGCAAACATTATGCTAAGGGAGCTAGTCACAAAAGACTACATATTGTAGGATCGCATTTGTATGAAATTTTCAGAATAGGCAAGTTAGTGCAGTCAGTAAGTAGATTAGTGAATGTTTAGGGCTTATTGGGAGGACAGGTAGAAGAAATGGGAATTGACTGCTAATGGGTACACAGGTTCTTTCAGGGAGTACAAAAATGCTCTAAAATTACATGGTAGTCATGGTAGTGATGGTTGCATAACCATGTGACTTTGCTAAAAAAAAAAACATTGAATTGGACATTTAAGAGGTAAATGGGTATGTGAATTATATCTCAATAAAGTTGTTTAAGAAGAGATTTAGATAAAGACGGTCCATCTTAAAAATGAAAAGATATTTAATTTTACAGCATATCCAACAAGAAGTGTTTGAGCCCTAAATTTAGAGTTGTTTAAAGATGTAATGGGTTTCACAAGACATAACGAGCTTCCTGTCACAGGAAGCATTCAACCATAGGCTAACTGCTTAACAGAGTATCAACTGGGGATTTGAGCATGGGATGACTGTTTAGTTTAGATGACCTTCCAGGTTACATTCAATCCCAAGATTCTGATTTAGCAATCCTTTGATCAGTGTTGCAAGACTGCCAGAGAAACTAATGTAATCCAACTTTTGTCAGTAAAAGCAGAGTGTTAGGTCAAAGGAGGTGAAAGTCCCATTGTAATATTTCTGTTCAGACTTCACTGAGTGGGAAGAGCAGGGTGGATCAGGAATTCAGGTTTTGTAGAGCCCAAAGCTTATACGATTTTGGGGCCTCTTTAAAAATTAAAAAATACAAAACTAAGAATAAAAGCTAATGGTTAATTAGAATGAAAAAGATCACAAATGATAAAGTTGATAAATGCCACAAAATTCATAATATTTTCATTAATTGACATACTTCTTAACAATGTGGCTGCAGAGCCTTAGATCACATCTTTACAAAATGGCAGTTTTGTGATTTCTTTTTTTTTTTTTTTTTGCGGTACGCGGGCCTCTCACTGTTGTTGCCTCTCCCGTTGCGGAGCTCAGGACGCGCAGGCCCAACGGCCATGGCTCACGGGCCCAGCCGCTCCGCGGCATGTGGGATCCTCCCGGACTGGGGCACGAACCCGTGTCCCCTGCATCGGCAGGCGGACTCTCAACTACTGCGCCACCAGGGAAGCCCTGTGATTTCTTTTTGTAGAGGAAAGAGAGAATTCAATCTTCTTGGTATGGTTGGTTGAAATGTGTTCTTATTAGATCACTTAGAAACATTATTTTCAGCTTCACAATTCACTGTCAACTTCAGGAAAACTGTTCTCTAGTTTCTTTTCATGTATAAGCTGTTAAGATTTCAGATCACTTCACATTTTCTTATGCACTAATTTTAAATACCCTTTAAACTTTAATGATCTCACTAACCGGTTTTCTTCAATTTCCTCAAGTCAAGATGCCAGGAATTTGCACAGCAGATAAAGACTCCTGCAAACCATTCTTACTCCAGAACAGATAGTGAAAGCTTAAAAATCACAGAAGTGACTGCAAACACACAGGTATATCCCACTAAACCACTGAAAGATATACCCAATTACCCAAATCCAGAAATGCCTACGGCCAATCCAAAGCCACCTGGCATTTCCACCTAAAGTCTGAAAAGTCAGAGTATTCTTAATCCATTGAGGTTTAAATATCTTACTTCTGCAAGTTTTGCTACATAAACACACGGCTCAGTTCCCTCTCCAGGCTGTGAAAGAGGACCATGCAAATGGAGCCCTGAAGCTCTTAACTTCATGCTAAATCCACCTCTGTCAGAGGGTCATTTTTAAAGACAAACTGGCTACTAGGATGCTAAAACCATGCAGCATGAGAAACATTTTAGGGAACTAGGGATTTTTAGCCTGGAGCATGAAAGACCTAAAGGGACACGATTACTGCCTTCAAATATTTGAAGGACTGTCATGTAGACATCTGTCCAGGCAGTCACTCTGAGTAGCTCTAGAGAACAAAAGTAAGAACAATGGGAAGAAGTTACAAGGGAAGAGATTTCAACCAACTATATGAAAGAACTTTCTAAATGATTAAAGTTGCTCAAAATGGAGTGAGTTGCCTTATGTTGAAATGAGCTCCCTGTCTCTTGAAATGTTCTAAAGAGGCCGAATGATTACCTGTCAAGAAGAGTGCTGTAGATGATCTTTCTTCAATGAATAGAAGTTCAGGCCAAGTTACAGTTCATTTAACTCTTCAATGTACTCAACAGGTTAGATCATCAGGAAAACAAAATAAGCCTTCACTGTATCTATGGTCAGAGTAGTTTATTAAGCAAATTTCGAAAGGGAGTATTACAGAATATTCCATGTATATCAAATCATACCTTTCAGAATTTAGAAGCTAAACGCTGTGGAATTATCCAGTAATACTTGGGTCTATCCTCCAAAACCCCAGTCTATATTTGACATCAGCATATAGCCCCATTAATATTATTCATTTGTTCATAAATATTGATTACCTTCTATGTGGCAAACACCATGTTACACTGTTAGGCACTAGGAAAAAAATGAGCAAAACAGGTCATGGTCTCTTACTTCATGTGGCTTATAGTCAAGTTTCATTTCTATGTATGAAAAGTTTATGTATTCAGAAAAGCATATGCAGTTTATAGAATTTTATTAAGCAATATTGTCAAAAGCATGAGCTCTCAAGTCAGGCAGCCAGAGTTGAAACCCTAGCATGCAATTTGCATGGGCCATTTATTAGCCTCTCTGTATCTCAGTCTCCTTGTCTGTAAAATGAGATAATACATACTTCACAGGATTGCCATGAATATAGATAATGTCTGAAAAAATACCTGGTAGAGTATCTGGCACATATAAATGCTCTGTAAATAATAGCTTTTATTATTATAAATATATGGCATTCACAAGTCTTTTCAGTGTTGTATAGCGTAAGAGATACGTAAAAGCAATATGCTGTAACACAGAAGAGTCTGAAAGAGAAGCTTATACATTCCTCAAGCTGTTGTATTTTTCCTTGAAACTACTGCATAGCTGAAATAGTTTATCTGAATAAAAACACGTGGTTAAAAAGAATTCTTAACAATAAACTACGTAAAACCCTTGTCAGGCACTAGATGGAAAGCATATTGTGAGAGAGAATTCTTTGTAATGACCCTGTGTAACAGTTAGCTCAGTGGTTACAGAATACGGTATTGCTGAGGTGAGGTGAAATCTGCCCACTGAAATCTGGGATAATCCTGAAGAAACTGAAATATTGCTTCTTGGTGAGCATCACTGAAGCCACTATTTTTTCAGAACCTTTTTCTTTCATTGACTACTGCCATTTAAGAAATCTTTTAAAGAAAGATTTGCCCCTGCATTTTCAGCAGCCACATAGTAACCACCTGCCACAGGCTGACTCATGTTTTGATCAAACAACTAAAGCCATAGGCTTCTGAATGTGGAGGCTCCCATGATTGTGTGCAATTGGTTTGTAATTGCATTCATTGTACCAAAAATGTCAGCTATTTTCATTGATTATATTCAGTTTAAAGGTTCCCACAAGAAAGGGAGACCCAGAGATGACCACACAAAGAATTTATCATAAAAAATGAGAAACCACATTCCTCATCGGGTCAGGGTTTTACATCTCTGACATTCAAACACAGGTAAGCTTTATGGGAAGGCACAATAGTTCTGGCCATTTAAGCCAGCCTTAAATGCCTATATATTCAAACTGTAATGGCAGGTCCAAGTCATTCCCACCCTTGGTCTCAGTTTCTGATTCTGTAACTGCTCAGCCTGAACACTTAACACTTTGGCTGGACTTAAATCCTTCGGCAACTTTTATTTTGTGTCTCAATCATTACAGTCAGCTTTCCCTAAATTGATTCTAGTTTTAGACAAACTTCTTCCAATGGCAAGTAACAGAAACCGACTCAAATTTAGTTACTACAACTGAATTTATGAGCTTATGTAACAGGAGTGCAAGTTTCAGATATAGCTTAATCCAGGGTCTCAAACTATGTTTCCAGGTCTCTCTCTGTCAACTGCCTCTTCCTTCCTGTGGGCTGGTCTTTAATTCCAGCAGCCCCCTTACTGATAGAAATCCCTGCTTTTCCTTCTTCAGTGTTGAGAATTGGAAGTGAGCCTCTTTGGCCATGCTTGTTGTACACGTCACCCCTGAGATTAAGGATGAGGTAGGGTCATAATGTTCAAAAGACCTAGACTGAGTTTGCAAGAAGGACGGTTCTTTTTTTTTTTTTTTTAAACATCTTTATTCGAGTATAACAGCTTTATGATGTTGTGTTAGTTTCTGCTGCATAACAAAGTGAATCAGCTATACATATACATATATCCCCATATCTCCTCCCTCTTGCGTCTCCCTCTCACCCTCCCTATCCCACCCCTCTAGGTGGTCACAAAGCACCAAGCTGATCTCCCTGTGCTATGCAGCTGCTTCCCACTAGCTATCTGTTTTACGTTTGGTAGTATATATATGTCCATGCCACTCTCTGTTTGTCCCAGCTTACCCTTCCCCCTCCCCATGTCCTCAAGTCCATTCTCTACGTCTGTGCCTTTATTCCCATCCTGACCCTAGGTTCTTCAGAACAATGTTGTTTTTGTTTGTTTTTTAGATGCTATATATATATATGTATATATATATATGTTAGCATACAGTGTTTGTTTTTCTCTTTCTGACTTACTTCACTCTGTATGACAAACTCCAGGTCCATCCACCTCACTCCAAATAACTCAATTTCATTTCTTTTTATGGCTGAGTAATATTGCATTGTATATATGTGCCATGTCTTCTTTATCCATTCATCTGTCAATGGACACTAACATTGCTTCCATGTCTTCACTATTGTAAATAGTGCTGCATTGAACACTGTTGTACATGACTCTTTTTGAATTATGGTTTTCTCAGGGTATATGCCCAGTAGTGGGATGGCTGGGTCATACATTGGTTCTAATTTCTGTTTTCCTCCATACTGTTCTCCATAGTGGCTGTATCAATTTACATTCCCATCAACAATGCAAGAGGGTTCCCTTTTCTCCACACTCTCTCCAGCATTTACTGTTTGTAGATTTTTTGATGATGGCCATTCTGAATGGTGTGAAGGTGATACCTCATTGTAGTTTTGATTTGCATTTCTCTAATGATTAGAGATGTTGAGCATTCTTTCATGTGTTTGTTGGCAATCTGTATGTCTTATTGCAGAAATGTCTATTTAGGTCTTCTGCCTATTTTTGGATTGCGTTGTTTGTATTTTGATATTGAGCTGCATGAGCTCTGTGTATATTTTGGAGATAAATCCTTTGTCAGTTGCTTCATTTGCAAATATTTTCTCCCATTCTGAGGGTTGTCCTTTCATCTTGTATATGGTTTCCTTTGCTGTGGAAAAGCCTTTAAGTTTAATTAGGTCCCATTTGTTTATTTCTGCTTTTATTTCCATTTCGCTAGGAGGTGGGTCAAAGAGAATCTTGCTGTGATTTATGTCATAGAGTGTTCTGTCTATGTATTCCTCCAAGAATTTTATAGTATAAGAAGAACTGGCAGAAGACCTCAGACTTCCCAAAAGACAAGAAAATCCCCAGGTACCTGGATAGGGCAAAAGATAAAAGAAAAAACAGAGAGAAAAGAATAGGGACAGGACCTGCACATCTGGGAGGCAGCTGTGAAGGAGGAAAAGTTTCCACACACTAGGAAGCCCCTTCACTGGCGGAGACAGGGGGTAGCAGGGTGGGAAGCTTCGGTGCCACAGAGGCGAACACAGTAACGGGGGTGTAGAGGGCAAAGTGGAGAGATTCCCGCACAGAGGATCAGTACCAACCAGCACTGAGAGGCTTGTTTGCTCACCCGGCGGGGCAGGTGGGGGCTGGGAACTGAGCCTTGGGCTTCAGAGGTCAGATCCCAGGGAGAGGACTGGGGCTGGCTGTGTGAACACAGCTTGAAGGGGGCTAGTGTGCCACAGCTAGCCGGGACGGAGTCTGGGAAAAAGACTGGACCTGCCTAACAGGCAAGGGACCATTGTTTCGGGGTGCACAAGGAGAGGGGATTCCTTGTCTGCCCACAGAAGGCAGAGCACTGCCTAAATGAGCTCCAGAGATGGGCGTGAGCCACGGCTATCAGTTCAGACCACAGAGATGGGCATGAAATGCTAATGCTGCTTCAGCCACCAAGAACCCTATGTGCAAGTACGTGTCACTATCCACACCCCCCAGAAGCCTGTGTGGTGCACCACTGCCAGGGTACCGTGATCCAGGGACAAGTTCCCTGGGAGAACACACGGTGCGCCTCAGCCTGTTGCAATGTCATGTTGGCCTCTGCTGCTGCAGGCTCGCCCTGCATTCCAATTATAACTACCTTACTAATCCCTCTCTCAGCCTAAATGAGCAAGAGCCCCCTAATCAGCTGCTGCTTTAATCCTGTCTGGTCAGGGTGGGAACAGATGCCTGAGGGTGAGGGTGACCTACACGCAGAGGTGGGGCCAAAACCAGAGCTGAACCCCAGGAGCTGTGCAAACAAACAAGAGAAAGGGAAATTTCTCCATGCAACCTCAGGAGCAGCGGATTAAACCTCCACAATCAACTTGATGTACCTTGAATCTGCAATACCTTAATAGACAATGAATGATCCCAATATTGAGGTGGTAAACTTTGGGAGCAACTGTAGACTTGGGGTTTGCTGTCTGAGACTGTTTTGTTTCTGATTTTTCTATTTATCTTAGTTTTTAGCGCTTGTTATCATGGGTGGATTTGTTAATTGGTTTGTTTCCTCTCTTTTTATTATTTTTTATTTTAATAATTTATTTTTATTTTTATTCTTTCTTCTTTCTTTCTTGCTCTCTTTTCTTCTGAGCCGTGTGGCTGAGAAGGTCTTGGTGCTCTGGCCTGGTGCCAGGCCTGAGCCCCTCAGGTGGGAGAGCCAAGTTCAGGATATTGGCCCACCAGCGACCTCCCAGCCCCACATAATATCCATAAGCGAGAGCTCTCCCAGAGATCTCTAAGACAACACTAAGACCCAGCTCCACCTAACAGCCAGCAAGCTCCAGTGCTGGACACCCCATGCCAAACAACTAGCAAGACAGGAACAAAACCCCACCCATTAACAGAGAGGCTGCCTAAAATCATAATAAGTCCACAGACACCCCAAAACAGACCACTGGACATGGCCCTACCCACCAGAAAGACAAGATCAAGCCCCACCCACAGGAACACAGGCACCAGTCCCCTCCACCAGGAAGCCTACACAAGCCACTGAACCAATCTCACAGACTGGGGGAAGACACCAAACACAATGGGAACTACGAACCTGCAGCCTGAGAAAAGGAGACCCCAAACACAGTAAGTTAAAATGAGAAGACCGAGAAACACACAGCATATGAAGGAGCAAGGTAAAAACCCACCAGACCAAACAAATGAAGAGGAAATAGTCTACCTCAAAAAGAATGATAGTAAAGATGATCCAAAATCTTGGCAATAAAAGTTTCTTTTATTTTCTCCACTTTAACAAGGACCTAGAAGAACTAAAGAGTAAACAAACAATGATGAACAACATAATAAATAAAATTAAATATCCTCTAGAAGGAATCAATAGCAGAATGACTGAGGCAGAAGAATGGATAAGTGACCTTGAAGATAAAATAGTGGAAATAACTGCTGCAGAGCAGAATAAAGACGAAAGAATGAAAAGAATTGAGGACAGTTTCAGAGACCTCTGGAACAACATTAAACGCACCAACATTCGATTATAGGGGTCCCAGAAGAAGAAGAGACACAAAAAGGGTCTGAAAATATTTGAAGAGATTAGAATTGAAAACTTCCCTAACATGGGAAAGGAAATTGTCAATCAAGTCCAGGAAGCACAGAGAGTCCCATACAGTATAAACACAAGGAGAAACACACCAAGCCACATATTAATCAAACTATCAAAAATTAAATACAAAGAAAAAATATTAAAAGCAGCAAGGGAAAAGCAACAAATAACATACAAGGGAATCTGCATAAAGTTAACTTCAGCAGAAACTCTTCAAGACAGAAGGGAGTGGCAGGTCATACTTAAAGTGATGGAAGGGAAAAACCTACAACCAAGATTACTCAGCAAAGCAAGGATTTCATTCAGATTTCATGGAGAAATTAAAACCTTTACAGACGAACAAAAGTTAAGATAATTCAGCACCACCAAACCAGCTTTACAACAAATGCTAAAGAAACTTCTCTAGGTAGGAAACACAAGAGAAGGAAAAGACCTGCAATAACAAACTCAAAACAATTAAGAAAATGGTAATAGGAACCTACATATCGATAACTACCTTAAATGTAAATGGATTAAATGCTCCAACCAAAAGACATAGATTGGCTGAATGGATACAAAGAAAGACCTGTATATATGCTTTCTACAGGAGACCCACTTCAGACCTAGGGACACAAACAGACTGAAAGTGATGGGATGGAAAAAGATTTTCCATGCGAGTGGAAATCAAAGAAAGATGGAGTAGTAATTCTCATATCAGACAAAATAGACTTTAAAATAAATACTATGACAAGAGACAAAGAAGGACACTACATAGTGATAAAGGATCAATCCAAGAAGAAGATATAACAATTGTAAATATTTACGAACCCAACATAGGAGCACCTCAATACATAAGGTAAATGCTAACAGCCATAAAAGAGGAAATCGACAGTAACACAGTCATAGTAGGGGACTTTAACACCTCACTTTCACCAATGGACTTTAACACCCTACTTTCACCAATGGACAGATCATCCAAAATGAAAATAAATAAGGAAACACAAGCCTTAAATGATACATTAAATTAGATGGACTTAATTGATATGTATAGGACATTCCATCCAAAAACAACATAGTACACTTCTTCTCAAGTGCTCATGGAACATTCACCAGGATAAATCACATCTTGGGTCACAAATCAAGCCTTGGTAAATTTAAGAAAATTGAAATCATATCAAGCATCTTTTCTGACCACAATACTATGAAACTAGATATCAGTTACAGGAAAAAAATGTGTACAAAATACAAACTTATGAAGGCTAAACATTATGCTACTAAATAATCAAGAGATCATGGAAGAAATCAAGAGGAAATCAAAAAATACCTAGAAACAAATGACAGTGAAAACATGATGTCCCAAAACCTATGGGATGCAGCAAAAACAGTTGTAAGAGGGAAGTTTATAGCAATACAATCCTACCTCAAGAAATAAGAAAAATCTCAAATAAACAATCTAAACTTACACCTAAAGCAATTAGAGAAAGAAGAACAAGAAAAAAACCAAAGTTAGCAAAAGGAAAGAAATCATAAAGGTCAAATTGAGATAAATAAAAAATAAGTGAAGAAAACAATAGCAAAGATCAATAAAATGAAAAGCTGGTTCTTTGAGAAGATAAACAAAATTGATAAACCATTAGCCAGACTCATCAAGAAAAAAGGGAGAAGACTCAAATCAACAGAATTAAAAATGAAAAAGGAGAAGTAACAACTGACACTGCATAAATACACAGGATCATGAGAGAGTAGTATAAGCAACTATATGCCAATAAAATGGACAACCTGGAAGAAATTGACAAATTCTTAGAAAAGCACAACCTTTTGAGACTGAATCAGGAATAGAAAATATAAACAGACTAATCACAAGCACTGGAATTGAAACTGTGATTAAAAATCTTCCAACAAACAAAAGCCCATGACCAGATGGCTTCACAGGCAAATTCTACCAAACATTTAGGGAAGAGCTAAGACCTATCCTTCTAAAACTCTTCCAAACTGTAGCAGAGGGAGGAACACTCCCAAACTCATTCTATTAGGCCACCATCACCCTGACACCAAAACCAGACAAAGATGTCACAGAGAAAGAAAGCTACAGGCCAATAACACTGATGAACATAGATGTAAAAATCCTCAACAGAATACTGGCAGACAGAATCTAACAGTACCTCAAAAGGATCATACACCATGATCAAGTGGGGTTTATCACAGCAATGTAAGCATTCTTCAGTATACCTAAATAAATCAGTGTGATACACCATATTTAAAAAATGAAGGAAGAAAAGCATACAATCATCTCAATAGATGCAGAAAAATCTTTGGACAAAATTCAACACCAATTTATGATAAAACTCTCCAGAAAGTACGCATTGAGGGAACCTACCTCAACATAATAAAGGCCATATATGAGAAACCCACAACCAATATTGTTGTCAATAGTGAAAAACTGAAACCATTTCCTCTAAGATCAGGAACAAGACAAGGTTAGGCACTCTCACCACTATTGTTCAACACCGTCTTGGAAGTTTTAGGCACAGCAATGACAGATGAAAAGGAAATAAAAGGAATCCAAATCAGAGAAGAAGTAAAACTGTCACTGTTTGCAGATGACATGACACTATATATAGAGAGTCCTAAAGATGCTACTGGAAAACTACTGGAGTTAGTCAATGAATTTGGTATAGTAGCAGGATACAAAATTAATGCACAGAAATCTCTTGCATTCCTATATATTAGTGAAGAAAAATCTGAAAGAGAAATTAAGGAAACACTCCCATTTACCACTGCAACAAAAAGAATAAAATACCTAGGAATAAACCTACCTAAGTAGACAAAAGACCTGTATGCAGAAAACTGTAAGACACTGATGAAAGAAATTAAAGATGATACAAACAGATGGAGAGATATACCATGTTCTTGTATTGGAAGAATCAACATTGTGAACGTGGCTATATTACCAAAGCAATCTGCATATTCAATACAATCCTTATCAAACTACCAATGGTATTTTTCACAGAACTAGAACAAAAAATTTCACAATATGTATGGAAACATGAAAGACCCTGAGTAGCCAAAACAATCTTGAGAAAGAAAAACGGAGCTGGAGTAATCAGGCTCCCTGACTTCAGACTATACTACAAAGTTACTCTAATCAAGACAGTATGGTACTGGCACAAAATCAGAAATATAGATCAAGGGAACAGAGTAGGAAGCCCAGAGATAAACCCATGCCCATATGGTCACCTTTTATAAAAAGGCAAGAATATACAATGGAGCAAAGACAGCCTCTTCATTAATGGTGCTAGGAAAACTGGACAGCCCCACATAAAAGAATGGAATTAGAACACTCCCTAACACCATACACAAAAATAAACTCAAAATGGACTAGAGACCTAAATTTAATGCCAGACACTATAAAACTCTTAGAGGAAAACTTAGGCAGAACATCCTATGACAAAATCACAGCAAGATCCTTTTTGACCCACCTACTAGAGAAATGGAAATTAAAACAAAAATAAACAAATGGGACCTAATGAAACTTAAAAATTTTGCACAACCAAGGAAACCACAAACAAAAGGACAACCCTCAGAATGGGAGAAAATATTTGCAAATGAAGCAACTGACAAAGGATTAATCTACAAAATATACAAGCAGCTCATGCAACTCAATATCAAAAAAACAAACCACCCAATCCAAAAATGGACAGAAGACCTAAATAGACATTTCTCCAAAAGATATACAGATTGCCAGCAAACACATGAAAGAGTGCTCAATATCACTAATCATTAGAGAAATGCAAATCAAAACTACAATGAGATATCTCACACCGGTCAGAATGGCCATCATCAAAAAATCTACAAACAGTAAATGCTGGAGAGGGTGTGTAGAAAAGGGAACCCTCTTGCACTGTTGGTGGGAATGTAAATTGATACAGCCACTATGGAGAACAGTATGGAGGTTCCTTAAAAAACTAAATATAGAACTGTCATACGACCCAGCAATCCCACTACTGGGCATATACCCTGAGAAAACCATAATTCAAAGAGTCATGTACCACAATGTTCATTGTAGCACTATTTACAGTAGCCAGGCCATTGAACAACCTAAGTGTCCATCGACATGTGAATGGATAAAGAAGACGTGGCACATATATACAATGGAATATTACTCAGCCATAGAAAGAAACGAAATTGAGCTTTTTGTAGTGAGTTGGATGGACCTAAAGTCTGTGATACAGAGTGAAGTAAATCAGAAAGAGAAAAACAAATACCGTATGCTAACATATGTATATAGAATCTAAAAAAAAGAAAAAGTGGTTCTGACGAGCCTAGGGACAGGACAGGAATAAAGACGCTCATGTAGAGAATGGACTTGAGGACACGGGGTGGGGGAAGTGTAAGCTAGGACGAAGTGAGAGAGTAGCACTGACATATATACACTGCCAAATATAAAATAGATAGCTAGTGGAAGCAGCTGCGTAGCACAGGGAGATCAGCTCGGTGCTTTTTGACCACCTAGAGGGTTGGGATAGGGAGGGCGGGAGAGAGGGAGGGGATATGGGGATATATGTATACATATAGCTGATTCACTTTGTTGTACAGCAGAAATTAACACCACATTATAAAGGAATTATACTCCAGTAAAGATGTTAATAAAAGAAAAAAGGCTGGTTGTATAAAATATCAGATGTTTGCTATTTTTATCCGATGTTCCTATGCTTTGTGGCCTGCTCTGCTACCTCAGGTGAGAGCTTGCATCTTTGCCCTTAATCCTGTAGAACGTCTCTTCATCCTTAAACAATGGCTTCTTGCTCAGTACCCTAGACAAACTCTTGAGATTGTTACTACCTATGGAATCATTTCCGAAAATTAGAACCATTTCACTCAATTTTCAATTTAACAAATCTGTACTGAGCCACTCTGACTCACAATAATTTTTTTTTTGAGACTTAAAACAACAACTCATTTTATTATACTGCATGATTTTGTGGGTCAGGAATTCTGGCAGGACTCTGCTGGGTGATTCCTCTGCTCAACATGATCATCTGGGGTCACCCATTGGTTTTTAGCTGGTGGCTGTTTTCACCTGGAGGGTCAAAGACAGCATCACCCTCATGCCTGGCAAATTGGAGAGGATGACTGTAAAGCTGGCTCAGCCAGGCTTTTCTCGCTCTCCCTGTAGTTGTAGGCTCTCTCAATGTGGTCCAGAGCTCCCAGAGACCAAGGCTAGACCTGGAACTGGCCTAGCATCATTTCATTATTCAGAGCCACCGTGGACAAATTTCAAGGGAAGGAGAAACAGACCCCACCTATTGATGGGAGAAATGTCAAAGAATTTGTGGCCATCTTTTATCCACTACAATGCAAATGCCAGAGTTCTATTCCCAGAAATTCTTATTTAGTATGTGTGTGGTGGGGTTCAAGATTCTGCATTTTAGAAAACACCCAATGAGATTCTGGTGCATAGAATCCTCAAGCACACTTTGAAAAATACCATTTTATATGATGTGATGGAAAGTGTGCTTATAATGAATCTGTCCATCAAACAATTAACAAACATTGGCTAATCATGTGATGTGTACCCAGAGTCATGCTGGGCACTGTGGAGAGTAGAAAAGGAAGGGATCCCTTCAAAAGTGCTGACTCACAGTACTGTTTGCTAAGTATTGTAGAACATTCTTTCATACTGTGGATATTAGATCTCCTGTATCAAAACAGCAGGGTATGAAGTTTAAAATACAGATAACTGGGTGATATTTGAGACCTATTTACCAAGAATTTTTGTGGTCATGGCCTGAAAATCTAGATTTTTGGCAAGAAGCTTATTAGTTCTTTCCCATCATAACTTGAAAATTTAGAATATAGAATATATATGGAACCTTGCCTCAGGTCTCTAAACAACACTGGGCTTCTCAGCCTTGGCTGCAGAATAGATTCAACTAGGGAACTTAAAAAGGAAAATAACCTCTGTATCCTGCCACAAAAGTGATTGATTACAAATCTCTGGAAATGGAATAAGGGCATCTGTAATAAACCAACTTTTCTAAGTATAGAAGCTTCCATACAAGAAATTATTAAAGGATTTCATTTTGGGTAGTTCAATGAAAAAATTTACTAGTGGTTTAAAATTATAAAAAGTGTACATGGTATGAACTTTCCAAAAATCCTGGAATCTGAGATTATGAGGTTTTGTGCTATGAAAAGCAACTACTCCTTTATATAAACAGTACTAAATAATATGACAGCTTTCTATAGGTGAAGTTTTTTTGTTTTTATTAAAGAACTTAAACTAATACATATAGGAAAAGTTAACAGTGATTTTTGTCCAACTTATCTGTTAAATGTCTATAACATTCTATAAAATGTTATATATATATAAGTGTTATATATAACATTCAGTACATTATATGTGTGATGTTTAGATAAAACTAAATATGAAATGGTGCTGGAATTCTAATTCAGAAACTTACATTCTTGAGGTATCTACTACAAGTACTTTTGTTTTCATAATCGTAATTAACAAGGTGTTGGCAATTAGCATACTGTCAGATATGGCTTTGTATTCGACAACATAGAGCACAAAATATTAAAGTGGATTTTTTTGTTGAAATTAAAGGCATTTGAGGCATATGGCTAAGAACATCTTCAACACATGCATAAAGGTATAAGAATCCAAGGAAATTGGACATTTTTGGGGGGTGGGGATACTTTTTTTAACCTTATTTGAAGGTGTAGGCCAAATCTCTAAATTGTCCTGTGTTCCAAGATGAATATTGGAGGACTTTGTCTGAGGCTGGCTTTAAGGCTGAGAGAATTCTGTATCTAGAGTCTTGGAATTTTCCTCAAGTCAACTTTTTAGTGCAAGGTGTTGCTTGAAACTTCTAAAAATCAAGAGCTAAGAGTTCCTAGAGAGTCAAAACAGGTTATATCTGAGCTCATTTGCTAATAAAATTAGTTAAGGAATGTATGGACATATAGCAGTTTTCTGTTTGAGAGCTAGTAAGGGGAATAGTTAATCCTCATTCAAAACTTCTTTGAGCAAAGCTACCAAACAGAACCTAAGAGCCATTGTGTTTGACAAAACTGGCTCATTTCTCAATCCTATCTCAAACACCTCAGCTCAGCCAGGCCTATCATGCACCTTGCCATGGGTATCACAGGAGACCTGTGAGTAACAGTTTTGGTATTAACCCTGAACCACCTTTCCACTGACCAGTTCCCCTGCTTCTCTCTGGAACCCTGATACTTGGACCCCTCATTCTACACCCTTTTCTGTTCCCAGCAGAAGTCTTTTTCTTAGGCTTCCCTTTGTACCTTACAACCTTAACCTTGATCTATGTTCCCTTCTATTGTGTACAAATTCTGGTTAATTGCATATGGAACTTTTTGTATGAGTCACTTTTTGGCCCTGATATGGTTACCAGATTGTTTTAACAAATTGGTGAACTTTTGTCAGCATTACATAGAAAATATATTGACAAAGTTACATCTTACTAACTCTGTGGGCTTGTATCCATATCTTTCATTTTTTAAAAAAAATATTATTCTAGAACTCTTTCACAAAGTTCAAACACAAAGTTCAAATACCAGACAGTAGTTCAGTACTAGGCATTTGGCAAATCTATGGCCTTAAACTAGGCTGGCAGCTCTGCAGTCCCTACTCCCTCCCAAACTTCTCTACCTGTTCTAGAGAAGCAGACAAAATAGCTTATGTTGACTTTTTCCAAATCATATACATGCAATGTATGTATACAATGGCCAGAATTGTACTCGTTGTCTCAGATAATGAGTACCTACCTGAAATGGTTACCATATTTGATTCAACTATAATAACATGCCCAAATTCCAACCTCTTTTTTTCTTTAAGTAATCTAGGGAGGTGGGAAATTAAAAATAGATGTGAGATCAAGAGTGCTAAGTGTACACACATACAACACACAGCCCCCAGGTGTTTCATCTTCATTATATATATGGTTCAAGAGCTTCCATAAAGATCGTGAAGTATAAAGACAGTCGTATGTCTTGGAGTCCTGTCGGGAGTTGAGGACAAGTGATTTTAGTGAAGAATAGACAATATATTTGAAAATTATTTACAAATGATTCAATGACAAAAGCAGTATGACAACTGCTGAAAATTTCCATGCACATATAGATGCCATTCTGCTAGTTCTTCTTTTCACACATGGGACATCAAACAAAAGGAATACCCTGAGGGCATGCCCACACAAAGTAAAAGGACTTCAGATAAGTACTACCACCTCTATGAGCAGTTTATTAGAGCAACAAACTCTCCTGGACAATCAGTGCTACATTACAGACTAAACCAATGAATCTAAATGAAAAATTAAGGAAGGTCATTATGAATAGACAAGTGGAGTCAGGAGAAAAGAAGAACAAATTTTTAAAATAAAACCCCCAGTTCATGATGGGTTTGTATCTTGCTGTATTTTTCCATGTTCCTCAGTCTTAACCAGTTTAGTGTAAAATAAATTGTAAAAGCTTTGATTGGGGAATTAACATGACCAGAAAGAAATTGGGTTTCATTCCTAAGCCTTCCAATTTCAGCTTAAATCAAGGCATCTTGTCCAGTCATGTTTCAGTCACTTAAGATGAATTCTGCATATGCAATAGACTTTAGCAGTCTTCTATCCCTAAATCATGTTTCCAAACACTGTTGCAATCTTATTTAATTGTGTTAAATGCTTTCAATTATTTCCCCCCCCCCTTTACCAGGGAGCTTTCTTGACCCTATTCTAACTCTTCTATGCTTTCTAACTTTCTATAACCATTCACAGCTCACCAGAGTAGACAAGCATGAAATTAATGCTGTGTAGTAGTAATTCACTAATTCCAAGAAAGTTTGTTGCTTGATTATTAGGTAACACTGCTAGCATTTCAGGTCCTAATTTTTCTTCTATAGAATGTGGTCAGGAGTTTGTAACTCTTTGAACCAAATAATTTGTTTCACAAACAAATAAATGGACTTTGTCTTTTTTTTCTAATATTGGTGGGGGAGGATTACATGATAATTGCTTAAGCAAAAAGAGCTTCATTTAGTTTTAGCTTCAGTTATAGCTTTAGGAAACATGGTTTCTAATTTTTTTTTTTTTTTTTCCAAATCTCTGTCTGACTTTAGCCCAACTGTAGGTTCAAATGGCTTGCAGTCTTTGTGTGTATCATCAATGAAATGATCATTTGGGGGATTTAGCCACAGCTTTATTCTTTGCTTGGGCAATTTTTTTTTTTTGCGGTATGCGGGCATCTCACTGTTGTGGCCTCTCCCATTGCGGAGCACAGGCTCCGGACGCGCAGGCTCAGCGGCCATGGCTCACAGGGCCCAGCCGCTCTGGGGCATGTGGGATCTTCCCGGACCGGGGCACGAACCCGTGTCCCCTGCATCGGCAGGCGGACTCTCAACCACTGCGCCACCAGGGAAGCCCTCTTGGGCAATTTTTGAAACACTTTCTGCACAATGATTCCAGTCATGCAAGTGACTGTCAATAAGGTAAAACTATCAGGGCAAACATTTCTGAATCTACTGTGGAAAAATCATACAGACTGTCTTTGTAAGAGCCTCTGATAATCCCCTTTGTGGTGCCTGAAATTCGCTAAATAAATGTCACTTTGTAATGAGACTTTCTTTGGTCTCCAGACTGTCCTTAAAGAATTGGTAGTCTGTAGTCCTTCGATATGAAGCTTGTTAATGCAACTTGATTATAATATAGCAATTTTAATTGTGGTGTAAATGCTACACTTGAAATATGAGTCTAACCGTCTTTGATGCTGTCTGTTAAAAGGATTGGGTTACGTGTATCTAGACTGCCTGAACACTGAGTGCCAGGCCACTCACAAGAAGAATTAAGATTATACCTGGCAGGACCCCATAAACAGGGGGGCTGGATACCCACAAGGTATTGAAAACATTTCAGTCTCCTAGTTTCAAACTTTCTTTGGAGTCAGAGAATCTATAACTCCTAGTTGACCAGGGAGCCTCTCTTTTCTTCCCTTTGTGTCTCGGGAAGACTCAGTCAGCATTTGTTTTTTTACTTTCCCTGTTGTCAATGTATAAAGGACCATGTACTTAGAGAAAAAAACAATGTAACTGCATCTACTTCTGTCTTTAAACTTTAAAAATTAATCTTCAGCCATACTAGTATACAGACACACAGCCTATTACCCCTATTATGGTAATTTTGTTAAATTTTGATCTTTTTGTTATGTTCACAATCTTGGAAAACTAGTATTTTCTTGTACGTCATAGTATCACAGAATTTGGTTCGTAGTGACTCACGTGTTAACTTTGTTTACCAAATCTACCAGTTGTGAGACTGAGAAATGGGACTTGACACTGAAGCAAAATAAACACACATGAATAGAGAAATATTAAATTTTATGACTGTATAGAAATTACAGGATAAGGGAATGGATCAAGGCCCAAGATGATGCTGCAGAAGTGAATGGAGTTGTCATAGGAAAAATGGGATAGTTGGAAATAGGAGTATGTTTTAGAAGAAATGTATTAAATTTGATAGACAAAATCAGAGTTTCAAAATTGTAAATAACTTTAAAAATTATGGCGTTAAATAGCATCCCTTTGTAGACAAAGAAGTTGAAATCCAGAGATTTTAACTGGCCTTTTCAAAATCAGGTAGTTACTAACGAATCCAGAACAGCAGCCTAGAATCCCTGACTCTGGAACTAGCACTGTTTAGTGCAGCTTAATGTATCCCCCATTGTGTTTCATGTGACAAAGAAGCCTTTAGAGATAATCAGGAGTCCCCTGGAAATATGGACCTGGAGTTAATGTGCTGCCTAAGACACACAAAGTAGAGAAAATAAAGCAAATCAGCAAACCATGAGGAGCACTAATCAAGTGGTGAAAATATAAGACAAAACAGTAGCTGCAGGGAAGAGTAAACAATTCAAAGTTGCAATTCTATTAAGAGAAATTATAGAAAGAAGTAACCAAGAACTTGACCTCTAGAATCAGAAAGAATAACATCAAATTGTGTACCACTTAACTGTTGAATAATGTTACTCAGCTCTTAAACTGAATTACAATGTCCCGGTCTATTAAATAGCATAGAAATAGTATCTACCTCAAATACTGTTATGAAACACACATGGTTAAAAGTGTACAGTTAGTACATTGGCCCATAAAAAGTGCTTTATAAATAGTGGTTATGACTATTATTGGCTAATAGGGAAGCCAGGATAGCAGTTTTCAATGAGTATGGTGATGTTAAATGTTAAAGTGAAGGTTTGAGAAATAATCCTACCAAAATATTTTTAGATATAGTAAGTTTGGGCCACTGTTAACCAGTAAGAGTCAATTTAAATGAAAATGCAGTTGTATGTTACTTTTAGAAAAGAGAAGAAAAATTGTATCTTTAACCTGGGGTACATTTTGAAAAGAATAAAATTACTGCTGTGTTGTGTAAAATAACACAGGTTTCTATATTTCACTTCTAGTGGCATATATTTTTCTAAAAATCTTAGTGGATGTGTTTTTGCAAGTCATGAAACTAGTACTGCTTACGTGTTCAGATGTTTTAACAACAGACTTTTGAAGCAGTGGAAATTTTTTATGTAGCCAACACTGATATCCAAAGTCATCAGAAGTTATGAGTGTTTTCGCCTCAAAAATTATTTTCAGTATATTCACATTTCACCCACAAATAGTTCATTGGGAAAATTAGGCATCTTAGAATCAGCTTAAGGATATCCACATCTGTTATTTCCTCCCAAATACAGTTTATATAATTAGCATTTATGTGCCACTGTATATGATTACTGATTCAAGGCAGTTAAGCAAGAGTTAATGGAGACAGAAAGCTAATAATTCTGTTCTATGCATAGAACAGTGACCTAATTATCTTCTGTTATTTATTTTGACTCATGTGAGTCACTCAGCTCTCTCCTAAGAGGATTTTGAAATCCTCAGGATCAGAGGACAGAACAGAAAATTTGCTTTTGCTTCTGTGACCTCAGTGGTGCCTAATTCAAAAGAGTTCTTCAAAAAGCATTTAATTCAAGATATTTCTTATATGCATCTCTTAGAACGCAGAGTTATGCCAGTTCTGGAAAGGCCAAAGGTACTGACTATAACATTTATGTTGTGTTTAAACCTGTTTGTGCCACTTAAATGTTCTATTCAATATCCCTTTTCTATGTTTTCTCCCTTCTGTTTATATGATCACTGCATCACTTCAAGCACTCACCCTCAAGCTCTCTCCAATGCAAAACCTACCTTCTGGAAGGGATGTGCTTTAGCCATTTTCACCACAGTATGCATATAAGTCACCACGTTTCCTCTCCCAGAGTTATCTGCTTTACATATCTTATGACAGAATTAAAGAATTGTATACATTCTGCTAGATCCATCTTAATATTAAAGAGCAAGAAGATATGGGTAAGGGAAAGGACAAATCCCTGGGTCCTTACAGTTATATCACGCTTCTTAAAGTTATATCACACTACAGACTGTCAGTGTCGCCCTCAAATTTGTTAAATCTTAACTCCCAATGTGATGGATTGGGAGTGGAGTGTGAAGGTGGGGCCTCTGGGAGCCGATCATGAGGGCACAGCCCTCATTAATACAGTTAGTGCCCTCATAAAATTAGTGCCCAGAGAGCTCATGTTTGTTTATAAGCCACCAGTCTAGGGTAATTTTCTTAAAGCAGCCCAGAGGGACCAAGACATAACCCGAGTAGACATGGACACATCTACAGTTAAAGTTTATCCTGGTGTTGTGCGTTTGGTTCTTCTGCCTGAAATGTGCAAGGGAGATGTGATCAAAAACATGGAGAACAGACTTTTGGAGACTTTTTTCTCCAGCTTTATAATAAAACACTTTAATATTAAAAAAAAAACAGTCATACCAATTTAGACATCAAAAGTAAGAGAGACACTTAGTTATTGAAAAGTAACCCTGGGGAAAATGAGCGCTTACTGGCTCTGTCTTTGGAGGGTCAATACATATATACAAAGATTCCAAACTTCTATGAAAGTAGAACATTAGTCATTTTACTAGAGGTCACCAGCCCATATTTTCCTTATACATCAACCTCATTAAATTGCCTTCTGAGGCGTCCTAGCCCCACACAAGCACACTGTGCATTCAGATGTTTATTCATACTCCATGGCTTTTCTCTCATCTCCCACTGAAAGGAAAATCAAATTTGCTTTCTATCTGGTGTTTAAGTATTAAATCAGAGACTCTTGGTCACAAAGCTCAGAAGGATGTTCTATAAAAAACATCTTGCCATGTAGCTATGTTAGAAAAGTCTGTGATATGGGATTGATTTCTAGGGAAAACAGGCTATTTATGAGATCTTCAACGTATTTTAGTAACTGAGCCCCTTCTTGGGTATAATGTAATTTAGCAGTGCCTTCTATTGAATGTCACACATTATCAAAGAAGTTATACAGTGAGATCCCACTGGAATGAATGTGGTCTAATTTTAAAATGACCCTCTGTTATACAAAGTATTGACCAATTATTTAGACATTAAAAGAATCTGAAAAAGAATGGGTATATGTACTACTGAATCACTTTACTGTACACCTGAGACTAACACAATATTGTAAATCAAATATACTCCAATATAAAATAAAATTTAAAAATTTAGAATATTATGGAAAAATTAAGCTAATTCAAAAGGGCATAAATGGAAAAATCTGAAAAATTAAAAATGAAAGACTGTAAGTGGCACATTGCATATGATACAAATACAGATCGTTAAAGATTCATTTAATCTTGGGTACTTCTCCCAAACACTTTTACTTAGCATCTTTACACATTTATATGGATTTGGAAATAAATTGGATCACAATAAAACTTTTTTTAGTTCTATAATACAGAAAATTGTTATATTAATAAATTTTTACTTCAGCTATCTGTTCTAGTGTTATAACATTTGGAAATTCAATAAAAATGTTCTCAGGAAGGATTTTATGAAGACAGTATATGGACTCATCTGTCAATTGCTTTATGTGGACATATAAGTAATAAAGGTATAAGGATTAGAATCTGTTTTTAATAACAGTCATATATTTAAAGGAAAGATCCAAAGAGTAGACATGTTCATTTAGACCTTTAGAAAAGTACTATAAAAAGTTATTCTTGTACTTTAATTATGCCAAGGAAGAGAGAAAATTTACTCCTTCTTTATAAATGCCACTTAGAATTTAATTTTAGGTGTTCTGCTTGGTTCTGCTTAAAAATAAAGTTTGACAAAACTTATGGCTTCAAATTTAATCCAATCTTCCTGTGACCTGTGTCTTGAAAATAAGAGTGAAAGATGTAAATTAGCCTCCTTTTTAAGCTGAGGAATGAGTGGCACATTTCCTAGTAATAGGAAAGGGAAATTTTAACCCACCCAGTGAATAGATTGGCTATGTTATCAATAATGAGTTCTTACTGATAAAAGTTATATTTTGCAAATTCTAGAACTTAATGTGTGATTTCCATTTTAAAATAGTCTTGGAAAAATCTTTGAAAACAATTCAGTACCTTGATATAAACAACTCTTTTATTCAGAGCAATAACAAAAATCTTGTGTCTACAAGATACTCTACTCAAGTTTTAGGCTGCCCAATATTGCCAGGTAGTATAAACCAACGTCTATTATGTTCAGAACACAAGGAAGTGTTTTCTCAAGGTGACATGGTGTTTACTACCAATTTAGAGAAGGTGGTTATTAGAAATTCACTAGGAAAAGAGCTGGAAGAGCAAGGTGGGTTACCAAAGGTGGTAGCTTCACCCTTCATGCATTCCTTCGAGTCTCTTTTGAATGAGACACATAAGGGTAATGGAGAAAATTAATCAAGAATCTTTAAATAAAACTTGTAAAGTTGAAAGTTCATTGATACATCATCTTTTCAGACTCCTTTGATCAAGACAAAGACACTTTGCTCCTCTTCTTCCCATGCTGTATCCTCACTGTGATATTCTCTGCAATTTTGCAAGCAAGTCAGATATAAGGTGCTGAGCCTGAATCAGACTGGAGTTGAGGTGACACTGTGTCATTGTTATAAGTTCTAAGTCAGTGATGTAAGCACATGAGAATATTGAAAGTCAGAAGGAAATTATAAAATTACCATCTTCATTTTAATGCAGACTTTTATGAAGGCTTTGGTGGAATAACAACATGTTAATGGAATTTTGGCAGTTTCCTTCTTTTTGTGGAACAGGGTAGGGGGTAAAACAACTCCTCTGATACAAAGAGAAATTGAAAAATAGCAGCTGGACAGTTCCAACTTGCTCTGATGACCCTCACTCACAAGCGTCAGGTAGTCTCCTGGTTACGACTTGCTGCAGGACACACAGGAGTCTGTTTATTTGAACATATCATATCAAAATGACATCAGAATTGCTTCAATAGTGTTTGTTATTTTAGGAAGTAGAAAGGTAAAGCCAGCCCTAAAGAGGCTGGTATCCATATTCATCTAAACATTGTCATTTTATCTAATATCTCTTTAAAACTGAACAGCCACATTGTTTTTCTTTTGCATAGCAAATGTCAGTATTAGATTTTTGTGGGGAAAAAAGAAAAATATCCACAGCTAACAGAATACAAGCCAGGAGAACTAACATAGTATTCCAAGTATTTCTTGATGTTCTGCCTCAATACTTCTTGGCAAGGATAACTTATTGCCAAATACATTTCCATTGAACCCTCATGACATAAATTGAGTAACTACAAGAATATCAACTTGATCCCTAATTGTAAAAGTGTTATTGTTGCTTTAACATATTTTAGACAAATTTATTAAATTTTATCTACTATACAGGTATGAACACATATTGCAGCCCATAGAAACCTGGGTTTACAGACATATGTGAGATGGTTTTAGCAGGCATTTGAGTTTTTCTGCCAAAGTTGGGTGAATACAAGATGTCCTCTCTTAAGTGATATCTTGAAGAGAAATTTTCTTCCCGAATACTAGGCATAATGTCAGCTTAATCAGCATGTGCCAAGTGCCTGTTGGGTGCTAGGCATTGTTAGAATCACTGAGAGAGAGCCAAAAGAATTGAAAATGAGTGTAGCCACTGCTTGTTAAGGACCTACACACTCTGCCAGTACCAGGCATTCTTCACGGTGGCATCTCCAACAGCCTTTGCAGGGTTAAGAAGCCACAAGTTCTACAGGGACTAAAGAGTTTGTATTGGCAAAAAGTTAAGAGAGAATTCAGTTCTAAAGCCCAAAGGCTTTAGAACTTATTATTCTTGTGGTCTTTCTGGGAAATTTAGAGAATATTAGAAGAGAAAGAAGGAGGAGTTTGAGCCAGCTCTCCTTCACCCTGGAGTGCCCACATAGTGCAGGGAGAGTGGGCCCAAGATATAGTGGCTGGGGTGAAAGAAAAAGAGGGGAAGGAAAAGTACTGGGCTTGAAGCTTCCAGCAGTCAGATTGTGTTTAACTGAAGTGAATTTAAAATGGAAAGAGAGTCTTGCCAATAGGTCAGAAATCTCTTTCTCTATGAGTTTGTGCTCATTATATGAATCTGGGCTAGACTTAAAGTAGTGACTCATTGCATCTCTTCAATTAGGCCCTCTCCTAAAGAATGATATTCAACTGCAGACTCTCTACTCGCTCTGCAAAGTTCCAGACTGACATTAACAAGTTGCTCTTTGGAGTATCTTCTGAAGTGATGTATTCACTAAGTATACACAGAAGCTCAGTAAAAAATCAACAAGGCTTCTCTCCACAGTATATATTACATATTTTTTTTAAAAGTTCTTTCTTGATTTCAGGTTTCTAAACCTAAGAAATAGTAATGCACGATTTAGATTTAATCAATAAATTTGCAATTACTTCTAACAATAGCTGGGGGTAATACTATAAAAATTCAGCAGATTGCCCTCATAGTGAGAATAAATCCCAGAATTTCCTATAGGTTTATCCCATGCAAACACCAGGTCCTATAACTTGGCTTGGGGTAGCTCTAGAATTTAGAATGGATACCATAAGAGGTAGAAAGTATTATAGATCGTTGAGCTGTAGAATAACACTATCTACTTATTTGCCTTCATGTGTTTTAATCCTCTACTTGAGCCCCAGGTAATGGATGGGAGGGGTGGACATTCAGTCGTGAGTTGGAGAAAGTTGGCTTGACCTAGTAGACAGAAGAAGTAGAAAGTTCTGAGGTGAAGTACAACAAAAAGGGGAGGAAGCACAATACAAGAGATGGGGTTTTACAGGAAGATAGACACTGATTCCTATTCTGACTTTAACATTTTCAAGATGTATACTGGCCAAAGGGAGACTAAATTTTCCTATGTTTTAGTTCTCTTATTTTGAAAATGGAAATAAAATCTCTTAGATTTTAATGAGAATATTAGAAATTACACAAGACACCTAGTACCTGGAATCAAGCACCCATAAATGTCACTATTAGGATTGGTCTCTTTTCCAAACATCTCTTTCTTAACCTTGCTGGAGATCTTTCAAAATCTGTTAGAATGGTACTCTTGGGTAGACTAAGACTGTAGGAGTAATTTAGAGTGACATATCACGAAGAACTAGACTTGGTAACATAACTAATCCCATAAGAAGAACTGAAGGAAAGGAAAGATGGAAGAGGGTCAGAGGAAGTTGATTTATAAGTTGGCCTAAGATGGACCTTGAAAAGAGTTAGAATTGGGAAATGAGGTATTGCCAATGTCTTCTCCTTATCTCAAGGTCTTAGTTTATTCAAGTCAAGAATCCATCTTTGCAATTGAATTCTCTGCTAGAAGTTGTCATATTGATAGCCCTGAAAATTTAATTTTCTCATCCAGTTTGAATACAGTCTCTTACTCTGTCTTGCCCTTGTACTGAAAAAGATTAGAATCTGTTCTTCAGCCTCCTGTAAAGAATTTTGTCAAAAATATTCCTTCATGTCTGGGAAGATGCTGCAGGTAGTCGGTAAACAGAATCATCTCTCAATCTCTCACCTGATTTTCCACAGTGAAGTTTTTCCCATAGGAATAAATAAAAATCTCTGTACTGTTGTTGTTGTTGTTGTTGTTTTTTTGTCAGTGTGGTATCTAGACCAAGTCATTTCTTATTTGAAAAGAGCATATTCTTGAAATGAAGAGTTAATTTTGTTTAGATTCCACCACCTCTTCCTTTGTTTCAAACATTGGAGGGCTGTGTTCAGGTGCTGGAGGATAGAAGGAGGCTTTGTATTTTCACAGTGACCTAGTGTTGATCAACTTGAATTTTCTCAGGTGTTCATTTAAGTATTTCCTTGCTTCAAAATTTTGACTGGGTTGCAGCAGAGGAATGCTGACAAATTGCTGTCAAGTATTATGCATGTGGTCTGAATATAATCACAACTAAATGTCCTTAAATAAGACACTTCTTTATGGGCTGCGGAGCTGTTTGCACTTCAAGATTAATTGGCAGGTTACTTTAGGGCCCATCTTTTTAGGAAATGGATTGACTTGTGGGCAATATCAAATTACACTGAGGAACAGTAAAGACTGGATTACTGAAGTTTCATTCTCAAAGTTCCTATTAATACTTTAATGGGCCCTCTAGCTTCTTTTCTTTAGAACCCAACTGACAAATTATAAATATATGTGTTTGAAATTCATGGATTCTGTGAAAGTATATACACTTCGATTTGTCTTCCTTTTGTAAAACTAGCTTAATTCTCACTTATAGAAATTGCTCCCCACCTAATATGTATTTTCTCTTCCATTCTCTTCTTTCACATTACAAATACCAGATAAACTCAGTTCTAACATATAGCATTATAGAATCATATATTTAATGCCGAACAACTCAATTTCCACATTGAGAAGTTGAGATAGAGGCAGTTTAAGTGATATACTAACATTGTCAAACTAATTAGTTGCAAAACTGAGTATGGATCCCAGTCTTCTTGAATACCGTGGGTCCAGACGATTTTCCCATCTCACTGTATTATCTTCCCTAGGCCAGGCAACTGAAAAAATATGTATAGTGCCAGTCTACAGAGGAATTACTTTTAACACATGGCATTAGAGGATATTATAATATATGAGGATTCCTGTACTCCCAAATATCTGCTGTATAATGCATCCCTTTGCCTGAGAACATCCTTAAAACATGGTACAGCTATATAAATGCTGCTTTTAAAATACCAATATTCTTTAAAAATAACTAAACCTCTAGCATGTTAGCAAGAATTAGTTCATTTCATTGTGTTGCTGACCTGAAAAATACTGTAAGGATGTGGTATTTTGTCTTAAAGGGAAGAGAGATCATTTCAGAGCAAAGGGACATATGTCCAATACAAAAGTAGGTTTGTGTGTGTGGTAACACAAATTTGTGGCAAAAACTCACAAATTTAAATAAGAACACAGATATAATAGGGCAGAAAACTTCTGGGAATATCCCCACATCAAAGCCAGTAACTGTATCTCCAATTAGATAACATGGGGCTGGCACCACAACGTATAGGTGATGTAATAGAATAAGTCTGAACCTAAAGGGAAAAAATGGGAAAACATTATTCAAGAACTTTGAGGAATTCCACATGCTTATAAAACCTGGACGTGACAGCAGGTGGAGTCTCTTTTGCAAGAGAGGCATGGCAGCCTAAACTAGCAAATACTGAGCATTTAGCTTGGGCTTCAAGCCCACAACGTTATTCACCCACAGTTGCTGTGTGAAACTCAGGTGTTACACTGTGGAGGGCTAGTGTTCCCTTCCCTGAGATGAGACATTTTCATTCCACAGAACTGAATGATTCTGGCTTAATACTGGGAAAAAAGGCCTTTGGACGAGGGTGTGGCACAGAAGGGATAAGAGAGAATAAAGCAAACTAAACATACTGGGGAAGGGGAAGAACATGGTGACAGTGAATTAGTGAAGATATGGAAAGAAAAGGCATGGTGAGATTCCATTTAAATGTATTCAAACATTTTGGAAGGGCTCAGATGTGAGCACATTTCTATAGCCAGAATAACCTAAGAATGAAGCAATACAATGCATATTTAGTGCAGTTAATCTAGTTTTTTAATTCTTTCCTCAGACCTCCACCTCACTTACCACACACAAAAAAATTTTGCATAAAGAGACTAATGACTTAATATATCTTCCATGAAAGTATAAGACTATTTAGCAAGAGCAAAACCATTTTAAGGTAGTATATTCCTAAAGTCAAATAACTTCCATTTTCTCAACCCACTCACATTCTTTGCAAGAATGACATTTAAACGTTTCATCTTTATGCACCATTAATTTCAAATATACCTTCTTAGACATTTCAAGTTCTTGAATATTTGGAACTATAGACAACACCTTTGCTAAATTCTATCTTATTTACCTAATTTATTTTGTATGACCAAGTTGGAATTTGCCTTAGAGACCTCAGTCTCAGAGAGAAAATAGTATTTTATTACTAACAGGTATATAAATCCTTTTTTAATGATTCAACCGTTGTTTAACCACTACTGGGTCAGAGTAATTGAAATTCTCTGTGTTTATTTAGTGCTTTTAACATTTGCAAGTAATTTTATCAGCTGCCTACTCATCCTAAATAAAGGCTATACTTTTGATAAGGTTATTGCTAGAATTTGAATAGTGACAAACCTTAGCTGGTCAGTGCAACTTTATTTTCTAGTGATTCTAATTTCAAAAACAATTGGATTGTGACATTCTAATGACCTACATTTGTTATGTGGCAAAGTGTGTACACACTGCCTGCCTTCTTGATGTAACCCAGAAGCTCCGGCACTCGCACAATCCAGGTTCCGCGGTGATTACTGCAAAGTGATGGTGTTCAGTGGCTTTCAATTTGGACTCTTTAGCCTCTGAGTAGCCTTGGGCAAAGTGCTTGAACTCCCATGCCAGAGCTAATTCATTGGTAAACAGGTTTAATAATTCCTAATTCATAGTGTTGCTGTGATGTTAGAATGTAAATCTTAAGAAAATACCTGGCACATAGTTCAAATTCAATAAAAATATAGCAATTGTTATTTTAAGGCCATTAAGTCGGATCTGTGGGTTTCATGTAGCAATACTTTGGAATGACCTCTAGGATAGGAGTAGTGCCCTGTATGGTGCTGATTAAGGACTTAGGGAAGGATATTCTACAAGTTGCTAAAACGTGTTCATGTTTAAAGATCCTTTGGGAGAAGAACATTTTAGAAACAGCTAACCAAATCCTCAAGTAAAAAACAAATTTCAGTCTTTTTCCTTTGCTTGTTTCTTTCTTCCCTACTTATCCCTACCTACCGCACTCTCACTCTGGGTCTACAGAAAATATTTGTCCAATATCCTTTATCTAGTAGCTATGTACAATTTACACTATTGAATCACATCAGCTTTTTCATATCTAGAAGTTACTCTAATTTAGTAATATTTTCTATTATATCTGATTTTTTAATTTTAAATTAATTTTTCTGCTATCTCATTTTCCCCCCAAATCTACATTCTCCTTAGTTTATGGATATAAAACCTGGACACAGTCTTTAAATAAGGTTCTAACTAATGCTAACTATAATAGGAGACTTCCTTCTGGTTCCTTTGTATTATCTCTTATTTATCCAAATACTATGTTTGTTCACTTTTTAAACAGCTAAAAATTGCATCTATAATGAATAAAATGATCTTATGCCAGATGTTTACAGATCAGACAATCCCCGGTTAGTATTTGTGATAGGCTTTTCCCCTAAATATGCAAGTGGGGAATGTATATAAAATGTAATAAAACAGTGTCTATAAAATATAATAAAACAACCAACTACTCAGCACAACTATATGATATCCTAAGTAAGTTCCCAGTGATTAACCTGAAGTCCTGCCCCATGTATGCCCCTGTAGGAATCCATAGCAACAGAGTAGGTCTGTTCTGAATGACGCACCCAGGTGGTTTTGTCATGTTGTACTGCTTTAGACTAATTAAGTATAAGACAGCTTGGTATTGACCAAGTTAGGTTTAGGAAGAACTATAATATATGCCCAGTAAATAGTTGTTCAACAAATAAATGATTAAATGAACAAACGAATGCTTTGAATAAAGCATCCCTTGTCTTTCTCTTATAAATTAATAAGCAAGGAAGATATTGCTGTGAGAAACTAAAAACTACTACTTTATTAACTAAGAAAGCTGATCAGGATTTCTTTGAGAGAGAGAAAACCATGTAGTATCTTTTTACAAACCGTTGCTCAGAGTTTGACATGTTTTAATTTTTTTGTCCCAAGGCTCTGTCTGCCATCACTTGACCTATATATTATTTGTCACATATGGATCAGAAGTTCTTAAAATAGTGGGACCTGTAGCAGAACTAGACATTAACCTGAACATTAAATTTTCTTACTCCTCTTGCTATGTTCCAATCTTAACATCATTTTAATACAAATCTTTTAGTGTTAATGGTTCATTAAAGGAGAGCTCTGACCTCTGCAACATCCTCTACAGAGCTATTAAGTTTCACCATATATGTTTATATTTGCCTCATGTGTCAAAAGTAATTTTGTACCTCCTTAGCTTGCATATTCCTTGTTAGAGAGTTTAAACTCATTACCAGCACAGTGTTTTTTCTGTAAACTAGTTCACAGACTTCCAGTGGTATCTAGCTGGTACCAAATTAGGTGACTTTATATTGATTTACTTTAGTTGGCTTATGTTTTTTCATAGCATTAATTAAGGATTTTTATAATTATTATTTTTATCTATTTGTTTACTTATGTGTTCTCTTTATACTTCTCTAGAAAACAACTGACATAAGAGCAGGGACTCTAATACTCCACTGGTAACCAAGCATTCACAAAGTAACCAGCAAAGAGTTGGAGCTTAATAACCATTTAATGGATGGATCAATGAAGACCTCCAAACTAGAAAATTCATGTTCCAAATAATTCACTTTGATTTGGCTATTTTGTCTGTACTGTTGCAAGGATTCTGCTATTGAAGGCTCATTAGTTGGCAACTGAGAAAAAAAGACATAGCCTAGATTTACCTTGTATATGAGGTAACACTTAAAAGAGTGCCTGACTTACTAGGAACTGATTGAATACGTGTTATACCCAATGTCCAAATACTCTGTTAAAACAAAATGTTTTCATATATATTTTCCAAATAATTTTGGAATATTTTCCAAATATTTATCTGCTATATTGTGGGCAAAAGAAGATTGCTTTACTATGTCAGCAGTTGTTGAGGATAATAAACATTAGTGACTAGTTATATTAATCCATTTCTTCTTACTCAGTGTAGTCAAATGTCCTACCCAGTTTTGTATACATATTTTGATTACTTGATTACAAAGCTAAAGAAACTAAAGGGAGGCAAGAGATCTTGATTTTAGTCTTTTTCCATCAAGGAATCTCCTCTTGATCAATGAATAGTAAATTAAAGTTTTTTGACGTGATTTATCTTACTAATCTATTAAGAATATTGCCTGGATGCATTTTTGAAGATAAACACAAGCACAAATTCACGCATTGGCCACCTTCTCACCTACTTCACCTCTTTTCCTCTTGGTTACCACCATCTCATATTCCATATTGCAACTAGGTCAAGTTATGTTGCTGATACACAATGCCTCACCCAGTGCATCAGGATATCCCATTAACTATTTGGAAAACTGTATGAATAAGGTAATTGGTTAATCTACTTTTTTCTTTTCTTTTTTTCTTTTACTTTATTATGTCGAGCTTCTGGTTCAGTTTTCATATTCATTCTCTCTCTTGTCTAGTATTTAACAAGTTCTGCCTAAATGACCAATAATCACTAGTGTTTCCTCAAATGATGCAGTTCAATCATCCATATTATAGGGAAAGCTCTGCTATAGTGTTGGTTAACACAGAATTTTAGAAATCTAAATGTTAAACCGTTTTGTCACTGTTAGCATTTTTTCTTCAGATCCTGTTCACTCTCAAATTCCAGCTTATGTTTTAAATCATAAGACTCTAAATGACTATTTGGAAGAAATAGTTAAATGTGAAAAAGGTCACAAGAGTTAAACAGATGTGTAAATTTACTGCTCATTTAACCAAACAAATCTATGAGTCCATTAATGAAAAATTTATTTTGACCAGATAATTTAGTCAAATGAGCTAGCTTGGTGAAATACATATCACCTAAAATATTTGCCCAATATACTCTTCATCTGAGGTCCGTTCCAAGACCAGGATTTGTAGAAGTCCATAAGAGTTTATGACTGTGAAATAAAAGAGTCAGTTAAATCAGAATCTAATATTCCCAACCCCATGCTTTAAATGAATGTCAAAAAATCGCTGCCTTACATAGCACTAAGAGTCACAGGTCCTGAGAAGATGACTCATAGATAAGACGTACTAAAAATAAAATCTTTGGATGCTTAAATACATCAGCTGCTTTTAGTGATAAAATATGTTTGGATCAATATCTCTGGATGTCAGCATATAATAAATGTTGAAGAAATCTATTGAACTGGTTAAAAGTAAATACAAATCAAAGACGTTTTAAGGTTGTTAAGGAGAGCGTTTTAAATGTATAGTAGATTTTGTGTACCTGAAGCTGCTCTCACCCACACTTTTTTCCTGTCACTATTGACCATCTTTCTGAACAGTGGATATAAGGCTAATTCCCACAAATCTATTAGATGCTTAATACATACATTTCATGTAAAGTCTTAATATAATCCATAATGCATTTCTGTTTCACATATTGCACTTCACCTTATTGCCTTAAAATTGAATGAATAATATAAAAATTAAACATTAAAACTCATGGTCCAGGGCTTCCCTGGTGGCGCAGTGGTTGAGAGTCTGCCTGCCGATGCAGGGAACACGGGTTCGTGCCCCGGTCCGGGAAGATCCCACGTGCCGCAGAGCGGCTGGGCCCGTGAGCCATGGCCGCTGAGCCTGCGCGTCCGGAGCCCGTGCTCCGCAACGGGAGAGGCCACAACAGTGAGAGGCCCGCGTACCACAGAAAAAGAAAAAAAAAACAAACTCATGGTCCAGTTTACAAATGTAGACTTATTTTGGCTTACTTATGTTTACTTACTATGGCCTCTTTCAGGTCAAAGACTGAGTCATGTACATGTTGATGCTAGCAGCCCCTACAGTAATGCTCTCACAGGATAGGTGTTCCCTGGTACTTGGGGAGATTTAGATTATGCAGCAGAAGACACACATACACTTGAACGTGTTTTCTTGTTCCCTAGAGTACTTTTGCCCACATTTCAATCATGAAATCAAGTGTTTAAATTGTTTTGTAAAATGATCAGTTTCTATCCATAAGAATTAAACCAAGTATCCATAAACTTAGATTTAAAATACATGATGACAAAATTAATTTAATAGCACTTTAAGATGCATTATCACCCTATTAATCAAAATTACATCTCTGTATATTTAGAGGTAAGGAGACATACATATGTGAGACATACTTATTCAGTGTATAGGCAATGATTATGTTGGTAAGGAGGGGGCTCTCAAAAGATTAAATTCCATGCAGACCATGGTTATCCATTGATGGAATATACTTAGATTTTCACCAACATTTAATAAGGTTGTTTAGAACTAGCTGGAGATTTAATCAATGAGTTTTGGCATGAGGGATGGGGAAAGGGGAAAAATACTTTATCCAAACACTCTTAGATCTGTTCCGCATTACTTGTGCAGCTAAGCTAACGCGTTTGAGAAGAGTGAACAAACTGAGCAACTTTCTATTCCTATTTCCATTATGAAAAATAACCTTTTATATTTTAAGAGCTTGTGTTCTGAATAAAGGAATGATTTAACATGTGAACTTGTAGAGAAAGGATATTTCCTTTCTTGAAATACACAGTGTGTTTAAGTGAAACTTAGTCTTGAGGAAATGCAAATACATTTTTATTGCACACAGAAGCAACTAGCTTTATTTAGGACATGCTACTTTACTTAAAATATAAAGCCTGATGTATACACATAGAGCCTGATATATAGAAGGTAAGATCTTGAGTATTGCTTTGTTTTCTTTTTAAAGATTTTTGATAGTACAGTATCTTACTCATTGTTTAGCCTAGAACTAACCACCATCTTCAGACAGAAGTTTCAGCAGACATGCAAGTCTGCAGATGTTTTGAGTGGACCCGTTCCTGGTTCTGTAAACATGAAATGATTTCCTAAGATTTCCTAAGCTAATTCTTAAGGCTCATACACTATAATTTTTTTCTTGAGAGGACATATTCAAACTGTAATATTTGAAAATGCAGAATGCAGTATTTGATTCAAATACAATTGATTTTCTGCTGAGTTTTTGGGAGGCCACTCAGCTTCACATTAAAAATCCCCGAAATAAACCCACAAATCTATATATGTAATTTGATACCTCTGATTCACAGAAGGCCAGGATAATGGTGGAGTAGAGCTAACGGAAGTTAGTGCCTAGGTGTAGTATTTGCATAATGAGTTTGGAACCGACAGTGTATTTCCTATGTGTGGTAGGGGTGGCAGAGTGAACTAAATGAAATGTTAAGGTAAAAGCAATAGATCATATTGCACAGTATGCTACAAACATTAAGCAATTTGGAAGGTTAATGAACAAAGCAGTGATTCTCTATGAGGGCCTCCAGAAAACATTAGCAAACAGCAAAATGAAACTGCCTAAAGCATGAGAAAAGGTCTAAAGACCTCTTTCTTTCTCTTTTTCCCCAATGCTCTGTGGATGAAACAATAGCAACTTCAACATAAGGTATGGGTTAAGAATGAATAACTTGTTGGATTAATTGCTTCAGTCTTGTCTCAAGCCAGCCATGCCTTCTAACTTGTCATTAATCCTCAAGAAAGGCCCTATACTGCAATTGTTTCTGCCCAAATCATGTTACTTTAAAGTAACAATATAATAAATAAATCTTCCTAGGACTTAAAAGTTATTATTATTGGACAAATTAGATATAGGACCAAAAGAAAAAAAACCAACTATTTCTAAGAATAATGTAATTGTAGCTGGAAAATAAAATTATTTTATCAGTCTCTCCAAAAAGAGGTCAGCAATCTTCTATTTCTCTCCTAAAATATAATTTACTCCCTTGCTATTACATCTTTACAGGAAGTAAAATGTATGCCTAATGTGCATTTGATATGGACCCAGGATCAGTGCTTCTCAAACTTTAATGTGCATATGAATCACCTTGGGATCTTGTTAAATGTAGATTCTGATTCAGTAGGTCTGGGGTGTCCAGATACTCTACAAGTCTAATAAGCTCCCAGTTGATGCCAATGCTGCTGATATGGGGAACATGTTGGCAGTAGGTGCCCAGAAGTCTTCCATAGCACCTGGTGGAAATACTTGTGTACTTGTGCATCAGGAAAAGGCAGGGATGGAGGGTGGGATGGGCGGGCAGAGGGAGGTTTGAGGTGGGTGCCAGGTTGGCTGCTCAGAAAAGCTGGGAGAAGGGAGCATAATCTGATAATCCACTTATAACATTGTTACAGTGAACTTGAAATCTTGGCTTAATGGAGTGAGAGGAGATGGTCCCTCTCACCTGCAGCATTCCAGGCACTGCAATACCTGCTAGGGTACAGTGATGAACTAAAGATGTCCAACCCCACACTGGTGAAACTTCAAGTCTGTTATAAAGATTCTATTTTTTCTCTCAGCATCTGAAGGATGGGATGAATATAACAAAATCGAAATCATGGCATTTTTAAGAATTAGATGACAGGCTCTAGTTCTTCTTTCTATACTAGTTCTATAAATTTGGGAAACTCACTCAGCCTCTCTGGGTCTAGGTTTCTTATGAATTTTTAAGTGAGAGGGTTATCTTCAGGCTCCCTGTTAGCTTTGTTACCTAATCAAACTTGGGTCTGCTCTCCAGCTGCACAGTAAAGCCAATTTACTGACATTGGGTTGTGATGAAGGGAAGTACAGTGTTTATTGCAGGGCCCAGCAAGGAGTATGGGCAGCTCATGCTCAAAATGCCTGAACTGCTTGGTGGTTTTCAGGGGAACATTTTTAAAGGCAACATTTGGGAGTGAGGGCTGCAGGATTCATGACTTGGTTCTGATTGGTTGGTGGTGAAGTAACAGGGTGGTGTTTCAGGAATCTGAATTATCAACCTTCTGGTTCCAAACAGTCTGGGGTCTGCTCAGCATGTAGCTGCTACCCTTCACCTGGTGGCTGTGGCTGGGGTTGGAGGTGGGGTGCAGCTGGGGGAGAAGGGGGTATCTTAGTTCCTAAAGAATAACTCAAAGATATCCATAAGATTGTTGTGTATATCCCTTGAGGAGGGACTAGGACTCTGTTTTATAGCTGAACTATTGTCATTACTTTTCTTATTTAATTGCTTTTCCTTTGTTTCTGCATCCCTTCACTTCCCTAATTAGTACAGCTTGTGCCTGCTCTTTGGAACTCAGGGAAGGCTTAGGAGACTAAAGCCTTTTTCTATGAACAAGAAATGGGGGGAAACAGGAGGGCTTTTGTATCTGGGAGGGCTGCCCCAGGGACCTGATTGGTTTCAGCTTCAAAATTATATGCTTATAATTATCAGCCATGTGATTCTAAAGTAATGATTTTTTTCTAATAACACCAAATTTTTTTAAAAAAATAAATTTTGTGCTTGAAATTAGCTCCCTTGGAAATCAGTTACTCCAAATATTTTAGGAACTGCACTTTTGAAATTTCTTTCAGTGTTAGTTTGGGGTTACCTAAAAAAGTCAATGACATTATTTTCTAGCCCCACTTAATTGAGCCATAAAGCTATCTGAATTACCCCTTCAAACGTTAGAAGAAGATCTAATCAAAGATGAGATCGGGATGATGTAAAATCCTCGAGAGTAGGCTTCATATTTACTTTATCTTTGTGTTTTTACAGCAAGATTTTCCAAATTTCTTTGTTTATAAGAATCCCTTGCAGTGTTTTCTAAAAGTATTAATACTTAGTTCTGGAGTATACTCTAGCCTTACTAAATAAAAATCTCCAGGAGAAGCCATATTTTCCCCACAGAGATGATTCTAATTGTTGGGAAAATTTAGGTAGGTTATTTTACAGTTTACGCAGTGTTTAGTACAGAGGAGTTGGTCAACTGCTGACTTAACAAAAAAAGGAAGAATGAATGACCAAAATCTGTCATGTAAGTGGTGAATTGCCATTTATGCAACTGTAAACAGAATGCATTAACTTCAGAATCTAAGACTTACATTTTCTGTGCCACCCTCTCAAATCTTACTTTATCAAGATTGAAGGTCATAAATGAACCCTTCTCCACCATCAGCCTTTTGGCTCCATAATGGCCAAGACAATGTGTTATACACTATTATATTCTCAGGACCCAAAATAGCAATTGATACCTAAATATTTGATGACTTGAGTTTAATTGCAGTGCATAACTTAGCTGACAATTTGGTTAGTTTAACTGTAAATAAGACTGTGGCAATCACCTGAAATGCCTCCATTTAAAGTTTTCTTCAACTCAGCCTAGCTGGGCTTAACTTCCATGTCCCCAGAAATTAACTGCACTTTTCTCTTGAAGAACAACCCTGATTCTAGAGCCATGAAATTCTTTGACCAAATACATCTCTAAGCAATTATCAATCACTTGGACATTATCATATGTGCCTGTTGGGAGTTTGTGTGTTGCAATGTCCTTTAAAAGGTTTTGAAAATACATCTGTCAAAGTACTCCATATTGTTCTAGCTTTCCTGTTCCTACAGAGAGATTTGATGTCATTCCCCTTGTTTTGAAACTCTACTCTGATCATCTGCTTTCCAAGCAACTTTTCCCCCTATTCTTTCTCCCTTCTTCCCTTCCTTCCTTCCTTCTTCTCTCTCTCCCTCCCTCCCTCCCCCTCATTCTCTTCTTTTTTCTTTTTCTTTCTCCCCTCCTCCCTCCCTCCTCTCTTTCTCCTCATCCCCCTCCCAGTTTTTACCATCTGTTTTTTCCTCTTCTATTTTTTTCACCTTCTTCACCATCCAAAGCCATGTGGGGTATATGGTAGATAAAAGGAAACCATTCTGTTTTGAGTTATCCATTTGCCTAACCTGTGGGCATAAGGATCAAAGGCACTACAGATATATAATGGACTATGCAGGTGAGGCTATGGCCACTTGCTATGTCTTTTCCTGCAAAATTTCCTTGAAAGTCCCTTAAAGAAAAGGAAATCTTTAGAGTTAGAAGGATAACAGTGAGCAGTGCAAACTTACCCAAAATGTGCTGGAACAATGGGTACAAGTTGAGTCAGGGACACAACTGACAAAGGGAGAGAGGGAGAACAAAGTTCATGCCAATGTCCCAGAGAAGGGAAAATCTAAGGGCAGCATAGGCCGCTTGAGGAGAAAGTAAAATGTATGGTGCTCTTGAAGAACTATGATTAAAAAAAAAAAAAAAAGTCCCAAGATTGAGCAAAATAGAACCTGTAGATAAAATGCTGAATGCAACAGAAGCAACATTAACACAGGTTTGAAAACTAATAGCATTGATTTGCATCTGACTGAAGCAAAAAGCTAGGAAATCTGTACACTATAGAAATTTAAAAAATAAAATAAAAGAGGTGCTTAGTGACCAAAGAAGGAAACAAGGTTAGATGTTTTCTTCCCACTAAATGTGTCCAGAATCATTCAACCAGGAAATGCATGACTGTTCATGAGAAGTTAGGAGAAAAATTTTTTTTTCTAGAAAAGATTATGTTTAAATTCATAAGCCCCAGGAACAGAATGGTCTGTGTCCAGTTCCAACTCTGTTCACCTACTAACTTCGTGACCTTGGGAAAACAACCAAACCTCATTTTCTGTAATATAATACCTACCATACCTTTATTGTGGAGCTGCTGTAAAAAGAAAATGAGTTGATATTTGAGTATCAGGGATAATATTTTTATATATTAGCTGATATATTAGCCTTTTCAGAGAAACCTTAGCACAACATCAAAACTAAAAAGTTAATTCTTGTTATTTGATCATCATAGATTTGAAGGACTATCTGCTGAATCTGATTTTTCTGTCACAGGGGCTAAATCATACCCTGGGACAGGAGAAAAGATGGGCAAAGTTGGAAAGGGGAGTACTAATGTGGATGACAAAGAAATTCTGAGAATTACTTAGGAGGGAGGGCACACCTCCTTCCTGAGTAGAGTTCCCCAGATATATTTGGTGATCTCAGGTTAGAGGAGGCATCAACATGGTGTGAGAGGAACAGAGGAGAAGTGTTTGATGCTATTTGTAGACAGAGGACTCTGAGGCTATCAGACATCCAGTCCTGTCTGTCTTGGGGAGAAGCTGACTGTTTTTCAGTGTAATCAGCATTGGAGCAGAGGGGACGTTGGCAGTGCTGGATCTGGAGGGCTGTTTCAGTCCACGGGGAGGATGAAACAGCAGGCACCAGAAAATCAAGGTAGACCAAGAAAGGTCAGTTAGGAAGGATGAAGATCATCACAGTCAAATGAGAAAATTAACAGCTCAGGAGAGGTCAGCCTGGATGGGAAATGGCTGAAGACAAAATACTTTCTTTTACCAAAAACTAGATACTACAAGAATATCCCCAATTGCCCTCCCCACCCCAGTAGCAGTATAACTTTTAAGATAAGAGAGAGTAGAAGAAAATTCTGAATGGACTTAGTTCACTCCAAAATTAGAACTCTATCTTTGCCACCAGTGGTGTGGGTTTTGAAATAGAAGTTCAGTCATGGAAAAAATAAAGTTACATCTTTGGTTCACTAAATTTATACTCAGTGAAGCTTGTACTTTCTCTACTCATAAAGGACTAAGCCCCATGACTGGCACAGAGAATTAGGTCTATAAAAGAAAGCTGGAGTTACTATCAAGAAGGAGAACTCATAGAGGTGGAGGGAATTTGAAGTTTAAGAAATAAAACTGAGAAGCTTATGCTTGGTACAGAGTAGGGTCTCAGTCAATATTAAAGAAATTTCATAAGTGAAAGGTGGAAGCAAGTTGGCTGGATTGTAACCTTATTGGGCAGAGTCAAGCCTTAATCTTCTTCTGTTCCTTGTAACGCCTAGCAGAGTGTTGGACTCATTGTTTTTGCTTCATATACAGTTGTTAAAATATTAATAACTGAGGAAGGTATGCACATTATTGATGACATTGGAGTAGGAGAATCAGACAATACAGGGATATTTATTCAAAAAGAGATTCATAGGTATTCATGGAAATTTAAGTAGGTCAACTGTTGAGGCTTTATAAGTGATGATGTGATGAGTTGGGGAAGGAGAGCATGTCCATCTTTAGCAGATTGTAGTTGTGGTAGATTGAGAGGAATGGAGAAATCACTAGATATGGTAGAGAAAAACCCTAAAAAAATGTCTTTTTTGGAGCAATAATCTTCTATGTCATGCAGTATATATATATATATATATATATATATATATATATATATATATATATATATATATTAACATCTTTATTGGAGTATAATTGCTTTACAATGGTGTGTTAGTTTCTGCTTTATAACAAAGTGAATCAGCTATACATATACATATTTTTTGCAGAAAAATCTCATGGGAGTTTTGCCAGCACACCAGACAATAGGCGTGTGCAAGAAGACTACCTTTTCAGTCCTTTCTGAACTTACGTAGCATGAGTGCTTAGTTACCAGGCAGTGAAAGAGGGTTTCCAATCACTCTAGTATGTCCTGTTATTATGTTCTGGAATTATCTTGTTGTATTTATCCTTAAAATTAATTTATTTCTTTCGAGTTCTAAAATTGTTGACTAGATAATAATTCCTGGTTCAGAAATCACAAACTATAAAAATAAATATGGTGAAATGTCTTCCTACCACACATCCTCCACCCATCCAGTTTCAAGCAAACCTCCCCCCAAAACAGAGGTAACAGTTATTAGTTTCTTCATATTCTTTATGCATAAATAATAAATATATTGTCTTGAACCTCTTTTTACACAAAAGATAGCTTTCTATCTTTTGTTTCATTTAACAATATAGTTTGTTGATGTTCCCATTATCGGTATATAGAGAATTTTCTCTTTTGAAAAGTTGTATCATGTTCCATTTTATCAGTGATCATAATGTATTTAGTCACTCCACTAATGTTGGACATTTATATTACTCCCCATTATTGAAATTATTGAACAGTGTGGAAGTGAATAAGTTTGCAGCCATGTCATTTCTCACATCTGCATCAGGACTGCTTCAGGACTGTGAGAAGTTTTGATTGACTGTTCAATCAGAATGTCATGTGCTAGTATTTCTGTAGCATAAATTTTCAGAACTTTTTGACCAGGGATTACTGGGTCAAGGATTATACATTTATAATATTAAAGATATTGTCAAATTGCCCTCCACACGGTTTGTTTCTTTGGAATCATTTTAAACCTCATAATCTAGAGCAGACTTCTTTGAGAAAATCCTCAAGGACCCTAAACTGACAAGACTAGAAAAACAATAAGGGAGTCTTTTTTTTTTTTTTTTTTTTTTAGCGGTACGCAGGCCTCTCACTGTTGGGGCCTCTCGCGTTGTGGAGCACAGGCTCCGGACGCGCAGGTTCAGCGGCCATGGCTCACGAGCCCAGCCTCTCCGCGGCATGTGGGATCTTCCCGGACTGGGGCACGAACCCGTGTCCCCTGCATTGGCAGGCGGACTCTCAACCACTGCGCCACCAGGGAAGCTGGGGAGTCATTTGTTAAAAGAAAGAATTTTAAAAAGAATTTTAAATGTTAAAAAAATTAAAAGTCGCTATTCACTTTTATAATTAAACATTAACACTTGAGCCCAAATTACTCAGAAAGGTAATCACAAGTCAGCCATGATATGATATTTTGTAACCCCAAAGGGGTGCTGAATGTCAAGTTAATCTTAGAGACTGGTATAGGGCTTGAGTTATTTGACAGGTTATTTTAGTTTTACTATGCACTTGAGAGTTACCAGTCTTTATAAAACTCAGAGGTACTATGCTTATTCAGTTTTCCACCTTTGTTCAATCAAAATGTCATTAAAGGAAGAAGTTAGCACCAATGTTAATAATTAAAAATCCTAATTCACACTTGCATTTAAAAATGCAGTGGAAAGAAACCCTGAGGATCAACCAGTGCAGGTGCTTGGAGATATTTTAACAGGCTATAATTTTAGTTGAAAGATATTTTTAGAACTTAATACAAAAGTATTCATGTTTTCACACACATACACCCCGTATAAACATACATACATACATACATACATCAAATAATTATCTGTACACCTTAGCAGCTCCACACAGGAATCCTCAGATCCTTGCCTCTAAGAGGTTGATGCTGATGTGCTTTCACATTTGAAAAAATGTTTTTTCAAACAAAACACATGGTGCAGAGGGTCATGATGCAGCTGTGGAGTCCTGAAGCAAGAAGAGACGTATAGGCTGAAAATGAGGTCCTACCATGAGGAGGTAAGAATAGGCCCCTTGCTGTGTATCCAAGCACTGACTCTCCAGCAAAGAAAGGATGAATGAATAAATAGATGAACGCTATGTTTTGCAATTTTAACAGATGCAGTGAAATCTGTTTCGTGATGGCAGCATTTCAATAATGATGTGTTTCCCTTTTAAGCTTGTAATTTTTTCCCTGAATATTCATGTGTTCTCTAAAATAATTCAAAGATGTATTCTTTTGATTTTGATCCATGATAAAAGACAATAAAATGGGTGTGGAAACCTTAGACAACATTTATGTCATGGACCTGAAAGCACATCACTGAGTTACAGAATTTTATATACATATATTTCGATTTCCCCACACTTTTCTTACGTAAATAAAATATATTTAAATGTCAGTAGAAAAAAGCTGGCTTTAGCAACTGTACATTTCATTTGCTGACTGAACTGGAATAGAAATTACAGCACCCCGGTCTTTTCATTAAATTTTTTTCAAGAGTCCCACGGTTCTGCTTTTGGTACAGTGGTGGAAGACATTTAAGTAATTCAATTTTAATTTTAAAGCAGTATTAGGTCAGCATAAAATGTAGGCTGTATTTATGCCACAATGATTGGGTCAAGAGTGGTAGAATTAAATATCTCATAGGAGCACACAATCAAATAATTTCAAAGCTTTGAATAAATATCCTTAATGAATGCCAACTAGTTTATTTGGCTGAGTTTTTTTCTCCCAGCTGTGTTAAACTATTACTGTATTCCTGAGTATTTGGGCCAAAGTTACTTCTAATCATACCTCCATTTCCTAAGCCTGTCAGTTATAATTTCTCAACAGTAATGCCAAGAGGTTGCTCACAGGAACAAAGAGCAGAGTCTATAGAATCCATGTCATTCTATTGCTGACCCAATCCATTATCTCCTGGCTTAACTGCATTAGCTCAGGCTCCTCTTTTCTCCATAGTTTTTTCTTTCCTTTGAGCACAAGAAAGTACTGTTAAAGTCTTTTTGATATTCCCAAGGGAGAAAAACACTGCTCAATAATTTCTTCAACGTTTCTATTATATCAGGCTACATGTTATATACCATGGATATGAATATGAACAAGTCCTGTCTTCAAAGAACTTACTGGTTCGTAGGAAGGAAATTATTTAGTTAATCAAATAAAGGGTATGGGTCTATTGTCAGAGCATTTGTGGGAAAGGGTGAGAATCCAGAATTGGATTTCACAAGATTTGCCCAAAGGGCATAAAGGTCAAGAAAGGCCCTACCCCTACCTTCTCAAGTCCAAGGGAAGAGTTTAGATTAATGACTTTTTAGCTAAAGGGAATCCTAAATACTTCCGCTTGACAATGTAGAAGAACATCACTTGGGAGAAATTCTGAAGAGGGTTACTCCTTGATTACTTAGTTGCTCTTTCCTAAGCTTTGTGGTGTAGAGTCTGTATTAGTTTCTGAGGGCTGTCATCACAAACTACCATAAACTGAGTGGTTTAAAACAACAGAAATATACTGTCTCACAGTGCTGAAGACTAGAAGTCTGAAATCAACGTGTTAGTAGGGCCACGCTCCCTCTGAAGGTGGTATGGAAGGAACTGTTCTTTTGTAGGTTGTGGTAGCCTCAGATGTCCCTTGGTTTATAGATGCAACACTCTAATTCTTCCTCTTCACGTGGCATTGTCCCTGTGCGTGGTCACATCATCTTCCACTTGTCAAGCCTGTCTCTGTGTTCACATTTCCCCTTTTTACAGGGACACTAGTTACATTGAATTAGGAGAGATCACATTCTGAGGTACTGAGGTTTAGGACCCCAACATATCTTTTTTGGGGGGAGGGGGTCAGACACAATTCAACATGAGTAATTAAGATAAAATGAAGTAGTTAGAGTGTGTCCTAATCCATATGATTAGTGTCCTTAATACAATTCAACCCATAATGAGTTCTGTAGTGGATACTTTTGCTACTCTGACCAGATTCTCTTTAACGGAAGTAGCACCTAATCCCCAGGCCGCGAATGTTGCCCCATGATGACTCAAACGGCCCTCCTCCTGGTAATTCAATGGGATCCACCTTGAGTGGTAGCCACTTGTAGGCTATGGCCATGCCCAGACCTCTAGCAGGCCTTTTGCCTCAAGTTGGGACTCATTTTGTGGTTCACTTTGTACTCCAGAGCTTTTACTTGGGCTCAGGCTGAGCCTAATCTCCAGCTGAGATCACATGTTGATTTATCTTTGTTCTCCAGCCCCATCCTGCTTCCATTCCTTCTGTTCTACTGAGAACACTCTCCTAATAAATCCCATGAATAAAAATCCTGTGGTAGGCAGAATAATGGCCCCCAAAGTTGTCCAAATCCTAACTCCCAGAATAGGTGAATGGGTTGCACAGAAAAGGGGAAAAGTTGCAGATGGAATTAAGATTGTTAAACAGATGATCTTAAAATAGGGAGATTATCCTGGATTATATGGGTAGACCCCATGTAATAATAGGGACCCCTAAAAGTGGAAGATAGAAGCAGAAGAGATCAGAATCAGAGGAAGATATGGCTACAGGGAAATGTTCAGAGAGATACAACATTGCTGGCTTTAGAGATGAAGTGGGCTATATGTGGAATCTAAAATATGACACAAATGAACCTATCTACGAAGCAGAAACAGACTCACAGACTTAACAGACGTGGTTGCTAAGTGGGAGCCGGGTAGGGGAGGGATGGATTGGGAGTATGGGATTAGCAGATGCAAACTATTATATATAGAATGGATAAACAACAAGGTCCTACAGTATAGCACAGGGAACTATATTCAATATCCTGTGATAAACCATACTGGAAAAGAATATAAAAAAGTATGATTTATATGTATAACTGAATCACTTTGCTGTACAGCAGAAATTAACACAACACTGTAAATCAACTATACTTCAATTAAAAAAAGAGAGATGAAGTAGAATGGAAACTCTCACTCCTAGAGCCCTACGAAAGGAATGCCACCTAGTCCAACATCTTGATTTTAGCTTAGGGAGACCATGTCAGACTTCTGATCTACTGAACTGTGAGATAATAAGTTGGTGTCATTTTAAAAGCCAGTAAGTTTGAGGTAATTCATTACAGAAGCAAAAGGTAACTAATGCAAATCCCCATTTGGGGTTCTGCTTTCAGGAAACCTGATTATAGTCAGGGTTCTTCTTCCCAGATAACATAGAGGTGCCATTCTCAATTGCCACAATTCCCCTAAATTAAAATAACTAAATAAATGTAACTAAATAAACATACAAATAGCTTGCTAGTCATGTAGTACACAATGATTAAGGGTCTGAACTATGCAAGCCAACAATATGTATTCCAAGCCTACTTAGCACTATCACTTCCTAAGAGGGACGAATACTTTTTTTTTTTGGTGGGGGGGGGGCTCACTTCTTTCCATTTGTAAGAGGGTGGTAGTAGCAACCAATTTAAATGAGTTGTTGAGAGTTAATACATGAAGTACTTAGAATGTAGTGAGTGTTGTATAAATTTTAGCCATCTTTATTTCTGTTTGTCCAGCAAGCTCTGCATTTTGCTTCTCTCTGAAGACAAAGGAGTGGTCATGAAATAAGACTACATTAACATGATATGGTGTGCAAATATATTCTAGTTTAAAATTTGTATTTTATTATCTACTGCAGAAAATTTATCAAGAAAAAAAAAGACATTGCATGATTAGGGGAATGTCTGCCTTATTTGTATTTTATCACCAAAGCCTTAGCTAAATGACAGAAGCAGAAGACATTTGGAATTGATCTGATTTATTTCAATCATGTTTAAGTCTGTTCCACAGAGGATACCCTGCATAAAGTAGCATTTCTCAGATGTGCTCTTAGAGCCTAAAACAGAATTACTTGGAGCTGTTGTTTAAAATGCAGACTCCTGCACCCTACCTCTTTGAGGATGAGGCCTAAATAGTAGTGTTCTTAGTGATTTCCCCACCAACCTCCATGATTTTGAGGACAGTACTCAAGTTGCTGAGTGATTTTGTATAACATACCTCAAATATTCATGCCTCAGTTTCTCCATTATTAACATATGATAGTAACCTATTTAAGAGAGACTCTGCAATTTTTTTTAGTTCATAAAATAATGAACACTATCACTGAAATACAATTAGAATTGGTCAGCCTGAACAGTACATTTGGATTTAAGTGATTAAAATATCAGCAAATTTCTATTTAAGTTAAATCTTACCCCTATCTCATTATTTGAATACACGTAAGAGTACAAGTGCAGTCATTTGTATTGCTTGAAAAGGATAGGGAGCATAAATACTTAATTTTAAACCTTCTTAAAATATATTCTTTTTTTTCACCTGTTGCTCGTTTTTTTATTATAATTGTGTTAAAATATATATAACATAAAATTTATCATTTTAACCATTTTAAGGCATTAAGTACATTCACAGTGATGTATAGCCTTCACTGCTGTCCAACTCCAGGATCTTTTCATCATTTCAAACAGAAACTCTGTACACATTAAATCATTCCCCCCCTCTGCCCAGCCCCTGGTAACCTCTGTTCTACTTACTTTCTCTATGAATTTCCCTATTCTGGTTGTCAAGTATAAGTGAAATCAGACAGCAGTTATCCTTTTATATTTGGCTTATTTCACTTAGCATAATATTTTCAAGATTGATCCATGTTGTAGCATGTATCAGAATTTTATTCCTTTTTATGGCTGAATAATATTCCATTTTATGTATATGCCACATTTTGTTTATTCATTTATTGGTGGACGCTTGGATTTTTTCTTCCCTTTCACTATTGTGAATAATGCTGGTATGAACTTTAGTATACAGGTATCTGTTTCAGTCCCTGTTTTCAATTCTTTTGGGTATATACCTAGGAGCAGAGTTACTGGGTCATATGGTAATTCGAGTTTTAAAATATATTCTTTTATCTAAAGATGATTTGTCTTGGGGCTTCCCTGGTGGTGCAGTGGTTAAGAATCCGCCTGCCAAGGCAGGGAACACGGGTTCGGGCCCTGGTCTGGGAAGATCCCACATGCCGTGGGGCAACAGTGTGCTCACAATTGTGGAGAACAGCAAAGAAGTATGAGGTATGGTTTCTGCTTTCTGAGACCTTAATGTGCAATAGTAGAAATGAGACAGATACATAAAACAAAGTATGTGTGCGTGTGTGTTCATGCATATAAATATATATTAGAAATATACACACATATGTTTATATTTACATATATATTGATATCTTTAAGTTTATATTTCTATAAAATAATATTTAAGGAATGGATAATGATGAGATGCTAAATTATATCATTTGCATGCAAATTTGGTGTAAAATTTCAGAGAGGGAAATATTAGTAGGGACTGAAATAATTAGAAACTCAATTCAGGACTAACGACCTGTGCTGCCCCTATCCAGTATTTTAAACGTTTTAAGTTTATGAATCTTTGGTTTGATAATAGATGGCTTGATGTTTATCAGAGTTGGGTCTTTTCTTTTTTTCATTTAATGCCCCATTTATTTATTATTCACAATGACTAAGCCAAAAAAAAAAAGCATCAACTCTTGGGCAACTTCTGGAATATTTTATTTTATTTGTTTGTTTATTTTGCGGTACGCGGGCCTCTCACTGTTGTGGCCTCTCCCGTTGCAGAGCACAGGCTCCGGACGCGCAGGTTCAGCGGCCATGGCTCACGGGCCTAGCCGCTCTGTGGCATGTGGGATCCTCCCGGACCGGGGCACGAACCCATGTCCCCTGCATTGGCAGGCGGACTCTCAACCACTGCGCCACCAGGGAAGCCCACGGAATATTTTATTTTTTTACGTAAATTTTTTATCAGTTTAATGGTTCTGCCAGATAAATAAGGACACTGTACAGTATTGAACTAACACAAGAAGAAGCTTTGCAAACAATTCATTTACTTGGATTTGTTCCTTGGAGGTACTGTTTGCTATGCAGAAGCAAAATAAGAACTTTCTGCAGCTTCAGAGCTAGTACAGAACAGTTTGTGACTCAGCCCTTGCCCCAGGTATTGCAGCCACTTAGAGTATTTATTAATTAAGATTTAGGTTTTAAAATATCTTCAGCAATCTATCTTTCAGAGATTTTATCTCCTTGGAAGTATGGCTGAGGTGAATCATCTTATTGGTCCTGAAAGAAGTCCAGTCTAATTATATCCTTTGAAAAAGGCAATGCAGCACTTTGAAACATATTATTTAAGTCTAAAAATAAGACAATGCTCGTTTTTTAAAGTATAAGCCAGCATTTTAAAATTACTCTTGTCTGTTTCAAAACTCATTCAACAATGTTTATGAAACTTTGATTTTGTATACAGGTAACTGGACTTGGATAGAAAGAAAATTCAAGGGTCTAAGGAATTTAATATTATGAAGGGCATAAATATAGAGTTCATTTTTATTACATTTTAAAATCTGATTAGTGTATAGAATGAGCAATATGCACATGTATAATTTTAAAATCTAATTATATAAATATCTAATTTAAATATCTATTATATCTATTTAATTATTTTAATTCTCTCCCAGTCATCTAATTCTAGGAGATAGCCCCAGTCACCAGCCTATCATGTCTGGCAGGCATGCTGGAATTCTCACAAAACACTGACATCAAATACAAAACAAATTTGAACTTTATAATGGTTGAATACAAAAAAGTCAGAGAAACATGAGAGTGAGAAATTTAACAAATTAGAAATCCTTAGGTCCTACTGATGATGCCAGTTAGAGAAGTTTGGTTATGGCAAGAAGAATTGGACCCATGGTAGGTTAAGGCTGAAGAAAGAGAATGGCTTGAGATGGAGACTTTGTGTACTTTGACCACTCTCTGACAGCTAAAGCAAATTGCACCCAAATAATGGACATAATTCATATTTCTCACTATTCTTATCACTGTTGTGTTTACTAAGTTTACTAAGCCTAAGGAACTATATTTTATAGAATTGTATGCAGCAGAATATTTCTCCACTAAAGTTCCACAAGGGAGTGATATTGAAACTTGAGTGTGCATCAGAATCATCAGCCTATGAAAAAATGCATTTTTTAAAGCTCTAGCCACAGGGGATTTTGACCCAGAATATTTGAGATATGGTCTGGTCTCTGCATTTTTGACTCTGAAGTAGCTCAGGTGATCCTGCTGTAGTGATTTCACAACATCTTTGGAGAAAGTCCAAGGACGAGGACAAGAAACATTGGAATTCTTTGAGCTGTCCAGGCCCAATGTCAGGTACACATCAAATGAATGTTGGTACTGGAGTTTACCTTCGGGTCCCTCCCTGGTTTTTCAGGGTTTTTTTAGTGATGTTTGAAATCACTAGAGAACAGCTCCAAGGTGAAATATTCAGACAACTTTTATTCAGACCCTAAAATTACAACCATAAATTGATGTGCGTTTTTCCTTGCTGAATCCTAGTTTTTCCTCACACAACATGAGGCCTAGTTTACATGAATAAATGAGAAAATTTATGTGAGCAGTGTTAGAAGCTGGTGGGTGAAAATTAACCTCTGTATCTTATGCTTTAACAGAGGGGACTTGACTCATTCCTGCTAATCGGTATTTCTTTATATTCCTTTTATTACAAATGGGGCTGTGCCTGCTTTTGCATAGGAGTTTTCTTTAATATCACAGTATAATTTGCTTGTAAATGTAATATTCATTGGAACTTAATCTGAGAAAATTATATCGTCTGGAATTGGCCTTGGCACCAGCATTTCAAAATTTTATGTTTAAATTAATTGTGCACATATAATGTCATGCTGGGATTCATTTTCCCCACAGTGTAGCCTACCTTTTGGTAGATTACCAAGAGTTAAGCATTTTGGCAATTCTTATTAACTTTGTAAAGTCACCAGGACCAAGATTAACAATTCCTCATGTGCATTCCAGGCCACTCCGTATTCTCTACTCTCGCCTTCAGCTCAGTGCTACTGACCTAAAATTCCACTTGTTCTTTCCTCTTTGATTCCCCTCTCTGTTGAGTTGGTTGTAGTGGCATTGGCAGGGCTTTGTGTCCAGGAAATCCAAGACTCCTATTTGAGCAAAACCTTTATTCACTTGCCAACTAGTCCCCTTACCCAAATTGCCGTAGCAACCAAAAAGACTGCAGGTGCCTATATTATAGAATCATGTACTGCACAGATGTCATCATTTACAAAAGGAGCTTTGTTGAATCTGAATGATTCAAGCAGCTGCAAACAGGATAACTCCTCCCTGAGAGATTTCAGGGAGTCAAACTGCAAATTATCTATTTTGTTATGGTTAGGAGCCAAGTGGAATGGAAAGGATAATTCACCCCGGAGGCACATGAGCATGTGTACACACACACATGCCCCTCCCTCTCCTCTCCTTTGCTCACTAAGCAGGCAGCTATGAAAGGAGTATAAGTAACAAGTATGTCAAAGACCTGAACTGCTTGCCTTTAGGACTAGGACACTGATCTGGTTTAAATGCAGCAAGAAAGAAAAAGAGGTTTTTATCCAAAGGGGGGTAATGTCTGAAAATGGAGGTGGCAGATAACTAATAGGATATGAAAGGTTTTGCTGAGCTCCCTGTACAAATACATAGTGCCAGAGATTTTATCTGGTTCATCCTTCCTTCAGATTTAGAGACTGAAGTCTTCAAACAACTACAAATATGATACGTCTCTGAAAAGGGAGTAACATAAATACAATCACATCTTAGTATAATTAGTATGAATGAATTTATAAGATTATTAGAAATTAGATTCCAAGAAAGGTCATGAGGTAATAAAAGGTAATCTGTAGAGGTCTTCTGGAGAGTAGCTATATATAGGTGGAGTTTCCAATTTAAACACTGAACCAAGAACGCACGGATATTGAGACCAATGGTGAATGAAGAAGACCAAAAAGAAGTTCAAGGAACATTGACATGACCTCCAAGTAGGTTATATTACTTTGCTAGAAACCAGCTGATTTTCTCTCTTCTGTGAACCAGGAAGGCAAATTTCTAGTGATCTTCCTAATGAAATGGGAAATCTAAGCAAATACTCAGTTAAAAACCAGAACATTCTCCTTAGTATGTTACTTTAATGATAGATTTAAATGTCCATTCAGTATACTCATGGGATGTGTTGGCCTGATATTCTCTAGCATATTTCAGCAAATGAAGACAGATAAGATGCTACAAGTATTAAAAACTTTAGACTGGTCATATATTTTCTTATGATAAGCAAGCACAAAATAGAAGCTTAACATGCAGTAAGGAAATTTACTGACCATGCCCTTGGTACTACCGTTGATTGTATATACAGAAACTACTTGAAGCCAGTGAGTTTCACTCCTAGAAGAAAACTTTAAGAATGAGTCTAAAATTCAAAAGGGGAATTTTATCCAACACACAAAACCAAACATCTTTTTTTAAAATTATTTAATTAATTTATTTATTTATGGTTACGCCGGGTCTTAACTTGTGGCAGGTGGGCTCCTTAGTTGCAGCTCCAGGGCTCTTTAGTTGTGGCATGCGAACTCTTAGTTGCGGCACGCATGTGTGATCTAGTTCCCTGACAAGGGATCGAACCCGGATCCCCTGCATTGGGAGCGCAGAGTACTATCCACTACGGCACCAGGGAAGTCCCCAAAACCAAACTTCTTAAAGGCAGACTTTAGTAAGTAATAGAACAAATACAAGAAGCAAGGAATGGAATTACTTTTTCTGCATATTTGTATATTGACTGCCAGTCTTAAAACTAGTTTAGGCAATGTATTTTGAGAAACCAGAAAAGCTACTCCCTTGAGTTTTCAGCCACAATGGAATAGCAAGATCCAGTGCTTGTACTTGATGGTGTCTTGCTTAGGCCCAGCGACTTCCCTTTTATATAAACTACCTGCAAGTTTATAACAGCTGAAACCCACAATCATCATAGAATGGAATGAAGAGGTAAGCTGAAAATAGGCAATTTTCAGAGGATCTGAAAGCAATGTCATCAGTTATCTATTGCTATGCAGAAGCCACCCTCAAAATTAATGACTTAAAGCGACAGTCATCTATTATCGCTTGTGAGTTTATGGGTCAGCTGGACATTCCTGCTGATCTTAGCCTGGCTAGGCTCCTTTTGGAAGGGTTTACTCATGGACTGCAGACAGTTGACAATTACCTTAGAGGCTGGCTGACAGCTGGTTTCAGCTGGGATGGCTCCTCTCTGCTGAGACATCCTCAGCAGAGGATGAGATTTGCTCACCTGGTAGTTACAAGGGACCAAGAGGCAGCAGAAATGTTAAAAGTCCTGAAGGCCATGTTCATACCTACACTGCTTGGTTTACAGTGCATTCTCTTGGCCAAACCAAATTGCAAGATCAGTCCAGGCTTAAGAAGGTGAAGAAATAGACTCCATCTCTTGATAGGAGGAGCTGCAAAGAATTGTGACAATCTTCACTGCAAATAGTATGTTCAAGGGGGATAATGTGAGAAGATATGCCTTCCACCAACTTTCCAGAGAAAAATACAGCTTTTTAGAACACAGCATTATAAACTGTCTAAAATTTCTGGAGACATCTACCACTTTGAGTTGAAATACCTAACCCTACCGTCCAAACGACTTTAAACAAGCTATGACAGAAATTAATTTTTTCAGGCACATGTTAAGACCCACATATATATGCAGTACAATTTTGGGGTGCTGAGTAAACATTACTGAACTGACTGGAAAGATTGTAAAAAACTGCAGAAAAAAGATGTTATGAGAACCCCATCAATACCAAACATAAATTGTCTCAGGTTCTGAGATATTCAGTGATGCATTCCCCTTACCCAGGCTCCTTTGGTTTAGCTGATTTTTTCATTTTGGCTATGAAACTTCTAGCCTGGTGTAAAGAGGTGGGAAAATTCTACTGGGTCTTTGGCAGGCCTATAACTATATCCTGATGCCGTCTTGGAACCTCAAGATCTTGAATCTTCTATTGGTACTTTACAGAAAAATCAAGAAATACTAAAAAAACTTACATCATACTGATTTTAAGTAAATTATTATTTGTAGGGCATTGTTTAAAATCATTGAAATGTATATTATAGAAAATTTGTAAGTAAATGTATTTTAATTTTATCTTTATCCCACAAGTAGCTCCAAACTGGATTTTAAAATATTAGTTAAATTCAATTTAAAATAAGCAATATAAATTAAACTCAATTTAAAATAAGTTTAAAAGAAAAAAGAGGAAAACAGAAGGCATCATGATTAAGATTAATACACATCTTGAATACTTGTACAGTTGCCAAATATTTGGCTACAGCATTTCTGGCAACTAATGCAAAGAGGTAAACAACCAAATTTCATAGCATTGTATGGTGGACTGTGGAAGTTACAGTTTTTTCTGCCTCTCATGTTTTCATATCCTCCTTTATAGGAGGATATCTACTTTTGCACTCCTGATAGGAATCATCAACCACGGTGAAAATGGATTTAAATACTGAGTCAGTAATTTCTAAATCAATTAATCTGGTTTACGAATTTAGAAGAATTACTATGTTGCATTTGTAAATTCTCTATATCATTTCTTTCCCTATCCACTGAAAATAGGTAAATAATATGGTACTTAGAAGACATACTTCTAGACATAACTTCTGTTTCAGGTTCAATAACATTTTTTTTTTTTTTTTTTGCTGAGCAAAAGAATACACACTGTTTGATTCCATTTATTTTAAAACCAATAATAGGCAAATCTAAACTATAGTGACCGAAAGTAGAACAATGGTTGCCTGGGGCCAGGGCCAGGGTTGCATATTGACTAGGAAGCAGTACAAGGGAACTTTCTGGTTTGGGGGGTAATGCTCATTATAACCTCAGAGATATTGCGGGTTCTGTTCCAGATCAGGTTCAAAAACTTTTTAAGCAAGGGAAAAAGAAAAAAATATATATATATATGTTTATATTTGCAACATTATAGCCTAGAAAAATATTCGTCACCTAGAAGTATGTGTTTGTGTTTAGCTGCAGTCCATAGCCTTACTTTAACATCTCATCTATGGGAAATGACCTTGGTTTTATGGGTACCAGGTCAGTGAAAGAATAGTAGACTGGTCAAGAAAACCTGCGTTTGGCAGTCAGCATCTGTGAGTCATGATTAACAACAACAAGGGAACAGTCAAGATTTGGAGTCAAAACAGGTCATAGAGTAATTTTAAAAGGATGATTATTGTTTATTTTACCATGAGTGACATAAAGCCGTATTGTGTTTCTTTAAAATTCATGTTTTCCCCAAAGCAACAACTGCAAAAAAATAAGGAAACATTATTCTGGTTTCTGTATCACTTTTCTCTTTGCTTTTTTTTTAAAATGATAAAAAGAGATTTTGTTGGTACCAGAAACCAGCAAAAGCTCTCTTGATGACACAGTCCAAGTGTTTTAGGATTACTTGCTGACAAACTCACACAAGCATGATGCAGTCTCCCTGCCCTTTGACCTGATGCAGACTTCTTTACAGCACGAGTCCTGCCCTTCTTGTGTGGAGCCGATAGCCTTGTCTCAGTGGAGTTGCAGTTACCAGCCAAGCATTAAAAGCAGCACATGGATTAGAGGGCATGACAGAGAAAAGAGACGTAGTTATACATTACATTATTATTGTAAAGAGGGAGAATGTAATCAAGGGTACATTAGTAAGAAATCACTGGTTTGGGGAATGAAACTCATAGAATGGAGTCCAGAACTATATACAGGGAGTTTGTAAAATTAGAATGTCCCATACTGCTCAGTCATGAGTTTTCCGATACTTTACCTCTAAAGGGTGAACAATCGAGGTTTCCATTGTTCCTTGAAACAAAAATTCCCTCAGTTATTGTTGATGTTAATATTAAAGGCAGAAAACCTTGCAAGCAAATATGATATTATATAAATGCCACATAAGTTGAGTATTACCATGTAATTATGTAAATTCCAAGTTAGCACTATTCCTAGTTACTGTTTCCTCTGGTATACAGTTATCAGAAAGAATGTGGGGGCAATATTGAAAGCAGGACCAGAATCACAACTGAGAAACTATGACCCGAATGAAAAAAATAATTCTGTGTTTTACACCTATAACGTAGGGCAAAAGCAATTATAATTCAGTTTGGAACTATCTTTGGATTGCAAAACAATAGTTTAGCTTGGAAAATTCCCTTTAAACAATTAGAGGTAAGAGAGTCATTTGGAACACCCTAGTAAATATGCTGATTTGTTTTACCAAACCTTGAATTATCACTCAATAACAACAAAAAATGGCAGCTTATCCAAGTTTTAAGTTTTGATTTCTAAATCAAACCAAATAATTTCAAAGAACATACAGTGTATCTATCACCCACTCCCATTAAGTATTATGCAAAATATTTCACTGAACTTTGATTTCAAGCATGCGTCTCTAAGGTGAATATCCTGCCCTTTGGGTAGACACAGACAGCATAGCTCCAGCCAGGTTTCATTCAAGGTTAGCCAGGTCAGTGAGGACAATCAAAACAAGATTACAGGCAGGACACACAGATTACAGGACGGAACAGAGGGGAAGGGACTCTGAGAACCAATTATATACACTATAAAAAAGTGAGGACATGATTACAGGGTAGAAATATCCTAGAGGTAAAAGCATAAAGTGGAAAGGAAATTAGCACACCAGGGACAAATGGCCTAAATTGCCTTTTCAAAGAAGAATAGTTGAGCTAAAGTATTGATAATAGCAATAAAAAGTTCTGAAAGTAAGTTGAACCTGATACTGAAAAATGCCTCCATATTAAGAGTTAACTAACACTTAAAATCCCCACATCTGAAACGAGTCATCTTTTATCTAAATTCTCTTCTCCCTTCCCCGCTATTTTAAACTCTTCAGGACATCTCACTCTCCTGGTTATCCTGGATTAAGATACTGACGATGTTCTTAATCTCTTCACTACCTTTCTCATCACATTCAGCCAATGAGTCTAGTCACTCTCCGTCCTCATTGTTTCCTAAATTGTCCCTTCCCCTCCTGCCTTCACAGCCACTACTCTCATTCAGGCTCTCACTTCCTCCAACCTGCCCTCTGAAACCACTCTCTCTAACTCTGAGCTCTTCCCTCCCTCAAGGGTCTTATATGCCATTGCTGAATATGTCTTCCTAATGCACAACTATAGTTCTGTCTTTTTCCTGAACAGAAACACTCAGGTATGCTCCCACTCTACCAAGTAATGCAAGCTTACTCCTTGAATTCAGGGTTTCCTCTGCCTCGACCTGATCCATCCTCCAGCTGTATCTTGCATCTCATCCTACACTCAGTGACACAGCTTTTTCCAAGCCTACTCCCAGCCTTCCTTTTTCTAGTCATTTGTGTTAGTAACTCTTCCATATGTGCACCTACATTTCAAAATTCAGTTTAACTGCTAGCCATCCATGAAGTTTCCATGACCCTAGGAGAAAGCAATCTTTTCTTCAGAAACATTCACTTTGTTTCTAATGTCTCTGGTGCCATTTTAATTCATTTAAAAAAAAAAAAACCAAAAAAAACTTATGTGCTTGTCACAAGTCTCCCTGTTGGAGGGAGGGCAAGAGCACAGCCTAGTCATCTACTGTGTAAGCCACTATGTGCTACATATACAAAGTGTTAATAAATGTGAATGAATTTAGAGTTCACATTTTAAAGAGGTTGCCATTCTTAATAAGACAGGGAAAAAAAGAAAGCAAACCAAATGCTATTTCATTCTAAATAAGATTTTCTGGGAGAACAACCTCATCCCAACCATCATCAGGCTGGGCTCAGCTATTTTATGATATTACCAAACTTCATATCCAGGAAACCTATGTGTACACAAAAAGATATAACAGTATGTTAATAGTGGCCATCTCTGAAATATAGTATTTGAAGTAATTTTTTAATGTTTTAATGTATTTCTGCTTTTATACAGAATAGTTATAGCATTTATAGCCAGAAAAAACATTATTAATAATCCATTGTTCAAATATTTTTATCTTTGATGTATCAAACATTTTAAAGATATAAACTTTGATCTAGATAGTACTGAATCCTAAGAATACAAAAATTACCCTCTATAGGTTGAATGATATGGTTTATATTTTGGAACAATAATTCTGAAGGCCTTTTAAAAATACAGTGGAAGCAAAAACTTGATGCAAAGAGAACAACAAAGAGACTTGTAATTGTTGATGCAAACAGTAAGATAAAAGTTTGAACTCAGATCATAGCAGTGGGAAGAGAGGAAAGCTTAGATCTTAATCAATGAGCATTAGTCAACAATTCAATGAGGGGACTGAAGAAGTGGAAGGAGCTCCCAATTGTCAGACGCTGTTCATACCCTTATTGATAAAGATTTTGCTTTTAATGCTAGGGGGTGGTGATTAAATGATGCAGAAGTTAGTTGACAGAATGGGTTACAAAGATAGTTCAACGGAAAGAAGTTTTAAAGGGGTATAAAAAAGTCAACAAGGAAAAGAAACTTGATATGTGAGCTCTTATCTTTAGGGACTTCTGGTCAGCTTGAGTCATAGTCAGAAGAGATAACAGGGTTTCCTGTTGAGATTCTTTTAAAGGAAGAAAGTCTCTGCCAAGAGCTGGCTCTGCAGGAATGATGGTGACAAATTTCTCTGAAAAGAACAAGTAGCTGGTCCTTAAAGGAAACATGACTCTACAAAGCAAGGGCTAGAGGCAGGGTAGGTTGTAATTTAGGGCTGAACGTTTGTGACATTAGGTAGTGGTGGGGAAATTAACTGGTTTAATTTACCAGTGATAGATGTCAATTAATAATAGACATTTCCAGTTTGCACAGTATATATTTAAGTCTTTATTTCATGACATACATTTCCTGGCATTTAATGTGACCACTATATCTACTACCACTTTAATATAGAAATTTATAGAAAAGTAATATTAATATATTCTGTTATTTTTATTTATTGGGAGACATTAACCCATCAAGTTCCATAACCACAGTTGGGCTTTGTACCAACCATATAAAATTCATTTGAAATGCCTAGGAGGGAGAAATCTTTATAGAGTGATTCTCACATATTTAACCCTATTTTAGGAACTGAAGCATCTAAATCCTCTTACAGTTATATTTTTTATTAAAATATATATAGTATCATTTCCTTATTTTTAGCTACAAACATTATATTGGACTAGATGAAACAAGAACTGAATTATTTAATTAATTGCATTTCAACATTGTCTTATACCATGAATCACAAAATGCCTATGGCAGGAGCTGGAACAGAGAAGACCCATATTCTAGTTCTACCACAACAACTTGTTACTATTTTGATCTTGAGAAAATTAATGAAATTTTCTGTACCTCATTCTCAATTTTCTCATCTGTAAAGTGGACATTTTCAGGAACTACAAATTTCCCAGGATTAAATATTCCTACCATGACAAATTTAACAGCCCACTTAACAAAAGCCCTGAATATTTAATAATCAGGTCTAGTGGGCTGGTAGAATTAGTATGAGCTACATCTACTATACAGTGGTTGAGGGGAATCGATAACTAAAAAGTTAGGAAGCAAGGGGCTGCAGAGTAGAAATAATATCTTAAAGACAGGTTGAAAATTAGGTTTAAATCAACAGAATGTCTTGATACAAGAACATTAACTTTGAAAGCCATGGAATAAATAATCATAAAAATAGATGGAAATGACATATGTAAAATGGTAAAGATTGGAAGATTGAAACCTGGAGAACAGGTAAGGGAAATACTTAAAATATATGTCAATTTATGTAGCAAGTCTGTTAGGGGCAGGATTTTATAAAAGAGGGGATTGTGATCACTTATTAAAAGTTGACATATAAAAAGAATGTACACATTGCAGAATGATAAGCTCACATGTACAAGTCTTTCCATACCAAGAGCCAACTGGCAGCCCAGAGTGTTAGGTAGGACGGTCAACAAGACAAACTCTATTAAGTTTTGCTCAGAATGAAAAGAGAATTGAATAAGATGTTATCTATTTTTAGATTTGTGTTTGTGCCATTACCTTCAGAATTTCCTAATTGTGAGTCTATTCCCACTTCCATCCCAGAATCATTCCTACTCCAGTTTTTAATATCTTCTTAAAACAAGTCTTAGCCCCACTCTTAGTACTACTGGTAATTCTAGCAGTCTTTCCTAGGTATATCAAGGAATCCAGTCTTGCCTATAGGACTTTCACATGGTCCTTCTTAATCCCGTAGGTGCATCTCACCAAATTTGTCTTAAGCCAACTATATATCGATAGACTGTGCCAAAGAAAAAACATGTTTCCCCAAAAGCTACACTGTCCAAAGTTTGGCTTACATCGAAGTTACTTATTCATGGTTGTAGCCTTGGTTACTCTGCTTAGTGCTGTCAGGGAGAAAGAAATTTTCCTCTATCCTTCTAGGTTCTTCTGGCTGGTCTAAGAGTTAAATTGACAGGAGACACACAAACAGGAGAAAATCAAACAAAGGTTTAATAACATGTATACGTGGGAGAGACCCGGAAAACTCAATAACTTGCCAAAATGGCTGAAGCCTTCACTGAAATACCACTTTTAGCTAAAGGCAAAAGAGGATGTTAGCATGTTGAGTGTATTGGTTTGGGACTTAAAAGGAGAGGAAGGTAGTTCACATGGAGATGGAAAAGCAAATGTTTGGTAAACAAATATTTGAGCCACTGAGAGAGAGTGCGGCACAGAGTGGAATTTTAACACAGACTATGCTAGGTTCCTCTCTGTCTATCACACCTACTTCATACTATGGTTATCTGTGGTGATAGCTCCCTTCCTGGAACAGGTCGTCTGTCTACATTCTTTAGGCAGCTAAGGGGGAGGTAGAAAGAAAGACTTCCCGAGTCTTCTGTTTCTTAAAAATTAATCAGCCTAAATTAATCCTCATGACAAAGAGACATATTTTGGGGTGCCAAATTTTGTTCCCCTACAGTGCTGTCTCTGGAGTAAGTAGGCTGGGTTCTGTTACCTGAATCCACACATTTCTGACTGCTGTTGGCATGATTTATGAATGGAACTTTTTCCAGTAGCTGCTAGTTGTTGAACAGGACCTCCTAATACTGATTTTTTTTTTTTTTTTTTTTTTTTTTTTTTTTGCGGTACGTGGGCCTCTCACTGTCGTGGCCTCTCCCATTGCGGAGCACAGGCTCCGGACACGCAGGCTCAGCGGCCATGGCTCACGGGCCCAGCCGCTCCGCGGCATGTGGGATCTTCCCAGACCAGGGCACGAACCCGTGTCCCCTGCATCGGCAGGCGGACTCTCAACCACTGCGCCACCAGGGAAGCCCTATTTTTTAAATTTCATCATAGTTATGCCTGTTATTTTTAAACATCTTTATTGGAATATAATTGCTTTACAATGGTGTGTTAGTTTCTGCAGTATAACAAAGTGAATCACCTATACATATACATATATCCCCATATCTCCTCCCTCTTGTGTTTCCCTCCCACCCTCCCTATCCCACCCCTCTAGGTGGTCACAAAGCACCGAGCTGATCTCCCTGTGCTATGTGGCTGCTTCCCACTAGCTATCTATTTTACATTTGGTAGTATATATAAGTCTATGCCACTCTCTCACTTCGTCCCAGCTTACCCTTCCCCCTCCCTGTGTCCTCAAATCCATTCTCTAGTAGGTCTGAGTCTTTATTCCCATCCTGCCCCTAGGTTCTTCATAACCTTTTTTTTTTTTTAGATTCCATATATATGTGCTAGCATATGGTATTTGTTTTACTCTTTCTGACTTACTTCACTCTGTATGACAGACTCTAGTTCCATCCACCTCACTACAAATAACTCAATTTCATTTCTTGTTATGGCTGAGTAATATTCCATTGTATATATGTGCCACATCTTCTTTATCCATTCATCCAATGATGGACACTTAGGTTGCTTCCATGTCCTGGCGATTGTAAATAGTGCTGCAATGAACATTGTAGTACATGTCTCTTTTTGAATTATGGTTTTCTCAGGGTATATGCCCAGTAGTGGGATTGCTGTGTTGTATGGTAGTTCTATTTTGCCTATTTTTTTTTCATAAAGTTTTGGTGTGCCTTATCTACTCTCTGTGGTCAGCTGTTGTACTGAATCACTTTCCTCTAGGTCTGGCCAAACTATATCTCTTTGTGTACTCTCTTATCCCATTATAATATTGCTCAAGACCTTTGTGCCCACCCAGGTTAACTTTTAGCCTGGCACCTACACACTATACCATACCCAAAACCATAGGAACAATGTGTCTTCAGGTGGGCAGATAGAAAATTCCTAAAAAATTCAGAATCTATAGGACCCAACTGTCTCATTTAAAAAGAAGTCAGGATACTTAAATATAAAGAACATGTTGAATAAACTATTCAGGTAATGAAGAGTACATTCAAGTAATATTGTATTAGGTCATCTAGAAAATCTATTCTTGCATCACAATACTGTAGAAAAGGATGTTTTATTTATTTTTAAAATGCATCAGGCTGTCTTCATTTTTTATAGATTATAGCCCATTTATAGTTATTATAAAATATTCACTATATTCCCTGTGCTGTACAATCCATCCTTACAGTTTATTTATTTTATACATAGTAGTTTGTACCTCTTAGTCCCCTACTTCTATCTTGTCCTTCCCCCCTACCTTCTCACTGATAATCACCAGTTTGTTTTCTACACTTGTGAGCCTTTTTTTTTTGTTATGTTCACTAGTTTTAATTTTGAGATTTCACATATAAAAACATATAGTTTTTGTCTTTCTCTGTCTGACTTATTTCACCTAGTATAATACCCTCCAAGTTCATCCACATTGCAGCAAGTGGCAAATTTTCATTCTTTTTTATGGCTGCGTAGTATTCCATTGTATATTTATACCACATCTTCTTTATTCATTTATTTACATTGGTGTTTTTGTTTTTGTTTTGGATAAATACCCAAGAGTGGAAAAGAAAAGACTACCTATTGAATGGGAGAAAATATTTGCAAATGATATGACCAATAAGGGGTTAATATCCAAAATATATAAACAGCTTATACAAGTCAATGTCAAAAGACCAACCTGATTTAAAAATGAGCAGAAGACCTGAATAGACATTTTTCCAAAGAACACATGTAAATGGCCAACAGGCATATGAAAATATGCTCAATGTTTTTAATCAGAGAAACGCAAATTAAAACCACAGTGAGGTATTACCTCACACCTGTCAGAATGGCTATCATCAAAAAGTCTACAAATAACAAATGTTGTCAAGGATGTGAAGAAAACAGAACTGTTGGTGGGAATGTAAATTGGTGCAGCCACTGTAGAAAACAGTATGGAGTTTTCTTAAAACTAAAAATAGAACTACTATATGATCCAGCAGTTCCACTCCTGGGAATATATCTGAAGAAAAGGGATAGTTTACTTTGTCCTATAGGCTATGTTGATAATTGTCCTCTAGGGATAGGGAAGGTCAAGGAAAAAAACTTTCAGGTGCTTGCTGGTGACTGGAGAATAGGGGTTATTCCCTCCCCTATTCTGGATAACTCTTTGGCTACTTTTCTGAAAGTGAACATAGATTCTAAAATGTCGTGAAGATCTAAGTGATTTTTTATTAATGTCAAAACTCTACAGACACAGGGGAGTGAAAAAGCAGTTGTCCCCTAATCTAAGATTAAGAAAACCTCTAAGCTTAGAAATAGACAAAAGGTATCACTAAATTACCTTTCAGTGTCATGCTGCCTATTGTCGGGTGGACCCTCAAATGATAATCTGATTCTCTAGGAAAATATAATTTTGATTAATTTTCCGGGCTATTGTATGTTCTATAGGTCTAGAGGTTAAATAAATTGTAGAAGTTAAGTTGCAACTGATTCCTCTCCATGGCAATGTAAATGATTCCTATTCATAACTATGCAGATGAATTTTATCCAGTACAGATAGAATTGAATTCCTCCTGGTTGAAACAGTAATACAAACATTACAATTTATTGCTCAGTAGGCTATTAGACAGTTTTATTTCTTTTCTTTTAAATGTTTTAATTTTAATTTTTTATATAGCAGGTCCTTATTAGTCATCAATTTTATACACATAAGTGTATACATGTCAATCCCAACCACCCAATTCATCACAACAGTTTTGTTTCTATTAGCAAATTTATTTCACCATTCCTGACTTTTTCTCTCTTTCTCTCCCTCCCTCTCTCTCTCTGTATGTATATACAGAGAGAATCTTCTCCAAATTTTCTTTTGAAGCTTCCTACTTCTTCCCTCATTTATAAATTAGTTAAATTCTTTAATTCATGTTCATTTTATATTTGCAGAAAACTCATTTTATCTTTTCAAAAATTATTCTTTACCACTAACTAATCTGTATCTTTCTACCCTACAAAAATGGAACCTCACTGCCAGGATCTTTGGTGTTGATGAGACAGTCTGTAGCCTCTAGAATGTCTCACATGAATACTGCCTCCTTTCCTAGTTCAACCCCCATTTTTTCTTCCCAAAGTCTATCTCTTGAATAAGAACTTTGCTTTTTTAAGTATCCCCAACTTTCCCATATTTTATTTCTCCAAAATCTTATACCTCTGGAAAATCACAACACCCTTCCTTCAGAAATTGTATTGTAGCAATGCCCCTCTTACATCTTGTAAATTTTATACCCTAATCTTTGCTACTGGCTAAAGAGAAGTGCAATTCTTGGCCTGGGTGGGGGGGGGGGGTGAAGAAAAAAATAGTATGATGTATTTTCCTGAAACTTGGCTGTTACTTAAGTCTTTCCATAGATGGAGAAAAATAAAAACCAAACAAAAAAGGTAGCACTGTATGAATTTAAAAACCCTCTGGAAAAACTTAACCAGGGCTATAGAAGACTTATATTCCTCCTTTTAATATATCTCTGATTTGATTATGCTGAAAATGCAACCTCCTCACCACCGCCCCGCACCCCCACACACGCACATATACCCTGAGTCACATTCTGAAGTCTTTGCTCGTTAGTCCAACAACAGAGCAGCTCCTGCACATCGCTTCTGCCTAATTCCTGGGTTTTTGTTTGTTTGTGTTTCTGGCTGTAGGAGATGGCAAAAAAATCAGGGTTATTAGGAACTGCTGGAGTAGAACTATCTGGAAAGGTGTTGGTGCCTCAAAAGAACTGAATCCAGTGGAAGTGTGAACAAACCTATCTTACCATAGGCGCTAATACGGTCCTCTTCTTCAGGGGTACCTGGCACATGGTATGTCCTCAACCAATATCTGTCCAATGAAAATACTTTTCAAAATGGCATCACTAAGCCTCAGGACACAAAGTTACTTGCTATACTCTTATTCCATGCCCTTTGGCTTAGAGAAAACTTGCGAATATAAGCATTTTCAATGAACTTAAGTCCCAAGTGACAATTAAAAGTGTCTCTAATTGAGGGAATCCTGTAATTTATTAGCCTTGTAGTCCTGTTTTATTCTTTTACATTATTCCATCCTAATTTTTCTCAATCGAAGAAAGTTTCTGGGATTTAATAACTAAAATCTCTTTTCCTGAGTCATGCTGTTGACTCTCATTGTGTGTTCAGCTAACATTGTTTCTGCCTGCCTGAATTTCTTTCCACACCTTTGTCCTGCCAAAACCCCTTCTGTTAAAAAGGAGTTCACAGAGGGGAAATGAGTGGGTAGAAGGGGAAAACAGCACATACACACACACACTTTGAAATGAAAAATAAACCAGAGTGCAATCTTTGTTGAATGGTGATGGGCTCAGACAATACTTTGCAGAGCTTCTCTCCTGCAGAGATTTGTCTGTGATTCACCTTGAAAGGAAAATTGTTATATCCTACCTGAACAAGGGTCTATTGTTTTCCTCAGAGCTTTCATCTGCCACTGATGTCAAACTTCATATATTCAGGCCGAGGTCAAAATTGTTACTGTCATTAAACTAGGGAGAGTCTAGACATTAACACTCCATGAAGGGTCCTAAGATCTGCACATCAGACTCGGAGATGTGAATTTTTTTGGTTTTAATTTTGGTTCTGGTACTTTGTTTCAAAGGAGATACACCAGTTTTGTAGTTAGAACTCCACCTTCCTGGACAGAGTTTCATTTATTCAGAAACTTTAGTGAAGATAAAAAAGACATATAATATTCTCCAACATACCATAACTCTAACAAACCTTGACTGAAAATGATTGCCTGAATCCAATCGCTAATGCCCTCTCCATAGGCATCCTGAAGCATCCAGGATCAGTTTATCATTACCACCATCAAAAGTTTATGATGCTGGGGGCTTTGAAGTCTTTTGTGACACTGAAAGAGAAAAATCCCAGACTACTGGATCAGAAAGCAGGACCACACAGTTGCCCTCTGGCCTCATTATGGGACTTTAAGGGGAAAGACCTTTAATTTTCTAGGATATGTTTCAGATTAATAAAACTACAATCATAATCATATTTTTTTCCATTTTAATTTTATTGCAAACTTCTAAATGTTTCCTCATAACTTTGTTATTTGAAATAACAAACCACCTCTGAAGTAGTAGGATAAACATTAGCATCCTCATTTTACAAGAGAGGGAACACAGAAGTGACTTGCCCAAGACTGTGCAACTCCCCACAGAGGCAGGGGTGGAGCAGAGTTCTCCTGATTCTTAGTCCACCGCTTTTCCTCTGTACTTTCCCATCTTAGTTGCAGCTTGATTTTTCCCATTGGGTAAATATAGAAGTCCTATACAGACAAAAAGAAGACTAAAATGTTTCCCAGAGAATAGACCGTCATTTATAGAAGAAATAACATTAGGAGGATCAGAAAAATACCAAGTCAGCTAAGAGAGGGATAAAGAAAAAGAAACGAAAACGGAATGAACAGTTGTTGAATCCCTACTTGATGCCAGACACTGAATACAGAGCTGTTCTTATTCTATGATCTAATTTCATCCCCATACCAGGTCTAAGCAGTAGACAAAATGATCACCCCCTACAGTTAGGAAACTGAGGTTCTAAGAAGCCAAGTGTCTTGCCTAGGGGTCACACAGTTTTGTAAAACTGAGTTTTGAAGTCAGCCTATCTCCAAAGTCTGTGTTTATTTTCCTGAACATAAACTGTACAACCTGAAGGTCAAACGGCAGACCTGTAAACATTTAGAGGAAATTCTGTAGATGCTCACTCAAAGATTTCAGAGGACCAAAGTACGGCCAGCAGACAGATGGAAGACCTAACCTCCGAGGAAAAGTACGGAGAGAAAAATTTTGCAGTCACAGTTGTCCAGCCACATGCTCAGAAGAGTAGTAATATCATACACAGCACTGTCTCTGAGCATTAAATCATTATCAAATTATTATCTCTGAAAGTACAGAGTAAATTGTAAAGTAATACACAGAATGAAAGGTGAGGTTACCTCCTGAAAACAGTGTATCTTGATTGTGCTTTAAATGAAGTTTCTCCAGAAGGGGAACCATCTTTCTTTTCCTTCCAAAATTTTCCTGAAGAAAAATGGAGATAAAAGGTCAGAGAGAGAGAACAACAAAATAAGCTAATGTTAACCTCAGTGCTCTTAAACCACTATACTGCCATCATAACAATAGTACCTTGCCCTTTTTGTTTGGTACAGTAGCTTTTTGTCTACAAAGTCATTTTTCTGGAATTATGCTTACTTATTTTTATGGAGATAACTGCAGCTCAGTGAGGTTGAGCCCATGTCCAGGGTCCCACAGATGTAAGTAGCAGAACCAGCCCTGCTTCCTACTTGTTCCTAGTCCATGCCCAGGATTCATTCGACCATATCAAAACTGTATAAATTCCTTTCCAGTTAACAAAGATAATTATTGTCCATGAGAACTCCTGCTATGGTGAGAAATTCAGTACATATTTTGACCCATTGTGGAAGATAAATTATTGAATAATGAACTGTGTTATATTAGAATTTTAGTGAATTTTTAAAAACATTTTATAACATATGATCAACCTTCCCAAAGATACTAAATTAAATTATAGCAAGGCTCGTGCTTGTTTTGCTCCTGAGGAAACCAAACAGCCAGCATTATTTGATCAAGTCCTCTCTGGGTATATTCGTAAGATGTTAGCTACCATAAACACCCACCCCCAACCTCATTTTAAAATAAACACAATTATTCAGATGAGGACTCTGAAACACAGTTTTTAAGACTGTACAGAGTTAATGACAGAATAGGCGGAATACATATCCCTTGGACACATCACTTAAATTTTATGGGCATCAGTTTCCTCATTTGTAGAATAAAAGGTGGAATTCAGAGGTTACTTATGGCCCAGAAGTAGAATTTGGCCAACATAGATATTTTCTTTGTCTAGCTCATAAAAGAAATGTGAATATGAGTGGTATTTTTAATACTCCTTTGAGTTTGTAATATTGCACATATCTTTCCAAGAACGGAGGAGAAAGTCTTCTTTACCCTTCTCTGAATTACACATTGTATTTCATTTTTTACCCTCTGTTTTCTTCACTCCTTGTTCCTCAACTGTCAGTATAAATTTGATGACTGGATAAAAGAATTCTCCCGCTTGAGTTGCATTCTCCAAGAGCCATACAGGTACACAGACTGCAGGTGGTGAAGCAGGGCTGTGGACCTGGGAGATGTTACACACCTGGCACCAGCTTCCTGCCTCTTGGAGTCTGCACTGCTGGCTGGAACAACTAGAACTTAACTGCCTCAGCTCTAGAGCAGTCAATAAAAGTCACCACGACCTAGAGTCCTCATGGCAGCTTTGTAAAGTCCATCCGTAGGGGAGAATCTGGACATGATCAGCTACTCAGTGAACATAACTCTTGCTTTAATATATGATAATCTATTTCTTATTTCTCAAGATTTTTTCAGACCTAAAGTAACTAACACTTTCCTTTCATGGACAGCAGTCTGACTGCCCACTAATAAAACAAGGAACAAAGGACAAGAGCAGCTAGGGGCTGCTGATTCCTTTAGGGCTCAGTCTTGGGGGAAGTATTAGAAACAGCTGCCCCTGCCTACACTTTGGGATCTAACCATTTGTGCCGAGGCCTGTGTAGAGGCCTGTGAGACGTACAAGTTGTAAGGATGCCCAAGAGCAGGTTAGATAAGAACCAAGGAGAATTAAAGGGCAGGTGTAAGGGAGATGTGTGTGTCAAATAGAAGCTGAATGTTGATGCCATAGAGAGCAGAGAGAATAATCTGAATGCTTTTGCTTTATTGTTTGGTTCCTTACTGAATAATATGAGTCTAAAACCATTATGTTATTGAGAGTAATACTTAATTTTTTTCCTATAAACTCTTTTACTATCAATGAACTATAAAACAGGAAGTACATATCAAATAAAAAATTAAGTACTGAATTTTCATTTTGCAGAAAGTTGATGAGGAAAATGTAATATGCACAAAATATTTTTGGTATTTGCTATCTACAGTGGGAGTGATATTGCTGATCCCATGAGAACCAGAAGACACTAATCTGCTGAAAACATACCTCTTCAGAGTTATTAGTTATGTAAGAAGACTGAGCCCAAAGATAAAAAAATGACAAAACTTTTCATTGACATCAATGACCTGTTCCGAATTAATTTTTTTTTAAATTTATTTATTTATGGCTGTGTTGGGTCTTTGTTTCTGTGCGAGGGCTTTCTCTAGTTGCGGTGAGCGGTGGCCACTCTTCATCGCGGTGCGCGTGCCTCTCATTATCGCGGCCTCTCGTTGCAGAGCACAGGCTCCAGACGCGCAGGCTCAGTAATTGTGGCTCATGGGCCCAGTTGCTCCGCGGCATGTGGGATCTTCCCAGACCAGGGCTCAAACCCGTGTCCCCTGCATTGGCAGGCAGATTCTCAACCACTGCGCCACCAGGGAAGCCCCCGAATTAATTTTTAATTTCAATTCTTAGTTTTTAGGTGAATATGTGAACAATGAACTTAGAGCTGTTAACAATTGTCTTCATTAACTGAAGATGAACGTTTACAAAGAGTTACATGAGGTCAGTTCTATAAGGTGTCATCAGGTTTTTCAAATAGAAAGCAGTTAAGTTATTTACAACAAGGGTTTAAGTTTTTATATGGATAGAAAAACTTTTCGACTTTCCAGGCTATATGGTCTGTGTGGCAACTTCTCAACTCTGCTGCACCAAAGCAGGGCAGACAACATGTAATGAATGGATGTGGCTGAGTTCTAAAAAAACTTTATGAAATGTAAAGCATCCTTCACTAGGAAATTAGTTACATATATGATAAATTATATGAAATTGTTATTTTCATAGTTCAAAAGCAGTCAATTATCAACAATTTCATATTGTTTAACCTGTTAAATTATATTACATCTGTACATTGGAAATACTACTCAGGCAGGCAAGAATGAGGAGACTATATATGATATACATAATATCTATTATATATTTACTGAAAAAGATGTAGAACTCTGTGTACAACACGCCACCATTTATGGAAAACACAAGAAATAAACTATTCATTTTTTGTATTTCCTTTATTGCTTAAAACATCTTGAAAAGATAAAGTGTTAACAGTGGTTACCTGCTTTAGGGGAGGAGAGAGGAGTGTGGCTGAGTAGACAGGGATTAAGGATAGAAGATATTTCATTCACTATACACTCATTTAAAACCTCATTTCTGAAACAAAGTTTTCACTAAAAAAATAAAAGAAGCATGCCTCCAATTTTATATATGACTGAGAATTGCACCTGGAAATGTTTTATTTATGTACAGTTTATTTATGTGGCTTTTTGTTTGTGAAAGTGGTAAGACCCCAAATATCATGGTTATTTATTGATTTGTCTCGTCCTCTTAACAGTAATCAACTTTATAATATTACTAAATGGCTATTGTATTGAGGATCAATTGAACTATGTTAGTCCAGGTTCTGACTGCTTTGCATGTATCATCTTCTTTTGAATCATCCCAGTAATTTGGTAGCTATTATCATTGCCTATTTTTTCTTGTAGTAAGAACACTTAACATGAGATCTATTCTTTTAACAAATTTTGAAATACACAACAGGATTGTTAAGTATAGGCACAATGTTGCACAGCAGATCTCTAGAACTTATTCATTTTCCATAAATGAAATCGTATGCCAGTTGAATAGCAACTCGCGATTTCCTGCTCTACTCAGCCCAGGGCAATCACCATTGGACTCTGCTTCTAAGAGTTCGGTTATTTCGTCTACCTCAGATAAGTGGACTAATACAGTATTTGTTCTTCTGTGACTGGCTTATTTCACTAGCATATTGCCTCTGTGATCATTCTCGTTGTCGTAAATGGTGGATTTCTTTCTTTTCAAAGGCAGAGTAATACTTTTTTCTATGTACAACCGTCCCTCAGTATCTGAGGAGGACTGGTTTCAAGAGACCCCACCGTTACCATGCTCCGTGGACACTCAAAACCCGGAGGTAGCCGTCTGTAACCATAGATTCCACATCCATGGATTCAACCAATCACAGATGGAAATTTCGATCCCCAGTTAAATCTGCAGATGCCCAAATCCTCCAATACAGAGGGCGACTGTGTGTGTATTGAAAAATATCCACATGTATGTAGATATTCAAATTCATGTTGTTCAAGGATCAGCTGTGTGTACCATATGTACCATATTTATCCATTCATCCTTCAGTGGGCATTTAGGTTATTTCCACACTTTAGCTGTCATGAATAATGCCGTAACGAACAAAGGAGTACATATATCTCTATAATCTTGCTTTCAATTATTTTGGATAAATTCCCAGACATGGAATTACTGGATCATGGGGTAGTTCTAATTTTAATTTTTTGAGAAACATTCGTCCTGTTTTTCATAGCAGCTTCACAATTTTACATTCCCACCAAGGATGTACAAGGGTTCCCGTTATCTTTGCCTTTTTTAAGACAAAGAGCTAAGATTCAGATAGGCTAAGTACATTGCTCAAAGTTATAAGCCTAAAAGGGGTGGACCTGAAATTTAAACTTTGAGCTGACACCAAACACTATGCTCTCCTCCCTCCCCTCCTCTAGTTATTAACCCTTATTTCATATAGTTAATAAAACTTTTTGGAAAGCAGACACCTTCACCATTGTTCTATATATCTTAAAGTGTTTATCTATTCATAGGTGATTCTCCAGACTTCACATGCTGGTCAGAGCAGATTAATTTGTAACAGTCTTTCACTGACAGGTTGACTTCTCTACCTAGAACCCTATTTCCTCTTGCCCCGACTCTTACTCTCCCTACACAGGCCTCGTATCTTCCATGAAGCCCTCCTGGATAACCTAGGGTCCCATATATGATCTTGCAGCAGCAGCATATACTTATTACAGATTTATTCATCTGAATTAAATCACTTACCCATTAGATTAAGCATATGAAATTGTCAATATTCAACGGTTTTTGAACTACAAATACAGCTATTTGAAATGATTCTATCTGAAGTTTGTTTCTTATACTAAAAAAACTCCTTGAAGGCAAGGCTAATATCTTGATAATATCCAAGGGCTTAGCACAGTGCCTGGGATATAGCAGACATTTAACATAATTTTTATGTTAAGTGAATGAAATTAAATAAGTGAGCAAATAAATGAATGAACCAGCAGAGTTTCATGGACACTGTTTAAAAAAAAAAGTAAAGGTTGATTAATCTACTTAAAAATATCCAGTTAGCTCAACCTCTGCTTATCTAAGACTGTAGCACAATTTATGATAGAAGCTATGAAGAGGTTTCAAAAGAATACTTATGTCTTATGCAACTTTCTTTTACTATTGCAAAATGAAGCCTAAATGCATATGAAATCAATAGGAGACTTCATTGTTATTGTTTTTCTGTTTTGTTTCTTTTTTGTTTGGTTGTATGTTGTCTAAATGTATATGACTTAACATGAACAAATAGAAAGATGACTTTCCAAATTTCCTTTTGTAAGGCAAGCCATTAAAGATTTTTATAACTGAGGCTGATTTGCTAAGGTTAACAAGACCTTACCCACTATGAGGTTATTTGTATATGAAACTGGAAATTTTTATTCCATCTACTGATTGCCACACACACAAACACACACACACAAAAAGAGTTGAGACAATTATATACTGATTAACTGTTATCAGTGGATTTATCATCTATTTATACTCTTTCTAATACAGTTTAAAAATGAAAATTACATAGCTTTCTAGGGTTCCCTAAACTATCACTAGTGCTGTCTAATAGAACTTTCTAAAATGATGCAAATATTCTACATTCACACTGTCCAGTACAGCAATCATTAGCCACATTGGCTGCTGAGCACTTAAAATGTGGCTGGTGTGACACAGAGGCTAAATTTTTAACGTCATTTAACGTTAATTAATTGAAACTTAAATTGAAAACTTAAATTTAACGTTAATTAATTGAAGCATATGGCTAGTGGCTACTATATTGAACAGCTCAAGAAACTTCCATTAAAAACCAAACAAAAGTTGTCTCAGTGTGGTTTTAGCCAATTTTCTCTTCTTCTTGTTTCTCGCATCTGACATTTTCTTTCTGTTCTGTTTTTTAACTTCTTGCTGGATGAATACTTTGCTGGTTCTTTCAGTGAGGTGTGTGGGTGGTAAACTGTCTTTGTCTGCTTATATCAGAAAGTACTCTGATTTCCTCGCACTCTTGAAACAGTTATTTGGCTGATATAAAATTCTATGCTGACAATTATTTTTCTCCAGCATTCTGAAGCTGTTGTTTTATTATGTTCCAGCAGCTATTGTTGCTGATAAACAGCTGCAGTCTATCTGACGTTTTTTAAAAAAAACTCTCACTCTTTTTTTCTTCCAGTTTTATTGATATATATTTGATAAAGGTTTAAGGTGTACAGCATAAGGATTTGACTTCATACATCTTGAAAGGATTATCACAATAATTTTAGTGAACATCCATCATCTCATATAGATATACAATTTAAAAATTAGAAAAAATTTCCTTGTGAAGAGAACTCAGGATTTACTCTCAACAACCTTCATGTATAATATACAGCAGTGTTAATTATATTTGTCATGCACATTACAACCCTAGTACTTATTTATCTTATAACTGAGAGTTGGTACCTTTTGACTGCCTTCATCCAATCTCCCTTTCCAACCGCTGCCTCTGGTAACCACAAATCTGATCTTTCTCTATATCCTTTGCTGTGAAAAATCCTTTTAGTTTGATGTAGTCTCATTTGTTTGTTTTTGCTTTTGTTTCCCTTGCCCAAGGAGACAGATCCAAAAAATATTACTAAGGCCAATGTCAAAGATTTTACTGTCTGGATTTTCTTCTAGAAGTTTCATGATTTCAGGTCTTACATTTAAGTCTTTAATCCATTTTGATTTTATTTTTGTGCGTGATGTAAGAGAGTAGTCCAGTTTGATTCTTTTGCGTGTAACTGTCCAGTTTTCCCAACACCATTTAGTGAGCAGGCTGTCTTTTCACCACTGTATATTCTTGCTTCCTTTGTCATAGATCAGTTGCTCATGTAGGTGAGGGTTAATTTCTGGGCTCTCTATTCTTTTCCATTAATATGTGTCTATTTTTGTGCCAGTACTGTACTACCTTGACTACTGTAGCTTTGTATTATAGTTTGAAATCAGAGAGCAGGATATCTCCATCTTTGTTCTCCTTTCTCAAGATTGTTTTGACTATTTGGGATATTTTGTGTTTTCATACAAATTTTAGAATTATTTTGCTCTAGTTCTGTGAAAATGACATTGGTATTTTGATAGGGATTGCATTGAATCCGTTAGATTTGCCTTGGGTAGTATAGTCATTTTAACAATATTAATTCTTTAAAACCATGAACACAATATATATATGTATATATATATATACATACATACATATATATATATATATATATATATATATATATTTCCATCTGTTTGTGTCTTCTTCAGTTTCTTTCATCAATGTCTTATAGTTTTCCAAGTACAGATCTTTTACCTCCTTAGTTAGATTTATTCCTAGGTGTTCTTTTGGATGCAATTATAAATGGAATTGTTTTCTTAATTTATCTTTCCGATAGTTTGTTGTTAGAGTATATATATGCAACAGACTTCTGTATATTGATTTTGTATCCTGCAACTTTACTGAATTTATTGATGAGCTCTAATAGATATATGGTGGCATCTTTAGGATTTTCTATGTATAACATTGTGTCATCTGCAAACAGTGACAGTTTTACTTCTTCCTTTCCAATTTGGATTCCTTTTCTTACCTGACTGCTGTGGATAGGACTTCCAATACTGTGTTGAATAAAAGTGGCAAGAGTATGCATCCTTGTCTTCTTCCTGATATTAGAGAAAATTCTTTAACTTTTCAGTATAATTGTTCAGTATAATGTTAGCTGTGGGCTTGTCATATATGGCCTTTATTACGTTGAGGTGTGTTTCCTCTATGCCTACTTTCTGGAGGCTTTTTATCATAAATGGATACTGAATGTTGTCAAAAGCTTTTTCTGCATCTATTTAAATGACCATATGATTTTTATTCTTCAATTTGTTAATGTGGTCCATCACATTGATTGATTTGCAGTTACTGAACCATCCTTGCATCCCTGGGGTAAATCTCACTTGATCATGGCATATAATCCTTTTAACGTATTCTTGGATTCTGTTTGCCAGTATTTTGTTGAATACTTTTGCAACTCTTTTCATCTGTGATTTTGGTCTATAATTTTCATTTTTTGTGATATCTTTGTTTGGTTTTGGTATCATGGTGGTGCTGTCCTCATAGAATGACCCTGGAAGCATTCGGTCCTCTGAAATCTTTTTTGGAATAGTTTGAGAAGGGTGGGTGTTAACTCTTCTCTAAATGTTTGGTAGAATTCACTTGTGAAGCCATCTGGTCCTGGACTTTTGTTAGTTGGGAGGTTTTTTTTGGTGGTGGTGTTTTTTGTTTTTTTAGTTACTGATTAAACTTCATTACTGGTAATTAGTCTGTTTGTATTTTCTAATTTTTCCTGATTCAGTCTTGGGGGATTGTATATTTCTAGGAATTTGTCCATTTCTTCTAGGTCATCCATCTTATTGGTATATAATTGTTCACATATAATTATATGCTAATCTCTTATGATCCCTGTATTTCTGTGGTGATGATTGTAACTTCTCCTTTTTCACCTGATTTTATTGATTTGGGCCCTCTCTCTTTTTCTCTAGACTAGTCTGGCTAAAGGTTTATCAATTTTGTTTCTCTTTTCAGAGAACCAGCTCTTAGTTTCATTGATTTTTTCTACTGTGTTTTTAGTCTCTGTTCATTTGTTTCTGCTCTGATCTTTATAATTTCTTTTCTCCTACTAACTTTGGGTATTATTTGTTCTTTTTCTAGTTACTTTAAGTGTAATGTTAGATTGTTTTTTTGGAGCTTTTTCTTGTTTCCTGCAGTAGGTTAGTATTGCTAAAAACTTTCCTTTTAGAACCACTTTTACCATATCGCATAGGTTTTGGATCATTGTGTTTTTATTTGTCTCCAGGTATTTTTGATTATTTCTTCTTTGATTTCTTCAGTGACCTGTTGGTTGTTTAGTAGCATGTTGTTTAGCCTCTACACGTTTAGTTTTGTGCAGTTTTTTTCTTATATTTGATTTCTAGTTTCATAGCAGTGTGGTCAGAAAAGATGCTATATATGATTTCAATTTTTTTAAATTTAATGAGGCTTGTTTTGTGGCCTAGCACATGATCTATCCTGGAGAATGTTCAATGTGCTTGAACACGGAAAAAAGAAAGTATATTCTGCTGCTTTTGGATGGAATGTTCTATATAAACCTATTAAGTCCATTTTTTCTAATGTGTTGTTTAAGGCCAGTATTTTCTTACTGAATTTTTGCCTGAATAATCTGTCCAGTGATGTAAGTGGAATGTTAAAGTCTCCTCCTATTATTGTGCTATTGTCAGTTGCTCCCTTGTGTCTGTTAATATTTGCCTTATGTATTTAAGTTCTCCTATGCCAGATGAATATATATTTATAATTGCTATATCTCCTTCTTGATCATTATGTAATGTCTTTCTTTGTTTCTTGTTACAGTCTTTGTTTTAAAGTCTATTTGTCTGATATAAGTATTGCTACCCAGCCTTTCTTTTCATTTCCAATTACTTGAACTACCTTTTTTTTTTCCATCCCTTGTCTGTTCGTGTCTTTAGATTTGAAGTGAGTCTCTTGTAGGCAGCACATATACGGGTCTTGTTTTTATATCCATTCAGTTACTCTGTGTCTTCGTATTGGAGCACTGCGTCTATTTACATTTAATGTAATGCCATTTTGTTAATTGTTTGGGGGCTGTTTATGTAGTTCTTTTTGATCCTTTCTTCTTCTTTTGCCCTCTTCTCTTGTGATTTGATGTCTATCTTTAATGCTATGTTTGGATTCCTTTCTCTTTTTTGTGTATCTATTATAGATTTTTGGTTTGTAGTTACTATGAGGTTTATATGTAGCTAGCTAGCTAGTTATATATATGTATGTGTGTGTGTATATACATGTGTGTATATATACGAGTATGTGTATATATGTGTGTATATGTATATATGTGATTAATTCAAGTTCCTGATTTCTTAAGTTCAAACACATTTTAACCCTGAACAACTCCCCACCCCATGTTTACCATTTTTTACATCTTTTGTATATCCTTCAATTATTTATTATAGATATAGATGATTTTACTGCTTTGTTTTTTAACCTTCCTACTAGCTTTGTACACAGATGATTTACTACCTTTAGTGTATGTTTGCCTTTACCAATGGGGTTTTTCCTATTGTAATTTTCATGGTTCTAGTTGTGGCCTTTCCTTTTTTGTGTAGAGAAATTCCTTTAACATTTCTTGTAAAGTTGGCTTCACAGTGCTGAACTCTTTTAGCTTTTGCTTGTCTGTAAAACTTTTGATCTTTCTGTAAATCTGAATGAAAGCCTTGCCAGGTAGAATATTCTTGGTTGTAGGTTTTTCCCTTTCATCACTTTAAATATATCATGCTACTCCCTTCTGGCCTGCAGAAGTTTCTGCTGAAAAGTCAGCTGGATAGCTGGGAGTTGCCTTGTACATAAGTTATTGTTTTTCCCTTGCTGCTTTTAGTATTCTCTCTTTATCTTTAATATTTGCCATTTTAATACAGTGTGTCTTTGTGTTATTCTCTTTATGTTGATCCTGTTTGGGACTCTATGCTTCCTGGACCTGGATGTCTGTTTCCTTTTCTAGGTTAGGGAAGTTCTTAAATATTATGTCTTCAAATATGTTCTCTGGACCTGGATGTCTGTTTCCTTTTCTAGGTTAGGGAAGTTCTTAAATATTATGTCTTCAAATATGTTCTCTGACCCTTTCTCTCTTTTCCTTCTGGGACCCCTATAATGCGAATGTTAGTATGTTTGGTGTTGCCTCAGAGGCCTTTTAAACTGTCCTCATTTCTTTTTCTTTTTTTTTGAATTTTATTTTATTTTTTTGTATACAGCAAGTTCTTATTAATTATCTATTTTATACATATTAGTATATGTATGTCAATCCCAATCTGTCCTCATTTCTTTTCTTTTTTCTGTTTAGCTTCAGTGATTTCCACTATTCTGTCTTCTAGCTCACTGATTCATTCCTCTGTATCATCTAATATACTGTTTATTCCTTCAAGTGTATATTTTATTTCATTTATTTTATTCTTCATCTCTGTTTTGTTCTTTATATTTTCTAACTCTTTGTTTAAAACATCTAACTTCTCACTCTGTTCATCCAATCTTCCCTTGAGTATTTGAAGATCTTCACAATCATTACCTTGAACTTTTTATTAGGCAGATTGCCTGTCTCCACTTCACGTAGTTCTTCTGAGGTTTTATCTTATTCCTTCATTTGGAACATATTCCTCTGTCACTTCGTTTTGCCTAATTTGCTGTTTTTATATCTATGTATTCAGTAAGTTGATTATGTTTCCCGACCTTGGAGTAGTGGCTTTTTAAAAAAGACATCCCATATATTCTAGCAGTGCATCCCCCTCTGGTCACCAAAGCTGTATGTTCTAGGAGTGCCCCCTTTGTGGGGTATGTGGGTTCTTCTGTTGTGATAGGCTGACTACTGTAGATGGTGTGATAGGCATGGTTGGCCCCCAGTCCACTTTGTTGCCAGGTCCTGCCTTGTACTTAGGCTGCCAGCCACTGGTGGGCAGGGTTGGGTTCAGGAGTGGGTGTTTGTGGTGCTGGGGTCCTGTATCTAGTGTCGGCCTCCTGGTGGGCAGGACTGGTTCTTGACACAGCTAGCTGAAGTGTCCAGTGTGTCTTGGAGCTGATGTTGGCCTCCTGTTGGACGATGCTAGGGTCCCAGGTGGCAGTGGGCTCAGGGGTTCTTAAAGCAGCTAGCCTGCTAGTAGGTGGGACTGTGTCCCCACACTGCTAGTTGCTTGGCCTGAGGTGTTGACAGGTTGGTTGGTGGGGCTGGGTTCTGGCACTAATAAGGTAGAGGGAGGAATCCAAAATGGTGCTTCCAGAATCAGTCTCCTCATGACAGAACAAGCTCCCCAAAATGGCTGTCACCAGTGTCTGTATCCCCAGGGTGAGCTCCAGTTTCCTCCTGTCTCTCTGAGAGACTCTCCAAGGTCAACAGATTCGTCTGACTCAGGCTCCTTTCAAATTACTGCTTTTACCCTGAGTCTTGGAGTGTATGAGATACTGTGTGCACCTTCTAAGAGTGGAGTCTCTATCTCCCACACCACTTGGCCTTCCTGAAAGTAAGTCCCAGTGCCCTTCAAAGCCAAACCTTCTAGGTGCTCATCTTCCTGATGCAGGACCTCCAGGCTGGGGAGCCCAATGTGTGGCTCAGACCCTTTGTTCCTTGGGGAGAACCTCAGCAATTGTAATTATCCTCCTGTTTATGGGTTGCCCTAGGGGTATGGGCCTTGACTGTACCACATCTCCGCCCCTTCTACCTTTTTGTTGTGGTTACTTCTTTATATCTTTAGTTATAGAATATGTTTTCTGCTAGTCTTCTGGTCTTTCTCATCAATACTCTGTAAATTGTAATTTTGCATGCACTTGGGTGAGCTTAGGTTCTGCCATCTTGGTTACTCCCTGTCTGTCACTCTTTCTAGCTGTGTTTTCTTTATTCTTGATATTCTACTGCTTAACTAGTATGGGTCTTGGTGTGAATTTAATGTTATTTTGCTTGGTATTTGAAGTGCTTTCAACTTGAGGACTCATATCTTTCTTCAGTTCTAGAAAACGTTCATCTATTGTATTTGCAAATAAAGATGCTCCATCATTTTCTGTATTCTCTTCTGGAAATTATGCAAGTGTCTCAGTTTATCTTCCATTCCTCTTCCTCTCTTACATCTTTATCTGAGCAGCAAACTAGTGGATTAAATGAGGATTCTGGTAGAATCCTCATCTAGTCCACTAGTTTGCTCTTAGATTGTGCCAACTGAACATTGTCCTATCCTCATTCATCTTTTCATTTAAAAATAATAATAATTTTGTGTTTTCCCTAATAGAAGTTATTTCTTTATTTATACCTTGGTTTCTCAGCATAATTATTTTAATACCTTTTTCTGACTCCTATGCTATTTTATGTCACCAGAATCAAATCTTTACTTTGATTATTCATTGGGAAAGTGGGTTTTTTTTTGAAATTTTATATTGCAATCTCATTTGAATGGGAAATTCTCTCTGTCTCACCCTACTTAACCCTATGATTGACTCCATCAAGACCCCTGAGGACTGTAATCCTTACTCAGTCTTACATTGATGGATGGGATTTCTCTCCACATGATATATTAGAAACCACAACTCTTGCTCCCTTACTAGAAAGTGGTTTAGTTTACTTCTACAAGTTATGTCTGTATCCTCCTTACTCTCTAAGATGGAATGTTAATTAAGCTATAAATTGTCTACAACAGATTTTTTTACATACTACTTTTATGAACAGGAGTAACTTACCCCATCAAAGATACAGGTCCAGTCTCTCCTCATGTGGAACACTTTTAGTTTCTTATTCTACAGGGACCAAACTCCCAGTGACCTCTACCTGCTTCTGGACCTGAAATCCATCAAGATCATAACTTCTGTCCTGGTCATGGCTATGTATTTCTGTCCAATTTCTAGACCACAGAGATGTTATTCTCATTTTTATGTTTTTTTTCTATTATCATATTTGTTTATAAGATAAGGTGACTTAAGGCTTTGGTATGCCCCAGGGCAGGGGTGGGGATGGGTATTTATGTATCAAGATTGGACAGAGTAATATATAGGTCATTACATCAGGAAAAAAAAGAAAAAAAATGAAACTGAAGGGATGCTTCCAAGTACAGATTTATGATATTATCTTAAAAGAAACCCACCCAAGGTTTTCTGTCATGTGCTCATCCCTTGAAGATATGCACATTATCTTGCCATCTTCATATCTTCAACAATTAAAAGAGTGCCCAACACTTATGACCTAATAAACATTTTATTGAATATATGCACAAATGTTCCAAGCCTATGGATTTAATCAATTTCAGTTAATGCAGCTATGTAGCTACAAGGCACATTGAAGCCACATTGAGTAAAAGCCAAGAGAGGGTTAAGTCAGTCCTAGAGTAACTTTCCAATTATGCTTATTCTCAAATAAATGTTCACAGCTGCAGGTAAGCCTGTGTGCATCTCCTGAGAATCAAAACATAGATCCTTTACACTGCAAACAATTTTTATTCTCTATGGGCCATCTCTACTTGTAACTGGTTTAAACATTTGAATTGAATCAGTCAATTACATCTGTACTGTTGTTATATAGTAATTTTACCTGAGAGTGTAATGGTGGGCATATTCAGAGCAGCTAAATGGGAGCTCACCATGTTTATATCTTACTGTATTTCAGTTACAAATAAAACCTCCTCAGGCCCTGGCTCAAAGTCTATTTAATCTTATGCTATACAAATATTGTCAAATTTGGCTCTCTGGTTTCGAAGAAGACTATAAAAGAGGGAGATAGGAGGCTATAGACAAGCAGATAGGTACATTGAGATCAACAGGAAATGATAGCTGATAATCAAATAAGGTGAAGAAACTTATATAAAGCTATCTTGGTGAACCTATTTTATCTTCTCTACTTAGAGGATTACTCTATTATGACTGACCCAATTATTGACTCATAATTTATATTGACTCACAAAGAAAAGATTCAATTATGTTCACTGTACGTCTGTTAAGTGGGTAGGGGAAAACCAGGGAACATTGTAGAAATATTTATTTGGAAAATAATTTGGTAGTATTCATAACAATCTGTTACCCAAGAACTGTAAATAGCTGAGATAGAATTATTTGAGTCTCATTTAAATTTTTCCAAAATCAGCTGTATATTTTGATGAGCCTAGGGTAGGGAGAGAGAGATTGAGAACATCAGTAGTGCAGGCTTTTCTATTTGCTGTTCGACTCGGTGACCTCATACCCTGGAATGAATATGAGTTGGCAAATGTGAATAAATTCTTCCCACCAAGAGTCTTAGTTCCTACAGGTCTCGCATCACAGAAACATTACCCTACTTGTGTGAGATACTCTTTTCAAAGATAGGCTTTTGGAGGAGGGGTTTTACAACAAAGCCAAACAATTTACTCCTTCTGGTTTCAACCTGAAATAGTGATTTGTCACAAGACAAGGGCTGTGGCGGGGGCAGTGGGATCATCTCTGTGGACTTATGGAGCAATGGTATTTTGATCTCTAATGTGACATCTTCCCAAGGAATATTCAAGGTAATGTGACTTTCTTTGATTTTTGCCACGTGTCAGTATTCTGAATAAAGACTCAACTTAGAGTCAACTCTACAGTAATTAAAGACACTAAACACTGTAAGAGACAGGACACTCCCTGACATGTTGATACTTGAAACTCTTGTGCCTAGCACATAGTAGGTATATATTCACTTAAAAAGTAAATACATTTTAGAAATTGATAATTTGAGGAAAGACAAAGGATACTGCTGCTAATTTACCAAGATTTAACTGGCTATTCAGATTAAAATTTATGAAAGTAGGAACCTCATCATCTACCTTTTCTACTTTCATTCCCTCAGAGACTTGTGCGTGGTGGGAGTGTGATAAATATTCTAGTATCAATGAACAGACTAGTAAACCAATCTAAATTGCATGTAGCCACTCTTAGTCTTTCAGTTGTGTTTTAAATTTAACTAGCAGTTAAGCAAATCTGACTAGGGATAAGAAACATGGCAAGTAAAACAATTGGCTTTATTTAAGAATTTGAAGATGATTAAAGGACTTGATTTATATAATTTATGATGACGTTAATGGACTGACTCAGGTTCATCACTTCTGTGCCTTTTAAGCCTTTTAGGACCTAAGAGAGAAAGTGAAAGGACTTTTTACCCTATGTTTCAATAGAAAACGTCCCAGTGAATCAGATAAGTGTGGTGATAGTTGATTACTATTATGTGTGTATACATGTAGACATACATATATGTTTGTGTGTATATATGTTTAGTAGCATTATGGTTCAGGACTTGCTTCACATATTTTCAGAGAATCTCTCCCCTGGGCCAACTGCATTTTACTGTCTTGTGGATTTCAGCATCACTTACAAAGGAAAAGCAGAACCCCTGGGAGCTTTGAATCTGTGTGCAACTAAACAGGGTTAATTACCATAAAATATATTTTGTTAGGTTCAGGGAAGTCACAGACATTCTGAGTTGGGATTAGTCCATAACTGGCAAGGAAAATGAGAGCCTTCCCTTCCTTGAAAACAAATTGCCTCTCACAATTCATCAAGGATCTTTCTTAGGAAATCCAAATACCAAGTGAAAGTTACTTTCACTCTTTAAGTTGAATCAGTTAAACATTGTGATGTTGGTGAGAAAAATGGAAGCATGAACTGGAAAATCAGAAGCACAGAATGAGCACAAATCCATTTTCTTCTCTGATTAAGTCTTTCCCTTTTTCTTCTCCCACATACTTTTTACTTTTTTCTTTTTTCTTTTTAGTGTGAATTACAGAAATTTCCTCATTCCCTAAGGCTGCTGAAATTGATCCCTAAGCGTTTTAAGGATTAAATACTAAGGCCTGCACTCAAGTTCTGTTCATTTGTCAACATGGCTAGGTTGTAAATTCTTTGACAGCAGCAACGTTTTTACAGTATTCTGTATTTTGTTTAAGATAAGTGGTACCATTCACACTATTAGCATGGGCAAGATAAACCATACCACTGGTTTCACATGCCATTGCTTTCTTGTATTATCAATTATTGACTGTATTTTACAACATTGTACCTGAACTACTGAAATACTATATATCATAAATGGCCTGTGAAACCTCTCCCTCTTTTTCAATGTCCAAAGACACGATTGTTTAATAGTCTTTAAATCTTTTGAAATTTGTTTACTACACACATACATCACACACAAATGCAAATAAAAATAGAATGCTTGGTATGGCAATATCAAATCTAGAATAAATAAAAATGTTTGGTGTGTTTGGTGCTCTTCACTCTAGTAAATGAAAGAACCATGGGACATAAAAAAAAGGAAAGGGGCAAGCAGGGAAGACAAAGCAGGACAAAGAAAGACTTTGTGTTCCTGAGAGCATATGAGAGATAAAAGGAAAATATAAATCAAACTGAGTAAATGCCCTTTAGAGGCTTACTGATGAAATGGCACAATCACACATCGAGAGCCATATGGGAGAGTTCAAACAGTTTTAGACCTGAGCCCAGAGGGCAGCGAGGAGGGTGGCTGGGAGAATAATTTGTTTTGTTTCTTGGAAGGAAGGCCAGAATGACTGATGCTTTGACAGTTCCTGCTGGCTGATAAGCAACTCCCTCCTATTTGTCTTAACTTCTTATAAGAGATAGGACTAGAAGGGCAGAGACTGTGTAGGAGGTGATGACAGTGAACAAAACTCAAAGTAAAAAGAGAGCCTGACATTACAAGCACATTTTAGTCAGACACAGAATCTTGAGCTGATTAGGCTATTTAGACGGTTTTATGCGGCAGCCTTGACTGAGCTTTACTTCTTCAAGCAAGAGAGGCTTGTATTTCCACTGATGTTAGGAAAATGCTAGAGTTTTTTGACAAAAATTTGTGGCACCACTTCCTTCCTTTTACTGAAGTGAAAAAAAAAAAAATTCCAGACCTGACGTTAGGCAGATACAACTTTAGTTAGAGCCCAGAAGATATTGAAGATCATTTTTCTTTTTGTTTAAAAAGAAAAGGCAGATGGCTGCAAGAAAATATTTTCATTTGGATTTATGGGAAATCGCACACCAAAAGTTTAAATTTTGTGTGATACATGACTTACACATTAGAAAATTTGTTGGCATAAATGAAATTAAATTCATTTCTAACCAGAAAAAAGAATATTGGAAATTCAACTTTTCAAATAGTTATCATTGTTAATGAACTAAAGCAAACTGGCGGAGAGTCTAATTAAAAGGGGAATTAAAAATTTAAAGCATTTACATATATCACTATTCTCTGAAACTAATCTATCCCACCTAGAGAACTTCATGTGAATGTAAATTATATACTAAAACCATACAATTTAAAACAGTGTTATAAGTGGTATAAAAGAAAAATGAACTGGAAACTTAAGGAAATAATTTTATTCCTTTTAAAAATAGTTTTTAATAAGTTTAAAAGTTTTATAATACTTTTATAATAAGGAGAATGTGAATATTTATTAATGAGGGCCATCTAAATGAAAAGGAAGAGTAGCTGGGGCTTAGTAGAGGCAAGTAGACAAGGGAGTCACCTGAGAGTCCTGTAGGGATCATGAGAAGGATGGAGATGGGTGTTACCTAAGTCATTGAGGAAAGGTGAAAGTGGACACTATCTTGGAATGAACAGCATAAATATTGGTTCATGGTGACTGGCTATTTTATAGAACACAAAAGAGAATTTCTTTCTGGAAGCACAAGGCTCAGATAAAGTTCATCATGTGCAAATGGAAACTAAAAATATGTTCTCCTTCTGGTTGTATGCATAGCAGTGATCTTTCAGTTGACTAATGTTTTCTGTACTGTTTGATAAAATATATCAAAATTATTTAGCAGAGCCTCAAAAAAGAAGAAAAGAAAAAGGGAAGAGAAGAGAAAATAGGAAAGGAGAGGGAGGGAGAGAAGGAGAAAAGATTTTTAAAAAGTTAAAAACTTATCATTAACAGGGCACCACATACCGAGAGTTTTATTCTCCATCATTCATTATTATCAAGTGGCACGCTGCATGTTCATGGGGGCTTCCTGTCTTTTGGCCTTAGCTCACTCCTAGGGAATGTCCAACATTCAGTTAGTTAGAAAAAATGTCAGGCTATACAAGTGTACAAATCTATTAATCTTAAATAAGAACTTGTACAATACTTTTTGGCTACAGATTCAAACTGGTTTAGAATATATATGTAATCAACTCTCCCTTCCCTCCTAATAATTTTCTTATTGAATTTGATCTTTTCCAAAGTAATTAATTCAACCATAGAATCTACAGGGGCATATCTTAGAATCCATACAGGATACACCTCCTTTAGATTGACAGTACCCCTGTGAATAAACCTATCAGCTCAGCCCAAGTGCAGAGAAATCCAACCTCAAAAATTAACTGAAATATCACCATACTTTAAAAAAACTTGCTGATGACACAAATGCAAATCTATCCATATATAATAAAAACACCAAAAATCCACCACCGTACCTGTAGTTTTCAAATTTTACTGTGCCTAAAAATTACCTGAGATAGTGTCTACCAGGTCTCTCCTCTGTGGTATTTTTCAAATGGTGATGTTTTATTTCCATCATTCCATCCTCATTTTTTAATTGGAATTCTACTGTAAGAGCTTTCCTTTCTCCATTCATTTATTTATTCATTTTACTGTGGACATACAGACATTTGTTCAACATAACATTATAATCCATTATTATTATTAATTTCATTTTGCTCAAATTTGTTCCAGCTTTGGTCTTAGGGGGTCCTTTTACTTGGCTTCTGTGTCTTTTCAACCCACTCACGTTAACTTTTTAATGCTCCCTTACTTTCTGGCACCACAAAATGTTCCAGATTGATCTTCTATGTTCCCCGCCCTAGTGCTAAAAGCAGCCATTTCTCCAAGGGGTCCTGATCTGTTTTATCAGAGAATTGTGTTTGAGACCAAGATGTAGAAGCTAGATAATCACTGCTATCGCAGTGTTATTGCTTCTAGGCCCCTTTAGAAGACAGAACTAGAAAAAATATGTATTCACATGTATACATATATTTATTTCTATATCTATTTGTATAAACATTGAAAACCATGAGTTCTGGTTTCTAGACACCACCGCAGTGTCTAGCCTTCCCCACTTCCCTATTTATAACTTCTTTCTTCGAGAGCTGAAAAACCTGGCCTCATTACCTAGAATATATTTGCTTATTTTCTCAGTTCTAGAATATTCACAAAATAGTTTCAAATTTGCTAATTCAACTTCTGTGAAAAGTAGATTTACTAACTAGAGAAAAGTATTTGCATAAAATTCTTCATGTCTTTAGCCTTACTGTGTCTAGTCAAAATACTGATTTCCCAAAGTTAGATTAGTTCTTTTCTTCCTCACCCCCTTCAGTGTGGTTATTTTACTCATTTGTAATACAGTTAAGTTCATTTGTTACTGTTTGTATTTCATTATGGATTCCACCCTCATTGTGGTTACTTTTCATTGATTTTTGAGCATGTGAAACATTAACCTGGTTCTAAAAGTCAAAACTACTCAAAAGGTAGTCACAATACTGATTATTGGTCAGTATTGTGGACTTTTTAATAATCAGTATTGGTCACAATACTGATTATTAAAAAGTCCATTTTTGTTCCTATGATTTGAGATGCCCTCTTTATCATTTGCTAAATTTGCATATCTACTTGGGTACATTTTTGGGCTTTCTGTCCTATTCCACTGATGGGTCTGTCTATTCATGTGACAACACCATACCGTTTTAATCATAGAGGCTTGCTTTACAGTATGTGTTAGTCTGATAAGACTAGTCCCTCCCTCATAGTTTTTATCTAGTTTTAGTTTTTCTTGGATGTTCTTGCATGTTTGTTCTTCTTAATGGACTTTAGTGTGAAATTTTCTAACTCTGTAATAAAGCCTGTCGGTATTTTTATTGAGATTTTGTGTAATTTATACATTAACTTAGGGATAACTGTCTGCTTCAGGATATTGAGTCGTTATATCCAAGAACAGCGGTGTCTTTCCATTTGTTCAGCTCTACCTTAGTGTCTTTCAGAAGAACTTCAAAGTTTTACTCTATATGTTTTGTACATTTCTTGTTGAGTTTATTCCTAGGTATTTAACCTTTTTTGTTACTATTATAAATGGGTTTTTCCCTCTCATGATGTCCTCTAACTGGATATTGATTCAAACATTTTTATCCTTCCTTTTCATGTATTATTTCATTTAATCCTCACAACAAACATATGAGGTTTGTGATAGATGGCAAGGAAAGAGTTCTAAGGCAGGCCATCTGCTTTCAATGGACTCTACTGCTTACTTCCCACTAATACTTTGCTTAAGAGTTGATTTTTCTAAAATCACAGATGACAGTCTAACATATTTTCAAAGTTCAAAGAGACTCCAAAAAGCAAAGGGTCAGATCTGCAATTTTTAACATGGGAATTCTGACCATGTCTAGCAACTTAACTCCAAAGGACAGGGGATGATACAAGAGGGAATAGCATGAGGTTCTTTCCTCTGCAGGAGCCTCTAGGGGCTTGAATTCCTCTCAGATTCTATCTCCAACCCTGAAAAAAAGGAACCTGGAAAAGACAACTATCAGGGCATGGAAAACACAGCACACATTTTTGTTGAATACATTTTCTCAGGTGCTCCTAACTTTAGGGGAATAAAAATTAGGAGAAAAGTGGGAGCCCCTGATACCAAAATAAGGAGTGAGGGGCTCAGAGCAGCTCTTAGAAGAAGAGGGGTCAATAGAAGGGTGTAACGTCCCAAGGTCCCAAGACGGTGAGCAGCTGCCCTGAACTTGAGAAGTATAGCAAAAGCACAGGAGTCAGGGCAGCTGCTACGAAAATAATGGACATGAGCACAGCAACCATGGCAGCAAAGAAATTACAGTAATCTTCATAATGGAGGAAAAGTCCAAGGAAAGCATAGCACACCCACCTCATTCCACCTCTAGTGAAAACCTGGAGGAACTCGGCAGTGACTCCAGGAATGACAGTGTCATCTGAGGTAGCAAGGAGAGTGCTCTACCAAGCAAATGTACAGAATTTACACTAACAGAGGCTCCACTGGACATCACTGTTTTGTCACTCTATACCTTCTTTGTACTTCCTCATGTTGCTAACCTAGAAAAATCTGTTAAAGAGATTTTAGGTGGGATAAATTTCTCTAAAAATGAATTTTCTCAACATAAGAATGATTAATGTGTGAAGGCCTATAATTTCCAGGTAATCAATGGCAAAATATGCTCTCTCGAGTCATTTATTTTTCCTCAATATGCATCATAGTTCAGTCCCTAATGCTGTAGGGTTAATATGCTTAGGATAATATTTATGCTGTTCATCCCAAGTTACCAAGTTAAGCATATAGGCAGCTTAGGATGTTTGCATCTATTTTTTGGCCTCAAAAAAGCATTTCTCTTCATGGAAGTAGATTTTCAAAAGGCAATTTCCTACTGAGAGAGCTCTTCAATGGAGTTTCTGGTGATGGATTAAGGGCCTTTTGATATGACAGATTCCCTGCTCAGAAGACCATGAGAAATAGACAGCCACAATTATGATTATACAGACTGTAACCCTTCCAGTCACCCAAACACCACTGCAATGTTCAGATAAAAAATAAAATTGTAATAATATTCATTATAAATGGAACATAAAGTGAATTCAATTTTCCTAGGAAAGGAAGTGGCCATTGGTGGCATCTGTCCTATTTACCCAATAGCCAGCATTAGTCACTTATAGGTATGGCTTCCAGCATAAACAAAGTTACTAATAACAGGCCAGAGAAGAAAGAAAAGTAATTTGGAAGAGGAAATAAGAAGTCAGAGTTCCTCATACAGCACTTTATTGTAGAGACGAAAGCTTTTACCTATCTTTATTAAGTTAGTGAGAGGTGAGAGAGTTAACACGGAACAAATTATATATTTTCATTTTTCATGTTTGTTTTTGCAGTGGTTTGAGGCTTCTGGGACTTCAAACTTTCATAGCAGTAACTCAGCTCAGTATTATAGCATGTATCACCTTGGAAAAGCAATTGCAAAATGCTTGTTTGTATTCTCTTTGTGCACTGAGTGGGCTGGAATCATTCTCTTCAAACATCATTTACAACTCAACGTAATGAGCACATGTAGTCAGCAAGGCTTTTAAAAGTTAATGAGAAATAGAAAACTTTGAGGGGGCTATTTCTCACTATGCTCAGTGTCTACAACTAGGTTTCTGGTTTAAAAAGGGCACTTCTGGCTTTGCCGTAGATTGCATCTTTAGGACAATGGACTGGGAGAATAGACATCCATCTTGCCTTGAACCTAATAAGGAGAAAGCAAAGTTGGAAGGAAAAGAAGGAAAGAGAAGAAGCACGGAAAGAGGAAGACAAGGAAAGTATAGCATAGTTTTATTTGAGTGTCTGCAGGACAGGGAAAATGATCTTATCCCAGGTATAAAAATACTGAGCCCCCAGCCCAGGCATTACCGGGAAAGTTGGAGGGAAGGTCAAAAGGGAAGAAAGCACAGAGAAGAAAAGTAAAAGGTCCATTTTCCCTGGGTGATGATTATCTTTTTAACTTCAAAAAAGGGGAGAAATAGGGGGAGGCCTTTCTGAAATGATTAAATGGGAGACCAGAATTAAACTTACTACAAAAGAGCATGTTCAAGGAGAGGTAGTGGCCCTACCTTTATTAATTCATTAAAGACAGAGAAGTAGCACCAACTCTTGAAAAGAACAATGAATTCAAAACCTGGAACTCCTCGTGGCTCCACTGTTCATGGTTTCCATAGCCTTGACAACTTAACGAACCTCTCTGTAAATCTGTGCCAAAGTCTCTAAAGGGAAACTTGGGCTAGAGGTCATTTCCACCTCCCTACATTTAAATTTTAACTTTAATTTCATTAGAGATACTGAAATTTGGAGTTTTTGAAATAATGCAAAAAGAGCAAAGGGAAATTTGTGAATGTTAAGCACTTTTTATCTGATTATGCATAGAAAACTCCTTCAGTTTTATAGCAATCTCACTGCCTTTATATTTTCCATTTTCTTAGTCCTCAGATGTATTTATTCTAATACAGTAATGATATCGTTCTCTGTTACCTCAATTTCTAACCATTATTTCAGAGATTTACAGAGGAAGGAAAGGGATTTGGAGAATTAGACTAAATATTCACTACACCAAGGCAACAAACAGCATTCCATGTAAATGTCATAATCAGTAAATTCATCACTTTGCTATTTCAGCACATTTGTAAAACATTGTTTACTTTACACTTATATTCTATAAGGAGTCTGTGCTTCCAGTATAGTTTCAATATTTGTTCACTAATAAGATACAGTCATAAAATCCCATGATTTGCATACTTGAATAATTTTTCCTTTCTATCCCTCATGCATCAGAAAGTATAGGATATTTTGGAGCTACCCTTTGCGTTTAATTCTGGAGTCCACGCATGTATAAAACAAGATCTAGTGTGGATATAAGTAATAACCATGTTAAAAAAAAAGAACTAACTGCATATTTTGGCGAGGTTTTTAGAAAAACAAGAACAAAACAAAATGTGCATATTTAGAGGTTCCACCCTGAACCATCAAACTAATCTCTTGGTTATCCTAAGACTGGAGATCCTGAGTAGCTTCTGAATTGAGTGACTTTTTTGCAGTTTCTACTACACTTGGTGACTAGCAGTGTTCTTTAAGTTTCACTTCCTCCTTGAATCTAAACCACAAGCCTCACAAAATGCCAGTAATATCTTCAAGTAAAAATTAAACATTGCATGGTTGAAATTGTCAAAGTTTTCATTCCACATATAGCAGTAGGTTTTAGGAGAGCTGTCTCATAGATTACCAAATTTTAGATTATTCCATACCTGCATGGGAAAAGGGGATTTTCTTTACTAAATTGACTAAAATTCCAATGACTTTAACTTGGCATAGTCTAAACTTTCTTTCATCCTACATTCAATAATATCTACATTAAAAAGTTATTGTAGGGCTTCCCTGGTGGTGCAGTGGTTGAGAGTCCGCCTGCCGATGCAGGGGACACGGGTTCGTGCCCTGGTCCGGGAAGATCCCACATGCCATGGAGCGGCTGGGCCCGTGAGCCATGGCAGCTGAGCCTGCGCGTCTGGAGCCTGTGCTCCGTAATGGGAGGGGCCACAACAATGAGAGGCCCGCGTATCGCCAAAAAAAAAAAAAAAGTTATTATTAAAGACATTACTATGTAAACAATACTTGAGAAGGAAACTTGGGTTTAGACCTGGTCTCCAAAATCAAATAACTTGCTCTCTAGTACCCAGTAGAATCTCTCTCTCCAATTACCACTCCCCCATCCCATCCTGTCCTGATGCCCTGGTACTTTTCTCTCCAACAGAGGTAGGTGTTATCCTGGCTATGCTAATTACCAGCTGTGTGACCTTGGCCAAACAGCATATTCTCTGAGCCTGGGTCCCCTCTTCTGAAAGGGGTGATTATAATTTTACTTGAGGGAATTTTACTACACTTTAAAATAACTAGCAGTATACTTTATTTTACTACCATATTTTGATATTATTTTTATTAGATGCAATTCCTACTTACTTTAGTATTAGGCATTCCCTCTATTCTGCTTACATTGCACTTGATACATCACTTCTTTGTAGCAATTTTCACACTGCATTTTAATTGTTTTCTTACATGTTTGTGTTACTCAAGAACAAGTATTGGGTCTTATGTCTATGTCCAACCATAGTCTGACACATAATATAGGCTCAGTAAATGTTTTATGAATGACTAAATAAATGGTAAAAGATGATGAATAAATGAATTATAATTTAGTTATGTGAACAGGACATATAAACGTTGTGAGCTAACTTCATATGGGAGAGCTGATTTTCAAATGGGGGGATCAGGGAAATTATTGTGGAGATAAGAGGTGGGACATGGTCTGAAATTTCCTAGATGGGTTTTCATAATTATTTTTTAAAAGGATCAGAGAAACATGCTAGTCAAAGAGAAAGGTATATGTCAGGTCCAGAGTAAGTAAGGTATAAGCCTAATCAGGGTCTAGGGAGCAACCCAGAATGGCCAGAACTTAGATCTTATATTAGAAAAAGGTGGGAGATGAAAAAGAGGTAAGTTAGAAACAAACTGTAATGGGCTTTGGATTTTTGAACAAGGAACTTGTACTTTATTTGGTAACAAATGAGGGATCACTAAAAGATTTGAGTGGAAGAGCCATGATATTGGGATTATTCTGGTCACAATGTGTCAAATGGATTGGAGTGGACAGACATTGAATTGGTAATACAAATTATGAGGAGGTAGATACCTGAATTATAGAGGTTGAAACAAAAAGAAAACATGGGTTCAACACACGCAATGGAAGTAAGAATAAAATCCTCCTCAAAACCCTATGAAAAGCATACCTTGAAAATCTCTCATTTCAGCAGATTTGACAAAAAAGTAACACTGGCTGCTTCCTTCTAAGCTCTTAGCCAAAAATATTAGCTATTCGACACAGTGAATACTAACAATCAGACTTCCCTAAAATAGAGGTATAAAGTTTGAAGTTGCTCTTAGGTCTTGGACATCCACTTCTTCCCTTTATTCTTTCCGCTGTTATTTTATTCCAAGCCTTTTCATCTCTTAGTTATAATCACACCTTGCCTTCCTGTCTAGATTCCTGAGCTCAAATATATGACTGCAGTGCATAACGAACAAACTGTTCTGCTAGTGGGTCACCTGCTGAGTATTTCTATTTATTCCTACTAAAGCCTTAAAGATCAGGTGTGAGCAGTTTATTCTTCTAAAATGTTTACCGAATTACTCTTGAAGCCATCTTCTTAGTTGCACATGTTCCTGAATTTCCCCCTTAACCTAGAGAAAAATAAAGTAGTATCTTTCATTTATGCTACATGTTTTCCTAAGAAGCTCACAGACCTTTCCCAGATTCATCCTGCTAAGAAGAGAGAAAAAATGAAAATATCATCTTTACTTAGCATTTGAGAAAACAGGCAGGAAGGAAAAATTTGTTCCAAGGATTCATGGCAAATCTGCTAACAGAACCAGAAAAAAGAAACCAGCTTCTTGACTCTTGGATCATGGCTTCTAGCTTCAGTAAAAATAGGTGAGAAAGATTATTACTGAGTGGCCTTAGGGGATGAGGAAGTCTCATTGCTCTGACTGGAAAGTGATGTCCTTGCAAGAGAAGGATCATGATTATAAATATAAAGCAAATATGAAAAATGAGCCTCTCCTTTGGCAGTTCTCTAAAAATAGATGCTACCTTTCCTCAAAGACCAAATTCCCGGAATCAAGTTTTTCCTCAGTTTACAGAGAGTAATAAACTACCGTGTGCCAGTTCAGCAGGGCATCAGTACTTTTGTTGCAATATGTTTTTCTAAGATGGTGCACACCTCAAGCTAACTGAACTCTTTGATAGGTTAATATTTATTTATTTATTTATTTATTTATTTATATGTTTTTGCGGTACGCGGGCCTCTCTCTGTTGTGGCCTCTCCCGTTGCGGAGCACAGGCTCCGGACGCGCAGGCTCAGCGGCCATGGCTCACGGGCCCAGCCGCTCTGCAGCACGTGGGATCTTCCCGGACCGGGGCGCGAACCTGTGTCCCCTGCATCGGCAGGCGGACTCTCAACCACTGCGCCACCAGGGAAGCCCTGATAGGTTAATATTTATACATTCTCCCTTTTGACAGGAGAAAACAGTGTAATTTAACCTGGACAATTAAACATCCAAAATTTTGTACTTTCCCTTAATTATCTGTTCAATTCTAGTGAAACAAAATGTGTATAATAATAATCTCAATGATTACAGCTTTATGGAGCTCATACTTTTCATTATGCCTGTGTGATATTCAATGCCCAGATGTGCAAAAAAGTAAAACATGTGGGCTGTGCTCTTATGCACTCTACCTGTGTCACAACTTGCTCTAATATATTACCTTCCAAGTTAAGGGGATCTTAAGCTTGAGACTTAGGAAATATAACAAAGGATTAATTGAGAATCAATGGACTGACCAATTGGAATGCTACCTATACAGTTAATTATGCAGTTAACTTGAACAAGTTATATCTGTAAACTATAAATAAAAAATAGTAGAGTTCTGGTTTTAACTTATTATTATTCTTCACTTAGAACTAATGAACTTTTGTTGAATGTGACTAAGGTAATTGCCTCTGTTCTGGCCCAGATTTCTCTCCTTTACTTATACAGATACTATTCATCTTCTGTGAATTCTGTTCTCTTTCAATCCCACACTAGTTGGTGAGAAATGACTCTTCCTAGTGTGAAGGTCTTTATAATTGTCACTATTATTCTCTATCAATTTACAAGGACTCAAAGTTCCCACTTGAACTGTACTTACACAGTTCCAGCTATTTCTACTCTTGGCGTTATATGATGATTTTCTTCCTTCCAGATATTGTGGTAACGCCTCCATGTTATGTGAGATTGTCAACAATTTGTATTGGTCTACAGAATTATTCTGTTAGACTAACTCCAGACTTTGGCTTTGTCTTATTTAACTTGACAGAGTGAGATGAGTTTTATCTGGCTCCAGCTTTTGTCAAGAAGAGTGAATTACTGAATTCTCCCACCCAACAAAAGGCTACTTCCCACGCCTCCCTTGTGACACCATCAGACGGAACCTCTTGCTGCAGGAGCATAAACCCACAAATACACAGGCTACATATATACATTCTCGCCTTTCTTGGTTTTTGGTCAACCTCAAATACCTCTTTATTTTATTAGGAAGGTATCTTTCCTTATCATATGATATCTAATATTTATACTAATTAAACTCTTTTGAGGAAAATAATCAGGTGAACATGTGTGCAATTTGTTAAAAGAAGTCACCTCCCCAAAATAAAATGAAACAAACAGAGTAATGAGAGTCTGAGCCTGCACTCAATTTTTCACCCTCAAGACTATAAGGTTTACATGAAAAAGAATTTCTTTTATTATCACACATTCATGGCAGACCAAATAACTTTCTTCATGATGATCTTCATAGCAGCTTCTAGAACATATTTTCCAAAACCTTCAGAGAAATTGTTTTAATCTATCTTGAATGGCTCAAGTGAGGACTTGCTGGAAATAAGGTGCTACATTCGATGATCTCTAAAAACTTTGCTATTACAGATGATCATTTTAAAACTTGAATTTTAGAGTGAGCTTATATGATATAATGCAATACCAATCTCTGATGAAGTAAACCCATATCTAGTTTTAATTGTGACCACATAAAAAATTACTTCAAAGAAAGTAATAACCTTTATTATTCACAGTCCCTGTGTGTTCAAAAGAGGTGGTTTGGACTTCCCTGGTGGTGCAGTGGTTAAGAATCTGCCTGCCAGTGCAGGGGACAGGGGTTCGAGCCCTGGTCTGGGAAGATCCCACATGCCACGGAGCAACTGAGCCCGTGCGCCACAACTACTGAGGCTGCGCTCTAGAACTCACGAACCACAACTACTCAGCCCTCGTGCCACAACTACTGAAGCCTGCGCACCTAGAGTTCATGCTCCACAGCAAGAGAAGCCACTGCGATGAGAAGCCTGCGCACCGCAGCGAAGAGTACCCCTCGCTCATGGCAACTAGAGAAAGCCCGCATGCAGCAATGAAGACCAAATGTAGCCAAAAATAAATAAAAATAAATAAAGTTTAAAAAAACTTTATAAGAAGAGATGGTTTGCTGGGTGGTTCTGTCTCAGAGTCTCTTGTGAGGTTGCGATCAAACTGTTGGCTGAAGACATCTGCTTCTGAGATGGCTCACTCATATAGCTGGCAAGTTGATGCTGGCTGTTAACAGGAAGTCTCATTTCCTCACCATATAGACCTCTCCATAGTACTGCTTGAGTTTTCTCACAACATGGTGCTGGCATCCCGAACAGCAAGGGATCCAAGGGAACATGGTGGAGGTGTTCATGTTTTTCATAACCCAGTCATGGAAGTTCATCATTTCCACCATATTCTAGTGCATTGTATGTACAATATAATAGGGGACCATCAAGGGTATGAATTTTGGAGTCTGGAGGTAAATACATCTATCTATAAGGATCTGTGGATATATCTCCCATATGTATTTAGCACATCTGTTAAGGTTTTCAAACTGAAATTAAAAGTATGGTACAAAAAATATTTTTTCCCTTGTATTGTTATAAGAGATTCACTTCTTGTGGCTAAACATGACGCCTTTGTTTAAAAATTTTTATTTAAAAAGGGAATTATAGTTTTTATTTCTTTAACTTTCTACACTATGATCATAGAAATTAGATGATTAACTTCATCAAAATATTTTAATTGCCTATATTTGAGTCTGAAGATTAATTCAAATGACCACATAGTTTAAACCTGAAATATAATTTGTCAGTATAATTCTTTTTTTCAGCCTTCACTATATTAAACAAATGCTAGTGAACTAAGCAATTTCATTTATGTCTTAAAGATGCCTTATTGACTTGTAAGGAGTAACTTATAAACCACGAGATTTGGACTCAAAATATTTGCTCTGTGCTCTATACCAATACTTTTCATACACATCACTTGGGGATATTGTTAAAATGCAGATTCTGAGTCAATAGAGCTGGAGTAGAGCCTGAGATCCTGCATTTCTAATAAGATCCGAAGGGTCAATGATGCCGTTGTTCCTCTGACCACATGCTAAGTGGTAGTGTTGTATGCAGTGGAGGTTCCTTTGAAATAATTTTTATTATAACAATATTTGCTCGTTATACGAATTCAGAATACACAGGGTTTCTTAGCTTAGGCTTATATCTAAACCATTCCAAAGTGGAAAGAAAAATCTTCTGAATATCTTCCATAGGAAATTTCAACCATCCTCTGCCCTTAAATATTTTTTTCCAAATAGAACTTGGAATTTATGTCATTTCTTATTTCTAACCTCATCTACTAATTTTAATAGAGAAGAAAGACAGTGTTATAGTATTAGATGTGTTAGATCTCTAGTAAATATTTTTTCATTATAACATAGCGATTTCATATGCTTACACATATTTTGACTTAACCCTTACTTTCTCCTCTTCAGGATGATGTATCTTAGAATCTAATTATTGCAATACTTTCCCCCATTACTCTGTACTCAGGCTTTGACTCTTGGGTCATTCCTGCCTTTATGCCATGCCATGCCATGGGCCATATTGTTGTCCAGGTCATTTAGATTTCCTAAATGTCTGAAGCAGTTCTTGCTTTACTAACGTGCTCTAATTCTCTCTACCTCCAGCCTGGTCCTTATGGACATAATTCTGTTTGGGGCCATGACTAACAGAGTATATCCTATTTTAGGAAATTTGCTTACCTTTAAACATTTATAAGTCACTTTCTGAAGACCAAGTGAATCAGGATTTTTAGTTGTAGGAAACAAAGTCTGACTGCCTACCTAAGGGAAATATTAGGTTTATTGGAAAAATTTGAGTCATTCACAGATTGTAAGAGAAAGGAACAATTTGGCCTACATAAAGCTGACTTTTAACTATCCCTATAACTTCTTGTCACCTACTGAAGACTCAAAGCTCCCAATGTCTGCCCTCTGACTGCACCATGGCAATGAGAGGAGCTGTAGACATAGATACCGCCCCTATCAACTCTACATCCAGTACAGAAATGCATTCATATAAGGAAATCAAGATGCTAATAGAAAAAAGAGAGAGAGGACTTGATGCTGGGTAGAAAAAATGTAAAATGTCCACTATCTCCACAACAGGTAGAGCTTAAAAATGGCAGTCGTATCCTGACATTGCTCTCAGATTATCTCGAGTACCCTCTCCACACTGGATTAAAAACCCATGTGCAGCAATAACCTAAGATACCTTATTTGTCTCAGCTTTTTGCCTCTCTGGATTATACTTCCCCTGAAGGCAAAACAGAAAAAATGAGCAGCTCAGATTTTAAAAGATGCTATAATGCACTCACCTCCCATAAAATTCTGCTTCGCCAAAGGAGGTTACAAACTTCAAACCATCATTTTCATTTGTAAGTTATAGAATAGATTACTATTCTGGGAGAAATGAGCTGAGTCAATGCTTAATTGAAAATAGGTGTTCATAGGCAAGTGTCACTAATAGCTGAGGGAAATATGGAAGAGAATTATATGGTGATTTGGAGAAAAAATCTAAACATCTATCAAAGCATGCTGAACTAATTTGAAATGTGGGCTTTTTGTATGACATGTTGCAATGAGCTTGTCAAATCTGAGGTTAAAGGGATAGTCCCCCACAAAATTGCGCTTACTTCGGAAACCAGCCACAAGTTTGGGGGTCAGGAGGCCACCCTTAATTCTGACCAGCTAGCTGCAAATTCGGGAGTTCTCATTACCCTCTTAGGTTCAATAATTGGCTAGAATAACTCACAGAACTCAGGAAAATGCTATATTTGTAATGATAGTTTTATTATGGCAAAAGGATATGTCGACTAAAAAAAATACGCAACCTAAAAGTTGAGAGTTATGTTTTATTTGATGATCTTTCTGAGCATTATAGCCTGGGAATCAGCCTCTCAGATAGCTCTGAGGAATTATTCCAAAGAAGTAAGGGAGGAGCCAGGATATATAAGTTTTTACTAAAAAAACAAAACAAAACAAAAACTCATATAGTCTAAAATCAAAAGATTACTGCTAATCACAAAAAAGAAAACAGACATTTCGAGGTAATGATTTTAGTGCTTTTCTGTGTATAGGAAGTTGCAAGAGTCTGGGCTCATTGAAAGTATTCCTTTGATATGCATCTTAGCTATCTAGGGCCAGTGTCCCATTTTTCTCATCCTGAATGCTCCTCAGCGTGCACAGCTGGGGAGCTTCAGTGGCTGACAGCTTGATGGCAGGCAACATTCTTTTGTCTGCAGATGTAAGTTAGAACCAGGCAAAGAAAGAGACACATAGGGTAAGATCTAGGAGGGTTCCATGTCCTCAGGAAACATCAATTTCCCAGCACGTTGATGTATGACAATACACAGAGTATTGCCAACTACGAAAACTCACCTGAGCTTCCGCGTCCTAACTTTTCATTCGGTTTCATTACATAGGCAAAATTGATTGACTCACTGGCCATATGGTTGAAGTCAATCTGCCGCTCTTTTTCCCTCCCCAGTGGTTGGGTTGATAACACATGTTCAAAACCCCAACCATCTAATCACACTCTTTGTCTTTCTGACATGGCCACCCTACTGAATCATCCATTACTAACACTAATCACATTAGTGTAAACTACGGAGGGGCCCACCATGAGTCACCTCATTAGCATAAACTATCAGGTGTTATTTTAGGGGCCACTATGAATAATAAAGACACCCCAGTGACTCAGGAAATTTCAAGCATTTAGAGGCTACCTCCTAGGAACCAGGGACAAAGGCCAGCCTTATTCTTTATTATACATGTCTATGATTATTTTAACATAGATAATATTTCCATGGTTTAAATCTTAGCTCAAATGCTCTGGAAGGGGAAAGAACTCCAGCACAATAGTTGAATGGATCTCTGGGATCCCTGCATAGAAGCTTATATTAACTATAGAGCCACATATCTGACATCTTTCAATAATGTAGGAAAACTGCTAGATTATCCCCTGAATCACTCTGTACACATTATTTTTGTTGTAATAGAACCAAAAAAAAGTCTTTTTAGTTTTCTGCAAAATAAATATACAAATGGGAACTGCTCCTTTGCTTTAAAATTTAGATGGATGAAAAACAGACATGAATTTAGGTAACTTAATGAAGAACCATCTAGAAAAATCCAGAAACAGCAACAGCATCTTAGATAATGAAGACTTGAAAACAGGAAATTTTCTGCTGCATGATGAAAGCATCTCTTACTGAAAATCCTCTCATATTATGGAGAGAGAAATGTGAGTCAACAGGGATAATAGCAAATATTTTAACCTTTTAATCTTTTCTTTTTTCTTATCTGAAAGCAACTCTATAAGTAGTAGTTTTTTGTCGTCTCCAAAATTAAAACATAGCTTAAGCCTAAATGCTAAATTTTCAAATCTGCAGGTTAATGTGAACTCAGAAAATGTGTGCTCATTTTGTTTTAAAGTCACACTGTCACCTAGTGGTTTCTAATATGCAAAATTTGAGCAAAGAATACTAATGGCTTATTTGAGCAATTCTCTGACGTATACAAAATAAATACAAGACTATTTTGTCTTTATAACATCTGAAAGATGCTTTATATCTTTGGATACCATTATAAATGACTCATAAATTATTTTTATTGGAGCACGTGGTTTCTTCTCACAGACATATGCAGGGTATGAAAAAGAGCAAATAATGGAGAATACATTACAGTGAAATATTTGGTGAATTTACCTGGTTTCCCTAAATTTTTAACATAGTGGTTGTATAAACCAGCTTGAATTATAGTGCCAAAGTTTCTTATCTGCTCTAACAAAATACTTGGTTAATATGTAGCTAAAAAAACTTGGAGTTCTCCTTCCCCACTCCTTCTCTGCTTTCAGTCAACTTTTCCTTACTCCTTTCATCAGAAGGAACAAAGACACCTAAGTGCCTGACACATAGTGGATTCTTCATACATAATTAAGATAAAAGTGGTCCTTGGCTAAATGTCATAGCCTAGGCTCAGAGAATAAAAATTAAAATTAATATTTTTCTGCTAATGAATCAAGAATCTAGTTCTTGCCAAACTCACAAGAAAAGCCTATTTCTTTTGAGTTTCATCTGGAGGAAGAAATATTACATTCCATCTTTAATATCAATTAAAAGACTTTCTTTTCTTTTTGTATTTAGTGAAGGTCTTTGGTATGTAATGTTTGGCATTTTAAAGTAGGTTGCAGAATATCTGGGCTTTCTGGGAGAATCAGAGCACACCTTATTATGGTGAATTCTAAATCAACCTAAAAACTACATCAGCAGTGTGTACACCTATGACCTGCTGTAATATTCATGGGAATCAGTTTATCTGCATGGTGATTGCCTAATGATTTGTGTATTTATATACATCTGTCTGGTAATTAGAAGAGATTATCTTCATGTAACTAAACAACTGAGAAAAATGTTAATAGCTGACAGAGAACACACAACAGGGCCCACAAACTCTATTTTCCAGTAATGTTTATGTTCTTATATTTAATAAAATCCTAGAAAAAATTCACAGTGCTGGGAACTGTGATAACTACAGCATGGGATTGGTTAGGAGCCCTTGATTTCAGAGTTCCATGGTGTCTGCTGTAAACACTCAAAGCATATTAGAAGTCTAGCCAATTCTGACTTGATCTAGATGTAGGAGAGGAGATGTTTGTTATAGGATTCAGAAATTTTCTCTGGTGAAAATAGTTGTTCACTCTGAATGTAGGTTAACCGCATCATGTCATTTGAATATTAAAAAAAAAGTAGTAGTATTTATGGAAAAACTTTATTTTGGGATGGAAAATTAAAGGAATCACTTTTACCCAGTATATGTTTAATATTATGTACATATACAGTATTCAGAGACCCACAAAAGTAACAGAAATGCTTACTGGTTTACTTAAGATAAAGCTCTCCTATGGATCTCAGATGTAAAAGTATAAAAATACCAGTTTCATACAGAAGTATAACAATCATTCAGGTAATCTAAGTTTTGGAAGAAAGTATTAATATCTTCTCACAGTTATTAAAAATTTTAAAAATCCCACATATCAGCCAGAAGAAATGCTGACTTTTTTCAGTTTTAATCAAACATCCAGTGAGTTATGGTAGTTAGAGCAGATTGTACACTTCAAAAAATTTTAGACACGTGAAACGTAATTACTTTAGAGGGATCAAATCAAATGGTAAGATGCTCTCCACGTACCTGCCACCCCACCTGATCTGAATAGAAGTATTCAGAGCATGCTTACATAAGGTCATTGAAAGTTAGATGATGGTGGTGCGGTCATACCCCTGTTTAGTACTGTGAACCATGGGCAGCAAAGAAGATGTAAGAATTAACCAACATGAAGTTTGCTAATTGGTTGCAGAGACATTCTCCCCATAAGATCCATAAAAACAGAGACTTATAACAATGAGTATTTGTTATTGAATGAGTGCCAAGAGACTAAATGTGGTAAATGTAGGATTGCTATGGATTTTTACAGTGTACCTACCTATTTGCAGAAGAGCAGTAAAATACTATCTTTTTGTTATTTATATAATAAGTATATATGTACATATGTGTACACACACACACACACTCTATGTGCTGGGTACTATTCTAAATGTTTTCCAAATATTAATGCACTTAAGGCAAATATGTGTACTTAAATAATGCCACAAATAATTACTACCAAAATGTTGTTGGCCAGAAGAATTTTAGTGCTCTGCCTTGAATATTACAGAGTCCAGGTTGGGTTTTCATGACCCTGATTATGACTAATATTATTAAAGTCTTAGTATAAGTCAAAATAACATGCTCTTCGTCAAGTACTTAATCTAACAGTTGGGATCCAGTCAAAAGCCACTCATTATATTAACAAAGATTTTCATATAAATAATTTTGAACTAAGTATTGAAGACTGAAAGACAAGAAAACACTAGCATATTGTAAAAGTAAACTACAGAGGAAAAAAAAAGAACTATAAAACAAGCAGCTATCCCATCCCATCCCTTCTTAGGGCTCAGGGAACAAAGAGAAGTGGGAATTATTAAAACCTGCAGAGCTCAGACCTCTGAGTGCTGCCGCTGGTGCTGATGGCTCTAAGGGGGCAGCATGAGGCTGGCTTTTTAAAGTGGTAGAAAACAGAAACTGAATTGCTGCTGGGGTGAAGTATGGCTGGGGTGACACTTGGGGAACCAGAAAGGAAAGGGCAAACACGCGGAAAACTGCCTGAAGCAGTCCCTCCTCTCGCCTCCAGCCTCCCGGGCTTCCTCTAATGCCCCTCACGCAAAGAGAAGAGCCGTTTCCTGAATTCCAGCCCTAGTATTCCAAAACTAAGAACAGTGGATTGAGACTGAGAGAGAATACCTTCATAAGCGACTCAGGGTCTTTTAACATAAGAGAGGATTCACTTCTCCCTAACCTCTCTCGTATTAAGATGTGAATGCATGTGCTCTGATTCATTTCTCTGAGAAGAGGCAAAGGACCTCCTTAATATCATCACCTTAATTCCTGGAAACATTCATTAAGTCATAGTTGACATCTTACTTGGTGCTCTTTGTATCGCTTGCACAGCACATAATGTTCTTAACATGTTAATATTAGTTGAATGAATGAATTTGTAAAAGTATATTCCCAGCATAACTCTGACTCCTAAATTCTCTTTAAACAATGAATTTTTCATCCCTTTTGATCACCGAGCTAGGTTATAAATATTTATACCATAAAAACTATAGCAGCACAGCAATACAAATTCTGAATGTCAGAAGTTCTTGTCCTTCATTAAGACAGTTAACATAGATTTTGCTTATTATTCTCTCAAATTCCAGAGAGACACAAGGAAAGAAATTAAAACTCTCCTCCTTTGATTTCTTCTTGGATTGAATCTACCTTATTGAAACCCCAGTGATGCTTCAAGCTACTCTTTGGCTTTTCTGTTTTGCACAAAAGATGTAAGCGTACTATTCAGCCTTCGTAGGAAAGGAATGAGAGATTATCTTTGCTTATTTTTGGCTTCACTCTCCTCAATTCATCCTCATCTCCCTTGGGTGCTGTAACACTGCCCAGGTACAAGGAGCTCAACCATGTGCTGTAAAGGAGTTATTTTAGAGATAGTTCTATAAAGTATCTGTGGAAAGAAAGATCTAACATCTACAGAATTTCATTCAGCTTGCCTATTTACATGCTTAGCTTTCTATCTGGTTTGTAACATTCATTGTGTCATCACTGAATATTCTTTTCCAAAAGCAGTTGACACACACTTGAGTATGAAATACAAAGAGAGAGCTGACTCATTGAAACAGTGGCCTTTAAAAACTTTTTTTCACAAAATATTTGAAAGGGAGATGAAAAAATCTGTTATTATCATGGCAATTTTTCAAGTTCTCCAAGTCTTTCTCATATTTAAGGATATTATTTTGTAGTCACTTCAGGAATTGAAATCTTTTTGCAAGAAATTTTGTTAAATATTAGAAAAGCAGTCCAGCTCTAAAGAACATGTATAAACACATTTTAATGCATTGTGTAGTCAATCTAATATTTAAACCCAGCCATCCATTTCATTTTACAAACCATATGTTTATTATTTTTCCTGACATTAATTGCATTATTAGGGGATTATGGAGAAGTGTATTTGTCATTTGTTTATAACCTTTTTGAGGGTTCACCAGAAGTATGCTTGTACAATTAAAGACCAATTCCTGCTCACCAGGCTGTTTACAATATAAGAAGAAATGGAAGGTCAGAGTCTTGGTAGTATAATCCCATGGGTGGTTCCTTAACTTTCAATAGAAACTAGTTTAACTTTATATTACCCTTAGGATTTAAACAAAACAAAATATTAGCTTTAAAATCTAGAGCTGATTCTAAATCAATGCTGCCCTGTGCCCTTGAGGATGTTTAGTAGGACTCCTGGCCTTTATCCATTAGATCCCTCTTGCACCTCACAAGTTGTGACACCAAAAATGTACCCTGAGGGGCAACACCTCCCCAGTTAAGAACATACTGCCCTTAGCTCTTGACTATTTCTCTTCCATTCTATTTTTCTCTTTTCTTGTCCCTGCTTTTGTGGCCAATTATGGCATATAGGGATCAGATGAGTTTCTTTCTCATTAGGTTGCTTACTCTGGAAGATTGACCTAGAGTTAATCACAAGGCAGACCTAGTTTAGAGACAGTGAGATAGCTCTTTCTGGAAATAATGGTTGCCTGGTTATTTGAATCATGCTAGCCTATAGTATGACGGTGATATTAAGGATGCACCATCTTCTAAACATCCGGTACTTAAAGCTGTTTGTTCTGAGAGTGGTGGCGGGAGAAATCATTCAGTAAGATTGAGTGTTGTGAATTTTCACTAGAGTCTTTTATTTTTTATAAAATTAGCACCTTGTTAATGATTAAATGTGTCCTTCATCCATTTACTGTATAATAATTATTTACTATTTAACAATATAATTTAATAATTTAATAACATAATTTGTATTTAATTATAATAATGTGACATGAAGAAATCAGACACTTAAGATCAGTTTCATTAATTTTGAGTCACTACCATTATTTTTATTTATTTCTTTTCACTTTTTATTTTATTTTTTTTTAACATCTTTATTGGAGTATAATTGCTTTACAATGGTCTGTTAGTTTCTGCTTTATAACAAAGTGAATCAGTTATACATATACGTATGTTCCCATATCTCTTCCCACTAGCTACTCCCTCCCTCCCACCCTCCCTATCCCAACCCTCTAGGTGGTCACAAAGCACCGAGTTGATCTCCCTGTGCTTTGCGGCTGCTTCCCACTAGCTATCTATTTTATGTTTCGTAGTGTATATATGTCCATGCCACTCTCTCTCTTTGTCACAGCTTACCATTCCCCCTCCCCATATCCTCAAGTCCATTCTCTAGTAGGTCTGTGTCTTTATTCCCATCTTGCCCCTAGGTTCTTCATAACCTTTTGTTTTTCTTAGATTCCATATATATGTGTTAGCATATGGTATTTGTTTTTGTCTATCTGACCTACTTCCCTCTGTATGACAGACTCTAGGTCCATCCACCTCATTACAAATAACTCAATTTCCTTTCTTTTTATGGCTGAGTAATATTCCATTGAATATATGTGCCACATCTTCTTTATCCATTCATCTGTTGATGGACATTTAGGTTGCTTCCATGTCCTGGCTATTGTAAATAGAGCTGCAATGAACATTGCGGTACATGACACTTTTTGAATTACGGTTTTCTCAGGGTATATGCCCAGTAGAGGGACTGCTGGGTCATATGGTAGTTCTATTTGTAGTTTTTTAAGGAACCTCCATACTGTTCTCCATAGTGGCTGTATCAATTTACATTTGCACCAACAGTGCAGAGGGTTCCGTTTGCTCCACACCCTCTCCAGCATTTATCGTTTGTAGATTTTTTGATGATGGCCATTCTGACCGGTTTGAGATGATATCTAATTGTAGTTTTGATTTGCATTTCTCTAATGATTAATGATGTTGAGCATTCTTTCATGTGTCTGTTGGCAATCTGTATATCTTCTTTGGAGAAATGTCTATTTAGGTCTTCTGCCCATTTTTGGATTGGGTTGTTTGTATTTTTGATTTTAGCTGCATGAGCTGCTTGTAAATTTTGGAGATTAATCGGTTGTCAGTTGTTTCACTTGCAAATATTTTCTCCCATTCTGAGGGTTGTCTTTTGGTCTTGTTTATGGTCTCCTTTGCTATGCAAAAGCTTTTAAGTTTCATCTGGTCCCATTTGTTTATTTTTGTTTTTATTTCCATTTCTCTAGGAGGTGGATCAAAAACGATCTTTCTGTGATTTATGTCATAGACTCTTCTGCCTATGTTTTCCTCTAAGAGTTTGATAGTGTCTGGCCTTACATTTAGCTCTTTAATCAATTTTGAGTTTATTTTTGTGTATAGTGTTAGGGAGTGTTCGAATTTCATACTTTTACATGTACCTGTCCAGTTTTCCCAGCACCACTTATTGAAGAGGCTGCCTTTCCTCCACTGTATATTCTTGCCTCCTTTATCAAAGATAAGGTGACCATATGTGCGTGGGGTTATCTCTGGGCTTTCTATCCTGTTCCATTGATTTATATTTCTGTTTTTGTGTGGGACTATACTGTCTTGATTACTGTAGCTTTGCAGTATAGTCTGAAGTCAGGGAGCCTGATTCCTCCAACTCCATTTTTCTTTCTCAACATTGCTTTGGCTATTCGGGGTCTTTTGCGTTTCCATACAAATTGTGAAATTTTTTGTTTTAGGTCTGTGAAAAATGCCAGTAGTAGTTTGATAAGGATTGCATTGAATCTGTTGATTGCTTTTGAGTAGTACACCCATTTTCACAATGTTGATTCTTCCAACCCAACAACATGGTATATCTCTCCATCTATTTTTATCACCTTTAATTTCTTTCATCAGTGTCTTATAATTTTCTGCATACAGGTTTTTCGTCTCCTTAGGTAGGTTTATTCCTAGATATTTTATGCTTTTTGTTGCAATGGTAAATGGGAGTGTTTGCTTGATTTCACTTTCAGATTTTTCATCATTACTGTATAGGAATGCAAGAGATTTCTGTGCATTAATTTTGTATCCTGCTACTTTCCCAAATTCATTGATTAGTTCTAGTAGTTTTCTGGTAGCATATTTAGGACTCTCTATGTGTAGTATCATGTCATCTGCAAACACTGACAGGTTTACTTCTTCTTTTCCGATTTGGATTCATTTTATTTATTTTTCTTCTCTGATTGCTGTGGCTAAAACTTCCAAAACTATGTTGAATAAGAGTGGTGAGAGTGGGCAACCTTGTCTTGTTCCTGATTTTAGTGGAAATAGTTTCAGTTTTTCACCATTGAGGATGATGTTGGCTGTGGGTTTGTCATATATTGCCTTTATTATGTTGAGGAAAGTTCCCTCTATGCCTACTTTCTGCAGGGTTTTTATCATAAATGGGTGTTGAATTTTGTCAAAAGATTTCTCTGCATTGATTGAGATGATCATATGGTTTTTCTCCTTCAGTTTTTTAATACGGTGTATCACATTGATTGATTTGGGTATATCAAAGAATCCTTGCATTCCTGGGGTAAACCCCACTTGATCATGGTATATGATCCTTTTAATGTGCTGTTGGATTCTGTTTGCTAGTATTTTGTTGAGGATATTTGCATCTATGTTTGTCAGTGATATTGGCCTGTAGTTTTCTTGTTTTGTGGCATCTTTGTCTGGTTTTGGTATCAGGGTGATGGTGGCCTTCTAGAATGAGTTTGGGAGTGTTCCTCCCTCTGCTATGTTTGGAAGAGTTTGAGAAGGATAGGTGTTAGCTCTTCTCTAAATGTTTGATAGAATTCGCCTGTGAAACCATCTGGTCCTGGGCACTTGTTTGCTGGAAGATTTTTAATCACAGTTTCAATTTCAGTGCTTGTGATTGGTATGTTCATATTTTCTATTTCTTCCTGGTTCAGTCTCGGAAGGTTGTGCATTTCTAAGAATTTGTCCATTTCTTCCAGGTTATCCATTTTATTGGCATAGAATTTCTTGTAGTAATCTCTTATGATCCTTTGTATTTCTGCAGTGTCCGTTGTTACTTCTCCTTTTTCATTTCTAATTCTGTTGATTTCAGTCTTCTCCCTTTTTTTCTTGATGAGTCTGGCTAATGGTTTATCAATTTTGTTTATCTTCTCAAAGACCCAGCTTTTAGTTATATTGATCTTTGGTATCATTTCCTTCATTTCTTTTTCATTTATCTCTGATCTGATCTTTATGATTTCCTTCCTTCTGCTAGCTTTGGGGTTTTTTTGTTCTTCTTTCTCTAATTGCTTTAGGTGTAAGGTCAGATTGTTTATTTGAGATGTTTCTTGTTTCTTAAGGAAGGATTGTATTGCTATAAATTTCCGTCTTAGAACTGCTTTTGCTGCATCCCATAGTATCTGGGTCATCATGTTTTCATTGTCATTTGTTTCTAGGTATTTTTAAATTTCCTCTTTGATTTCTTCAGTGATCTCTTAGTTATTAAGTAGTGTACTGTTTAGCCTCCATATGCTTGTATTTTTTACAGATTTTTTCCTATAATTGATATCTAGTCTCATAGCATTGTGGTTGGAGATGATACTTGATATGATTTCAATTTTCTTAAATTTACCAAGGCTTGATTTGTAACCCAAGATGTGATCTATCCTGGAGAATGTTCCATGAGCACTTGAGAAGAATGTGTATTCTGTTGTTTTTGGATGGAATGTCCTATAAATATCAATTAAGTCCATCTTGTTTAATGTATCATTTAAAGCTTGGGTTTCTTTGTTTATTTTCATTTTGGATGATCTGTCCATTGGTGAAAGTGGGATGTTAAAGTCCCCTACTATGATTGTGTTACTCTTGATTTCCCCTTTTATGGCTGTTAGTATTTCCCTATGTATTGAGGTGCTCCTATGTTGGGTGCATAAATATTTACAATTGTTACATCTTCTTCTTGAATTGGTCCCTTGATCATTATGCAGTGTCCTTCTTTGTCTCTTGTAATAGTCTTTATTTTAACGTCTATTTTCTCTGATATGAGAATTGCTACTCTAGATTTCTTCTGAGTTCCATTTGCAAAGAATATCTTTTTCCATCCCCTCACTTTCAGTGTGTATGTGTCCCTAGGTCTGAAGTTGGTCTATTGTAAACAGCATATATACGGGTCTTGTTTTTTAACCTATTCAGCCAGTCTATATTTTGGTTGGAGCATTTAATCCATTTACATTTAAGGTAATTATCGATATGTATGTTCCTATTTCCATTTTTTAATTGTTTTGGGTTTGTTATTGTAGGTCTTTTCCTTCTGTTGTGTTTCCTTCCTAGAGACGTTCCTTTAGCATTCGTTGTAAAGCTGGTTTGGTGGTGCTGAATTCTGTAAGCTTTTGTTTGTCTGTAAAGGTTTTAATTTCTCCATCAAATCTGAATGAGATCCTTGCTGGGTAGAGTAATCTTGGTTGTAGGTTTTTCTCATCCATCACTTTAAATATATCCGTCCACTCCCCTTAGCTTACAGAGTTTCTGCTGAAAGATCAGCTGTTAACCTTACGGGGATTCCCTTGTGCTTTATTTGTTGTTTTTCCCTTGCTGCTTTTTATATTTTTTCTTTGTATTTAATTTTTGATAGTTTGATTAATATGTGTCTTGGCGTGTTTCTCCTTGGATTTATCCTGTATGGGACTCTGTTTACTTCCTGAACTTGATTAACTATTTCCTTTCTCATATTAGAGAAGTTTTCAACTATAATATTTTCAAATATTTTCTCAGTCCGTTTCTTTTTCTCTTCTTCTTCTGGGACCCCTATAATTCGAATGTTGGTGCATTTAATGTTGTCCCAGAGTTGTCTGAGACTGTCCTCAGTTCTTTTCATTCTTTTTTCTTTCTTCTGCTCTGCTGTAGTTATTTCCAATATTTTATCGTCCAGGTCACTTATCCATCTTTCTGCCTCAGTTATTCTGCTATTGATCCCTTCTAGAGAATTTTTAATTTCATTTATTGTGTTGTTCATCACTGTTTGTTTGCTCTTTAGTTCTTCTAGGTCCTTGTTAAAAGTTTCTTGTATTTTCTCCATTCTATTTCCAAAATTTTGGATCATCATTACTATCATTATTCTGAATTCTTTTTCAGGTAGACTGCCTATTTCCTCTTCATTTGTTAGGTCTGGTGGGTTTTTACCTTGCTCCTTCATCTGCTGTGTGTTTTTCTGTCTTCTCATTTTGCTTAACTTACTGTGTTTGGGGTCCTTTTTGCAGGCTGCAGGTTTGTAGTTCCCGTTGTTCTCGGTGTCTGTCCCCAGTGGTAAGGTTGGTTCAGTGGGTTATGCAGGCTTCCTGGTGGAGTGGACTAGTGCCTGTTTTTTGGTAGATGAGGCTGGATCATGTCATACTGGTGGGCAGGTCCAGGTCTGGTGGTGTGTTTTGGGATGTCTGTTGCCTTATTATGATTTTAGGCAGCCTCTCTGCTAATGGGTGGTGTTGTGCTCGTGTCTTGCTAATTGTTTGGCATAGAGTGTCCAGCACTGTAGCTTGCTGGTCGTTGAGTGAAGCTGGGTCTTGGTATTGAGAAATGAGATCTCTGGTAGATTTTCGCCGTTTCATATTACATGGAGCTGGTGGTCTCTTGTGGACCAGTGTCCTGAAGTTGGCTCTCCCACCTCAGAGGCAGAACCCTGACCCCTGGCTGGAGCACCAAGAGCCTGTCGTCCACACGGCTCACAATAAAAGGGAGAAAAAATAGGAAGAATATAAAATAAAATAAAGTAAAATAAAGTTATTAAAATAAACAATTATTAAGAAAAAAATTTTAAAAAGTAAAAAAAATAAAAAAACGGACAGACAGAATCCTAGGACAAATGGTAAAAACAAAGCTATACAGACAGAATCACACACAGAAGCATACACATAGATACTCACAAAAAGAGAAAAAGGGAAAAAAAATATATATCTTTGCTCCCAAAGTACACTTCCTCAATTTGAGATGATTCGTTGTCTATTCAGGTATTCCACAGATGCAGGGTACATCAAGTTGATTGTGCAGATTTAATCCGTTGCTCCTGAGGCTGCTGGGAGAAATTTCCCTTTCTCTTCTTTGTTCACACAGCTCCCGGGGTTCAGCTTTGGATATGGACCCGCCTCTTCGTGTATGTTGCCTGAAGGCATCTGTTCTTCGCTCAGACAGGAAGGTGTTAAACCAGCAGCTGATTAGGGGCCTCTGGCTCACTCAGGCTGGGGGGAGGGAGGGGTATGGATGCGGGGCGAGCCTGCAGCGGCAGAGGCTGGCATGACGTTGCACCAGCCTGAGGCGCGCCATATGTTCTCCTGGCAAAGTTGTCCCCGGATCACGGGACCCTGGCAGTGGTGGGCTGCACAGCCTCCTCTCAAGGGAGGTGTGGAGAGCGACCTGTGCTCGCACACAGGCTTCTTGGTGGCAGCAGCAGCAGCCTTAGCATCCCATGCCCGTCTCTGGGATCTGCGCTGATAGCAGTGGCTCGCGCCCGTCTCTGGAGCTCCTTTAAGCAGTGCTCTTAATTCCCTCTCCTCTTGCACCAGGAAACAAAGAGGCAAGAAAAAGTCTCTTGCCTCTTCGGTAGGTCCAGACTTTTTCCTGGACTCCCTCCCTGCTAGCTGTGGTGCACTAGCCCCCTTCAGGCTGTGTTCAGGCCGCCAACCCCAGTCCTCTCCCTGGGATCCAACTGAAACCCGAGCCTCAGCTCCCAGCCCCACCTGCCCCGGCGGGTGAGCAGACAAGCCTCTCGGGCCTGGTGAGTGCCGGTCGGCACCGATCCTCTGTGAGGGAGTCTCTCCGCTTTGCCCTCTGCACCCCTGTGGCTGCACTCTCCTCCGTGGCTCCGAAGCTTCCGCACTCCGCCACCTGCAGTCTCCACCTGCGAAGGGGCTTCCTAGTATGTGGAAACCTTTCCTCGTTCACAGCTCCCTCCCACTGGTGCAGGTCCCGTCCCTATTCTTTTGTCTCTGTTTTTTGTTTTTCCTTTTGCCCTACCCAGGTACATGGGGAGTTTCTTGCCTTTTGAGAGGTCTGAGGTCTTCTGCCAGTGTTCAGTAGGTGTTCTATAGGAGCTGTTCTACATGTAGATGTATTTCTGATGTATTTGTGGAGAGGAAGGTGAGCTCCATGTCTTATTTTTCTGCCATCTTGAAGCTCCTCCTTAACTTTTTATTTTATATTGAACTATAGTTGATTAGTAATGTTGTGTTAGTTTCAGGTGTACAGCAAAGTGATTCAGTTATACATGTACATGTATCCTTTTTCAAATGCTTTTCCCATTTAGGTTGTTACATAATACTGAGCAGAGTCAATACTGTTAAATATTAGATAGTATACATAGACACCTCCTTTATATATTTGGTATGTGGATTTATATCTTTAGTCATGTGGATGTAAATTCTTAGAAACTCATTACAAATGTCATCACTGCATAAGATATCAAAACAAGGATATATGCTTTGAATGGAAAAAGTAAGTAATTTCAGAGGTGACAGTGAGGTGAGGGGAACCCTGATGTACTTTCAGAACTGTACTCAGAACAACTGCCCTCCTTTGAGCTAAAGTCTTAGGAAGGAATATTAGAAGTATCACTGACACATGAAACTGGTCATTTATTAATAGCATTTCTAATACTCTAGATCATCTAAATGGTGACTAAGAAATGAGAAAAAAATCAGGTAAAAAGAGATAAGTTCTTATTATGGCCAACAACAAAAAATTTAATCTAGAAGAAATGAGGAAATATTAGTACTACAAAATAATTCGTACCTTTTTCTTTTTGAATTTTATTTATTTATTTATATACCAGGTTTTTATTAGTCATCCATTTTATACACATCAGTGCATACATGTCAATCCCAATCTCACAATTTATTACACCACCACCACCACCCACCCACTGCTTTCCCCCCTTGGTGTCCATATCATTGTTCTCTACATCTGTGTCTCAATTTCTGCCCTGCAAACTGCTGCATCTGTACCATGATTCTACGTTCCACATATATATGTTAATAGATGATATATGTTTTCCTCTTTCTGATTTACTTCACTCTGTATGACAGTCTCTAGATCCATCCATGTCTCTACAAATGACCCAATTTTGTTCCTTTTTATGGCTGAGTAATATTCCATTGTATATATGTGCCACATCTTCTTTATCCATTTCTCTGTCACTGGGCATTTAGGTTCCTTCCATGGCCTGGCTATTGTAAATAGTGCTGCAGTGAACATTGGGGTGCATGTGTCTTTTTGAATTATGGTTTTCTCTGGGTATATGCCCAGTAGTGGGATTGCTTGGTCATATGGTAATTCTATTTTTAGTTTCTTAAAGAACCTGCATACTGCTCTACATAGTGGCTGTATCAATTTACATTCCCACCAACAATGCAGTAGGGTTCCCTTTTCTCCACACCCTCACCAGCATTTGTTGTTTGTAGATTTTCTGATGATGCCCATTCTAACTGGTGTGAAGTAATACCTCATTGTAGTTTTGATTTGTATTTCTCTAATAATTAGTGATGTTGAGCAGCTTTTCATGTGCCTCTTGGCCATCTGTATGTCTTCTTTGGAGAAATGTCTATTTAGGTCTTCTGCCCATCTTTGGATTGGATTGTTTGGTTTTTTTAATATTGAGCTGATTGAGCTGTTTATATATTTTGGAGATTAATGCTTTGTCCACTGATTCATTTGCAAATATATTCTCCCATTTTGAGGGCTGTCTTTTTGTCTTGTTTATGGTTCCTTTGTTGTGCAAAAGCTTTTAAGTTTCATTAGGTCCCATTTGTTTATTTTTATTTCTATTACTCTAGGAGGTGGCTCAAAAAAGATCTTGCTGTGATTTATGTCAAAGAGTGCTCTTCCTATATTTTCCTCTAAGAGTTTTATAGTGCCCAGTCTTACATTTAGGTCTCTAATCCATTTTGAGTTTATTTTTGTGTATGGTGTTAGGGAGAGTTCTAATTTCATTCTTTTACTTGTAGCTGTCCAGTTTTCCCAGCAGCATTTATTGAAAAGACTGTCTTTTTTCTATTTTATTTCCTCACCTTCCCTGTCATAGATTAGTTGACCATAGGTGTGTGGGTTTATCTCTGGGCTTTCTATCTTGTTCCATTGATATATATTTCTGTTTTGGGGCCAGTACCATATTGTCTTGAATACTGTAGCTTGGTAGTATAGTCTGAAGTCAGGGAGCCTGATTCCTCCAGCTCCATTTTATTCCCTCAAGACTGCTTTGGCTATTTGGGGTCAATGTTGTCTCCATATAAATTTTAAGATTTTTTTGTTCTAGTTCCGTAAAAAATGCCATTGGTAATTTGATAGGAATTGCATTGGATCTGTAGATTCCTTTGGGTAGTATAGTCATTTTCACAATATTGATTCTTCCAATCTAAGAACACAGTATACCTCTCCATCTGTTGGTATCATCTTTAATTTCTTTCATCAGTGTCTTATAGTTTTCTGCATACAGGTCTTTTGTCTCCCTCGGTGGGCTTATTCCTAGGTATTTTATTCTTTTTGTTGCAGTGGTAAATAGGAGTGTTTCCTTAATTTCTCTTTCAGATTTTTCATTATTAGTGTATAGAAATGCAAGAGATTTCTGTGCATTAATTTTGTATCCGGCAACTTTACCAAATTCATTGATTAGCTCTAGTAGTTTTCTGGTGGCATCTTTAGGATACTCTATGTATAGTATCATGTCATCTGCAAACAGTGACAGTTTTACTTCTTCTTTTCCAATTTGTATTCTTTTTCTTTTTTTTTTTTTTTCTTTTCTTTCTTTTTCTTCTCTAATTGCCGTGGCTAGGACTTCCAAAACTCTGTTGAATAATAGTGGTGGGAGTGGACATCCTGGTCTTGTTCCTTATCTTAGAGGAAATGCTTTCAGTTTTTCACCATTGAGAATGATGTTTGCTCTGGGTTTGTCGTATATGGCCTTTATTATGTTGAGGTAGGTTCCCTCTATGCCCACTTTCTGGAGAGTTTTTGTCATAAATCGGTGTTGAATTTTGTCAAAAGCTTTTTCTGCATCTATTGAGATGATCATATGGTTTTTATTTTTCAATTTGTTAATATAGTGTATCACATTGATTGATTTGCATATATTAAAGAATCCTTGCATCCCTTGCTAAATCCCACTTGATCATTTTGTATGATCCTTTTAATGTGTTGTTGGATTCTGTTTGCTAGTATTTTCTTGAGGATTTTTGCATCTATATTCATCAGGGATATTGGTCTGTAATTTTCTTTTTTTGTAGTATCTTTGTCTTGTTTTGGTATCACAGTGATGATGGTGGCCTCATAGAATGAGTTTGGGAGTGTGCCTTCCTCTGCAATTTTTTGGAAGAGTTTGAGAAGGATAGGTGTTAGCTCTTCTCTAAATGTTTGATAGAATTCACCTGTGAAGACATCAGGTCCTGTAGTTTTGTTTCTTAGAAAATTTTTAATCACAGTTTCAATTTCATTACTTGTGATTGGTCTGTTCATATTTTCTATTTCTTCCTGGTTCAGTCTTGGAAGGTTATACCTTTCTAAGAATTTGTGCATTTCTTCCAGATTGTCCATTTTATTGGCATAGTGTTGCTTTTAGTAGTCTCTTAGGATGCTTTGTATTTCTGCGGTGTCTGTTGAAAACTTCTCCTTTCTCATTTATAATTTTATTGATTTGAGTCCTCTCCCTCTTTTTTTTTGATGAATCTGGCTAATGGCTTATCAATTTTGTTTATCTTCTCAAAAAAACAGCTTTTAGTTTTATTGATCTTTGTTATTCTTTTCTTTGTTTCTATTTCATTTATTTCTTCTCTGATCTTTATGATTTCTTTCCTTCTGCTAACTTTGGCTTTAGTTTGTTCTTCTTTCTCTAGCTCCTTTAGGTGTAAGGTTAAATTGCTTATTGGAGATTTTTCTTGTTTCTTTAGGTATGCTTGTATTGCTATAAACTTCCCTCTTAGCACTGCATTTGCTGCATCCCATAGGTTTTGGATCATCATATTGTCATTTGTCTCCAGGTATTTTTTTATTTCCTCTTTGATTTCTTCAGTGATCTCTTGGTTATTTAGTAACGTATTGTTTAGCCTCATTTGTTTGTGTTTCTTACGTTTTTTTCCCTGTATTTGATTTCTTTTTTTCTTTTTTCTTAGTCACATCACTCTGTTATTCGTCAAATCAGTCATACAATCAGCTGGGTCATTCCATCATTGGATGACTTGAATAATATATATATATATATATTTTTATACAGCCGAGTCTTATTACTCGTCCATTTTATACGCATCAGTGTATACATGTCAATCCCAATCTCCCAATTCATCACACCACCACCACCACCACCCTGCCGCTTTCCCTGCTTGGTGTCCATATGTTTGTTCTCTACATCTGTGTCTCAATTGCTACCCTGCAGACCAGTTCATCTGTATCATTTTTCTGGGTTCCACATGTATGCTTTAATATATCATATTTGTTTTTCTCTTTCTGATGTACTTCACTCTGTATGACAGTCTCTAGATCCATCCATGTCTCAACAAATGACCCAATTTGGTTCCTTTTTATGGCTGAGTAATATTCCATTGTATATATGTACCACATCTTCTTTATCCATTCTCCTTAATTGATTTCTAATCTCATACCGTTGTGGTCAGAAAAAATGTTTGATATGATTTCAATTTTCTTAAATTTACTGAGGCTTGATTTGTGAACCAAGGTGTGATCTATCCTGGAGAATGTCCTGTATACACTTGAGAAGAAAGTGTAATCTGCTGTTTTTGGATAGAATGTCCTATAAATATCAGTTAAATCTATCTGGTCTATTGTGTCATTTAACGCTTGTGTTTCCTTATTAATTTTCTGTTTGGATGATCTGTCCATTGGTGTAAGTGAGGTGTTACAGTCCCCCACTATTATTGTGTTACTGTCGATATCCTCTTTTAGTGCCGTTACCAGTTACCTTATATATTGAGGTGCTCCTATGTTGGGTGCATATATATTTATAATTGATATATCTTCTTCTTGGATTAATCCCTTGATCATTATGTTGTGTCCTTCCTCATCTCCTGTAACATTCTTTAGTTTAAGGTCTATTTTATCTGATATGAGTATTGCTACTCCAGCTTTCTTTTGATTTCCATCTACATGGAATATCTTTTTCCATCCCCTCACTTTCAGTCTGTATGTGTCCCTAGGTCTGAAGTGGGTCTCTTGTAGACAGCATATATATGAGTCTTGTTTTTGTATCCATTCATCAAGCCTGTGTCTTTTGGTTGGAGCATTTAATCCGTTCACTATTAAGGTAATTATCAATATGTATGTTTCTGTGACCATTATCTTAATTGTTTTGGGTTTGTTCTTGTAGGTCCTTTTCTTCTCTTGTGTTTCCCACTTAGAGAAGTCCCTTTATCATTTGTTGTAGAGCTGTTTTCATGGTGCTGAATTCTCTTAGCTGTTGCTTGTCTGTAATACTTTTGATTTCTCCATTGAATCTGAATGAGATCCTTGCTGAATAGAGTAATCTTGGTTGTAGGTTCTTCCCTTTCAACACTGTAATTATATCGTGCCACACCCTTCTGACTTGTAGACTTTCTGCTGAGAAATCAGCTGTTAACCTTATGGGAGTTCCCTTGTATGTTATTTGTTGCTTTTCCCTTGCTGCTTTCAATAATTTTTCTTTGTTTTTACTTTTTGACAATTTGATACTGTGTGTCTCGGCATGTGTCTCCTTGGGTTTATCCTGTATGAGACTCTCTGCGCTTCCTGGACTTGAGTGGCTATTTGCTTTCCCATGTTAGGGAAGTTTTCGACTATAATCTCTTCAGATATTTTCTCGGGTCCTTTCTCTCTCTCTTCTCCTTCTGGGACCCCTATAATGAGAATGTTGTTGTGTTTAATGTTGTCCCAGAGGTCTCTTAGGCTGTCTTCATTTCTTTTCATTCTTTTTTGTTTATTCTGTTTCGCAGCAGTGAATTCCACCATTCTGTCTTCCAGGTCACTTATCTGTTCTTCTGCCTCAGTTATTCTGCTACTGATTCCTTCTAGTGTATTTTTCATTTCAGTTATTGTATTGTTCATCTCTGTTTGTTTGTTCTTTGATTCTTCTAGGTCTTTGTTAAACATTTATTTCATCTTCTCGATGTTTGCCTCCATTCTTTTTCCAAGGTCCTGGATCATCTTCACTATCATTATTCTGAATTCTTTTTCTAGAAGGTTGCCTATCTCTACTGCATTTAATTGTTTTCTGGTGTTTTATCTTGTTCCTTCATCTGACACATAGCTCTCTGCCTTTTCATCTTGTCTATCTTTCTGTGAATGTGGTTTTTGTTCCACAGGCTGCAGGATTGTAGTTCTTGCTTCTGCTGTCTGCCCTCTAGTGGATGAGGCTATCTAAGAAGGTTGTGCAAGTTTTCTGATGGATGGGACTGGTGGTGGGTACAGCTGGCTGTTGCTCTGGTGGGCAGAGCTCAGTAAAACTTTAATCTACTTGTCTGTTGATGGGTAGGGCTGGGTTCCCTCCCTGTTGGTTGTTTGGCCTGAGGGGACCCAACACTGGAGCCTACTTGGGCTCTTTGGTAGGGCTAATTGAGGACTCTGGGAGGGCTCATGCCAAGGAGTACTTCCCAGAACTTCTGCTGCCGGTGTCCTTGTCCTCACAGTGAGACAGAGCCACCCCCCAACTCTGCAGGAGACCCTCCAACACTAGCAGGTAGGTCTGGTTCAATCTCTATGGGGTCACTGCTCCTTCCCCTGGGTCCTGATGCACACACTACTTTGTGTGTGCCATCCAAGAATGGAGTCTCTGTTTCCCCCAGTCCTGTCGAAGTCCTGCAATCAAATCCCAGTAGCCTTCAAAATCTGATTCTCTAGGATTTTCTCCTCCCATTGCCAGACCCCCAGGTTTGGAAGTCTGACATGGGCCTCAGAACCTTCACTCCAGTGAGTGGACTTCTGTGATATAAGTGTTCTCCAGTTTGTGAGTCACCCACCCAGCAGTTATGGGATTTGATTTTATTGTGATTGCGCCCCTCCTACCATCTAACTGTGGCTTCTCCTTTTCTTTGGATGTGGGGTATCTTTTTTGTGAGTTCCAGTGTCTTCCTGTCGATGATTGTTCAGCAGTTACTTGTGATTCCAGTGTTCTCCCAAGAAAGAGTGAGAGCCCATCCTTCTCCTCTGTCATCTTGAACCAGTCTCTCATTAGTACCAGTATATTAGAAAAATACACAGTCTTTCATAAGCAGAAGCTCATTCAACCGCATATCAGTAGGTAACAGGTGATAAACACAACTGTGACTCAAACTTGAAAATGGAAACTTTAGATCTTTGATTTCTTCAAAGTACAAGACAAAACAGATCTGAATTATAAAAGCAGTTTATTTGTTACAATTAATAAAGACTCAGGGTTTCTAATGGAAAAGAAATAAAAACAAATTTATGAGAGTGCTAACACAAATAAATGTGTGTAAATTATTCTTTTTCCTGCTTTTTAACCAAATCTTTTTCCAGCAAGGGCCAGAACTTTCAACGAGTAACTTGACTTATAAATCAGGAAAAAATGGCAGGCAGGATGTAGCTAGAATCACGGCATAAGATAGCACATTCTCAGAGTATTTAAAGATATACAGTGACAGGAACTATAGGTTTACTATTCTAGAATTAATGCCATCATTTTTGGTAGAAACTCTCAGCTTTTAACTATTTTATAAGCTGATAATCCTGTATAACACGTCTCCTTTCTCAATTACCTGTGTGTACATTTAGAAAGTAGTTTATCTTTGAAGGAACTGAAATTCTAACATTTCCCCTTTTTCCCTCTAATAGTAAAGCTTTCCCTGTCTGTTTTTATTTGGGGGTAAAGAGTGGTTTCTTTTATCCTGGTTTTCTACATCAATCGATTATAGGACTAGATTACAAATTCTATGTCAGGGAAAAGGTGAGTGAACTTTATGATTTCTTCTTTGTCTCCCCCATAATGGTATTCAAAAGAGAAGTAGTCATTATACATTTACTGAGTAAAGGGACCTTTAATTTAAATAACTGGTATCAGGAAAAAATGTTTAAACCATAATTTTAGATGGGAACTAAAATTCTCTCCCCCTCTAAACAACTAATTTCCCCACAAGACTGATAAAATAAGAAGATACAATAAATTTCCCAAATCAAAAAACAGGCACATCTTTTGATTTCCTGGAAAGAGTAGAATCAAGCAACTAATTGAAAGATATCTGCCAGAAGTTAACCATTTATCTGAAGCACATTCAACTCTCTCTGGGCCACCCGGATTTTATTTTGTGGAGAGTTTTAAGCTAAAAATTGGAAAAGGAAGTCCAAAATTACTTTTGTTAGGGAGGTCTCATCACTGCTGAGCAGTTCTTTCTGCTGTAGCTCTTACCAAATAGTTTATACATAGAGCACTCAAAAGAGATTTATTTTTCATCTGGAGCTTAGGGAAATATACAGTAGAGCAACAAATGACAAATGCAATAATTGCTTAGGGGTATTATCATTTCTAGTGTGACAGATCAAATCTGGAAGTGTAAAATAAACTAAGCAAGCATTCACTCTGCTAAATAGCATGAACTATGTAATTGCTTACTCTTTTCAGAGTTCAGTGGAAAGTCAACTGTTAGAACAAAGTGATTTCAACTTTGTCACTGAGCAATAAATGTGCTCGATGAAGCTTGACTAGCTTTCTGTTATGGTTTTCTATGCCACCCAGCATAAAATGAAGATCAACTTCAGGGCACAAATGGTTTTTTGGCCCTGCGTTGGCACCGTTGTAGAGAGAGCACTTTTCACATAAACCAAAATTCTTCTCTTTTCTTTTGAGCATGACCTTAAGGTCAAAAGTGTGGGATTTTGACATTTATCTACCACATTCAAGTATAGAATATTGAAAACAACACTAGCCTCTGCATGCTGCACATGATATTTATGTCGTTTGTCTCACAGGAGGTCTATGTAGATCACATCATGTGAAGGAAACTGATAAATCACAAGTCATGATTATGAATGTTAATAACCATATTTTTATAAATATGCTTGGAGGAAGAGCCATAGAAAGAGGAACTAATATTCATTTGAATTTCTACCAGGCATTAAAAATATCTTTGAATATCACTGAAATAACCATTGAATAGCACTTTCCTACTTCCTTGAATTTCTGAAGGGAGTGGCAATCTTATTTGAAAGTCAGGGAGCATTGAAAGATTCAAGGGACATTACCACCATATCTGTGGTGGATATGGTAGGGCCTCAATGGGACTGTGCATGCCCAGTGGAAAGTGATAACTGAAGAAAGCAGACTCCACAGCACCAAGAGCATAGCTACTGTCAGGTGTTCTAGTGTAGTAAACAAGTACTGACAGCCTAAATCAACTCCTAACTCTGCCCCTTCCTACCTGCCTGATTTTAGGCAACATACCCATTTTGTGATGCTTCCTCAACTGAAAAAAAATTGTATCTTTCTCATAGAGCAGTTATAAAACTAAATGATTAAATGGCAATAGCAAGCATTTTAGGAAAGAAAAAATTAAGTATTTTTATGATAATAGAGTTACATAAAAATATAATTGTTGAGTAATGTTGTGACTAATTTTAAAATAAAATAAGACAGAAATAATGGGGATACATGATGCCTGGAATTATAAAAGTAAAATTCACCCTTAAGAATCTACATAAAATTATTTTTATATAGAGTTGGTACCTCAGTAATTGGCTATTTTCTTGGAAGTTTCCAGCCTTTTATCATGCTGATTTCTCTGTTTTGAAGTATATGAATAAATCATTCTTTGAATTTTCACATCACCTTTCTTTTAAAGTGCCCCAAAGAGTTTTTTTGCTTTTTAAATTTTATTGGAGTACAGTCGATTTACAATGTTGTGTTAGTTTCAGGTGTACAGCAAAGTGATTCAGTTATATATGTACATATATTCATTCTTTTTCAGATTCTTTTCTGATGTTGGTTATCAGAGAATATTGAGTAGAGTTCCCTGTGCTACACAGTAAGTTCTTTTTGGTTATCTATCTTATATAGTGTATAGTGTATAGTGTATATATATATACACTTATATATATATGTATGTATGTATGTATACATATATATGTACTTATATATATACATATATATATATGTATATATATAGTGTATAGTGTATATATGTTAATCCCAAGCCCCTGATTTATCCCTTTCCCCCACATTTCCCCTTTGGTAACCATAAGTTTGTTTTCAGTATCTGTAAGTCTGTTTTGTAAATAAGTTCATTTGTATCACTTTTTAAATTAGAGTCCACATATGAATGATAACATATGATATTTTTCTTTCTCTGACTTACTTCACTTAGTATGATAATCTACAGGTCCATCCACGTTGCTGCAAATGACATTATTTTGTTCATTTTTACAGCTGAGTAATATTCCATTGTATATATGTACCACATCTTCTTTATCCGTTCCTCTGTGATGGACATTTAGGTTATTTCCATGTCTTGGCTATTGTAAATAGTGCTGCAATGAGCACTGGGGTGCATATACCTTTTCTATTTATGGTTTTCTCCAGATACATGCCCAGGAGTGAGATTGCTGGATCATACAGTAGTTCTATTTTTAGTTGTTTAAGGACTCATTATGTATAACCATACACACCTTCCCCCAAAGGTTAAGTATTTCTTCTAAACATCTTTGTTATCTATATCAATGCCATTTGGAGATTTCTACTTCTGTGTGGAATCATACACCAAACAGTACATAGAAGTATGAGGTAGCAATTTCTAGTTACTGCTTTCCACTATCAAATAAGGCTGGCAGTGACAATTACAATAGTTAAAGAATCTGTTAGCTGAGAGGGTTGCTTAGGATCTCACTAGAAACCCGTGACTGGTGGTTAGTTCTTCCAGGAAGCTTATTTGTGACATAACGCTGAAATGGAACATTACATTTATGAAATTACATTTTCTGATTATCAGAGGATTACCATACAACAAATATGTGACCCATTTTTTAAAAAAATCAAAATAAAAACATACTTCACAAAAGAACAACTGAAAAATGCATAAATCTTTAATCTGATATTCAAAGGATAATTTGACATTTTTCATTGGCACAGAGTCACAAATGTATTTAGCTATTGTCAAGGAACTTAGCAAGGAGTGCAAGGTCTTTGGTTCTTACAAGAAGACTTGAAATTGAAGGGGGGTGTTCTTTGGTTCTCTTAATCGGAGTCACGGCTTTGCTTTCACAGTGTATGTAATGCACATTCCTTGGGAACTGAGATAGAAGCTGAAGTGTGAGAGGGCAGGGGCTCTGTGGTGAGTAATCTCTGAGTAGGAGATACCTAACTGGGATCTCCGTATCTTTTCCACCTGCTCTGCATGAGAACTGCCAGTTTCTTGGTTTGGGTACTCATTACCCTAATTTGGACTTAGTTTCAATAGTCTTCTCAGCCATTTTCCTGCCTCCATTGACACCCACTCTCAGTCCATCTTCCAGTAGTCCTAATTATTGTTCTAAAATGCCTGTCTGCAAAAGATTTTTAATGTCTGTGCTTTAGAAAGAGCTCTTACTGATTGATTAAAAACAACTTTAGAGGATAATAGGCAAAGAACATTAATAAGCAATTGATGGATAGGCAACTGACAGTTAAGCAGTTCAAATGCCCAGTGCATGAGTAAAATGATGCCTAATCCTAGGAGGAGTCAGGAAAAAGCAAACCGAAGTAATGATAAAATACTATTCTCACTTAGCAGGTTGACAAATACTGGGAAAGAATGATACTACTTATGGGCTGCAAGTGTATGAGGAAAATGTACTTTCACACATTTCTGGTATAAAAATGAATTACTACAGACATTTCTAGAAAGAAATGTGGCAATATCTATTAAAATTAAAAATAGACTTATACTTCAAATCATCAATCTCTTTTGAAAACTTAGTCTACGAAATAACACCAGTCAGTAAGGGCATACTTACAAGGAAGTTTACTGCCCCATAGTTGGCAGTATCAAAAACTGAAGACACACTGAATGCCCATCAATAGGGAAATGGCTGAATAAATTGTAGTACATTCATACTATAGTATAGTATTCAGTCATTAAAAAGGCTGAGTAAGGTCTATAGCAGTTGAGGGATTTTTACAACATATTATTAGGTGGGAAAATCTAAATGAAGAAAGTAGTATATGACATGAGCTCATTTTTCTCAAATAATTGCAAAAATCTTATGTGTATATGATTATCAACATGTACTAACATGTTAACATTAGTGGGATGTTGAGAGGGAATGATAGAGAAAGGGAAAGGAGTAAATAAGTTAAAACAGGAAGAAAGAGAATAAAAAATGTTTACATAATAAACATAGAATATCTTATATGATTCAGTTTATGTAAAATGTATGTGTGTTTGTTACACATCTGTCAGTGTGGGTACATGTAAAGAGATTCATGGAAAGATGGCCAAAAAATGTTAATGGTGGTATGTCAAGGTGATAAAAAATTTAAAACTGTTGCCTTATACTTTCTTATATCTTTTTTCCTTATATTTTTTCTGTTTTAATTTTTATAATGAATGTGTACTGTTTATTTAATGCAAAAAAGTATAAACTTTTATTTGTGAAAAAAGTCACACTTCTTATTAATTCTCTGCTTAACCCTAAATAGTTCTCCCTGACCTACAGGATGAAGCCCGTATAAATGTAGCATAAGGCCTTTTGTGATCTGACTCCTGACCATCTTTTCAATTTTATTTCCAATAGCTTCCCTTCTCAGCCATTCTGAATTACAGGCAATCTTCTGAATACCCCATGGTGTTTCAGTCACTCTATCTTTGAACTCACTCTCCCCTTCTCTAAAATGTGTTTTATACTTACATTACTTGCCTGTAAATGCCATCCTATTTATGCTGCAAATTTCAATTTAGGTATCCACCTATCTAAGATGTCTTCACCAGCATCCCCCAGAATAAATTCCCCACTAATGATTCCACAAACATTAACTGAGCATCTGTGTGCCTAGCATTATGTTACTGTTTAACAATGATAAGTAATACCAATCCTTATTTTCAAAAAAATGTCCAGTCTAGGAAAGATAGTCTAGCAAGGCAACAATGAAAGCTTAGGTAAGTATAGTGATGGAAATATGACATGGGTTGAGGGAGAGGAGCACAGGGGGATCTAAATCAGTGAGGGAAGTCAAAGAGAGCTTTGCAGCACGAGCAAAATTTGAGTTAGGTCTTGAAGAATTTTGATAAGTGGAAGTTAGCTCTTCCAAAAGTAAGTTTGCTCATTCCTAGCAGAGGAAACCCCCTGTAAGAAAGCACATGTATAGCAGCCATGTCTAGAGAACTACAGTGGTATGTCTTAGATAATATCCATCAACAGACTGGCCTGGCCTGTTTTTGTTTTTCTCCCACCAGATATGAACACCTTGACAACAGGGGCTGTGTCTTTTTCATCACTGAGCTCTCTCGCAGCAGCTGGCACAATGTTTGACATAGAATGGGTGCTCTGTAACTGTGGGTTGCCCTGGACTCAACTGAATCCTGTCCCTTTAGTTCTCCTTCTAAAGATCCTTATTTAACCTAATCATGTATAACACGGGAAATTTTCTAACTACTTTTATTCATTTTAATTCAAACCAAGGTCTTGAACCCTTTGTGGAATTTTACTGATTGGAAGTAAAGCCTATTCCTTTCAGTACTTCATTTATATTCCATTTAGCCTGCAATTTTAATTTTATTATCTTCTTAACATCTTTTATCTTTTATTCAAAAGAGAACAGCAAAAGTGCCTACATACATCAGTGGATCCTAGAAACAACTGAAGTGTTTTTCTGAAACAAGGGAGATTAGAAGCTTTGATCCCTTTCTTCCACTTAGGGAAGCAGAAACTCCTCTCAGTTCCCCAAGAGAGGATTCCTATTATTAGGCATTTTTTTTACCTTTTATCTTTTTCAAATTAATTTTATGATTAGCAAAGAAATACATGTGTATTGCTTAAAAATGATTCAAATGGTACCCAAAGACTTAAAATGAAAATGAGTGGTTGTTCCTTGCCCTACTCCACATATCACCCCACCCCTTCCTTGATCTCTAGGGATAACCACAATTTTGTTTCTTTTCTGGTATATACATTCAACTTTCTAAACAATATGCTTATATCTCTAGTTCTTTTATTCATTTTAGACATCTATTGGCTTTCATTATGCTATCTATAGTACTTTAAAATATTTCACCATAGAATGAGACATGTGTGTGTGTTGGCTTAATTATACGCTGTGTATGGTCATTTACTCTAATCATACCTTAGACACAGTCAGCTTGAATTCTAATCAGGAAACCTACCCTCCAGTGGCCTCACTACAGATGCTTCTGTCTTGGTTTTTTTCCCCTACCCCACAGGATCTGATAATTAGCATAATGAATGTTTAAAAAAATGGTTTTCATAAGTGAATTAGTGGCTTGTAAATGGAAATTTGAATGAGCTCTCATCACAAAATTAGCAGTATTCAAGATATGTAGACTGGCTGAAATATTTTATAGATGTTCTCACCCATACATGGATATAATCTAAAAGAAGCCTAGAGTTCATAGCCTTAGGGTTGTTACTAGACATAATTCCTAGTGGATTCTCTGAATGAACTGGTTTGAGAGGATTCTGGTTGTTGATCATATGGTTAACTGCGTCTTGCCTTGAAAACATTTTCTTGTTTATCTCTGATAAAGTCTTCACTCTGGGTATGATCAGAACACGTAAAAGGATGAGAATAGAAACTTCCTAAATAGTATAACTGTTTATGTACCTGCTTGCTGATGAATATTTACATAATAGGTGAAAAGGTGTATGACAGAATTTGTTCTGAGACTGGCTTTTTTCATTAAAGGTTAGTATGAGGATGTTCAATACTAGCTAAACTTCACCCACTTCAATCTTCTTTGGAAACTTCTGTCAACTAAAAATGTGGAGCTCAATTGGCCTGAGTCAGTTACAACAACTACTTATATAGTAAATTATTCAGCCCCCCTACACATTTTCTCCCTTACCCAATCTTTCCTATAAAGTATAACACAATTTTGGTTAAATTAATTTTAGTGTTTTCATTAATATAATTACAAAAATATTATTTCTGATGCAATTAATGTATTATGATTATGTTTCATTCATTGGACAGTGTTTCATTTTTCTTGCATCAATGCCCCATTTTTTCATTTGTTTTATTTTCTCCCTTTATTTCTCATGTCTTAGTCTCCTTTAGATCTCCTTTGATAAAATTATCCTCACTGTTAAACCTATCACATACTCTGTCAGTTGCAATTTTTTCCTCTAGACACTACCTTTCTACTCCAGTCTTCACAGGTTGCTTGTTATAGACCTGCTACTTTCCTGAGACTTCTTTTACTACAAACTCTTTACCTTTCTCCCCTGTATGAGCCCTATCTCCTGGACCATTTTCTTCTCACCTTTTGGGTTATGTTCTCAGTATACTAAAGAATATCCGCTGGTATGTTCCTGAGAAAGAGTGTATGTGAGGCAAAATTTTTGAGTCCTTAAATATCTGAAATAGAGTAATGGCTGGGTCATATAGTAGGTGTTTAACTTTTTAAGCAACCAGTAAACTATTTTTCAAAGTAGTATTATTTTATATTCCTGTAAGCAGTATATGAGTTCCAGTTCCTCCATCCTCACCAACCCTTGGTATGGTCAGTCTTCTTCATTTCAGCAATTTCTCACAGGTTGTAGTGATATCTCCTTGAAGTTTTAATTTGCATTTCTCTGGTGATCAGTGATTCTGGGCATCATTTCAAGTGTTTTTTCTCTTTTTTTTAAATATTTATTTATTTATTTGGCTGCATCAGGTCTTAGTCGTGGCATGCAGGATCTTTGTTGTGGCGCACTGGCTTCTCTCTAGTTGTGGCATGTGGGCTCAGTAGTTGTGATGCACAAGGACTCTCTAGTTGTGGCATGCAGGCTGTAGAGTGCAAGGGCTTAGTTACCCCATAGCATGTGGGATCTTAGTTCTCCGACCAGTGATCGAACCTGTTTCCCCTGAGTTGGAAGGTGGATTCTTAACCACTAGACCATCAGAGAAGTCCCTCAAGTGTTTACTTGTCATTCGTTTATCTTCTTTGGGAAAGTATCTGTTCAAATCTTTTGCCATGTTTTCTTTAAATTGTTTTCTTATTAATGAATTTTTAGACTTCTTTATAGAATATGGATACAAGTCCTTTAACATATATGTGATTTGTAAATATTCTCTCTTAGTTTGTGGCTTGTCCTTTCTCTTAATAGTGTATTTAAAAGAAGAGACATTCTTAATATTGATGTATTCCAATTATCATTTTTTTCCCTTTTCTAGACCATGCTTTTGGAGATTTCCCTGACCTGTGTTTGTTTTCTTTTAGAAGTCTTATATTTTTAGATTTTACATATAAATCTCTGTTCCATACAAATTAATTTTTTATGGCACAAAATCCAAGTTCATTTTCTTTGCATCTGAATATCCAGATTTTCCAGCATGTCAACAACATTGCAAAGACTACGTTTTCTTCACTGAGTTGGATTTGCACCTTTGTTGAAAATCATTTGACCATATTTGTGTGGATATATTTCTGAACTCTTCTATTCCATTGATATGTTGGTCTATCTTCATGCCAAAGCATAATATCTTAACTGTAGCTTTATAATAAGTCTTGAATAAAATAGGTTAAGTCCTCCAACTTTGTTATTCTTTTTCAAGACTGCTTTGGCTATCCTAGGTCTTTTGCATTTACATATGAATTTTAGATTCAGCTTGTAAATTTCTCCAAAAAATGTCTTCTGAGATTTTGACAGGGATTAAATTAAATCCATAAATCAAATTGGAGAGAATTGCAATATTGGGTTCTTCTGACCCATAAACGTGGTATTTCTCTCCATTTATTTAAGTTTTCTTTAAATTTCTCAGCAGAGTTTTGTACTTTTTAGTTACAGGAAGTATATTTTATCATATATATTTTATCAGATTTATCTCTTAAGTGTATAATAATTTTGATACTATTATGAATAGTATTCTAATTTAAATTTCTGAATGCTCATAGCTAGACATATTATAGATATAATATTATCATTAATAATTATTTTATTAAAATATTTATTTTAATCTGCCCATATTCCCAAGGGAATTTAAGGTAGCATTCTTCTTATACTGGCTTGACTCTAGACTGAATCTGATCAAACTGATTCACTTTCCTCTAAGGTATATCTTCATTCATTGAATCAGTACTCAAACTCTGGGCTTCAGAAGGATTCTCCTGGAATACAGTTGTCCAGCTTACATTAAAAATGTCATTTTATTGAAAAAGTCATTAAATTCAGCTACTTCAGAGTTAGCTTTAGCAAGTTGTTCATTCTGACTGGTTCATCAAGTTGCAATGTTACTCAAAACCTAACATTCTGCAAAATGTCATATCAACATTATCTTATAGTACAGACAACTGATTGGTAACACCTGTCTTTATAATTTGCCAAAGCAAAATCATCTACTCACACTCTATGGAGCTAACCCTTGACGACTTTATTGTGCCTAGCCATTTGAACAATTTGAAAGGGCTGTTTAGAAAAAAATTGGCCTTACTTTCTTGCCCACCTGTCTCTCACTTGCAGTGGAGGGTTGGCATGTCTTCAAGGTTAGAATGCAAATCAGTCTTTTCAGCTTTTAGAACAGATTGCCGACTTTGATTTTTTTTTAATGTGTAAAACCTATCAATGTCTCTCAGATTATTGCTATAGAAAATATTCATTCTTTATGAAGCTCAATTTTTGAATTGACTATTACCTGGCTACTGTCAAAATACCACTGATACAAATACAATTTGATGAAAATAGTTTGATATTTTAGATAATCATATCCTTTCATCAATTTATCTTATCAGTAATTTATTGTAGCTCCCTATATGAATATCTTCACTGAGATGTTAAAGTTGTGTCAATTTCTACTAAAATTTATCTCAAGAAATAGACATATAAAGACTTTTCTACACCTACAAAATTGGGCTTGAAGATAATATTTCTTATAACACTCTGTAAGGATTTGAGTGGCAAATTTTGCTTGGAATTTAATTCCAGGTATTTACTGTTTTCCCCACAGACAATATTATATACTTCTTTTTGTTGTTGTTACTGTTTTTTTTAAGAGTAATTATATATTGTACTCCCATTTTTCCATGGCTAAAAAGCAGCTCAGAACCAATTTTCATACTCAAAATATCCCCTTCCATTATTCTGTCATAACTATCATCTACTTTTTTCCAATTGGTAGCATACATCACCTTTACCAATCTTTATTTTAATTGTCCTATTGTATATTAAATTTTTTTTCCAGCTTTATTGTGATATAATTGACATATAACATCGTACAAGTTTAAGGTGTACATCATGTTGATTTGATACATTTATGCATTGCAAAATGATTACTGTTATAGTGTTAACTAACACCTCTATCCTCTATCCACCTCTGTCGTATAATTGTCACTTCTTCTTTCTTGTGAGAATAGTTATGAACTACTCTCTTAGCAACTTTCAGATATATAACAGTATTATTAGCTATAATCACTATGCTGTACATTAGAGCCCCTGAACTTGTTAATCTTATAACTAGAAGTTTGAAACATCTCCCCACTCCCCTCACCCCTGAGTCCCTGGTAACCATCACTCTATTCTCTGTTTCTCTGAGTTCAAATTTTTTTTAGATTCCATATATAAGTGATACCATATAGTATTTTTCTTTTTCTCTGACTTGTGCCCTGAAGTTCCATCCATGTTGTTGCAAATGGGAGGATTTCCTTTCTCAAGGCTGAATAATATTCCACTGTATATGTATATGTACACAACATCTTCTTTATCCATTAAAAATCTGTTGATGGACACTTAGGTTGTTTTCATACCTTGGCTATTATGATGTAATGCTGCAGTAAACATGGGGGTGCAGATACCTCTTTGAGATCCTGTTTTTGTTTCCTTTGCATATACACCCAAAAGTGTATATGCAAAATATACACTTTTGTATACAAAAATTCCCCAAAAGTGGGATTGCTGGATCATATGGTAGTTCTAGTTTTAATTTTTTGAGGAAATTGCATAGTGGCTGCACCAATTTACATTACCACTGACAATGCACAAGAATTCCCTTTTCTCCATATCCTTGCCAACACTTGTTATTTCTTGTCTTTTTGATGATACAAGGCTCAGCTCTTTCTAAATAATCTTGAATTCTCTTGAATCTTCACATCCATAATCTTATATCCTTAATGTGAAGACAGCTTAAATATTATGTGATGAGTTTTTAGTACATTTTTTTGCAAATTTTTACAAGATGTCCTTTTTCTCAACTCATTTTGGTACATGATATTATTTTTATGTCTCATTTTAAACTTAAATTTTAACATCCCATTATACTTATTTCTCTAGCAAAGACAAAATGGCTCTGAAAAAATGAAGTTTAAAATATTTATTTGGTTCATTTTGGGGGGATGTCCTTATGTGGATGGAAAATGTGGGGTATCTGGCAATCCTGGTATATGGCTTAGGTCATGGAGATGTTTGAATGGAGGGACAGAGAAAATTATAGAAGAAAAAATTACTGCAGAGTACAGGAAATTGGACTAGATAAGCTCTAATATAAACTTGTAACTTCAAGGTGCTTATATTTTTAAAAATTAGGAAACTGAGGATCAAATTACCAATTAGATTGACGTAGAATTTTTGTTGAGACCCTCATTCACTTCAACAATTTTAATATATTAAAATTATAATTATATAATTTATAAGTCAGAGACTTATTTCAGCATACAGTTTATTAGCTATGCTCTATAAAACATTTTCATGGACAAATTTAGCAAATAATTCAATGCCCCTTGTCCCTCATAATGGACATTCTAATTGTTGCTTCTACTGTTTTTTGTTTTTTGAACCCATGTTACAGTTAACGTAGACCAACCTGCTAGTTTCCAAACACCAGTGACATCTAAAAGCTTTTAAGGTCTAGATTCCTTGTGGACTCAATTTCAGTCATTTGTAATTAATAAGATATGTTTTCATAAATATATGATGAAAAGAAGTATGTATATTTTATTGCAAGTATCCTTAAATTCTTTTAAGAAATAGAGTATAAACAGGAAACCTTAAAAAAAATTCCCATTGAGATACATTTATATTGCATTAGTATTTCTACAGTATTTTTATTTGTAAATCAAGATCATTTCTTCAAATCCTGCATTATGGAAGTAACCCAAGTGATTTGAAACTGGTAGGGAAAAGAGGAGAGGAGCATGAACTGATTTTCAATTTGCATTTCCAAAGAAAGAAAAGGTTTCAGTTGTATAACCATACACTGTGCAACTGAACATTTGCACTAAGGCCAGGCATGATGCTTTCTAATTCCCTCATAGCTTCTAGAAACCTAGCATGATTCCATGAATATAAAAGGTGATAAATGACTTTTCCTTTAACAAATTTACTGTGCTCCTACCATATGCCAGGCACTGTTCTAGGCTCTGGAGTTACACAAGTAAACGAGAGATGAAGATCCCAGCTCTCACAGAGCTTAAATTCTAGTGGGGGGAAACAGGTGGTTGAATGAATGATTACAAGAATTAATTAAAGAAAAAAGAAAGAGATTTTAAATAAATCTAATGAATAAAAAATACTTTACATATTTTGTTACAAGATAAAGTGCTGTTTAAAAGAAAGAAAAGACTAGGGAAAGTAGAATAGGAGAACTGGGCAGGGGAATGGGGTAGAGGGCAGAAATATTGAAAATTTAAGATAGGATGGCCTGATAGGCCTCATTAGGAGGCCTATTACCTCCTATAAACAGAGATATTTATAATCGCTGTTTAAAGACATTTGTCTGATAATTTCATCATCTGTTATTTCTGGGTCTGTTAATATTGACTGATTATTTTTCTCCTCAGGTCATAGTATTCTGTTTCTTTGTAAACCTTGTAATTTTTAATTAGATGGCAGATGTGAATTTTACATTTTTGCATGCTGAATTTTGTTGCAGTCCTTTAAAGAGTGTGGGATTTTGATCTGGAACATATTTAAGTGACTTTCTGGAATGTATTTAAGTGACTTGGAATCATTTCGATACTTTTAAGGGTTTTTATAAGCTCTGAGTAAATGTTCAGGGCAGCCTTTATTCTAGGGATACATTAGCCCCACTACTAAGATGAGACTGTTGAAGACTACTCAACATCCCTTGTATTTTGACATCTTTTCCCTCTAGGATTTGAGAACACAAACTATCCTCTCTCCTGTGTGACTTTGAGAATGTTTGACCTATGGTCTCTGGTGGTTCTTTCCTCTGCGTGCAGGAGATCCACCTTGCTTATGTGTATATTCATACTCAGTGCAAGACTGGAGAAAACCCTCTGTCCCAGTCTCCGGACCTTCCTCTCTGTGCAGCTCTCTCCTCTCCAGAACTCAGTCACAAACACTCCCCTCTGCTCTCATCTCTGTCCCTTCAGTGCAATAAGATCTCCAGTCTGTTTGGGTTTCTTTCCTTTCCTACCTATTTTCTGAAAACTGCCGTCAGGCAGGGAGTGAGTTGGGCAGTCATAAGGGCTCAGCTTTCTCTTCTTTCAGAAATCACATTCCAATTACTTCATTTTTTCCCTGAATTTCTAATTGTTTACAGCAGAGGGGCAATTCCTTTAGAAGTTAATTCTTCATAAGGTGAAGCAGAAGTCCTTTAGGATTTTTAAGGTAGTACTTTGAAGTTGTCACTCACAGATTTTTAAAAATATTTCTGAAACTACTGAAGATTGGAACCACCATTTTTTTTTCTCAGCGTTTTGTGAGCTGTTCTTTATTTCTATATGAATTCTCACTAAGAACAGCACACAAAGCATCATGGAATACTAGAATGGGAAGGGATCTTATTTTTATTTGGACTGAAAATTGTCTGGATGAAAAATGAATATAAATGCAATTATGTGATTTTTTTAATGTGTGGTGTATTTCTTCATTTACATTCAAACAACCTCAAGATAAGCTCAAAGGGAAAGCATTATGTCCTAAGCAAAAGAAAGAAAAAGATGTAACTTTGCTGTAACTGTACAAAACTACCATATAGAAGAAATAATATTTTGAATAGCTGACTTTTGTCTTGATAAATTCAAGGACACTCAAACCCTGCCCAAGCAGGATCAATCTTCCTTTACATGTAGTTACGGTAATCAGGCATTAGTAGCTGACTGTATATGGCTTAACTTGGTTTTATGTCCATATTTCAGAAACCTATATTTTTTTCATATGGATAGAAATCTTAGATATCAGGACATATGATTGTTTCCTTAAAACTTACACTGAAGAATTCTTTTCAGGTTTTTTTCAGATTTTAGTGATTTTGTTTATTCTCTATACCTTCTGTACGGAGAATACAATACTATATGAGGTGGAACACCAATTTTACCAAAACGCTACTCCTTTAGAGCTGAGAGAAATTGGTTCTTCAACTTATTTTTCCAGGCAACGCCTTTGAATGGCATCGCTCTATGCAAGTAGTGATCTTAAACCTCATTTTAAATAGGCTGTGTTTCATGACAAATTAATATTAGTGTATTACTCTAACCAATGAGGAATAAACTATCATTGGTATGTTGTCTTTTTTTATGGTTATTTATCAGGATAATTCAGTTCCCGTTGCACATTCAATATTTCCTTTTTGTAATGATTCTGAAAGTCATGGTCATTATGAGGTTTTTTTAATGTTAATTTCTAATTTATGTTAGGAAATAAAAACCAAGCCTAAAGGATCCACATACAAATAAAGAAATGCATTGTGTTCAGAACTGCATTGTGTTCAAAAAGGTTTACTAAGCCATACACAAAACTAGAGAAATTTAAAATAATTTTAAATACTATTTTACTGGTTTCCTGGGTCTCTGTAACAAAATACCACAAACTTAGTGGCTTGAAATAAATAAATTGTCTCCATTCTGAAGGCTAGAAGTCTAAAATCAAGGTGTCAGCAGGATCATGCTCCCTCTGAAACCTGTAGGGGAATCCTTACTTCCCTCTTCCTAGCTCCTGGAGGTTTGCCTATATCTCTGGCATTCCTTGGCTTGTAGATGCATCAGTCTGATCCCTGGTCTTCAGATGGCATTCTCCCTGTGTCTTCACATCGTCTTCCCTCTGTGCATATCTGTCTCTGTGTCCACAATTCCCTTTGCCCCTTTTTATAAGGACACCAATTATATTGGATTAGTGCCTATACTAATAACCTCATTTTAATTTGGTTACTTACTTGTGAAGACCCTGTTTCCAAATAAGGTCACATTCTGAGGTATGTGGGGTTAGGACTCCAACATACCTTTTGGGGGGGACACAATTCAACCCATAACAACTATGAAATTATTTAAATACACATGCACACACACATAACACCTTTATTGAATTTGTTAAAACAAGAAGAAAAACAATGAATATGATTGATAAAAGTAGCAGTAGTAGTAACATGTTTCCTATTATCTCACTGAACATGTGGTATCTCCCTTAGTTCTATGAGGAAATCACTGTATATCCTCCACTTTACTTCACTCGAGGAAACTGAGGCATAGGGAAGCTGAATAATTTGCTCAAAGTCACAAAGCTATTAAATGATAAAACTGGCAGTCAAATTAATGTCTGTCTGAATCAATAGCCAAAACTCTTTGACCACGGCATTCTTAAACTTCTTTTATACCATGAACCCCTTCGGCATTCTGAAGTGCCTATGGAACACTTTTCAGAAAAATGATTTTAAAGCATAAAAGAAAATGCATAAAATACAAAAATAAATCTGAAATACAGTTAAAATATTTTAAAAACAAAATGTTAACATATTAGGCTGAACCATATAAAACTGTCAGTTTTGGGGGGTAAAAAATGTGCAAATATTGACAATTTCATATAGTTCACCCTAATAGTAATATATGTGCTTCTTTATTAATAATTAAGATCAAGTGATGCATTTAATAACTACCATAATTTCAAAATAATAAACATAACAGTATTTCAATATATTTGCCATAACTGTAAAGTGATATGAATATATTTGTGATTTCTGTTGTTGTTGAGACCACAGATATTGCTAATGCTTCTAGTTTCTTTCCTATTTTAATAATTGAAGGCAATGATAAATTTTAGTTAGAGATTAGTGAAATAAAAGCTATATATTTTTCCCATCAAAGTTCACAGACCTTTTGGGGGTCTGAGAGAGGGTTCATGGATCCCCATCCAAGAACTCCTATGCTAAATCCTGGTGCCACTTATAGGATCCTTAAGTAATTTTCTCACTGGATAAAAATTCTTGAAAATTAATTTAATTGGTCTTAAATTTATGTTTAATTTTTAATACAAAATTTAAAATTTCTATATCTTTAGATAGCCCCTATCAGCCATTTGGCCTAGTTATTTTGCCTATGCCCTATATTGAGAGTGCTATTTGGAGACAAGCTCATGTTTAACTGAGTATACACATGTAACTTTTACTTATAAGATTTAACATAAGTTAAAAAACTACATAAGATAATTTTTAAATCCCTAGAATCTTTTATAGGATGTATTTTAGTTTGCAAGTATCTCCAAGCTCTTTACTCAATAATACATGTACACATGTAACACTCATTGTCCACAGTAATATTCCTTAATTTGCTAATAAGATGGTGGAAGGGTGATTACAGAGAGGGGCAGAGGTAAAGGAGTTATTAACAGCATAAATGTCATGTGACAATCAGACATCAAATACGTGGTTGCTCATCGGAAGGAAAAGATTTTTGTTACGGGTCCTTCAGCTCACTTCTCGATGGCATTCCATAGTGTCCCTTTGACTTCCTTTGAGGTCCTGACCCTCAGAGAAACCACCTTGCACAGTTACTACCATGTTTGACCAAAGAGAAATGAGTATCTCTTTAAGACACAATTCCATTTCCTCTTATTAAATGCATTAGGATAAAGAACAAAATTAACCTAATAACGTTGACACATTTGCAAGAACAGCCAACTGTAAAAGAAAGTAATAAAACAAGCAGTTAGTAAAGTTTCTTTTTATAACACTCTTGTTAAACTAGTTTAAGCGTCCTGCCTCCAGTAACAGCTTAGAGAGGGTGCACTTTAATTGATTATTCCTAAATGGGTTATTATTTTAAATGGACTCTCCTTAAGAGTCACATGTGTGGCATTTGGTTCATCCATTACATTTGCAATTACAAACCAGTACTTTTTATGGAAGGCAAATTATTTTATATGTTCCACAGCTGTACTTGGGACAGAAGACTCAGCTCATGACGTTCCTTTTGAAAACATTTAGGGAAGCACTATCCAGTGCCCAAGGGTGATTAATCTTTTTAAATCACTTCTGGTAAGTGACAGAAAGAGTCTCTTCTATTTCTGTGAGAAATTAAACTTTGTGTTCTCCATGAGCTTGCAGAACTGAGATTCTTTTTGCTCCTGGTCTTAGCCCATGTATCTATTTTAATGACCACTGCAGAGCAGTTGAGCAATCAACCTATGAACTGTATGATACAGGTAACTTACACAGCATTGACAGGTTGGACTCTAAGCTGGGTTCACATTACACATCTGATGCTCAGGTTTGATCTACTAAATTGTCAATTGACAAATCTCAAATTTAGTTGTGTTTTAAAGCATAATGCTTAAGACTGACTTGATCCTAATTGGTGCTCTGTCACTTATCAGCTGTATGACCTTGAATAAGTTATGTAATTTCCCTAAACTTTAGTTTCCTCATGGGTATAATAACTCTTTCCTTATAGGATTAATAAGAGAAATGAATGAGATGCTCTATGTAAAATGCTTAGCACTTAAACCCAGCCCATAGTAAACACTTAATAAGTAACTACTACTAAGCCTATCCATCCCCCACCTCAAAGAGTATTGGAGTAAGGCTGTCCATGGTGCTGGCCAGGGTCTCAAGACCAGAGCTAGAATGAAGGAATTTCTGCAAGATGCCAAGAATAGACATAACTAGAGTTTGGATTCCATGATAAGATCCTTAGAGAGTATAAGCCAGAGAAATAAAATCAAAAGAAGTAGCAAGTCCAAAGGAGAAATGCAAGACTAAAAACTAGAGACAGTTATGAGTTTAAGTGTTCATGTTATAAAACTAGTGGGTTTACAGTGTATCTGGAGAGAGTTTAGCAGAGAAGGGTGCTTGGTGACAGATAAGAAGATGCCATAATTTTCTTCCATTGGCCATCGGAAACTGGTACATGAGTCAGTCTGGCTAGATCAAAGGTACAGGGATTATAGTGGACAAAGTGGCAGAGGGTACCTAATCATTAATTTATTCACCTTTAAATGCCTATGGACTGACAAGTATTTAATCTCATTCTAGAGACAAATAGGTCCAAAGACATGGTTTTTGCCTTCAGGAATCAAAGGTGAGGGCAGACGGACATCTTATCTATAAGAAAGAACAATACCCAGTTTTCTTGCTTAGGTAACAGAATAAATGGTGATAAGTATGTCACACAGATAACCAACACATGCAAAGGTGCAGGTTTGAGGGGAGAGAAATGAATTCTGTCTGGATATGTGGAGTATGAGCTGCCTGTTCATTATTCAGAACTTGTAAACAGATGGCTAAATACACAACCAGAGCTTAGACAAGAGACTTGAGTTGGTTGTCCACCAGCATAGGTAGGAGTGTTAGAGCCACGGGTGGTGCATTAGTCTACTCAGGCTGTGATAACAAAATCACAGACTAAATGGATTAAGCAATAGAAATTTATTTCCTCATAATTTCGAAGGCTGGGAAGTTCAAAATCAAGGTGCTGGCAAATTCAGTTTCTGTGAATGGCTCTCTTCCTCCATTACAGACAGCCACCTTCTTATATCCTCACATGGCCTTTCCTTGGTGTATGCACATGGAGAAAGAGTGAGGTCTCTGGTGTCTCTTCCTACAGGGACACTAAGCCTATCATATCAGATCAGGTCCCACCATTTTGACCTCATTTAACCTTAATCAGAGTCCCCATCTCCAAATAGAGCCACACTAAGGGTTAGGGCTTCAACATATGAATTTCGAGATGGGGGGACATAAACATTTAGTCCATAACAAATAGGATAAGATTGCCAAGGGCGGTATACAGAATGAGAATTAAAACTGTCTAAGGACAAAAGTATAGAAACTTTGCATTAAAGGGTGGGTGGTAGAAGGGAAACTAGTAGAGGAATGGTGAGAGAGCCAGCAGAGAGAAAAGAAAAACCTCAAAAGGATAATGGTATACAACTGGTATAAAAAAGTGAGAAGAGAGAATTTAAAGTTGTGAATAATCAACAATACCAGTATGACAGAAAGATCAAGAAAGAATAAAGAAATAAGAAATACTAGGGTGTCCTATGGTTCATTTGATACTGAGTTTAAAACATTTAGGAGAAATGAAAACTGTTTACAAAGCACATTTAAATTTTTTTTAATGAAAGTAACTTTGTTGAGTCCCATTCCTAAAAGGAAACGGGAATGGATATGTTATTCTAACAATGTAGAGAAACCATTTTATTGAATAGAAGAATATCAATGAGAAATTTGGCATTGTTTTGGTTACTGAAATATTATCTGGGAATATTTGCAAAGGTTAACAGAGAAACATCTTTCTAATTTTTCATCTTTTAGACTTGTAATGCATTTCTGAGGACAGATACATTTATGATCTCATTTCATTCTCGGAATATCCTACAATGGCTAGGCCATGTTTACAATTTTTTTAAAAAATGGACTCAAGTTGATGAAGTGATTTTCCCAACGTTATACAGTGTTTCAAGAAAAAGCAAAGGCAAAGTTTAGCTCATTTAATTCTACACAACTTGTACTGAATGTCTCTTGTGTGCCCAATACTGGGTACTGGAAAGTTAGGCGAATAAAATGAAGCTGCGCTGCACTCCACCCACCATTACCCCCTGCTCTTTCTTTAGTCTCCATCTCTCTTGGATGTTTGGTCTCTTCTCTGCTTAGTTGGAACTGTGCTGGGAAAGCTGTGACACCCACAGTAACACCAACAATAAACATTTCCCTGAAGGGCCTGTGTGTGTCAGGGAAGGTTATAACTCCCAGTGGCAGATTCCTTGTACCTGTTCCTATGACCAAGGAACAATTTTAAGACTCTTCATATTACTCCTGAGAGTCCCTGACCCATGACCCAGTCCCCCTAGTTTATTTGAGCTGCTTTTGAAATTAGATCACTCATGATATACTGAACATAGTTGGGACCTAGTAGCCATGGCTCATGATTCATGGTTTGTTCACCACCTCCTGTGCAAGGCTGAGGGATGAACTAGGCGGTCTTTGGGTATCATCTACAGCAGTAGTTCTCAAACTGGTTTCCTGGATGAGCAGCATCAGATATTGAATTAATTCTCTGAGAATGGGACCCAGCAATATGTGTTTTAACAAGCCCTCAAGAGACACTGATGCATGCTAAAATTTAAGAATCACTGGTGCACAGCCACAGAATTCTTTTCCTATACTGTTTAGACAGAAATAGTGTTATGAATGTTCCCAGCAAAAACAGAATCTATCCCTCAATGTAATGGTAAATTCAAGCATGTTTTTATTCACATTGTTACCACTCTATCTTTATTTACTATCACCTTTTATCCACAGTAGCCTTTAAAATCTCTAATTTAATGTCAAAGCAAACTCTCAGGGCTGGTTAGTGTCATGTGTGTAAATACATACTCTATATTAATGACCTTGAAAGTTGAACTATGTGACATTTTGTTTCTTATAATTTACCCTCAACTTATTGCTGTTTCCAGAAGTATTAGGTGTATTTATTGTCTCTTCACAGTTAGAGTTTGAAAGAAAAGTGCCCAAAGTGTTTATATTTATGCTGTAAGTAACACAGTAGTGAAGTTTTTTGAGTTCAAAATGGTACCTTTGTTTATATTTTAAGGAGAAATGTGTTATTAAAGACCTCTTACTATATTTCATTTATTTCTGAGAACAGAAATTATTGGTAATGTATAGAAGGTCTCAATTAGTGATTTTTGGTTGGCTTTAAACAGTTATTTGCCAAACATTTTCTTTTTTCAAAATATAGCAAGTATATCACAGAAAGCATTGTTGACTACTAAAATATTTAAAATAGAGAGAAAAAAATGGTAGGACTTCAAACTTACATCTTCAGCAGATATTAAAAATGGTGTCTCTGTGGCCCAACCCTGCTTGTCACAAACTGTAGCTTTGCAAAGAAATACTGTTTTCTCCCACTCACCATTCTTTACCCCTATATAAGTATATATGTGTATTCACAGGTCGAGTTCTAATTTTGGAGTTTCTTCGTGTTTATAAAGACAAATGTGATGGTTTTCTTTGATTAGATTGACAAAGGCATTTGTAACCTATGTTTCTTCATGTAGTCACTTTGCTTGCAAAAGTTGTTAATTCCTTTTTGGGAATAGCTCACTTCATTGACTACTATCCATACTATGTTGCATTTCTAGGGCTCCATCAAGGTATTTTAAAATTCTTTGGTGGAAAGCTTAGATTACATAAAAACTTGGATGATACATGCTAAGGACATTTTGGAGCAGTCTGTCAATAGAGGCACTTAGTGGAACTTTAAGGAGTCTGTACAAGGAGATAGAACTTACTCTTATGGAATCCACCTGAGAATAATTCACTTTGTAAACCACATCCTATTCTCTCAAAAATCCCTTTTGAAGAGGAGAAATCTGAATTAAATTAATTTCAGCCTGATGAACAGTATTCAGTATTACAGGGGAAAGGTTGGGGAGACGGAGCTGCCACAGAATGAACGTTAAAAACTGTGTTTCAAGAGGAACAAGAGGAATAAGAACAATCACAGACTCATGGGAGTTTTAGGAGAAAAAATTCTTTATAGATCATCCTGCCTAACGCGTTTCTCAGATGAGAAATTTGAGTGAAAGGGAAGTAAAGTGACTGCTCAAGATCACTTGCCGGTGACAGAGGTTGAGCCAGTAGTTACTGCGCATCCATATTCTCAGTTGTTTCCATTAACCCATCGAGATGATACAGAGGTAAAAATGATGCATGAAGTGGAGGCAGAAAGTAAGAGATGATCAAGGAAATGAAGAAGGTTTAGGGGATTCAATTAGGAAAAAAAAACAGAATGGAATTTAGAGGGAGATTTACAGTGGCATGTTAAAAATAATTTACAGTTGGGGTAAAAAAGAGCTTAAAAGTTTCTGGAGATGAGAGTAAATAAAAATCAGAGTTGAACAACAGCACAAATACATATGGTTGCATTTATTTAACGACACCCACCTTCCCTTTCCAGAGTGCTTGAAGCTTGTGAAAGCAATGGCAGTGAGCTATAGGGCAGAGGAACTACAGTAGAGGGAGAACATGCAGGACATCCTGGCTGTGGGATAGAGGAGACTGGGTGGTTGCCAAGAAACCATTCCCTTATCTAGCAGCCAGCCTTAGTGATGAGCGGAAAGTGATTGAAGAAAAGCGGTGGAGGACAAGGTGTTTAAAGGAGAAACGGCACAGACATTTTAGGTATATCCTTCTTTGATCCTTCTGCAGCCTTCCTGTGTTGAGCATTGCCCAGCTCTAGCCCACTGGTCAAGCTCATTCTCTGATGGGCCATTACATACAACACCACTTCCGAACATGCCGGAACAAAGTGTTAGAGCATCTGGTGCACATATTCATAATACTGATTGGAATAAAATTATCTAACTTGATATATTCACATATACAAATCATAATTGAAAAGATCCAAGTAAACAATTCTGTAAGCAAAGAAATGAAAACAAACTAACTAACCATTAAATAAATAAATCCTATAGTTTCCAAAGATGTTTGGAATGCTAAATGTCAGCCCAGCCGGTTTTTCTTTGCTAAAACCGGGGATGGGAACACTGAATTTTTAATAAAGCCCTCACAAAGCATTCTAATTGGCAGACTGTGTCTCTTCACAAATACTTATCTTTGGTTTTCTCCTAGGAAGCATGTTGGGCAAAATATTTGTGGTCTTAGTAAATTATTTTCACAGCAGCCTAACTCACAGATATATTATGACTTGCTGGACAGAGCAAACTGATAGAAAGTTAAGGATTAAGTACTATTTTTTTTCAATTACTATCATTGTCGTAAAGAGCTTATGAATGATTTAAGTATACTGGCACTCTGCTAGACATCACCCAAAAAGTATTCTTTTATAGGGGCCATCACTTTCAGACCAAAATAATTTGGATGGTTTTGAGTTCTTAAAATCCTCTTGAAATTCTTTTCTGTAGACCGAAACAATAAGTAGCAGGTTCATTTTTTCAGATGAATGGGTAACAGATTTTGAAGTGAGAGCTCTGTCTGGTCAGTGGAACTTCTGTCCTACTCTTATCTTTAGGGTAAGCAAAGGGCTTGGATGAATGCAGAGCACTGGTATGCCACCCCAGCACCTCCTTCCACTAAACTGAGGTCAGGGCATTTTTATTATCTCTCCAAGCTTATATTTTGATAAACGTAGATGTTAATGTTAATGCCTGTATGTTAGGTGATATTCTTAAGGTAAAAATCATGACAATTTAATTTTATTATAATCTTTTATTTGTACACCTTTTTTTTTTGAAGCATAGCTGACATACAATAGTATGTTAGTTTCAGGTGTACTAGATAGTGATTTGACATTTGCATACATTGCAAAATGATCACCAACATAAGTCTAGTAACAATCTGTCTTCATACAAAGTTATTACAATATTACTGACCATATTCCTTATGCTGTATATTACATCCCTGTGGCTTGTTTATTTTATAACTGGAGGTTTGTACCTCTTAATCCCCTCCACCTGTTTCACCACACCCACACCCCTGCCCTCTAGCAACTACCCATTTGTTCTCTGTATCTATGAATCTGTGTTTGTTTTGTTTTTTAGATTCCACATATAAGTGAGATCAATGAGTATTTGTCTTTCCCTGCCTGACTTACTTCTCTTAGCATAATACCTTTAGATCCATCCATATTGTCCCAAATGGCATGATTTCATTTTTTATGGCTAATATTCCATTGTGTGTATGTGTGCGTGTGTGTATATAGATAGATACATAGATTAGATATATAAATATATAATATAGATATAGATATATAGATATCACATCTTTATACATTCATCTATCGATGCACATTTAGGTTGCTTTGTATCTTGCCTATTGTAAAAAATGCTGCAGTGACACAGGGGTGCATATATCTCTTTGAATTAGTGTTTTTGTTTTCTTCAGGTAAATACCCAGAAGTGCAATTGCTGGATCATATGGTATTTCTATTTTTAATTTTTTGAGGAACCTCCAGTACTGTTTTCCATAGTGGCTGCACCAATTTACAGTCTCACCAACAGTACACAAGGGTTCCCTTTTCCTCACATCCTCTCCAACGTTTATTTGTTGTCTTTTTGATAATAGACATTCTGACAGGTATGAGGTGGTATCTCATTTTGGTTTTAATATGCATTTTGCTGATAATTAGTGATTCTGAGCATGTTTTCATGTGACTCTTGGCCATCTGAGCTGTTTTCTTTGGAAAAATTTCTATTCAGTTCCTCTGCCCATTTTTTAATTGGGTTGTTTGTTTTTTTGATGTTGAGTTGTATGAGTTCTTTGTATGTTTTGGATATTGACTCCTCATCAGATACATTGTTTGCAAATATCTTCTCCCATTTAGTAGACTGCCTTTTTATTTTGTTGATAGTTTCTTTTGCTTTGCAAAAGCTTTTAATTTAATATAGTCTTATTTGTTTATAATTGCTGTTTCAGAAAGATATCAAAAAAATATTGCTAAGACTGATGTCAAAGAGCGTATTGCCTATGTTTTCTTCTAGGATTTTTATGGTTTCAGGTCTTACATTTAAGTCTTTAATCCATTTTGAGTTTATTTTTGTATATGATATGAGAAAGTAGTCCAGTTTGATTCTTTTGCATGTAGTTGTCCAGCTTTCCCAACACCATTTATTGAAGAGGCTATCTATTTCCCATTGTATATTCTTGCCTTCTTTGTCATGTTAATTGATCATGTAAGCATGGGTTTATTTCTGGGCCCTTTATTTTGTTCCAGTTGATCTATGTGTCTGTTTTTGTGCCAGCGCATGCTGGTTTCATTACTATAGCTTTTTATCAGGGAGTGTGATACTTTCAGCTTTTTTCTTTCTCAAGATTGTTTTGGCTATGCAGGGTCTTTTGTGGTTCCATGCAAATTTTAGAAATATTTATTCTAGTACTGTGAAAAATGCCACTGGAATTTTGATAGGGATTGTACTGAATCTGTAGAATGCCTTGGGTAGTATGGTCATTTTAATGATATTTATTCTTCCAATCCATGAACATGTTTTGTATTTCTGTTTGTTTGTGTACTCTTCAATTTCTTTCATCCTGTCTTACAGTTTTCAGAGTATAAGTCTTTCACCTCTTTGGTTAGATTTATTCCTAGGTATTTTATTCTTTCGATGTAATTTTAAATGGGATTGTTTCTTAATTTCTCTCTCTGATAGTTCATTATAAGTGTGTAGAAACACAACAGATTTGTGTATGTTTATTTTGTATCCTGCAACTTTACTGAATTCATTTATTCTAATAGTTTTTTGATAGCATCTTTAGGATTTTCTATATATAGTATCATGTCATCTGTGAACAGTGACAGTTTTACTTCTTCCTTTCCAATTTGGATTCCTTTTATTTCCTTTTCTTGTCTGATTGCTGTCCCTAGGACTTCCAGTACTGTATTGAATAAAAGTGGTGAGAGCTGGTATCCTTGCCTTGTTCTTGATCTTAGAGGGAAAGCTTGAAGCTTTTTACCATGGAGTATGATGTTGGCTGTGGGTTTGTCATATATGGCCTTTATTATATTGAAGTGAACTCCCTCTATATCTTCTTTGTTGAGAGGTTTTATCATAAATTGATGTTGAATTTTGTCAACAGCTTTTTTTGTGTCTACTGAGATTGTTCATATGATTTTTATTCTTCAGTTTGTTTATATGGTGTAACACATTGACTGATTTGCAGATATTAAACCCTCCTTGTGTTCCTGGGATAAATCCCACTTGGTCATGGTGTATGATCCTTTAAATGTCTTGTTGAACTCAGTTTGCTTATATTCTGTTGAGGATTCTTGCATCTATGTTCATCAGCGATATTGGCCTGTATTTTCCTTTTTGTGATTCTTTGTCTGATTCTGGTATCAGGGTGATGCTGGCCTCATAGGGTGAGCTCAGAAGTGTTCCTTCTTCAATTTTTTGGAATAGTTTGAGAAAGATAGTGTTAACTCTTCTTTAAATGTTTGGTAAAATTCAGTTGTGAAGCTGCATGGTCCTGGACTTATGTTTTTGGGGAGCTTTTTTATTACTGATTCAATTTCATTGCTGGTAATTAGTCTGTTCATATTTTCTATTTCTTCCTGGTTCAGTTTTAGGAGATTGTACATTTCAAGGAATTTATCCATTTCTTCTAGGTTGTCCCTTTTATTGGCATATAGTTCTTCATAGTAATCTTTTATGATCCTTTGTGTTTCTGTGGTGTTGGTTGTAACTTCTTTTGTGTTTCTGATTTTATTGATTTGGACCCTCTCTTTTTTCTTGATGAGTCTGGCTAACGGTTTATCAATTTTATTTACCTTTTGAAAGAACTAGCTCTTAATTTTATTGATATTTTCTATTTTGTAGTCTGTATTTCATTTATTTTCTGCTCTGATCTTTATTATTTCTTTTCTTCTACTAACTTTGGGTTTTGTTTATTCTTTTTCTAGTTCCTTTAGGTTTAAGATTAGATTGTTTATTTGAGATTTTTCTTGTTTTTTAAGTAGCCTTATATCACTGTAAACTTCCCTCTTAGAACTTCTTTTCCTGCATCCCATAGATCATTGTGTTTCCATTTTCATTTGTGTTCAGGCATTTCTTGATTTCCTCTTTGGTTTCTTTGGTGGCCACTGGTTGTTTAGTAGCATGTTGTTTAGACTCCACATGTTTGTGTGTTTTGCAGTTTTTTCCTTGTAGTTGATTTCTAGTCTTATAGAGTTTTATTCAGAAAAGATGCTTGATATGATTTCAATCTTCTTAACTTTGTTGAGACTTGTTTTGTGGCTGAGCATGTGATCTACCCTGCAGAATGTTCCTTGTGCACTTGTGTATTCTGCTGTTTTTGGATGAAATGTTCTGTATATGAATATTAATTTCATCTAAATCATGATTTAATTTTAAAATCTAGAATATTATTTCTTCCCTGATTAAATGTGTTTTCACTGTTGTTTGGATTAGTCCACAGCATCTATGCTGCAGTGAGCAGCCAGAACTGCCCAGATTACAGGAATGATTTCTTAAACCTCGGCTAGGCTCATACTAGTTTCTAGCCCACAAATACACTTCATTGTGTTTTACAAACTTTTGGAAGTTTCCACTTTGAAATTTTGTATGTTAACTACAGAAGAGGCTAAGATTGGAAGACCGGAAATTATAGCCAGTGCTTTTCCTTCAAATATATTATGCTTAAGTGAAAAAAAAAATAAAAAACAGGAGGAACCAAATTTTCACTAGCATTTATTTATTCCTTTGTCAACCGTACTCTCTTCCTCCTCCAATTCCTTCTCCTCTTCTTGTAAAAATTAAACAAAGCACAATTTTGTATACTCGTATTGCCCAGGTTAAAATAGTCGGAATGGCATTTTTATTAAAAACTTACAAGTGTTACTCTTAAACGTGGGATAGATGAGGACATCTCTTGGCTCTTTTGAATCCAAACTAATGTTAGACACCTAAACTCTAGTCTAAAGTATTACCCATGTAGCAAACTAATAGTATTTCACGTTGCTCCATTTTTATTTTCTTTTCTTCAACACACATAGTAATAAAAGCCAAGAGAGGAAATGTAGAAGGAAAGCAAAAAGTATATTTAGCAGTAAAGTGTCATAACTCCATAGAAGTGATGAACAGAAATCGTAAAAATTTGTGATGGTGAAAATTGGCTGTTAAACTTTAAGCCCTTGGGCTAAAGCTAATCAGAAGCCAAAATGCATACAACTGATCCCAAGATTGTCCATGATACAGACAGATAGACAAGGCTGTTCTGATGCTGGAATTTTCTCATCTGTTTTAAGTCAGTTTTATTGATGACTTTAATATTACTAATTATTTTCTAAATTTTTATTTAGAACTTTTTAAAGATTTTCTCATTTTACTGGATATAATTTTTCAAACTTTCTCCATGAAAACTTCTCCAGCAGAAAACTATATCCAGACTTTAACCTTTATGTAAGACATATGCTTCTCCTTCTGGTTCTCCTCCTTTCTTTTCCAAATGTGTAAATCATAGAATTAGAAGTGACTTCAAGTGGTTCATGTCTAGACTGTAGGTGGAAGTGGCTTGCTGAGATAGAACAGGAAGCCAGAACCAGGAAGGGTAAGACTAAAAATAAATATCAGACACCATGTAAGGAGCATGTATGGAAGGACAGAGTTTTACAGGCAGGTGTGGAATCAGGATAACATCAAAGATGAAGCAAGACACTCAGTGAGAAACTAGACCATCAATCAGGGTTTTCCTCCTTCTATTATTCTGTGACCATTGCTGAATTCAGGTGTCTCCCATAAGTGACTGTATGCCACTTGAGATCAGGGACTTTAACTACTTAAATTTGTACTCCTAGGAGATGCTTTATGTTGCTGGAAAAAATAGGAACTCTGTAATATCGAGTGAATGATGATTAAATGTTGTAGACGCCAAGTGCAGGTATGGCCTGTCAAACTATAAAGATAAGCCAATATACTAAACAAGTACACATTCTATTTATTATAAAAGGTGTTCTAAATGGTAGATTCCACAATTTCTAAATCTTAACAATGAGGAGTATCTACTTCTTTCACTTCACAGCCTATCATGGTTCAGAAATGCCACAATGAAAATGGAGATTACCTTTTCCCAATGGTTTTCATCCATGGTGGAATAAAGTGGATTCTTCATAGCTACATGAATCACAATGAAGTAGTCATGAAAACTTCCATAGAATTCTAAGCTTCTTGAAAGCAGGAACTGTATTTTATAATAAACTTTGCACAGTAAACACTTGTTGATGCTGCTACTGATGAGTCTTCAAAAGCTTTTTGATTTATTTGAAGAAAAGCTGCTAATCTTTGCAGAATTTCTTCAGCAGGAAGCGTGGCTAAAAGCCTACTTTTAAGCTTGGGGTTCCTGGAAAGGACACCAGAAAGCTCCAGGAAAATTGTTTCAGTGTTTCCTGTCTTAGCCTTAGCATTTGTTATAGTTATAAAACAGTGTTTCACTGAATTGCTTTGTTATTCTCACAGTAGCATAGATCCAAACCTGGGACAAACCGGAAGATAGGGCTGAAAGGAAGGGTTTCACGTTCCTTCGCCCTCAAGTTAAAACACCAAAGTGATGTCAGTGGATTGTTTTCAAGTGTTTATGAAAACAAACATGACTTTATTTGAGGCGAAGATGAGAATAAAGGGGAACTTAATCTGGATACTGATATAATTGGCATTTAATAAGTCAAATATTTACACTATTAAAAAAGATACCTGGTTTAAATACTGATCCAAATACATATTAAATAATACTTAGAGAACAAATTTTACCATGTTTTCAAATAGATAGGAATTTTTAAAAAAGGAAGTTTAGTAATTTTTGTGTTGGTAAAAGGCATCCTTCCTTTTAATTTAAATTACTTTTTCCCAGAAGTTTTAAATTCAAATAATATTGAAGAGTAATTACATAGACAAATTTTAATATAGACTCTTAGGTGATATCAATAGTTTATTTTTAATTTTATTAGGTATGATAATAGAACTTCAGTTCTATAAGAACTTTTCTGTATTTTTTTATACATATATATTAAGGTATGTAGTGATAAAATGACATGATGTAGAGATTTGTTTTTTAAAACTTCAGAAAAAATTGGAGGGAGACTAGATAAAGCAAGTGAGGGAAAATCATAAAAACTATTGAATCTGTTTGATGGTTTTATGAGAATTTGTTTTTTTCTCTCTCTCTACATTTGTATATTTAATATTTTTAATAATCTTGTTTTTACTTAGGAAATGAAAGTCATATGTCACCCATAAAAATATAATGGTTCACACAAAGTCTGGTATGTGACACAAAGATGTTTCATCTATGTGTATAGACTGAATAAATGAATGAAAAGTAATTGATTCAAATTACATTAAACATTTCATAATACTGGTTCAGTAAATTCAACTATTGTTTTAAAATATTTTCTAATACTAGCTTAATAAATATGCATAATTTATCATCTTTTTCTTTATCATTTTTTTTTACAACATAATAATTCTTTTTCACAACTCAATTACTTTCTAACTGACTGAGATATTAAAACTTCTAACTAATCTTGGGCTAATATTTTGCATAAGTATGAAATTTCATGAAATATATGGGAATCAGGAAGAGTTCTAATCAGAAGATAGGTGTAGGCCTTCACAGTGTGGTTTCACTCTGAAATGTTGTGAATTGCTAAAACATGAAATATGTACAAATGAGACATAAATGCAAAACATTTCAAAAATCAAATATGATATTTCACTGGCACTTGCCTTTGTCTTCCTGTACTAACAGGTATAATTTTCAACTCATGATATGAATATTTTCTGGCAAATCTTTTCTGTTAGAAGCAAGGTAAAGTATACAAATAAATAGTAAAATGAATATTCTGACTAGCTAAATTTGATATGTCGTGATCAAGTATTCTAGAACCATTGTCCAATTTCCAGCATGATTTTTCTCCCATGGTCATGTTCCTATAGACTTTAGCAACTCCTCTTCCTGTAGATATCAGGGAAGGAAATTTTCCTCTCTGGAGGTGACCTCTGTCCTGCTCAGTGGATTAGATGATTGTACGGTTAGAGTCCATTGGCTTTGATCCTGGGATGCAAATATTCTCCTCTGCTTTGCACAGTCCCTCTCTGTCTTAGAGACTGTTCTTTTGTTAGCAGCAAACACTCTCACTGCAGGCTTGTCACAATGATTTAGGAAAGGCATATTTTACCAAAATAAGAAGCCCAGTGGTGTAGCTGGAACTGATCAAAAGCCATCAGCAAGCTGACAGATTGCTTTTTATGCAAGATTGGGCTTTGAGTCAAATGGAGGAAGAAAACTCCACATACACATTATGAAAGCCAATGCTTAGTCACAAAACTGTGATCCTGAATAGAAAGGAAAAATGTTTCTCCAAGTAGAAAGGCATATAATTATGAATGAATGAATGACCCAGATCCTTACAGGTTTTCCCATAGAATATTCTGTTTGTTATTTTCCTTGGTCACTCATTCACTCACTTACTCTCTCATTCTCTGATGGGCTTTGAGCTATATACTGGGAATAAAACAGAAAGCAAGAGAAATACTGCTTCTGCTTATGAAGAGTTTGCATTATAGTGGTGGATTACAACAAGTAATGAGGCATCAAGTAAAAGAAAGATACAGAGAGCTATAGTTCACTGTCAGAGTTCACTGTCCTCCAATTTATTTACTCACTGGGCTCCATTTAGAACTAGAACAAAATGGAAGACAATATGATATTTCCAGGTGATCAGAGGGCAACTTCTATCTTTGCATTCCTATGGTAGAAGAGTTGATTAGTAGAAAAAGCATCAAGAAGATTCAGCCTTGTGATTAGGAACAAAAGAGATGACCTAATCATTCCCAGGAAAATGGTCCAGCGCCGGTATAGAAGCATGAAAAAAGTTATGAAGAGACACAAAAGGTGGTCGGATTGGCCCTTTATCATCACTAAAAGTGAATACAGTTAACATACCTATCTGAGTAAGAATTGAATAGTGACTGATGTTCTTTCTGGAGCCCTGATTCCTAAACTACTCCTGGGCACCTTCTCATCCCCATTCCCATCCCTGGAATGCTCTCCTCTACTTCCTTATTCTACTTTAACTTCTGCCAACTTGTCCTTCTGGGAATCAGAGTGTCAAAATACAAGACATTGTTACCATTTATCAATTATTATTTCTCCTGTGTTCCTCCCATCTGTCTTATTTTATTCTACACTGGAGATTGTCATCTCTAAAACAAAGAAGGAATCTCTTGAGTTTAATTGTATCTTTGTGCTTCTCCTGTAATTCATCCTCTGCATTTATTGTAAAAATTCCTGTCTTATCTTTCTGTAACAGCAAAAAGATATTGTCAGTTGATCAGAAGATCTGACCAATGCATAATAGTTTACAGGCAAAGAGTAGATATTTGGGGGTGGTAATGAGGGCAGGAGAACAAGAAATGGAGTGAAACAGGGAACTTAGGTAACACAGATCCTAGAAATTTCCAAGTTGTTTTTTGCCAAATTCAAATCTGTCATCTCTGAGAAAGTTAGAAACCTTTACAATGATATAATAAATCATGCAATATCTATAATATTTTATATAGTATAAGAAAGTTGCTTACTTTGGGTGAGGAAAATGAGGAAGAAGGTATAAAAACACATTATTGGAGGTCTATAGTTATTCTGATTCTGTTACTTTTCTGTGTGGTCTTGAGATAATTAGTTAACATCTTTGGTCTATAATGATGTCATTTATAAAATGAGGGTAATAACAATTCTGGGGGCTACTGGGAAAATAATAATACATGTGAAAATACTTCACAAAAATGTGATAAAAATTAGGAGGACTTAAGTAAAAAGGAGTATATTGAAGAGTTGGATAAGATAATCTGATGTGCTTACTATGTTTGTTATTCAAGATTTATCCATTTTTCAGGTAGTTTAGTCTTTTTTGCCAAAATAAAGTATAATGAACTAGCAGTGAGAATCCTGGTGGTATCACTTTAGGGATGGGGGTAGAGATATTTTACAGCCTGGAACCAGTCCTTTGGACACACCATCTCTAGCTTCCATAGGTGTTGGAAAGTGAATGTTTGCCAGTCACATTATCAGGCAGGGTCCTGTGAAAACCTCCTGTGATTCTTTCCCTTAACGCTGATCCCACAGCTCTCCCACAGTGAGGTTAACATTTTGGAGCCCTACGTGCTGCTCTACAAGCAAAGGAAAACTTTCTGGGGAATAAGATGCCACTTTAAAATATTTTAAAAAGTTTATTTCCTGAATTAGGGAAGAAAACCAAAGTAGTTCATTTTTGTCGTTGTTAATAGAAATTTTAGGTGTACAGTGTTATAGTTCATTTGTATATAACACAAAGTGATCTCCACAATTCTAGTTAACATCCATCATTATACAATTGACCCCTCTCACCCATTTTGCCCAACCACCTTTCCCTCTGGTAACTACTAATCTGATCTCTGTATCTATGAGTTTGTTTTTATTTTATTTTCTCATTTGTTTATTTTTTTAGCATCCAGGGGAGTGAAATCATATGATATTTGTCTTTGTCCATCTCACATATCTCACTTAGCATAATACCTTCAAGGTCCATCCATGTTGTCAAAATTGGCAGGATTTCATTATTTTTATGTCTAATATTCTGTTGTGTATATATACTACATCTTTTTTATCCATTCATCCATCGATGGGCGCTTAGGTTGTTTCCATATATCGGCTATTATAAATCATGCTGGAATGTATGATTGCATGGGGTGCATATATCTTTTCAAATTAGTGTTTTCATGTTCTTTGGGTAAATACCAGAAGTAGAATAGCTGGGTCACACAGTGGTTCTATTCTTAGTTTTTTGAAGAACCTTCATACTGCTTTCCATAGAGGCTTCATCAATACCCACCAACAATGTTCCCTTTTCTCCACATCATCACTAACATTTGTTATTTGTTGTCTTTTCAATAATAACCATTCTAACAGGTGTGAAGTGATATCTCATTGTGGTTTTGATTTGCATTTCCCTAATACAAAGTGATGTTGAACATTTTTTCATGTGTCAATTAGGATATGTATGTCTTCTTTGGGGAAAATGTCTATTCAGAGCCTCTACCCATTTTTTTAATCAGTTTGTTTGTTTTTGTTGTTTTTTTAAACTTGTATGAGTTCTTTATATATTTTGGATATTAACCCTTTATAGGATATGTGATTTGCAAATATCTTCTCCCATTCAGTAAACTGCCTTTTGTTTTTTACTTTTTACCATTTTTACTGGAGTGTAATTGCTTTACACTGGTGTGTTAGTTTCTGCTGTATAAAAAAGTGAATCAGTTATACATATACATATATCCCCATATCTCTTCCCTCTCGCATCTCCCTCCCTCCCACCCTCCCTATCCCACCCTTCTAGCTGGTCACAAAGCACCGAGCTGATCTCCCTGTGCTATGTGACTGCTTCCCACTAGCTATCAATTTTACATTTGGTAGTGTATGTATGTCCATATATACACTACCACTCTCTTACTTTGTTCCATCTTACTGTTCCCCTCCCCATGACCTCAAGTCCATTCTCTAGTAGGTCTGCATCTTTATTCCCATCTTGGTCCTAGGTTCTTCATGACCATTTTATTTTTTTGATTCCATATATACGTGTTAGCATATGGTATTGGTTTTCTCTTTCTGATTTACTTCACTGTGTATGACAGACTCTAGGTCTATCCACCTCACTACAAATAACTCAATTTTGTTTCTTTTTATGGCTGAGTAATATTCCATTGTATATATGTGCCACATCTTCTTTATCAATTCATCTGTTGATGGATACTTGGGTTGCTTCCATGTCCTGGCTATTGTAAATGGAGCAGCAATGAACATTGTGGTACATGACTATTTTTGAATTATGGTTTTCTCAGGGTATGTGCCCAGTAGTGGGATTGCTGGTTCATACGGTAGTTCTATTTTTACATTTTAAAGCAACCTCCATACTGCTCTCCATAGCGGCTATATCAATTTACATTCCCACCAACAGTATATGAGGGTTCTCTTTTCTCCACACCCTCTCCAGCATTTATTGTTTGTAGATGTTTTGATGATGGCCATTCTGACTGGTGTGAGATGATGTCTCATTGTAGTTTTGATTTGCATTTCTCTAGTGATTAATGATGTTGAGCATTCTTTCATGTGTTTGTTGCAAATCTGTATATCTTCTTTGGACAAATGTCTATTTAGGTCTTCTGCCCATTTTTGGATTGGGTTGTTCATTTTTTTGATATTGAGCTGCATCAGCTATTTGTAAATTTTGGAGATTAATCCTTTGTGTTTCTTCATTTGCAAATATTTTCTCCCATTACGATGATTGTCTTTCTGTCTTGTTTATGGTTTCCTTTGCTGTGCAAAGGCTTGTAAGTGTAATTAGGTCCCATTTGTTTATTTTTATTTCCATTTCTCTAGGACCTGGGTCAAATTGGATCTTGCTGTGATTTATGTCATAGAGTGTTCTCCATATGTTTTCCCCTAAGAGTTTTATAGTGTCTGGTCTTACATTTAGGTCTTTAATCCATTTTGAGTTTAGTTTTGTGTATGGTGTTCGGGAGTGTTCTAATTTTATTCTTTTATATGTAGCTGTCCAGTTTTCCCAGCACCACTTATTGAAGAGGCTGTCTTTTCTCCATTGTATATTCTTCCCTCCTTTATCAAAGATAAGGTGACAGTATGTCCATGGATTATCCCTGGGCTTTCTATCCTGTTCCATGGATCTATATTTCTGTTTTTGTGCCAGTACCATACTGTCTTGATTACTGAAGCTTTGTAGTATAGTCTGAAGTCCAGGAACCTGACTCTTCCAGCTCCATTTTTCTTTCTCAAGATTTCTTTGGCTATTCTGGGTCTTTTGTGTTTCCATACAAATTGTGAAATTTTTTGTTCTAGTTCCATGAAAAAATCCAGTTGTAGTTTGATAGGGATTGCATTAAATCTGTAGATTGCTTTGGGTAGTATAGTCATTTTCACAATGTTGATTCTTCCAATCCAAGAACATGGTATATCTCTCCATCTAGTTGTATCATCTTTAATTTCTTTCATCAGTGTCTTATAATTTTCTGTATACAGGTCTTTTGTCTAATAAGGTAGGTTTATTCCTAGATATTTTATTCTTTTTGTTGAAATGGTAAATGGTAAATTTCACTTTCAGATTTTTCATCATTACTGTATAGGAATGCAAGAGATTTCTGCGCATTAATTTTGTATCCTGCTACTTTACCAAATTCATTGATTAGCTCTAGTAGTTTTCTGGTAGCATCTTTAGGATTCTCTGTGTATAGTATCATGTCATGTGCAAACAGTGACAGCTTTACTTCTTCTTTTCTGATTTGGATTCCTTTTATTTCTTTTTCTTCTCTGATTGCTGTGGCTAAAACTTCCAAAACTGTGTTGAATAATAGTGGTGAGAGTGGGCAACCTTGACTTGATCTTATTGCAAATGGTTTCAGTTTTTCACCATTGAGGACAATGTTGGCTGTAGGTTTGTCATATATGGCCTTTATTGTGTTGAGATAAGTTCTCTCTATGCCTACTTTCTGCAGGGTTTTTATTATAAATCAATGTTAAATTTTGTCAAAAGCTTTCTCTGCAGCCATTGAGAAGATCATAAAGTTTTTCTCTTTCAATTTGTTAATATGGTATATCACATTGATTGTTTTGCATATATTGAAGAATCCTTGCACTCCTGGGATAAACCCCAGTTGATCACGGTGTATGATCCTTTTAATGTGCTGTTGGATTCTGTTTGCTAGTATTTTGTTGAGGATTTTGCATCTATGTTCATCAGTGATATTGGTCTGTAGTTTTCTTTTTTTTGTGACATCTTTGTCTGGTTTTGGTATCAGGGTGATGGTGGCCTCGTAGAATGAGTTTGGGAGTGTTCCTCCCTCTGCTTTATTTTGGAAGAGTTTGAGAAGGATAGGTGTTAGCTCTTCTCTAAATGTTTGATAGAATTCGCCTGTGAAGCCATCTGGTCCTGGGCTTCAGTTTGTTAGAAGATTTTTAATCACAGTTTCAATTTCATTACTTGTGATTGGCCTGTTCATATTTTCTATTTCTTCCTGGTTCAGTCTCAGAAGGTTGTGCATTTCTAAGAATTTGCCCCTTACTTCCAGGTTATCCATTTTAGTGGCATACAGTTGCTTGTAATAATCTCTCATGATCCTTTGTATTTCTCCAGTGTCAGTTGTTACTTCTCCCTTTTTATTTCTAATTCTGTTGATTTGAGTCTTCTCCCTTTTTTTCTTGATGAGTCTGGCTAATGGTTTATCAATTTTTTTTATCTTCTCAAAGAACCAGCTTTTAGTTTTATTGATCTTTGCTATCGTTTCCTTCATTTCTTTTTCATTTATTTCTGATCTGATCTTTAGCATTTCTTTCCTTCTGCTAACATTGGGGGTTTTTTGTTCTTCTTTCTCTAATTGCTTTAGGTGTAAGGTTAGGTTGTTTATTTGAGGTGTTTCTTGTTTCTTAAGGTAGGATAGTATTGCTATAAACTTCCCTCTTAGAACTGCTTTTGCTGCATCCCATAGTATTTGGGTCATCATCTTTTCATTGTCATTTGTTTCTAGGTATTTTTTTATTTCCTCTTTGATTTCTTCAGTGATCTCCTGGTTATTAAGTAGTGCATTGTTTAGCCTCCATGTGATTGTATTTTGTACAGATTTTTTTCCCTGTAATTGATGTCTAGTCTCATAGTGTTGTGGTCAGAAAAGATACTTGATACAATTTCAATTCTCTTAAATTTACCAAGGCTTGATTTGTGACCTAAGATATGATCTATCCTGGAGAATGTTCCATGAGCACTTGAGAAGAAAGTGTATTCTGTTGTTTTTGGATGGAATGTCCTGTAAGTATCAATTAAGTCCATCTTTTTTAATGTATCATTTAAAGCTTGTGTTTCCTTATTTATTTTCACTTTGGATGATCTGTCCATTGGTGAAAGTGTGATGTTAAAGTCCCCTCCTATGATTGTGTTACAGTTGATTTCCCCTTTTATGTCTGTTAGTATTTGCCGTATGTATTAAGGTGCTCCTATGTTGGGTGAATAAGTATTTACAATTGTTACATCTTCTTCGTGGATTGATCCCTTGATCATTATGTTGTGTCTTTCTTTGTCTCTTGTAATAGTCTTTGTTTTAAAGTCTATTTTGTTTGATATGAGAATTGCCACTCCAGCTTTCTTTTGATTTCCATTTACATGGAATATCATTTTCCATTCCCTCACTTTCAGTCTGTATGTGTCCCTAGGTCTGAAGTGGGTCTCTTGTAGACAGCTTATATATGGGTCTTATTTTTGTATCGATTCAGCCAGTCTATGTTTTTTGGTTGGAGCATTTAATCCATTTACATTTAAGGTAATTATTGATATATATGCTCCTATTACCATTGTCTTAATTGTTTTGGGTTTGTTATTGTAGGTCTTTTCCTTCTGTTGTTTCCTGCCTAGAGAAGTTCCTTTAGCATTTGTTGTAAACTGGTTTGGTTTTGCTGAATTCTCTTAGCTTTTGCTTGTCTGTAAAGGTTTTAATTTCTCCATCAAATCTGAATGAGATCCTTGCTGGGTAGAGTAATCTTGGTTGTTGGTTTTTCCCTTTCATCACTTTAAATATGTCCTGCCACTCCCTTCTGGCTTGCAGAGTTTCTGCTGAAAGATCAGCTGTTAACCTTATGGGGATTCCCTTATGTGTTATTTGTTGTTTTTCCCTTTCTGCTTTTAATATTTGTTCTTTGTATTTAATTTTTCGTTGTTTTTGTTGTTGTTTTGTTTTTTGCGGTACGTGGGTCTCTCACTGTTGTGGCCTCTTCCATCCAGACGCGTAGGCTCAGTGGCCATGGCTCATGGGCCTAGCTGCTCCGCAGCATATGGGATCTTCCCGGACTGGGGCACAAACCCGTGTCCCCTGCATCGGCAGGCAGACTCTCAACCACTGAGCCACCAGGAAAGCACTGTATTTAATTTTTGATAGTTTGATTAATATGTGTCTTTGTGTGTTTGTCCTTAGATTTACCCTATATGGGACTCTGTGTGCTTCCTGGATTTGATTAACTATTTCCTTTCCCATATTAGGCTAGTTTTCAACTATAATTTCTTCAAATATTTTCTCAGTCCCTTTCTTTTTCTATTCCTCTTCTGGGACCCGTATAATTCGAATGCTGGTGTGTTTAATATTGTTCCAGAGGTCTCTGAGACTGTCCTGAATTCTTTTCATATTTTTTTTCTTTCTTCTGCTCTGCAGTAGTTATTTCCGCTATTTTATCTTCCAGGTCACTTATCCATTCTTCTGCCTCAGTTATTCTGCTATTGATCCCTTCTAGAGAATTTTTAATTTCATTTGTTATGCTGTTCATGATTGTTTGTTTGCTCTTTAGTTCTTCTAGGTCCTTTTGAAACATTTCTTGTATTTTCTCCATTCTATTTCCAAGATTTTGGATCATCTTTACTCTCATTATTCTGAATTCTTTTTCATGTAGAATACCTGTTTCCTCTTCATTTGTTAGGTCTGGTGGGTTTTCACCTTGCTCCTTCATCTGCTGTGTGTTTCTTTGTCTTCTCATTTTGCTTAACTTATTGTGTTTGGGGTCTCCTTTTTGCAGGCTGCAGGTTCATAGTTTCTGTTGTTTTTGCTGTCTGCCCCCAGTGGCTATGGTTGGTTCAGTTGGTTGTGCAGGCTTCCTGGTGGAGGAGACTAGTTCCTGTGTTCTGGTGGATGAGGCTGGATCTTGTCTTTCTGGTGGGCAGGTTCACATCTGGTAGTGTGTTTTGGGGTGTCTGTGACCTTATTATGATTTTAGGCAGCCTCTCTGCTAGTGGGTGGAGTTGTGTTCCTGTCCTGCTAGTTGTTTGGCATAGGGTGTCCAGCACTGTAGTTTGCTGATTGTTGAGTGGTGCTGGGTCTTAGCATTGAGATGGATATCTCTGGGAGATTTTTGCCGTTTGCTATTACATGGAGCCGGGAGGCCGCTGGTGGACCAATGTCCTGAACTTGGCTCTCCCACCTCAGAGGCACAACCCTGACGCCTGGCTGGAGCACCAAGAACCTGTCATCACATGGTTCAGAATAAAAGGGAGAAAGAAAGAAAGAAAGAAAGAAAAAGATAAAACTAAATTAAAAAGTTATTAAAATAAAAAATAATTATTTAAAAAAATGAGGTAATTAAAAAAAAAAAGAGAAAAACCAAGCCAAAAAACAAATCCCCCAATCATAAGAAGCACTGAAACTATACTAAAAAAAAAAACAAAAAAATGGACAGACAGAACCCTAGGACAAATAGTAAAAGGAAAGCTATAGAGACAAAATCACACATGGAAGCATACGCATACCCACTCACAAAAAGAGAAAAAGGGAAAAAAATATATATATATTGTTGCTCCCAAAGTCCACCTGCTCAATTTGGGATGATTCGTTGTCTATTCAGGTATTCCACAGATGCAGCGTCCACCAAGTTATTGTGGAGATTAAATCTGCTGCTCCTGAGGCTGCTGGGAGAGATTTCCCTTTCTCTTCTTTGTTCGCACAGCTCCCGGAGTTCAACTTTGTATTTGGCCCCACCTCTGCACTTACGTCACCTGAGGGCAACTGTTCTTCCCTCAGACAGGACGGGGTTAAAGGAGCAGCTGATTCAGGGGCTCTGGCTCACTCAGCCCAGGGAGAGGGAGGGGCACGGAGTGCGGGGCGGGCCTGCGGTGGCAGAGGCTGGCATGACGTTGCACCAGCCTGAGACACACCGTGCATTCACCCGGGGAAGTTGTCCCTGGATCCCGGGACCCTGGCAGTGGCGGGCTGCACAGGCTTCCGGGAGGGGCGGTGTGGACAGTGACCTGTGCTTGCACACAGTCTTCTTGGTGGCTGTAGCAGCAGCCTTAGCGTCTCATGCCCGTCTCTGGGGTCCGCGCTGTTAGCCGCGCCTCTCGCCCATCTCTGGAGCTCCTTTAAACAGCACTCTGAATCCCCTCTCCTCGTGTACCAGGAAACAAAGAGGCAAGAAAAAGTCTCTTGCCTCTTCGGCAGTTCCAGACCTTTTCCCGGACTCCCTCCCGGCTAGCTGTGGCGCACTAGCCCCCTTCAGGCTGTGTTCACGCCGCCAACCCCAGTCCTCTCCCTTGTGTCTGACCTCCGAAGCCCAAGCCTCAGCTCGCAGCCCCCGCCCACGCCGGCGGGTGAGCAGACAAGCCTCTCGGGCTGGTGAGTGCTGGTTGGCACTGATCCTCTGTGCGGGAATCTCTCTGCTTTGCCCTCCGCACCCCTGTAGCTGTGCGCTCCTCCGCGGCTCCGAAGCTTCCCCGCTCCGCCACCTGCGGTCTCCACCCACGAAGGGGCTTCCTAGTGTGTGGAAACCTTTCCTCCTTCACAGCTCCCTCCCACTTGTGCAGGTCCCACCCCTATTCTTTGTGTTTTTTCTTTTGCCCTACCCAGGTACGTGGGGAATTTCTTGCCTTTTGGGAGGTCTGAGGTCTGCCAGCGTTCAGTAGGTGTTCTGTAGGAGTTGTTCCACGTGTAGATGTATTTCTGATGTATTTGTGGGGAGGAAGGTGATCTCCATATCTCACTCTTCCACCATCTTGAAGCTCCTCTCCTGCCTTTTCGTTTCGATCATGGTTTCCTTGGCTGTGCAGCCGCTTTTCCATTTGATGCAATCCTATGTTTATTTTTGTTTTTGATTCCCTTACCTTTGGAGTCAGATCCACAAAAACATTGCTAAAACCAATATCAGTATGGTTACTACCTATGTTTTCTTCTAGGAATTTTATGGTTTCAGGTCTTACAATCAAGTATTAAATCAATTTTGAATTAATTTTTGGGTATTGTGTAAGATAGTGGTCTAGTTTCATTCTTCTTTTTTTTTTTTTGCGGTACGCAGGCCTCTCACTGTTGTGGCCTCTCCCGTTGCGGAGCACAGGCTCCGGACGCGCAGGCCCAGCGGCCATGGCTCACGGGCCCAGCCGCTCCACGGCATGCGGAATCTTCCCAGACCGGGGCACGAACCCGTGTCCCCTGCATCGGCAGGCGGACTCTCAACCACCGCGCCACCAGGGAAGCCCTAGTTTCATTATTTTGCATGTGCCTGTTCAGTTCTCCAAACATCATTTATTGAAGCGACTCTTTTCTCTACTGTGTGTTCTTTGGTCCTTTATTGTAAATTAATTGTCCATATAAGTGTGTGTTAATTTCTGGGCTTACAGTTCTGTTCCGTTGATCTGCATATCTTTTTTTTGTTCCAGTACACGATACCTCCAGCCTTGCTCTTCTTTCCCAAGTTTGCCTCAGCTACTCAGGATCTTTCGTGGTTCCATACAAATTTTAGAATTATTTGTTTTAGTTCTGTGAAATATGCCATTGGTATTTTGATGGGGATTTCACTGAATGTGTAGATTGCTTTGGTTAGTACATTTTAACAATATTGATTCTTCCAGTCTATGAATATGGTATCTTTCTATTTGTCTTCTTCGATTTCTTCGTCAGTGTCTTATAGTTTTCAGTGTCTTTCACCTCAGTTAAATTTATTCCTAGGTATTTTATTCTTTTTGTTGCACTTGTAAGTGGCATTGTTTTCCCAATTTCCCTCTATGATAGTTTGTCCTTAGTGCATAGAAATGTCACAGATTTCTGTATATTGATTCTGTATCCTGCAACTTTACTGAATTCACTTATTCTAACAGTTTTCTGACAGTCTTAAAGGTTATCTCTATATTGCATCATGTTGAACTCAGTTTTTATTCATTTAGAGATGATGGTGAGAGAATCCAGCTACGTTTTCATGCCCTACCCACATTTAAATAGAAATAAGCTTTGTCAATTTCATTTTGTTTGAAGACCAAGAGCAACACATTCCCACAGAATCCTGTCTTGTTAGCGATACATGGGCTGACGTAAAAGAGGACCAGAGATTTCAGATTCTATTTGAATTGGCCAGGTACTGAAAGTCCAGCCATTGCAATAAGGTTCATGTTTTCAGCAAATTTTAGAGCTGATTCCTCAAACTGCAAAGCAACATCTGCTACTCCAGCCCCAACTATGCCAATTACTGTTAAAGAGATTTCTGCATGGGTCAGATGCAGTTCTTACGATTAAACTCATCTGGGCATTTCTTGCATGGAGCCCATTTTCTGGAGCTCCATTTTCATGGAGCTGGCTCTCAGCCACCTCTGAAGGGTGAATGGAGCTTAATGAAACACTGTGCTATAATGATGCCATTTGTCAGACTGCCAAACTGTGTAAAAGAGTACGATTAAGTCAGTTTCCTATAAATTTAAGCTTTTTTTCCTCACCACAATCAATCTTAGAGGTAGTCATCTATCAATAATTTTATACTTCAGTTTTTTCATCTTCTCTCCAGTTTAGAACTAATATCAATTGTTCCTCAAAAGAGGAATCATAAAGAAGTTGCCAGAAGATAAAGCAAAGATAACTCACAGTGTGCTGAGAAGTTTAGGGCTGCATCTTGTAAATAATGAGAAAATATTTTGAAAAACAGGAAATGATATTATAGTCATTCTTAAAACAGACAGACTACACAGTAACATTTGCACAATGAAGTACATAAGAGAACTATGGGTGACTTGATTTTGTTTTGATTTGGGAGGACTTTTAGTGTCATGTCATTTGGGTCTTATTTGGGGCTTTGTGCTGTTCTGGTTTTCATCGTTCATTTAACAAAAATTCATTATGTACCTACTATGTGCCAGGCATTATAGAAATAAAAATGAAAAAAGAAAGTCACTATTCTCAAGGAGTTTACAATTCTATTTACACCAAAAAATTATAAAACAAAAAAAAAATAATGAAATACAGAGAAGTATGCAGGGTACTGCGGTAACAGAGAGAATATCATTGATAAAAGTCATTTGCTAAAAGTGTCCTTTTATATTGGTACAGTTAGAAAAAAAACAACAACAACCTATAACAGCTTTCCAAACTGCCTCAGTTGTGTACAAATCATCCCCCATGCTGTGACAATCAGGCGTAACCTACTGTAAATATGAAAGGAATAAGACTGGAAATTCTCCCCAGATTTGATCTGTGATTCGTGAGGAAGTTGGGTACTTGAAAACTGCTTGGGCTCATAGAAGAACCTGTCTAAAACAGGCTCATAGAAAAGCCCACCTGAAGTATTTTCAGAATTGACTAGATAACATTTCTAAGGAGAGTGGAGGCATTTCATTGACCAATACGTTGACACACACAAGTGGGGAAAAAAGGGGCTTCAGTTTGGGAGTAGAGGAAGAGAATGCTAAGTGCAAGATGTGTAGTGTTGTGTCATTGGTTGGGTGTGGTGGGGAGAGGGCTTGGCAACACTGACATCCAGTTGTCCTCTAAGCACTGCTGCTTCTGGAGAACCACATTGTGCACTAGGTTCCCAGACTCGAGGGAAAATCTACAAAACCGAAGGAGTTAGCTGTATGCTATAGCGATTACCGGTTCAATTTTCTGCCTGAGTCAGATTCTCCCTTTGTCAGTCCTAAAGGGTTGGTATTTGGGACTAAGCCAGCAGTGGAGAATCAGGCATACTGTGTTATATAGAGAGAATAGTTACTGGCTTATTTTCCAAACAACTGTGGAATACAACATTTGTAAACCAGCCTGCAAATAGGAAACTCCATGTACAACAGGATATTTTTGCTATTTGGTTTTAATCATCTCGGCCTAAATGTTTCAGGAAGTATCTCTAGCTAAAATCGTACCTATTTTACATATGGCCACCTTATTCCTTTTGGAGATATATGTCAGTGTGTGACATAGGAACAAATGCAGAGTTGGGACCCCTTCTCAGGTCAAAAAATGTTTGTGTTTGTATCCCTATTCCAAAATAAAATTAAAAATTAACTAGGGTACATCAGGTCAGGGGAAAAAAAGTAGATTAAGTGTACATCATAACAAGCCAACTTCCCAACCGAAAACCCAAATGTCTGGAAGGGCTTCAAAGTGCCCCCTGCAGCCTTTGACCAAAGCCTGGCAGCTCTGAAGAGGAGCTCAGTAATGGGGACAGAGACTGCCAGATGCGCAGTATACCAATGCCAGCCAAAGTGAGCTGGCAGAAAGAAGAGCCAGCAAGCCGACAGCACCAAGATAAAGAAGCCAGAGTGGCAGGAGGCATGGATGGTTTCCAAGGGAGCAGTATTGTTTTTAATTACTTGCTCTAGTGTTATCCTCAGCCTTGCTCTTTGTGATTGTATGTGGGTTGTTTCTATCTTACATCCATCATTCCCTGTGATGAGGTTAGAAAGCCAGATAATGTGAAGTGATTTGTTTCTAAACAGAGTGGGGACAGACAGTAACACGAGCGTGAGACATCCATATCAGGCTGGGCTGGAAAGCCCAACATCTCCAAATGATCCATCCCAATGGAGGCAAGGTTTTTTTGCTGCACTGAATTCTAGCAACTGGTAATGAAGTGTGTCTAAGAAGCAATAGCCACCCCTTCCATTTATTTCAGTTAATTTCTTTATTGCTCATGCTCTACCTTCTGTTTCCAAATCCTCTTGCACTATTTCCTGGGACAGGGCAATCTCCATATCCAACTGAACAGAATAGCAAATCACAGTAGCAGTGATGGTAGTAGTAACAGCTACCATTTATTAACTAGTTGCTACATTCCAGGTTCTGCACCAAGCATTTAATCATTACAACCACCATGCAAAGTAGATATCATCATTCCTGTTTCATAGGTTAGCATCTATAAGAGATTAGAGCTTAAAAGTGATACAGACAAATCAACAGGCAAGAATATTCCAGAGATAAGTACTTTAATGGCAGGGTACAGCAAGCTATGGAGAGTACCCTTTAGGGTCATCTGGCTTAAATTTGGGGGGAAAATGGGGGAGTGGTAGGGGTAAGTTATTGGGAGAAGTTACATTTACATTGAATAATGAAAGAATGAAGAATGAAGAATATGCAAGAATAATACACAATAATAAGTAAGAATTAACCAGGCAGTGAGAGTGAGAAGGGTATCTAGGAAAAAGGGACCATTTGTACAAAAGGCTTGAAACAAGAGAGATCACACCAGCTCAAAGTAGCCAGAACATAGAGTATGAAGGGAGCATAAGTGAGAGATGAAGCCAGAGATGTACAACAGTGAGCCAGAAGAGAAGTCTGCCTGATCCATGCAAAGAAGTTTAAATTTATTCTTAGGAAAATGAAAAAGTTTGAATGATTTAAAACAGAGGAGAGAAAATCAGATTTGAAATTCAGAGAGCAAATTGCAGAGAGGAGAGGGGGAAGACAGTGCCCAGATAAGGGGCAATTCCATTATCTAGGCACATACTGGCAATGCTCCAAATAAGGAAAAATCTTTATTAAGGAAGAAGAGTCCATGGGTTTGGTGATTGAATGTAGATGGGGGAAGGCAGCAGTTTAGAATGCTGCCTCCAGTGTGGTCTTGAAAAATTGTGTGGAGACAGGTGCTATTCACTAAAATAGGAACCACAGGAGGAGGAAGAGGAGTGTGTGTGTGTGTGTGTGTGTGTGTGTGTGTGTGTGTGTGTGTGGTGGCAGCAGTGGGGGGGTAGTGAAGGGTGGTTAGGCAATGAATCCTGGTTTTGGACACATTAACATGGAGATGTCTGTAGATTATTTAGGAAAATTTCTGGTAAGTTTTAGGATGTCTGGGTCTGGGGCTAAGGTGAGAGGCATTAGCTAGGGATGTAGATTGGAAGTTATTGACATGGACTTGATTGATTGGTTGATTGATTTAGAGTAGCAATGGTCATTTGGGAAAGAAAGAAAACAGTCACATTTATAATAACATCAAAAAATTAAAATATATAGGAATAAATTTAATGAAGGCTGTGACAGGTCTGTATACTGAATATTATAACATATTGATGAAAGAAATTGAAGAAGATACAAATAAAAGGAAAGATATTCCATGTTCATATATTGGAAGAATTAATATTGTTAAAATGTCCATAGTACCCAAAGTATGTTACAGATTTAATTCAATCCCTAACAAAATTCAAATGGCATTTTTTAAAGAAACAGAAAAACAATCCTAAAACTCACATGAAACCACAAAAGATTCCAAATAGCCAAAATAATCTTGAGCAAGAGAAACATAGCTGAAGGCCTCACACCATCTGGTCTCAAAATATACTACAAAGCTCTAGTAATCAAAGCAGTATCTTACTGGCATAAAAACAGACATATAGACTAATGGAACAGGATAGAGAGCCAGAAATAAGTTCACACATTTATGGTCAGTTGATCTTCAAAAAGCTGTCAAGAACACACAATGGGGAAAGGACAACCTCTTTAATACGTGGTGTTGGGAAAACTGGATATCCACATGCAGGAGACTGAAACTGGATGCTCATCTCACACTATATACAAAAATAAACTCACAATGGATTAAAGACTTACATGTAAGACTTGACACTGTACAACTGTTAGAAAACATATGGGAAAAGCTTCTTGACATTGGTCTGAGCAATGATTTTTTGGATATGACCTCCAAAAGCATAAGCAGCAAAAATGAAAATAGAGAAATGAGATTGTATCAGGCTAAAAAGCCTCTGAACATCAAAGGAAGCAATAAACAGAGTAAAGAGACAACCTACAGCATGGAAAAACATATTTCCAAACCATATATCTGATAAGAGGTTAGTATTTAAAATACATAAGGAAGTCAACTCCATAGCAAAATAACAACCTGATTTAAAAATGGACAGAGGACCTAAACAGACTTTTCTCAAAAGAAAACGTACAAATGACCAACAGATGTATGAGAAGGTGCTTAACATCACTCATCATCAGGGCCGTGCAAATCAAAACCACCATGAGATATTACCTTACACCTGTTAGAATGGTTATTGTCAAAAAGACAAGAGATAACAAGTGTTGGCAAGGATATGGAGAAAAGGGAACCTGTGTGCCCAGTTGGTGGGGGTGTAAATTGATGTATAGCCATTATAGAAAACAGAATGGAGATTCCTCAAAAAAATTAAAGATACACCTACCACATGATCCAGCAATCCCACTTTTGGATATGTATCCAAAGGAAATAAAATTTGTATCTCAAAGAAATATCTACACTCTCACATTCACTGCAATATTATTCACAACTGCCAACATATAGAATTAATATGTGTCTATTTATAGGTGAGCTGATAAAATGTGAGATAGGTAGACAGATAGGTAGGGGGAGGGAGAGAGAAAGAGGGATAGGACTATTACTCATCCTTTAAAAAGAAGGAAATCCTATCATTTGTGACAACATGGATGAACCAGAAGGACATCTGTTAGGTAAATAAGGCAAACACAGAAAGACAAATACTACGTGATCTTACTTATATGTGGAATCCAAAACAGTCAGACTTATAGAAGCAGAGAGTTGAATGGTGGTTGCCCAGGCTGGAGGGTGGAGGATGTGTTGGTCAAAAGGTACAAAGTTTCAGTTATGCTGGATGAATACTTTTAGAGATCTGATGTGCAACATGGTAACCGTAGTTGAGAATACTGTATTGTATATTTGAAATTTGCTAAAAGTAGATCTTAAATGTTCTTGATACACACACACACACACACACACACACACACACACACACACACACACACACACATACACACAGGCACACACACACAAATGGTAACCTGTGAGGTGATGGATATGCTAATAAACTTGATTGTGGTAAGCATTTTATAGTGTATATCAAAACATCACGTTGTACACCTTAAATATATACTATTTTATTTGTCCATTATACCTCAATAAACCTGGAAAAAATAGAGTAGCAAAGGTCTTTATTACTAAGGGAATGAGGGAAGTGCCTCTTACCCTCCGCATGAAAGCTACTGGCCACACAGGTGTCCCTAGGACTCCCAGCTGGAACACAGGAGTTTATGTAAGCCTTGTGTGTAAGGGCCATCAAATCTGGAACTACAGATTCTAAAAATACTTTCTTTATCTTTGCAAACTTCCAGACAGAGGAAGAGACACTAGACCGTTTGTCTCCCTGGCTCTTGGAGAAGGTGTGAGGCCCCTTACTTGATTTTCTACTTGCTCATCACATCCAATTCCCAGACCTGTGTAGAAACCCATGCTGTTCTCCTTCTTTTGTCTCTCTTGAGGCAACACTTGAGGGACACTTGAGGGACACTGATCACCTTTGCAACAAGCCCCACTCCTAGACTTAATCATCTAAACCAGGAGAGTAAATGAGCTTGTCAGTGGAGGGTACGAGACTGAGAAAAAAGCAGTCCTAGAGAAAAGAAAGACTGTTGCTCCCTTAGCTATAGTTTCAGTTACCATGTCTTCTTCCTCCTTAGCAGATCACTCGCCTGGTTCTAGATTACCTAGAAATACTCTGGGTTATGCAGTCTCCCGTCAGTAAACTTCTCTCTTGTCTTACAGCCATGGTCAGTTTGTTCTGTTTGTAAATTAAAACCTTGCTCGATTTGAACCTACAACTCTTATCTGAGGAAATAGAACAAAGGAAACTATTATGTAGATGTTTGGTCATTCAAAGCCTTAAGGAGCCTGAACAGAGTTGGAGTATTATTATTAATAAAATTCTTCAACAAATTCCATATTCTAATAGCATCTTGGTGCGTCTTTTGCATTGTTTCTCCGTTGCCACGACCCCAGACTTGGATCTTGCCCCTCAGATTCTCATGTCTGCATAGCCTCCTAACTAGTCTCTATGCTTCTGCTATCCTTCACTTACCTTGTTGACCATTTCTGGATAATTTTCCAAAATGCCTCTTTTTGCAGCCTTCCTTTTCTGCTAAAATTTCTGCCATAGGACTTGGCTTCCTATAGGAATCAATCCAAGTTCCTTAGATTGTCATTTAAGCCTCCCCAATATCTGGAAACACATTATTTCTCCATTCAACCACGAGTATCTCCTTGACACTCAACCCTCCCCACAAGCAAGTTGCATCATTTCTGTCTTTTCATTTTCTCCAACTAAATATTCTCTCTGAACAGAGGTCCAAATATTGCAATTCCTTCAAACCTAAATTAAGTCCTTCTCCTATCTTAAATAAGTAAACTTTCTTAATTAAATACTACTTTTTTTCCTTTTCTTGATATCTATAATACATATATTCAGTAAATTGTAAATGCAAAAACTTGAAGAAATCCCAAAATCATTTGGCCCAGCTGTCTCATCAAACAGATATATAAACCGAGACTTCCTGAATGAAAATGACTTTACCAATCTACTCTGTGCAATTTTACTCTTTATCTGACACTCCAATGATTGCTAGGCTTGCCTTGCCCCATGCATTAGAGTGAAAACTCCTCAACCCTGCCTGCCAATTCTTTGGTACCCTCCTTGATGCCCAGTATGCTATTGAACTGAATTCAAACTAAATCTAGTTGCATTTTTAAAATTCACTTGGGCTCATTATTTCAAAAACCTAATGCTATACTATTTGAGGATTTAAAAATCCAATTTCTAATTTTTTTCTTTCCAAATTTGGACTTTCATGTATCTTATTTTTACCAAACAGGCACAACTGGTCAAAATAGATTGAGAATATACCCATGATATAAGACAGGTTTCCCATGGCTGCTAAAAACTCTGCTGAACTATTCCCAGCTCAGAAAGGGGAAAAAGGCACAGGTTACCACTCAGTTCATTGCTCTGAACATGAATCAGATGCCTGTGAATCCTTAGAGTTTGATGTTCAGCCACTGTGAAGCTTCCCAGCATGGCAGTACCATACTTCCCCTCCTGAGATAGTTTACATGTAATAGAAGCAGCTGTCAAGAATTCCTTATTGCCTAGAGGGTTAAGAAGGGAATGCAATCCTCCAGGCATCATTGACAAAAGTGAAATTTAAAAATAAATAAGCAAAAGAATGTAAAATGTTTTATAGAAGCTCTCCTACATATAATAGAATATCCATTTACCATTTTATTTTTCAAGTCTTAATGACTCATTAAAACCATAATTCTACTTTTTTGTCAATTTCAGGACAAAACCATTTAAAACAGCGTTCCATCTATATTACCTATAGTTATTGATGTGATAATAAAAATAATCATCTCCAAGTCCCAGATGTATTAGAGAGGAATTTATTTATTACTGATTTATTCATATCACTTCTTAATTTTTTTAATCAAAATTTATTTATATACGAGATACTTTAAACCAAGTTATTTCTCTCTTTTGGTATATACAGTCATAGCTAACCACAACAGTAAATATCAGTTTCTAGACCAACAGCTCACACATGCTCAATATAAATGTTACAAATAAGTACATAAAGTTTTAGAGCGTTTATTAAAAGCTTAATAGTTTGCCGACATGCTTGTTTCCAATTTCTTCGTGTAGTTCATCCAGAGGTATCTGAACACATGTGGAAATGATGCCCTTTAAATACTGCCAGCTTTTTACATCCACTGCACATAATTTGTCTGAGCTATTAAGGAAGAAAAAAATCCCATAAATCAAGATGACATAAAAGGGAAAAAAATCAGCTTTATGCAACACAAAAACAATTTGTCCTTCCCACCAAAAGATCCTAAACAAACATTTGAAGAGAGAGTTCTAGAGAATGAAAATATTATTCAAAATTTCCCTCTTTGAAATAATGCTGCTTAAAACAATTTCAACATCAATAATATTTGGCTGTTGTGATGATTGTGCAAAGATATAGTTCTTTATACTATGGTTGAGATTTATAGACCTTAAAACCTTGAAGTTATTGAGCAATCAGTTGGAATAAACTGGCAGGTTGCAGTAAAAAGAGGCTAAACCTCTGCTTATCTGGCCTTCTCTCCACAATGGTTTGGACCCATATGAGCAACCTCACTGCTCAAATAGGTTTAAAACCACCTGAGCAGATCAAACCAGGGAAATTAACCCCTTTTCAAACATCCAATTCAGCTTAGAATTGGAGGCACTAAGGTTCAGCAACTTAAAAGTCCTGATCAAGCAGAGAAAATATGATCACACCTCTATAACAATGTGCTTCCAGAGTGAAACTTGTAGCCTAACCTAAGAGGAAAATAGGGTGGTAGATGCTGTCTCATAGGATAGGGTAAAAAGCCGGAAGGACATGTTTATTTCAGCTGATCTTGTGTTAATATTTTACTTAGGATTTTAAAATTACTCAAAAACATACAAGGAAACTTAAATGGGTAGGTGAAAGAGTCATTTTAAAACTGTAATAATTGTCACCAGAACATGTGCCAGATAGTTTTTGGGGAGGAGGGGGGTAGTTATGCCTCTCATATATATTACTTCATTAAAGATAATGTTATTTTGATTAAATGGGGAAAATAAATGAAAAAGGGGCACGGGCAAATTAGCTATACACACATAGCTCTATCCGTTTATTAGGGCAGCGATAACAAAGTATCACAGACTGCGTGGCTTAAACAACAGAAAATTACTTTCTCACAGCTCTGGAGGCTAGAAATCCAAGATCAAGGTGTCCTCAGGTCTGGTTTCTTCTGAGGCCGCCCTCCTTGGCTGGCAGATGGCCAACTTGTCTCTGTCTTCACAGGGTCTTTCCTCTGTCTGTGTGTTATCTGTGACCAAATCTCCTCTCCTTATAAACACACCGGTCATGTTGGATTAGGGCCCACCCAATCCAGTAACTGCATTTTACCTTAGTTACTTCTTTAAAGGCCCTAACTCTAGTCACATTCTCCATTATTGGGGGTTAGGACTACAACATATAAATGTGGGGTGAGGGAGGGGAACACAGTTCAGCCCATAACAATAACTATGTATAAAAAATTGAAGTAGAGGTTTGAGGTAGCTCATATGATCATTTGAGTCAAATTTATTTTTGCTTACTGCTTCACAATAACTGAGGCAAGTATTTGGGCTAAGAGCTTATATTTTCCTGTAGTATCAACACAATTGCATATTTTGTTTCTCTTTCACCTAGTACATTCTTACCAGCCCTGTCTGTGGCTATTACATTCATTTTTGTGCTCTCCAAGACCGCAAGCTTTTTGATTCTAAAACTATGTAAATGCCCTTAGGTAATTAGCATCTTGATTTTTAAATCTGTGGAATGCAACCCATGAGTAAGACATAAAACCATTTAGTGGGTGGTAAGCATTGCTTCAGTAAAAGAGACTAAAATTATGACAGTGTATAAAATAATAAAATAATTGAATGTAGAAGTGTTGTCAGGGAATATAGTAGAGTAAGAATTTCTGAAAATTATCTGCTCCATAAAAGCAATTTAAAAAATGGCAAAATTGTCACGATCAACTTTTTCAGAACTCTGGAAATTAAACAAGGGCTTTCAACAAACCAAGGGACTGGCTGAATCTCTGTAAAAACAGTTAAGTTTGTGGCATTTTACCTTGCCCTATGCCTAGCCCTCTGTCCCACTTGTGCAGTAGACTCTCAAACAAACAGCCACAATCATAGTGAATCCAGCACACTGGTCACTATGGGGTGCCCAAGGAGGATGGAGCTCTTCCAAACCACTTCCCAGAATATTGTCATTATTTGACTTTTCTGATGATTCCCTGGAAGAATCCACTCACAAGGATGGCTTTTTGTTACCTGTTTGGAGCTTGCCTAGTGAAAATAGGCACTTGTTAAAAATTATCAGAGGCAATTGTTGGACATTAAAGATGCCTGATGCAGTAGATTACAATTAGGGCAAACAATAGGCTAACAAAAAGGCTTAAAACGAAAAGTAAAGAAGTGATGTTCTTTGGAAGCTTTGGAAAGTTGTGATACATTTCTAGGAATCTAGAAGGCCACGTGTGAGCAGAGGACTGTGAATTTGTCCAGGGCTAGGCACATGTTCAGGAAAGACCTGAGGAAGGTCCTAAGCTCTCACCTCTGCTGACCTGGAGTCTCTGCAGAAGCAGGAAGTTGCATGTCCCAACACACACAGGCCTCCTGCAAAACCCAGTGAATCGTATAGTTTAGAATGGTGAATTTCAGCGTATGTGAATTTTAAATTTCTCAATTTAAAAAATACATTGGTTGTTTATCTGAAATTTAAAAAAAATAAGAGTAGGCAGTATTGACGAAATGTTGATTGAAAGTTGCCAGATTTTCCATTCACATGAAATTCAAAAATAGGCAAAACTATTCTATGTTGATAAAGCTCCAGATAGCTGTCACCTCTTCGGGGGTTTAATAGTAAGTCAAACAATAACCTTACATTTTTCACTGGTATCTCTATTATAGTATATATACATCTGATGTTGACCTGAGATGTATTATTTAACAAAATAATAAACATGTATTATTTTTCTTTCCTGCTTATAAAATCCTGCATCCTAGTAATTAATGTATTCTTTTTTTCACATTAAGCTTGGCATAGTAGCTTGTACTTAGATGTTGCATAAAAGAAGAAATAAATTAAGAAATGAATTAATATAGTGACCTTTGAAATATATTTCTTAGAAATTCAAAACGGATATATAATAAAATGAATAAAAACCTAATATTTAGGTACAAATAAAAACTCATCAAGCAATATGGAAGTAAAGAAAGGAGTGTGTTTGTGTATGTGTGTAAATGCATGTATGTATTTATATATTCAAGTATTACAGAATCTATTGAGCACATATTTGAAAACTTAAAGCTGTCATTCATTAGCAGGTCATTGTGATTATTGATTCAGAGCTCAAAAGTCCCCTTTTCTAGACCTCAAATATGGGCTGCCAAACCAAGCTCCTGGTTCACTAATGTCTGGCAGAGCTGGAGAAAATCAGTAAGAAAACAAAGGTTTCACCCCAGAACCAGAGCAAAGGATTTTGACTGTTCAGTGGAATGAGGCAAGCCTTTATCATCTCTTGGCTTAGAGGTCCTCAGGAAATTTTGGAGATAGAGCTGAACCATGTACCTGAATCACACTTTTTTTTTTTTTTACTTATGTATTCTCAAAACACAGTAAAAACAAAATGACTCTCTAATTGAACCCTTTAAGTGATGTTTTTGTTGGAGATTATAAGCCACAGAATCCAAATAGGAATAAAATATGTATTTGTTCAGGGCTGTGCCTTTCATAGACAGCTCATGGGCTGGCAGTTTAAACTCTCTGTCAGCTCTCTTGTTGGTTACTGCTTCTCTTTGCTGATTGACTGTAATTGATTGACCAGTGGGTGGTGAACAGCAGGTGAGTGAGACCACACAGCCTTAAAAGCAATGAGGAAGCTCTAGACATTTTTCCAGGCCTTGAGTTGTCTGGTGTTTAATTTTTTTTCAAAGGCTCACATGTTAACTGCTCAATCTTAACAGTAAGAAGAGCAATTCCTTTGGAAAAGCAGAATTCTTACCAAATATATGCCTAGTTAAAATCCCATGAATTACTAAATCCTCATTTTATTATAATCTTCTCCATGCTTTAATGTAAGCGTTTTAAGGTGTGTGTACGTACTACTTGGTTGTTCTTTTTCACTAATTTTTAGTAAATAATAATAGAATAGCTTTCCCCAACTTCAACATCTCATTTTGACAATCATAAAATTTATAATTTAGAAAAGGTGAGATCTGACTTTCATAAATGATTCTTTTCAGTGTGCATAACACCCAATCGTTAGCATATATATGTATGAAAATAAGATGGCAAATAAGAGCAATTTTCATTGAATTTAATGCTTGCTCACTGAGAGTAAGGCTTAGACAGTCAAATCTTCTTTTAATGGTGCTAAGAAAGATTCAACCACCTAGATTTTAGACCAGTGACCCAAGAATAGAAAGTTGAAATTCATCACTAATTATTATGTCTGGGATTTGATTTTTCCCTCCTTACAATGACTAAATTAACCTGTTGCTATCTTGTGGACTCTGGTAGAAGACCCAAGACTTCTGCTTTGGAGACAAAGGAGTTTATTACTCACAGCACAGCAAGACACATGAGGGTCAGCATGATGTGTTGGTTCCCTTTGTTCCAATTCCTGTGTGGATGACGCAGAGAGCCAGATGGACACTGCACACACAGTGGGTTTATTTGCAGTCAAATGAGAGAAAGAAGCATCATGCCCAGAAATGGTCAAGAGGAATCCTGGATTTTCAAAAGAGGTCTACATAACCCCAACTCTTTTCCTCTTGGTCAATACCTAGAAGTCAGCCAAAAAATGAACCCTTTTCTGAGGATAGTGGCAATTCACTGGCCCAACTGCCTTATAAAGTATGTAGACCAGGAGATGGTGAGAGAGAGAGGAGTCAGAAATAGTCTTGAGTTGATTTTTAAGAAGGACTTTACAGTCGCCAATACCAGATGCTTGAAGAGGGTAGGGAATGTGGAATGTCCATCAAATACCTTAATAATTGGCCCATTTGGGACTAGCTTTTGTGAGAGAAGGCATGCTATTTTTGTACTCTAGATGGATTGGAAAGCTGAAAACATGGTGCAGTTTAACTGCAAGGCGCACAGTGATGTGGTCAGAGTTGGTGGATCAGATGGGAAACCTGAAAAAGTTTTGACTGGTAAGATACTAATGGTATCGCTGAGAGGGGGTCAAAGATCAATGTATTTAATTTTTCAGGAGTAAACAGGGTCAATGCCCGAAGCAGTGTGGCTTCCTTCTTGCGAGACAAATTGGTCAATGTTGGCAGGAATCACAAGTCTAACAAACAGTGGTAATTTCTGTATCTGAAACATAGAATCCTTTACTGTGTACCCAGCCTATGATGGCATCTGTGTTTTCATGTCTGGTATGATGATGGGTCCAGGTAGTGATGGCGGTGACCTGGGTGGCATTGGGCTTATTAGGGCTTGATTCCATTTGATCTCATCAGAAAATGGGCCACTACCATGGCCCTATGGAGTAATGTGCCAGTCTGAGGTCTTCTGAGAGGCACACCAGATGGCTAGGCTACTGACAACAGACCAAGAGTCAATAAAACTGTAGCAAGGGGAGGACTGACCAAGGCTATAGGACTGCTTTGAGTTTTCCCACCAAGATGATTGACCCTGTCTGCTTTTGGTGTTACTTAGCTATCCATAAGGTTGAACAGTAACAACAACCCAATGGGCACCATGAGGTGTCAACTTGGCTGAATTATCAGTGCACCAGGCCCAGTTATTTAGGGGAGCCTCTGTGAATCTAGGGCCCCATTTTTCCTGCTGCTTTACTTCAGGCTGTGGAGTGAGGGCTATTTTTACCCAAAGGAGAAAATTACTTTTTCATGTAACACCGAGATGACACTAAGGCCAGATGAGCTGTGCTAATGAATATGCCATTTCCACTTGACTAATGAGGCATATCAGGTCCTGCCCACCTTGTTAGTCATCAAGTTCAAGCTGACTCATCCAGAAATAGGGATGTCGAGCTGGAAAGTCACAAGGTCTCAATGAGTAAGACATTGAGTTTCAACAAGCGCTTAGTAGCGGCAGGCCAGCAGCTCCATTTCAGAAGGGCTGTACTTGGTGGCTTATGAGGCAGATGGCACTGTTTCACTGGAAAATGACCTGAATTCTCCTGCCTCCTTTGTCTTTAAAATTGTGATTTCTCTTTTTCCTCCTGGGATTTTTGATTGTTTCTGCTGGAGCACCCTGGAGGAGAAAGTAGTGAAGCAGTCCCTGAGCAGGGGAATTTCCTCTGGCATTTATGAGACAGGGAAGTACAGGTATCCAACATGGCATGCCATTATACATCCAGATGTGGGAGCCACAGGAATCAGTACCTTGAGTTAGCCCAGCGCTGTACCCACAATGTCACTTTAACTGCCCTTGGCGACTGTAAGCCCCATCGCAACCCATCAGTTGAATTTGAGCACAGTTTTCCCCTAAGGGAACATAGACCAACAAGGTAACAAGTGTGTAGGTGAAGGGCGACAGCAAGAGCTGCCAGGAGACCGCACTATCTCTCAGCAAGGTGTGTTCATGATGTGCCGGGTGGCAGAGGAGGCTGTCCCACAGGAGATAGTGAGGTGGCAGAGAGACTTTTTCTCCCTTGGTGTCCCTCACTCCAGAGAGGGAGTCCAAGCGCAGCACTGCTTCCTTCCCAGCATGCCTCTCAGCATCTGAGCCTAGGAGCCCTTTTTATCCCTGACCACACCGCTGTGGCTCCAAACCTCACAGCTCTCAACATCTTAGGTCCCCCCACACCTGCACTCTGTCCTCATTGCCAGCTAAGTTGGGCTGCAGCAGATACACAAATGTAGCTGGCTCTACACTGTTAGGATCGGATTTGCATTTACCTTAAGTTTTTAGCATCATCTCATTTGCAGATCAATGAAACAAACTTCAAGTTTTGGTTCAACCAAAGGTCTTTGTCAATGAGCAAAGTCACCACTGCTGACACCATTTATTCCAGCTCTGAAGATTCCTCAGCTTCACAACTACAGCCACTTTGCCTTTCAGCCAGAGCTGTGGAGCTTATTGCCCCATTGTCATGGTCACATCCTTTCCTCCTCTTGCCTGGAGGAGAGTGAGCAATCAGTAGGGCATCTGTTGGGCAGCTTGTTTCAACCTTACCTCTCACCACCTGCCTCACTAACAGATACAACGAGGGACCCTAACTCTGCACCCCAGCCCAATCCTTGCCTTTGACTTGGGCAAGAGCACTTATGATGGCATCCCAGGGGGTCCTTCATTTCCCTGAACCCATCCTTTGGGGTTTTGTCCCACCCCTGCCAGAAAGCCATATGTCTTTCAGTATCCTATCCTTGTCATGAAAACTATTGAATCTAGGATTTGATTTTACCCTCCTTACAAGCTAATAAGTTAGCTTGTTACTGTTTCAAGCTAGATACTGGTACTGGTACAAGATACTGGTACTAGACTCAAGACTCTTGGGTCAGAGACAAAAGACTTAATATTACAGCACAGTAAGCAGCAAGAGCATCAGCATGTTTGCTTTGGTTCCCCTTGATCCGAAGTTCTAATGGGGGATGCAGAGGGCCCGGATGAATGCCGCCGATACAGGCTGGGTTTGCATTGCAGCTGAGGAACATTTGGAGGAACCTTGATTTTAGAGCAAGCAGTAAGAAGCCTGATTTTTGTCCTGAAGGGAAACTTTACTCCTTTCCTCCCTCAAGGTTATTCATTACAAACAGACTGCTATGAAAGGCCTGGGTAAAGAATGGTCAGAACCTTGCGTTCTGGATACACTCAGTAAGAACCAGTAGGGACACTCAGAGCCAATGGCAATTGCCTCTCCCAGGATTAACATGTTGTGCTACTGATTCCACACTGGATACTCTGCTAAGCACTTTTTCTACCTTATCTCAGTTAATCCACATGGCAACTTTGTGAGTCAGGTACCATTAATATCACCCCCATTTAATGGATGAGAAAATTGACATTCATGGAGTCTAATAGGCCAAAACTGTAAGGGGAGAAACTAACATTCAAACCCAGTTCTCACACCAAGGCTCATTCTTTTATCCACTGTGTTACAATGTCTCTCATGTGTTAAGACTGAGGATATTGTGATGTTTTCAGAGGCTTTTAGTAGATATAAACTTATCCGAGTTGGACACTTACATAAAGACATTTTAATAACTAACAAGTTTAAATACCAACACTGCAAGGGCAGAACACATTTCTGATGAAATTATGGTAGGTAATGTTGGTAGTGGTTGCCTTCTCTGTGTGCATGCTGTTAAAATATCCATATTATATCTGGAAAGGTAGCCATTTGCCTTGGTTTCCACCAGACTGTCCTAGTTTATACCTGTTGTTCCAATGTATTTATTAATAGTGCTCCCAAGGAATAAGAAAATAATTATTCTTCATGGTTTTTATTGTGAAGGTAATTTTCTTCATAAATTATTGAAAAGATAAGGGAAAGAAGCTAATTGTAAACTGTATATATCAAAGGAGCATTTTCAAACTTTATATATCAGAGCAGTCTTCTCAAACATTAGTTTGAAAATTTTATCTATTTACTAAACCCAGTATCAGCCTGATTGACATTTCCTAATGTAAATCATTGCTCTTCTGACCACTCCTACCTTGTTTTCCTATTTTCTAATAACTCAGATACTCCCTGTCTACATCCAACAGATGTACTCTGGCCGGTACATCCAGACAATAAATATGTTAGGAAAGAATGAAAGGCCAGTTTCTGACCTTGAAAGTTAGTTATGCATTCCAAAATAGCATTTAGTATTTAACTGACCACTTGCTCTGTGTATGCCATTAAAAATACTGAATATAAGAAATAAACTTCAGATCAACTCCTATTGACATATACATTACCTAACAACATGCCTACATGTATCTGAAATATTGTAGTGAAACATTCAGAATAATAAGAATGAATTATATTTGAACTTGAATGTAGTTCAAATATATACATCTATATGAATGTACATGTGAAATGAAAATACAAAGAGGTGAATGAAAAAATTAAATTTTTGATAATCTCATTATTGGTAAAATCACATCAGTTTGTAAAAATGACAAGAATGATATTAAGGACAGCGATAAAAACAGCAGGCACTACTACCAGGAGTTTATCACCTAATCAGGGAGAGAAGACACTCATAAGGAAGGTTATATAATCAATCGAGTGTGTGGTTTCCCACAAATGTGCAGATTCCCACTCTACCTTTGGTTTAATGTTCTCTTTTGTATAGAGAAAACCATATGGAAAGGACCCAGGATGAGAAAGGAGCTGGGAAGTATAAGTTCCATTCAGTCTGGATATCTGTAACAGAGGGGTGTAACCTCTGGGGTTGTTAATGTGCACACAAGCCTATGGGAGGAAGGATGTGATTTGATAGGTGTTAAAACCCATTTACACTTTCAGCAGATTGGTCCACCTGCTACACAGCAGTATCCTGAGGGAATAGATTGAACAGTGTTGATGGCAGAAGGAGTAAGGACCAAAACATGGAAGTTGTTTTGATAGGATTTCAGATCTATGAGTTAGACACCTCAGGAGGGAGCCTTTATTATTGAAGAGGTTCCAGAGTGAGGATCTGAAGTTCCTCGGGAAGACTGAGAGGGAAGAGTATGAGGGAACAAAACTAGAGATGAGGACTCAGGAAAATAGATGAAGAAAACATTTTGCTTAGTTTTCATGCTCAGAGTATCATGAGTTAATCCTGGAAAGAGCATCTGTCTCTCATTCATTTTCGTACTGACATAACATGCCTTAGATTTACCTATATCTTTCAGGGATAATCATTCAGAGTGCCAAACCCTGTGAATCTCATTAGGCTTTCTCTGAGGAGTTGCCCTGTTGAGGGATGAAATGTGTGCTATTTCAGCACCATACTTAGTACTATAATTAAAGTATCAAAATGTACAAGTAGGTAAGCACACGGATCAATAACAGTAGGTCAGAAGTTCCAAAGTATTTGGGTTTATGCTATTTACCTCTTAGACAAGTCACCTGACCTCTTTACCTGAGTTTTCCCATAGTTAAAACAGGACAAATCATTCTCTCATACTGTGTTTCACCGGAGTATACTTTGGATACATTATAAAGAACCATGTAGGAGTTCAATATTATAACACTGAACATATGGAATCTTCCTAGATAAACTTCAAAGTATTCCATTATTTTCAATTAAAATGCAAAAATTTCACATTGAAAGGGTAATTCAATTACCCTTGCTTTGTGCCACCTCCTCACAATGTTATCATTTTACATATTCTGAAATTAACAGACATACTTCCTGCTGAAGCACAGATAACAGATAAAACAGGATTATGGACCCTAAAAAGAACAAAGCCCTATACACAAAAGACTTTTTCTCCCAAAGGTAAGAAAATTCGGCTTGAAGGATTGGCAAACACCCAGTACATCACTCAGCATACCTGTATATTATCTTGGTCCATTCTGGCAAGCCAACTAAATGGTGAGACCTGCCCTTTGGAGATTAATTCTGTTTCCTTTCATATTCCACATTGAAGTCTCTCTTTATAAGGTACTTCCAGAACTTCAATTTCCAATTGACACGCAATATTAAAAGCAGTGGATTCACAGGTTTGAATTGCTGTTCTTCCTCATTCTCATGCTTCTTTTCAGAAAACACAAAGAATGACCAACTAATTCAAACAACCAAATAATTTACAGATGGAGGTTCTGTAGTGCCTTTGTGGAAGACTTTTGCTTTCCTTGTTGTTAAGTTACTTCTGTTAGGATCATCAAGAGAAGGTAAACTTCTCAAAGAAAATGACAGATAATTAATCTCCCAGGACAAGGAGAATGGAGAACAATTGAAAGAGTATCTCTTCTCATTATTAGTCATACAGACTTTAATTTTGAAATCCAACACTATTAGAGCTGAACACATAAGACCCTTTAAGAGAAAAACAAAATAATACACTTTGTGGTATAATTTTGTTCCTGTTCATAATCATTGTGGAGACTTTAAATGCCTTTTATAGATTTCATGGTACCTAACATAAAGCAGAGTGTATGATATGTATTTAATACTTATGAAAATTTAGATTCAGACTTAAGTTCATCCTGAATTTTTTTTTCTTAAAAACTACAGCTTTTTGTAATTCTAATACAGCTCAAAAATTTTTTGAAGGCCCCACAACATCAAATTAGTTTTAAATGAGACTTTTCTTCCCACAGAGAGAAAATTTACACAATCATCCAATAGCTGGACTCTGACATATTCATTTGGGTGATCCATTTGTCTGTCCCTAAACTTTATTTCACTTGATATTCATGTGAATAACCCCAAATACACCATATACTCCTCTGCTTGCCCTCTGTGCTAAGTTTTCAGGATTTACTTCCAAACGTTATCACTACTTACAGACCCTGTGACTTCATTCACACACCCAGCTTCTCATCTTAGGGCTAGGTGGAGTCAGATGACACTCCCTGTCTAGGACCACATATATTATGTTCATATTTGGATAGAAAAAGAAAAAAAGCTAAAATAAATTTAGGTGGATGGCAAAAAAAATCATAGAAAAATAGAAATAAAGTGATCCGGTGAGCAACTTTCATATATGGCTCGTAATAGAAATCTTTAGAAGCCACATTCCACTAATTCTTATTTCTTTTGCCAATAAACCAAAAATAGATGCCCTCCAATAATAATGCTGTTCAGTCAGAATAAAGACAAGAATGTAGTTGTTAGGAGGTCTGACTTTTGAACCCAAAGTCTGGGTTCTAATCCTGCTTCGTCCTTGTATGTCCTTGGAAGCTTTCTTAACCTACAAATGCTTCAGATTACTCATTTGTAGAATGTGTGTGTGTGGCGGGGAGGTGGGGTGGCATGGGGTGGGGTTACCTACCTTATAGGGCTGTTGTAAGAATTAAGTCAGTTTCACTTAAAACACTTAGCTCAGTGTCTAGTACTCAGTTATGTTAACTGTTAGCAATTATCACGTGCATCTTTAGTTCTTTGTGGTTCAGCCTGAATAGTTTCATCAGATCAACAGAAAGGATCAGATAAGTTAACACAACAAATTCCATTTCTTCATGAAAAAAAATCAAGAGATTTTTTAATTGACTCAGAATTTTAAAACACAGCTCATACTCTCTGCTTTTAAACTTAGTTAACTTTGTTGGTAATCAAGATATTTACATGTTTAGTCCCTTTCATACTTTTTGAATTACAAGCTTACCAATATTAGTCACTTTGATATAGAATGCTGTGAAAATTACTGCATCAGTCTATTCCACACTTTAAACCAATTGACCCAAAGTTAAATTAATTAATTTAAAAAATATTTGCTACAGATATTGTCATAAAAACAGTGGGGCCCACTACTTAAATTGTGACTAAAATATGATTTAAGATATAAATGGTAATTGGTCCTGGAAGAAATTACATTTTAAAATGGTGGCAGAAGTGTGTTGCAGGAAGATAGGAGGAATGTGGAACAAAAATGATGGTGGCTTCTCAGAGAACCTGTGACCTGAACATCAGAAGTTTGAGACTTTAGAGGGATGAAATAATAACACATGACCTCTCTTCTCAAGAAATTTGCAATTCTGTAGTCATATGTGGGCTTTTACTAGTATCAGGCATGATGCTGATTACTTTCATATATGTCGTCTGTCATAGATACTGCCAATTGGTTCACTCAACTCCATTGCAATGCCCTTTGAGCATGCCTTCCTGTACAACAAAGACTGGAAAACTAAAATCTATATTTCTGAATTCCCTTACAGTTAGGAATTTGTAGGTGTATAGTTGGAAAGGATTTGGGGGCTTCATTGTTCATCCTGACCATCTAGAATACAAAATTAATTCCCTTGACTTCCCGAAGCTCCTGTATTCTAGCTAATACTCTGTATAAATCTCTTTCTAGTTAAACTAGTGTTATTAGTCAGGGTTCTGCAGAGAAACAGATCCAAAAGGATACACAGACACACACACACACACACACACACACACACATATATATATATATATATATATATCAAGAGATAGAAAACAAAAGAAATTTATTTTAAGGAATTGGCTCATGCAGTTGGGGAGGCTCAATGAGGCCAAGATCTATAGAGTTGGCCAGCACAATGGAGACCCAGGAAAGAGCTGTGGTTCTAGTCCAAAGGCCTTCTGCTGGCAGAATTCTCCTTTCTTCTAAGGAGGTTAGTCTTTTTCTATTACATCCTTCAACTTTCTGAATGAGGTTCACCCACAATATGGAGAGTAATTTGCTTTACTTTGAAGTCTACTGATTTAAATGTTAATCTCACCTAAAAAGTACCTTCACAGAAACATCTAGAATAATATTTGACCAAATATCTAGGTACCATGGCCTGGCCAAGTTGACACATGTAGTTAACCTTCACAAGTTAGAGTGGATTTTGTTTCCACAGAAAAAAGAAAACTATAATATCACATCATTTTATATAATCCTCACAATAAACTTGTAGGTTAAGGATTGCAATCCTTATTTTACAGATGAGGAAACCAGTTTAGGATAATGTTTTGCACTGCACTACGAAGTTAGAAGTAGCTGAAGATGATTTGAAGGCAGAACTTGAGATTCCAAATCCAGTGCTCTTTCAGTTACACCAGCACTGCCAATACATTCGTTTGGGAAGATGAAACTAACCACATGGAAAAATTAAGAGCTAATGCAAGAGCAAGTACTAACCATAAATGCAAAAAGAATGCATATGTCTATTATATGTCTTTAGCTTGGGTCTAGAGCAGAGTTTTATGGTAAAAGTGGAATTTAGGATGAATATTTCCTTGTGTATACGCCAAGGCAAGAAGAAAAAATTCCAGACAAAGGAAATCAAACAAGCAAATACAGGGTGTGGATATAGGCACGACTATGTGAAGACTGGTTAGGTATCTGGGCTGACTGGAGAAGTAGCGAGGGAAGAAATTTGATGCCTAGATGGGAACAGATTCTGGGAACATTAAAATCAATAACGTAAGTAAACCATTACAGGTTGTTGGGCTGAGAAGCATCTTGATGAATGTGGTGGGCAGCTGTTACTCTTATTCTAGTGGCTCCCAGTCTTCATTTCTAGTCCTGGCACACCAACCCCATATTTCTACCTGATCCCAAAACATGTTTTATTAACCACCTCAAATCTCTCATTCCCAGTGTCAACCATTTTTCTCCCAGACAGGCTCTTTCTTAACAGTGGTATTGCTATTTCTTCCATTCTCCTGAACTACCTCTTTAATGTTTCCCTCTTTTTATCCCCTAGATCTAACATTCAACAAGGCATTATTTCTTCATTTCAATTTTCACTTGAGAACCTCGTAAGATTTAGTGCACTTCCATGTGCCCAGACTACAATAATAGCTTCCTAACTGATATCTCTGTTTCTAGCATAAAAGAGGGTTGTAGAAAAAATACGCTTATGTTCTCAACACAGCTTGTGACTAGCTCTCCAAATTCTAATGGTTATTTACAGCTAAGGTAGTAAAAGGGCCACCTCTGCTCTAAAGATCTGGCATAATTCTTGGAAAGAAGTGAGTGTATTAGATATATTTCCCAACCCCTGCCCCCAGGCAGAATTAATTATTCCCATAGGACTCTAAACTTGCCTAAAAATAGGATATACCACATTGTTTTATAGTCAATTATTTATATGCCTGTCCACACCTAAAGTGTAAGTTTTAATCCAGCACCATACCACTTTTTCACCATTAAGCACAACCTTCTAACCTATCATATCAAATTTAGACTTCAATATCTATCATTATAATTATTCTGTTACAAACAATTATTTCTTTCACATCTCTTCCTCCATTTTTCTTGGCAAAGCCCCAGCTCTGGTTAAACTTACCTACCTTCCGCTTCCATACATATACCCAAACAACTGAAATTTGCTGAAGAATAATCTAATATCAGCTTGACTAACAGATCTCACTATAAATATAATCCAGTCACTCAACATAACATAGCAGTATTTCTGTATTTTCTTCTTATTTTGTTTACCACCCTCCAAACTGTCTCATGCCTTGAACTCTCTCCTAAAACTGCCCACAATCATTCCCCTCCCGCACATTCAGATGATAAACTTACATTGTACTTAAATTTTTTTAAAAAAAACAGTAGTTTCTCCTCTTCTCTCCACAGATCTACTGATAAAATTCCAGTTGCACAGATACTTCCTTCTTATAATTATGAACAAACTGTCCCTGCTGGAATCCAATAGACACTCTCTTCTTTGCAAGATCTTTGTTCCTATACTTATTCTTTCTCTGCATCAGCAATTTTCTCTTTTATCCTCTCTCTCAACTCCCTCCCTCCTTCTCACTCTATATCTATCATTTCTTACTTTAAAAAAATACTTTCATTGACACTCCTGCAATTAACACCCTATTTTTTATGCTATTCATATCGAAAGTTCTGCCTTCTTTTTTCACCTTGCAATCTCCAACTCACTCCAATTAGGCTTCTCCTTACACCATTCCACAGAGATTGCTCTTGAAAAGGTAAACAATGACCTCCTTAATGCCAAACCCAATAGACATGTCTGTGTTCTTATTTTATTTGACTTCTCAAGAACATTTAATACAACTGATTGCTTCCTGAAATACATTTTCCACCTAGCCTTACTGAGGGATTCTTTTCCTACTCACAGGTCACTCTATCTCTGTCTCTTGCTTCTTCCTCCTCCTTAAATCACTCAAATTTTGGAGTGATTTGGAACTCACTGCTGGGTAATGTTTCCTTATCTACACACTCTAAATAGGTTATTTTATCCAGTACTATGGTTTTAAAATATCATCTAGTTAACAACTTGGTCCATATCTATATCTCTAAATCTAGCCTAGTCTTCAAACTCCTTTATTTAACTGCCTTTTTTATATCTGTATTTGGATGTCTTTAATATGCTTCTAAAAGTTGACATTATTGTGATAGAACTCCTTATTCCTACCCCATTCACCCTCACAAACATGCTTCTCTTCCCAGTTTCCCCCATCTTAGTACTGACTTACCATCTAAATAGCTGCGCACGCCAAAAACCCTGAGAAACAATTCTTGATTCATCTTTATTTCTAAACTCCCATTTAATGCATAAGCAAGATTTATAGACCTTTCTAAAACCATATTTCAAGTCTGTTCCCTCCCTGCATCCTCTCTTGGCCCTCCATACTCCATTTCTACACAACACTCAGTAGAAACTTTTCAAACTGTAAACCAGCTTACACTATTCAATGTTTTACCCTTCATCTTCCCTCAAACAGAACAAAATGCAAAACTTCTCCCTGGCTTACCTATTCCATTCGTACCATAACACTCTTCCCATTCATCCCATAACACTCTTCACCTCAACCATCATGCTTCCTTCATACTTGGGTTCCCTCTGCTCAAACACAACCAATGTATTTCTACTTTGAAATTATTTTACTGCTGCACCCTCTGATCTGAGTGCTTCCTCCCAGTCTTCACGTGACTAGTTCTTAATGGCTATTCAAGTCTTGTTTCAAAAGTCACCTCCTCAGAGACCCTTTCTCTGCTCATCAGTGTAAAGTAACCAATAAATTACTTCCTATGAGTATCCTTTTATGATTATTTGCATAGTTCTTTTTTTTTTGACGTATAATTGCTTTACAATGGTCTGTTAGTTTCTGCTTCATAACAAAGTGAATCAGTTATACATATACATATGTTCCCATATCTCTTCCCTCTTGCATCTCTCTCCCTCCACCACTCCCCATCACACCACTCCAGGCAGTCACAAAGCACGAGCTGGTCTCCCTGTGCTATGCGGCTGCTTCCCACTAGCTATCTACCTTACGTTTGGTAGTGTATATATGTCCATGCCTCTCTCCCGCTTTGTCACAGCTTACCCTTCCCCTTCCCCATATCCTCAAGTCCATTCTCTAGTAGGTCTGTGTCTTTATTCCTGTCTTACCCCTAGGTTCTTCATGACGTTTTTTTTTCTTATATTCCATATATATGTGTTAGCATATGGTATTTGTCTTTCTCTTTCTGACTTACTTCACTCTGTATGACAGACTCTAGGTCCATCCACCTCATTACAAATAGCTCAATTTCGTTTCTATTTATGGGTGAGTAATATTCCATTGTATATATGTGCCACATCTTCTTTATCCATTGATCCAATGATGGACACTTAGGTTGTTTCCATCTCCGGGCTATTGTAAATAGAGCTGCAATGAACATTTTGGTACATGACTCTTTCTGAATTATGGTTTTCTCAGGGTACATGCCCAGTAGTGGGATTGCTGGGTCATATGGAAGTTCTATTTGTAGTTTTTTAAGGAACCTCCATACTGTTCTCCATAGTGGCTGTACCAATTCACATTCCCACCAGCAGTGCAAGAGTGTTCCCTTTTTTCCACACCCTCTCCAGCATTTATTGTTTCTAGATTTTTTGATGATGGCCATTCTGACTGGTGTGAGATGATATCTCATTGTAGTTTTGATTTGCATTTCTCTAATGATTAATGATGTTGAGCATTCTTTCATGCGTTTGTTGGCAGTCTGTATATCTTCTTTGGAGAAATGTCTATTTAGGTCTTCTGCCCATTTCTGGATTGGGTTGTTTGTTTTTTGGTTATTGAGCTGCATGAGCTACTTATAAATTTTGGAGATTAATCCTTTTTCAGTTGCTTCATTTGCAAATATTTTCTCCCATTCTGAGGGTTGTCTTTTGGTCTTGTTTATGGTTTCCTGTGCTGTGCAAAAGCTTTGCAGTTTCATTAGGTTCCATTTGTTTATTTTTGTTTTTATTTCCATTTCTCTAGGAAGTGGGTCAAAAAAGATCTTGCTGTGATTTATGTCATAGAATGTTCTGCCTATGCTTTCCTCTAAGAGTTTGATAGTTTCTGGCCTTACATTTAGGTCTTTAATCCATTTTGAGCTTATTTTTGTGTATGGTGTTAGGGAGTGATCTAATCTCATACATTTACATGTACCTGTCCAGTTTTCCCAGCACCACTTATTGAAGAGGCTGTCCTTTCTCCACTGTACATTCCTGCCTCCTTTATCAAAGATAAGGTGACCATATGTGTGTGGGATTATCTCTGGGCTTTCTATCCTGTTCCATTGATACATCTTTCTGTTTTTGTGCCAGTACCATACTGTCTTGATTACTATAGCTTTTTAGTATAGTCTGAAGTCAGGGAGCCTGATTCCTCCAGCTCCGTTTTTCGCTCTCAATATTGCTTTGGCTATTCGGGGTCTTTTGTGTTTCCATACAAATTGTGAAATTTTTTGTTCTAGTTCTGTGAAAAATGCCAGTGGTAGTTTGATAGGGATTGCATTGAATCTGTAGATTGCTTTGGGTAGTAGAGTCATTTTCACAATGTTGATTCTTCCAATCCAAGAACATGGTATATCTCTCCATCTATTTGTATCATGTTTAATTTCTTTCATCAGTGTCTTATAATTTTCTGCATACAGGTCTTTTGCCTGCTTAGGTAGGTTTATTCCTTGATATTTTATTCTTTTTGTTGCAATGGTAAATGGGAGTGTTTTCTTGATTTCACTTTCAGATTTTTCATCACTAGTTTATAGGAATGCCAGAGATTTCTGTGCATTAATTTTGTATTCTGCTACTTTACCGAATTCATTGATGAGCTCTAATAGTTTTCTGGTAGCATCTTTAGGATTCTCTATGTATAGTATCATGTCATCTGCAAACAGTGACAGCTTTACTTCTTCTTTTCCGATTTGGATTCCTTTTATTTCCTTTTCTTCTCTGATTGCTGTGGCTAAAACTTCCAAAACTATGTTGAATAAGAGTGATGAGAGCGGGCAACCTTGTCTTGTTCCTGATCTTAGTGGAAATGCTTTCAGTTTTTCACCATTGAGGATGATGTTGGCTGTGGGTTTGTCATATATGGCCTTTATTATGTTGAGGAAAGTTCCCTCTATGCCTGCATTCTGCAGGGTTTTTATCATAAATGGGTGTTGAATTTTGTCGAAAGCTTTCTCTGCATCTATTGAGATGATCATATGGTTTTTCTGCTTCAGTTTGTTAATATGGTGTATCACGTTGATTGACTTGCGTATATTGAAGAATCCTTGCATTCCTGGAATAAACCCCACTTGATCATGGTGTATGATCCTTTCAATGTGCTGTTGGATTCTGTTTGCTACCATTATGTTGAAGATTTTTGCATCTATGTTCATCAGTGATATTGGCCTGTAGTTTTCTTTCTTTGTTACATCTTTGTCTGACTTTGGTATCAAGGTGATGGTGGCCTCGTAGAATGAGTTTGTGAGTGTTCCTCCCTCTGCTATATTTTGGAAGAGTTTGAGAAGGATAGGTGTTAGGTCTTCTCTAAATGTTTGATAGAATTCACCTGTAAAGCCATCTGGTCCTGGGCTTTTGTTTGTTGGAAGATTTTTAATCACAGTTTCAATTTCAGTGCTTGTGATTGCTCTGTTCATATTTTCTATTTCTTCCTGATTCAGTCTTGGCAGGTTGTGCATTTCTAAGAATTTGTGCATTTCTTCCAGGTTGTCCATTTTATTGGCATAGAGTTGCTTGTAGTAATCTCTCATGATCCTTTGTATTTCTGCAGTGTCAGTTGTTACTTCTCCTTTTTCATTTCTAGTTCTGTTGATTTGAGTCTTCTCCCTTTTTTTCTTGATGAGTCTGGCTAGTGGTTTATCAATTTTGTCTATCTTCTCAAAGAACCAGCTTTTAGTTTTATTGATCTTTGCTATTGTTTCCTTCATTTCTTTTCATTTATTTCTGATCTGATCTTGATTTCTTCCTTCTGCTAACTTTGGGGGTTTTGTGTTCTTCTTCTTCTAGTTGCTTTAGGTGCAAGCTTAGGTTGTTTATTCGAGATGTTTCCTGTTTCTTAAGGTAAGATTGTATTGCTATAAACTTCCCTCTTAGAACTGCTTTTGCTGCATCTCATAGGTTTTGGGTCATCGTGTCTCCATTGTCATTTGTTTCTAGGTATTTTTTCATTTCTTCTTTGATTTCTTCAGTGATCACTTCGTTATTAAGTACTGTATTGTTTAGCCTCCATGTGCTTGTATTTGTTACAGATCTTTTCCTGTAATTGATATCTAGTCTCATAGCATTGTGGTCCGAAAGATACTTGATACAATTTCAATTTTCTTAAATTTACCAAGGCTTGATTTGTGACCCAAGATATGATCTATCCTGGAGAATGTTCCATGAACACTTGAGAAAAATGTGTATTCTGTTGTTTTTGGATGGAATGTCCTATAAATATCAATTAAGTCCATATTGCTTAATGTATCATTTAAAGATTGTGTTTCCTTATTTATTTTCATTTTGGATGAGCTGTCCATTGGTGAAAGTGGGGTGTTAAAGTCCCCTACTATGAATGTGTTACTGTTGATTTCCCCTTTTATGACTGTTAGTATTTGCCTTATGTATTGAGGTGCTCCTATGTTGGGTGCATAAATATTTACAATTGTTATATCTTCTTCTTGGATCGATCCCTTGATCATTATGTAGTGTCCTTCTTTGTGTCTTGTAATAGCCTTTATTTTAAAGTCTATTTTGTCTGATATGAGAATTGCCACTCCAGCTTTCTTTTGGTTTCCATTTGCATGGAATATCTTTTTCCATCCCCTTACTTTCAGTCTGTATGTGTCTCTAGGTCTGAAGTGGGTCTCTTGTAGACAGCATATATATGGGTCTTGTTTTTGTATCCATTCAGCCATTCTGTGTCTTTTGGTGGGAGCATTTACATTTAAGGTAATTATCAATATGTATGTTCTATTCCTATTTTCTTAATTGTTTTGGGTTCGTTATTGTAGGTCTCTTCCTTCTCTTGTATTTCCTGCCTAGAGAAGTTCCTTTAGTATTTGTTGTAAAGCTGGTTTGGTGGTGCTGAACTCTCTCAGCTTTTGCTTGTCTGTAAAGGTTTTAATTTCTCCATCAAATCTGAATGAGATCCTTGCTGGGTCGAGTAATCTTGGTTGTAGGTTTTTCTCCTTCATCACTTTAAATATGTCCTGCCAGTCCCTTCTGGCTTGCAGAGTTTCTGCTGAAAGATCAGCTGTTAACTTTATGGGAATTCCCTTGTGTGTTTTTTGTTGTTATTCCCTTACTGCTTTTAATATGTTTTCTTTTTATTTAATTTTTGACAGTTTGATTAATATGTGTCTTGGCATATTTCTCCTTGGATTTATCCTGTATGAGATTTTATGTGCTTCCTGGACTTGATTAACTATTTCCTTTCCCATATTAGGGAAGTTTTCAACTATACTCTCTTCAAATATTTTCTCAGTCCCTTTCTTTTTCTCTTCTTCTTCTGTAACACCTATAATTCAAATGTTGGTGTGATTAATGTTGTCCCAGAGGTCTCTGAGACTGTCCTCAGTTCTTTTCATTCTTTTTTCTTTATTCTGCTCTGCAGTAGTTATTTCTACTGTTTTGTCTTCCAGGTCACTTATCTATTCTTCTGCCTCAGTTATTCTGCTATTGATCCCATATAGAGTATTTTTAATTTCATTTATTTTGTTGTTCATGATTGCTTGTTTCATCTTTAGTTCTTCTAGATCCTTGTTAAATGTTTCTTGCATTTTGTCTATTCTATTTCCAAGATTTTGGATCATCTTTAGTATCATTATTCTGAATTCTTTTTCAGGTAGGCTGCCTATTTCCTCTTCATTTGTTAGGTCTGGTGGGTTTTTATCTTGCTCCTTCAACTGATGTGTGTTTTTCTGTCTTCTCATTTTGCTTATCTTACTGTGTTTGAGGTCTCCTTTTTGCAGGCTGCTGGTTCGTAGTTCCCGTTGTTTTTGGTGTCTGTGCCCAGTGGCTAAGGTTGGTTCAGTGTGTTGTGTAGGCTTCCTGGTGGAGGGAATAGTGCCTGTGTGCTGGTGGATGAGGCTGGATCTTATCTTTCTGGTGGGCAGGTCCACGTCTGGTGGTGTGTTTTGGGGTGTCTGTGGACTTATTGTGATTTTAGGCAGCCTCTCTGCTAATGGGTGGGGTTGTGTTCCTGTCTTGCTAGTTGTTTGGCATAGGGTGTCCAGCACTGTAGCTTGCTGGTCATTGAGTGAAGCTGGCTGCTGGTGTTGATATGGAGATCTCTGAGAGATTTTTGCCATTTGATATTATGTGGAGCTGGGAAGTCTCTTGTGGACCAGTGTCCTGAAGTTGGCTCTCCAACCTCAGAGGCACAGCAGTGACTCCTGGCTGCAGCACCAAGAGCCTTTCATCCACATGGCTCAGAATAAAAGGGATATAAAGTAGAAAGAAAGAATTGGTAGAAGTAGAAAGAAAGAAAGTAAGTAGGGAGGGAGGAAGGAAGGAAGGAAGGAGGGAAGGAAGGAAAGAAAACAAGATAAAGTAAAATAAAATAAAGTAATATAAATTAAAATAAAGTTATTAAAATAAAAAATAATTAGTAAGAACATAAAATTAAACAAAAAACGGATGGATAGACTCCTAGGACAAATGGTGGAAGCAGAGTTATACAGACAAAATCTCATACAGAAGCATACACATACACACTCACAAAAAGAGGAAAAGGGGAAAAAAATTCATAAATCTTGCTTTCAAGGTCCACCTCCTCAATTTGGGATGATTCGTTGTCTAAAGGAGGGAAGGAAGGAAAGAAAGAAAGAAAGAAAGAAGATAAAGTAAAATAAAATAAAGTAAGATAAAATAATGTTATTAAAATAAAAAAATAATTATTAAGAAAAAAATTAAAAGAAAAAAACACGGACGGATAGAACCCTAGGATAAATGGTGGAAGCAAAGCTATACAGACAAAATCTCACACAGAAGCATACACATACACACTCACAAAAAGAGGAAAAGGGGGAAAAATCATAAATCTTGCTCTCAAAGTCTACTTCCTCACTTTGGGATGATTCTTTGTCTATTCATGTATTCCACAGATGCAGGGTACATCAAGTTGATTGTGGAGCTTTAATCTGCTGCTTCTGAGGCTGCTGGGATAGATTTCCCTTTCTCTTCTTTGTTCTCACAGCTCCCGGGGTTCAGCTTTGGATCTGGCCTCGCCTCTGCGTGTAGGTCGCCAGAGGGCCTCTGTTCTTCTCTCAGACAGGACGGGGTTAAAGGAGCAGCTGCTTCGGGGACTCTGGCTCACTCTGGCCAGGGGGACGGAGGGGCACGGAGTGCGGGGTGAGCCTGCAGCGGCAGAGGCCAGCGTGACGTTGCACCAGCCTGAGGCACGCCGTGTGTTCTCCCGGGGAAGTTGTCCCTGGATCACAGGACCCTGGCAGTGGTGGGCTGCACAGAGTCCCCGGAAGGGGGGTGTGGATGGTGACCTGTGATCGCACACAGGCTTCTTGGTGGCAGAAACAACAGCTCTAGCGTCTTATGCCTGTCCCTGGGGTCCGCGATTTTAGCCGTGGCTCGTGCCCGTCTGTGGAGCTCCTTTAAGCAGCGCTCTTAATCCCCTCTCCTCCGCACCAGGAAACAAAGAGGAAGGGAAAAGTCTCTTGCCTCTTCGTCCTTCCAGACTTTTCCCCAGACTCCCTCCCGGCTAGCCGTGGTGCACTAACCCCCTGCAGGCTGTGTTCACGCCACCAACCCCAGTCCTCTCCCTGCGCTCCGACCAAAGCCCGAGCCTCAACTCCCAGCCCCGCCCATCCCGGCGGGTGAGCAGACAAGCCTCTTGGACTGGTGAGTGCCGGTAGGCACCAAACCTCTGTGCCGGAATCTCTCTGCTTTGCCCTTTGCGCCCCCGTTGCTGCGCTCTCCGCGGTTCTGAAGCTTCCCCCTCCGCCACCTGCAGTCTCCGCCCGCGAAGGGGCTTTCTAGTGTGTGGAAACCTTTCCTCCTTCACAGCTCCCTCCCCGAGGTGCAGGTCCCGTCCCTATCCTTTTGTCTCTGTTTATTCTTTTTTCTTTTGCCCTACCCAGGTACGTGGGGAGTTTCTTGCCTTTTGGGAGGTCTGAGGTCTTCTGCCAGCGTTCAGTAGGTGTTCTGTACGAGTTGTTCCACGTGTAGATGTGTTTCTGTTGTATCTGTGGGGAGGAAGGCGATCTCTGCGTCTTACTCTTCCGCCATCTTCCCAGAAGCCTCCTGCATAGTTCTTAACATCTGATTTTTCTTATTAATAATTCATATATCCATTCATTCATTCTTTCATTTTTGTATTGTCCCCGTACTAGAATGTAACCTTAATGGGAGTTTATTTCATATCTGGCCTGTTCCCTGCTATATCCCTATTGCCCAGTAAAGTGATCGGCATATTATAAGAATTCAGTAATTGAGGTGAATGAATGAATAATGAGATCAATGGTAGTCATTGGTGCTCATGACAGAATTAAACTTCTTGGATCTTTGTAGTTGGATGTGGCCATATAACTAGTTTTTGCCAAACAGTTGTGAGCAGTGGTAGTATGTGTCCCTTCTGGGTCAGAACATTTAATGTCAGTGCAAAAGCCTATGTGAATATTTGGGTAATCTATCAGCCTGTCTGGGAGTGAGGACTATGATGACATAGGAACAGAGCTTCCAACCATCTCACAGTAGACAGATACCATGAGCAAGAAGTAATCTTTTGTTGCTCTAAGTTATTGAGATCTTGAGCTTTACGTTACATTGAATAATTTAGGTTGTCCTGATAAATAAAAGATCTACCTTTCTCTCTTCATCAATAAGCTCAGTGTAAGCATGCCATATACAACAGGGGGGTAGGGGCGCTGACTCTCCTCACAGTTGAAAATTTGCCTATAACTTTATATTCTGCCCTCCTTATCTATGGTTCCACATCCCCAGATTCAACCAACTATGGATTGTGTAGTACTGTGTACTATTTAGGGAAAACAAGCTGTGTATAAGTGAAACTGCACAGTTCAAACCCATGTTGTGTGCAGTTTGTATGTGTATATATATATATATGTATATATATATATATTTTTTTTTTCTTCAGCCTGTTTCTTTATCTGTACATTTGGAGAAATAACCCTTACTTTTCAGGGTATTTGCCAGGAGCAATGTAAACCAAAGCTAACATTCATTAAGCACTTAACATGTGCCACACAGAGTGCTAGGTAAGCTCTTGGTAGGTATCTTGTTTATTTCTCACAACAGCCTTTTGAAGTCTGTTCTATTACTCTGTCCATTTTACAGGTTAAGAAACTGAGGTACAGAGAGATTAGTTAACTTGCCTAAGATCACACAGCTAGTAAGTGGTGGAGTTGGGAGTTGGGATCTAAACTTAAGCAATTTGTCTCAAAAGCCTGTGATTTAACAAAAGATAAAAATCTATAAAGCAGTTACCACATTGCCTGGGACACATTAGTTTTTCAATTGGTAACTATAATTTAACAGTGCATTGAATTTATAAAAAACTACACAAATGCAAAGTGGTTTTTTTTGTTACCTTAAAGGCTTTGTCTTTTTCTCATCACTTAGCAAAAATTGTCTAAAAAGCTGTGTTTGTAGGAGAAGGGAGTGAGGTTTATTATTTACCTGGTTACTTCGATCAAGGTAGACGACCACATTTGACAATTTTGGCTCCAGCTGATTTATTTTAGGAGACCTAGTACAAACTTTAAATATGGGTCTTTTTAGGAAATCAATCAGTTACATGCAGTATATAAGTACGTACTAACTTCCCAGAAGTATATTGAGCATTGCAGGATCAAGTTGGAATTAAAACTTGAGAACAAGTAAAATTACTAAAGGACACTATAGGTCTGCATTTTTTAATGTCATTTGATATATAGACAGACAGTAAATCTCATGAAAGTTTAGAGAAGAGAGATCACTGGATTCCCCTATTAGAAGTTTGATATGGATGTTTCTAACTTTACACAGTTGTATCACAATTAAATTAATGTGGAAATCAATAAACCTTTAAAGGAATTCTACTTGATCACTAAACAGATTCTAAATAAAATCCTCCATGTTGTAAATTAAAATCCAGTTTTTAGACAAACATAATAGAGACTTGAAAAACATCTATTGTCAGAATAGGGTATAGCTTTATATACATCAGTTTTTATTTGCATGAGGAGTAACTATAACTTTTAATATGAATATTTCATTCAACATAAATTCTAAATGTTAAAACATACATATTATTGATCACAGATTTCCTAGTATGATCAGATAAATGTCTGGAAAAGATGAAATAAATTTAGGAAATTCTCTCATGGAAAAGGAACTCTGTGATGACATAATGTTGAGTATTTAGCAACGTGAATATATTGAAATTGAATCGGACAAAGATCACTCCTGCTGTTGAGCCATAGGAGAGACCCTTAAGGAAGGAATTGCTGCTGGTGGTGTTTATCTTAACTACAGAAACCCGACTGTGCTATGTATATTAACATTGACTTTTGAAAACATAGTTGCTAAATTTCAAACAAAAGTAGGACACTTGCTTGCTAGAATTTTATCACTTTTTTTTTAATTATGGAAGGCTGTCATATGTATAAATTCTTGAGAAGCTAGATGAAAATTTGAGTGAACTTGAAATCAGTCTCCCATTTTTTAAAGAGTGAACTGCATTGGAATAGGCAACACAAGATTAGGCTTAAGACATGAGGTTACAGATGAAGGTGAAGATGAGCAAAAATCATAAAGTGCACAAAGGAGGAAAGGGAAATGAAAGAAAGAAGAAAAATGGCTGGAATAAATGTCACATTTGATATTAATCATTCTTATATGTCTTAATTTGATTACTCAGGAATGTTCAAATCACTGTACCACCTTCTCAAACTTGAAAAAAATGTGCATGCTTTTTGCTAGGGTTTCGGGGGTTAATTTTCAGCATCTCAGAGAACAGGTCTTCCTCTCCCACCTTTTCTTCCCGTAATACTTTGTATGACTCATTCGCCAGTTCAAGAGTGCTGTGAAAATACTGTTTATGCATATGGAAAGCTGGTGTGAAACTTTAAAAATAGAAAGCTATTTCAAGAGTCAAAACATCTGTAAAGTGTAAACTCTCCTTTGGAATTTCTTAAAATGGTTGCAGAGAAAGGATTTAACTAAAAATGTTAAGTACAGATTGAAGGCTAAAGTAGTTAATGTAATAAGTGTAATATTGTAATTATTGATATAATATTGAATAAGGTCTATCGGTCAAGACAGGGGACCCTGACTACAGAAACAAAGGTACTAGATATCCCATAAATATATGGAGATGATGGAGCCCTGGGTAGATTCCTCTTTCAATCCAGGTTCTAGCCATCATTACATAAGAAATATTTTTTTTTAAATGTTTGAACAAGGAACTACCTGTGTCCCTACTCTACCGCTCAGCTTATGAACCCAGTAAGTTTCATTGATTATCCCTGCCATACATGGAAAACTCCATTGTTTATCAACCTAAACAAGCAAGAACCAGGAGAGAGATTTGTTGCTTATTTCCGTTGGGTAAACAGAGATAGAAAGAAAAAGAAACAATAGAACACTTTTCAGAAAACAAAGCTTTGTTCTTCATTTGTCCCTACCTAGATATAATTGACTTTTAGGGAGAAAGTTAATAGATCTTAATTACAATTTTTTTTTTTTCGATACACGGGCTTCTCACTGTTGTGGCCTCTCCCATTGCGGAGCACAGGCTCTGGACGCACAGGGTCAGCGGCCATGGCTCATGGGCCCAGCCGCTCCGCGGCATGTGGGATCTTCCCGGACCGGGGCACGAACCCGTGTCCCCTGCATCGGCAGGCAGACTCTCAACCACTGTGCCACCAGGGAAGCCCAAGACCAAAACTTTTAAAAGAAGAAATGCTTTAGGCTGCCTTAGGCTACTTAAGACCTTGTAGTGCATTTCTCTGGAGAGCCAATGATCTATTTCTGATAATTGAGGAAAATCAATGTACTGGTTACATAATCATATGAGTAAGACTGATTTCTTATAATGACACAGCACTTAAGTAACTTGTATGAGGTCCTTCAAATAAAGTTCTGTGTGAGACTTAGCCCCCAAACTCTGGTCCTCAGTAGCATCCCTGTCTGAATGAACTCTCTCTCCACAAGCAGGCAGCTTTCCATCAATTATGAGTGCTCTGAAAGAAGAAAATACAAGGTCTAGGCCAAACCTTTCATTTCCCATGGGAAATTTCCTCAGTGAAAGTAGAACTGGTTGCTGATTAAGTTTATGTCTAAATATCACTTGTGCCTGGAAACACTGTAGAAAATTCCATTACAGCAAGCCCAGATATCGATGTGGCTACCACAGAAAGCTGCCAGTTAAAACCATGTAATGTCTCCCACTTAACAGCTTTTCTCCCCAGAGGGGAAAAAAGTACTTTATATATGCTCCACCCTGGGTTACTGATAGAAAGGATTAGTGTCACACAGGTTTCATAGTTTCTGTTGATTTCTTGAATGGAAATCACAGATGTTGTTAATGAACCTCCATGTGGGTATACACACAAGGTAACCCCACAGCATCTCCCTTGGGGTGAAATGTAAGCTTTTCTGGTCTGAAGTTAGCTTACGTGTGCCTGTCAATGGCAACAGGGTGCCGCAGTTTGGGAAAGTTTTATCTAACTATTAAGAAAAATATTCAGTTCCAACCTTGGCTAACTCCCTCAAAATGAAGGATAAAGAGTTTTAATTAAGACTTTTTAATGTCTATGCAATAAAATATATAGAACATAATAACATCCAGAGAGAAAAAAAAATAAGCATGTTTGTTATTGATCTATCTCTATCTCTAAGAGATAGTATTAGCAAAAAAAAATCTTGTTAGCACCATTTGCTTTAAAATTCTGATGATATAATTACCTATGGTTTGTAAAAATAATAAATAAACCTAAATAACTGTTAGTAAATATAAATTACTTCTTTGATTCAAATACTTTAAAGTACTCGAAGTACCAAGGTTGATTATTTTTTAGAACAAATATAGACTAAAAGCTTTTGTCTGATTAATCTGACAAAAAAAAAAAAAGGCAAAGATGAACATCCAGATCCAGGAAGCATAAAGACCTAAACAGGACCAACCCAAAGAGAACCACATCAAGACACATTGTAATTGAAATGACAAAAATTAAGGAAAAAGAGAATATTAAAAACAGTAAGGGAAAAGCAACAAGTTACAAAAAAGGGAACTCCCATAAGGTGATCAGCTGACTTTTCTGCAGACCCTCTGCAGGTCAGAAGGGAGTGGCACCATATATTTAAAGTGATGAAAGGGAAAACACTTCAACAAAGAATATTCTACCTGGCAAGGTATTCATTCAGATTTGATAAAGAGATCAAAAGATGTACAGACAAGCAAAAGCTAAAAAGCTAAAACCTTCAGCACCATGAAGCCAGCTTTATAAGAAATGTTAAAGGAATTTCTCTAAGCAAAAGAAAACACCACAAATATAAACATAAAAATTACAATAGTAAAAATGTCATTGGTAAAGACAAAGGTAGAAAATCAACCATTGTATAAAGCTAGTAGGAAAGTTAAAAAACAAAAGTAGTAAAATCATCTATATCCACAATAAGTAGTTAAGGGTTAAACAAGACAAAAATACATAAAATATGATGTCAAAAACAGTTAACAGGGTAGGGGAGTAAAAATGCAGGATTGTTAAAATATATGTGAACTTAAGAGATCAGCAATTTAAAATAACCATATAGATGTAGATATAGATATAGATTGCTATATATGTTTCATGATAACCACAAACCAAAAATCTAGAATAGATACACAAAAAATACCTGGAGTCAAATAAAAATGCAAACACAATGATCCAAAATCTGTGAGATGCTGCAAAAGCAGTTCTAAGAGGGAAGTTTTTAGCAATATAAGTCTACCTCAGGATACAAAAAAGGAAAATCTAAAGCAACCTAACTTATACTATAAAAAGAAAGAACTATAAAAAGAAGAGCAAGCAAAACCTAAAGTTAGTAGAAGGAAAGAAATCATAAAGATCAGCACAGAAATAAATGAAATAGAGGCAAAAAAAGAGAAAACTTTAATGAAACTAAGAGCTGATTCTTTGAAAAGATAAGAATTGATAAACCTTTAGCCAGATTGATCAAGAAGAAAAGAGGGCTCATATCAATGAAATCAGAAATAAAAAAGGAGAGGTTACAACTGACATCACAGAAATACAAAGGATCATAAAAGATTACAGTAAACAATTATATGCCAATAAAGTGGACAACCAAGAAAAAAATGGACAAATTCCTAGAAATGTACAATCTCTCAAGACTGAACTAAGAAGAAATTGAAAATAGGAACAGACCAATTACCAATAATGAGATTAAATCAGTAATTTAAAAGCCTCCCAACAAACAAATGTCCAGGACCAGATGGCTTCATAGGTAAATTCTGCCAAACATTTAGAGAAGAGTTAACACCTATTCTTCTTACACTATTCCAAAAAAATTGCAGATGAAGGATCACTTCATCACTGATGAACATGCAAAAATCCTCAACAAAATACTAGCAAACAGAATTCAATAATACCTTAAAAGGATCATACACCATGATCAAGTGAGATTTATCCTAGGAGTGCAAGGATGCTTCAATATCTGCAAATCAATCAGTGTGATACACCACATTAACAAATTGAAGAATAACATCGCAATAGATGCAGAAAAAACTTTTGACAAAATTCAACATTCATTTATGATAAAAACACTTAATAAAGTGAGCATAAAGAAAACATACCTCAACATGATTAGGGCCATTTATGACAAGCTCACAGTTAACACTACACTCAATGGTGAAACACTGAAAGCATTTCCTCTAAGATCAGGAACAAGATAAGGGTGCCCACTCTTGCAATCAGACAATAAAAAGAAATAAAAGGAATTCATATTGGAAAGGAAGAAGTAAAACTGTCACTGTTTGCAGATGACATGATACTATACACAGAATATCCTAAAGTCACTACCAAAAACTACTAGAGGGCTTCCCTGGTGGCGCAGTGGTTTAGAGTCTGGCTGCTGATGCAGGGGACATGGGTTCGTGCCCCGGTCCGGGAAGATCCCACATGCCGCGGAGTGGCTGGGCCCATGAGCCATGGCCGCTGACCCTGTGCGTCCAGAGCCTGTGCTCCGCAATGGGAGAGGCCACAGCGGTGAGAGACCCGCGTACCGCAAAAAAACAAACAAACAAAAAGCTACTAGAGCTCATCAATAAATTCGATAAAGTTGCAGGATACAAAATTAATATGCATAAATCTGTTGCCTTTCTATGCATTAACAGTGAACTATCAGAAAGAGAAATTAAGGAAACAATATTATTTACAGTCTTATCAAAAAGAATAGAATACCTAGGAAGAAATCTAACTAAGGAGGTAAAAGACCTGTTCTCAGAAAACTGTAAGGCACTCATGAAAGAAATTGAAGACAACATAAGCAGATGGAAAGATATACTGTGATCGTGGACTGGAAGAATTAATATTACTAAAATGACCATAGTACCCAAGGCAATCTACAGATTCAATGCAAGCCCTATAAAAATGCCAATGGCATTTGTCACAGAAGTAGAAAAAATCATTCTAAAATATGTATGGAACTAGAAAAGATCCTGAATATCCAAAACAATCTTGAGGAAAAAGAATAAAGCTGGAGGTATCATGCGTCCTGATTTCAAACCATACTAGAAAGCTCAGTAACCAAAACAATATGGTACTGGCATAAAAAGAGACACACAGGTCAATGAAACAGTATAGAGAGCTCAGAAATGAACTTATACTTATATGGGAAGTTAATCTGCAGCAAAGAAGGCAAGAATGTACAATGGGGAAAAGACAGCCTCTTCAAAAACAGTTTTAGGAAACTGGACAGCTATATGTAAAAGAACCAAACTAGACTACTCTCTCACACTGTACACAAAGATAAATTTAAAATGGATTAAAGACTTAAATGTAAGGCCTGATATCATAAAATTTCTAGAATGAAACACAGACATTACGCTCTTTGATATTGGTCTTAGTAATATTTTTTTGGATATGTCGCATCAGGCAAGGGAAGCAAAAGCAAAGATAAACAAATGGCACTACATCAAGCTGAAAAAATTTTGCACAGCAAGGGAACCTATCCAAAAAATGAAATGACCACCTACTGAATGGGGGAGATATTTTCAAATGATACACCTAATGAGGGATTAATATCCAAAATATACAAAGAACTCAGAAACTCAACAGCAAAAAAAAAATAACTCAATTAAAAAATGGGCAGAAGATCCAAATAGACCATGCAATCTAAACATTATCAGTCATTATCTTTATATCACCTTTTGTTTCTTATTTACTATTACATCTCCACAATATTGCCAGTCGCATGGTGGGATGGGTACTCAGTAAACATAAATTGAATGAATGATGGCGTTTGGTTTGTGTGCATGTACAAGAGCTCAGTTGATATTTTCTTAAGCAAAGAAATTATTTTTTTACTTTTTTAAGTTTAAAAATTTTATTTATTTATGAAAAAATAGTTGATTTACAATATTATGTTAGTTTCAGGTGTACAGCAAAGTGATTTGGTTATACATTCTTTTTTTCTATTCTTTTCCATTATAGGTTATTACAAGATATTGAATATAGTTCCCAGTGCTATACAGTAAATCCTTGTTGTTTATCTACTTTATATATATCAGCGTACATCTGTTAATCTCATACTCCCAATTTACCCCTCCCCACACCCTTCTCCTTTGGTAACCACAAGTTTTTTTTCTAAGTCTGTGAGTCTGTTTCTGTTTTCTAAATAAGTTCATTCGTATTGCTTTTTAAATTTCACATATAAGTGATATCATAAAATATTCATTTTTCTCTGTCTGACTTCACTTAGTATGATAATTTCTAGGTCCATCTATACTGCTGCAAATTTCTCTCTTTTTGAAGTTTCCTTTAACAGGATCAAAGTTAATTACTTAATGTATTCTATTTCTCTGTGGGCATGAAGATAGGAGAAAGAAAAGGCAAATAATTCTACAAATGCTTCTCTGCAGTTTTTTTCCATTCATCATTTTCATTTTAGATCTTTTATTTCAGCTCTTTTTTTTTTTTTCAGATAAAGACAAGCTGTCAAGTATATAGTGTTTGATAACACAGTCTCTCATTTGGATTTCTTTAAGGCCAATTAAAAGGAAATAACAACTGTCAGATTTCATTTCCCAAAGTAACAGGTCATAGTTCTATGTTGTTTTATGGTGTATACAGTTGAATAAATATACATATTTTAGTTTTAAAACTAATGTTTGGAAAACATGTTTTCTAAAGACCATTATGCTTACTATGAATTATGCCAATATTTTAACTAAAAGTTACTATAGAAATTGAATAGGAACTTGCTTTTAAATGTTAGGGTTTCTGCTAATATGCAAACAGGTTTTCCACAACAAGGTTAACTTTAGGTCACATTGTTTGAAAAGCAGACAACACGATTTCAGCTCTTTTATGATTCAGTTTGGCATTACCAGCAAGAAACCCAACCCACCACCGAGCACTTGGTATCTACCGCCTCAGCACTCACAGTCCAATGAGAATCTCTGCTGAAATGTTCTACATCTACTTTCTTTTGCCTCTCACCACTCTTGCTCTTCTTTACCTTAGGATATTATTTTGGAAGATTCAATACGATGTATTCTCTAAGCTTCCTGAGAGACTCAAATGCAAATATATATATATATAGACACTGTATTTTAAATCTGATAAAAAAATCTGACACTTCTGTTTTACATTTATTTCTTTATCATGATTAATAATGGTATTTTACTTTTCAAAGTTAAAAAAAAGAACTTTACCAAATTTACAAAGATAGCAAGGAAAATGTTTATTCATTCCAAAATGTGTTGATAGATATATTAAGGGATTATAAGGCGCTGAGTACTGTGGGGAGTACAGATGTGAATTTTATATGGTTTCCTTATGTTGTTTTCCATATTGTTTATTACTTATTATATAAAGAAATGATATGTAAATAATTATAATGTAAAATAAAGTAATCTGATTTCTTCTGCATCTTTCCAGATGCAGTTGAATGTGAATGAAGACAATCACAGAATCAAATAGAGAGATTTCTCTTTCAAGTCTCAGTAGGGCACAGAGTAGTGCCCCATGAAATAATCTGCTTCTGTGATAAGCTTACTTTCCCACTTTCAGAGACAATTCTTTTATAAATCCTCTTTCCTCCAGTCTTCAGGTCTACTTTCTGCACTTCTCTCACTGGAACTAGCACTTCATTGACAAGATAGAAGTTATTAGATTCTAGATCTCTCACATTCCCTCTACCAAATGTATGCTTTACTGGCATGTGCTTCTTTTCTTCATAGTAGAATTGAAGACTTCTTTCCTCCTAGCTAATGCCAGTACCTCCTTATCCTCTGGGTCTAATTCTTAGAGTCTTTTTGAATACTGTGCTGCCTTGATTCCTCCTTCCCCCTTGCATCATTGATCTTCCCCTTGACTGGATCATTCCTATTAATGGATGTGTTCTTCCATATTAAAAAAGAGAAATCTCCCTCAACACCACATTGTCCACTAACTTCTGCCAATTTTTCAGTTTTCCTCTACAGTTAAACTGAATTTTTTCTTCATTTTCTGACTTTCAATTCATAATTCTACCTGTTGGAATCTTGCTTCCACTCCCAACATTCCCTGTCCAATGCCCTAGTCAGAGTTCCAGATGATTTCCATATGGCCAAAATTACTGAATACTTTTCCATGTTTTCTTAGCCTCTCAGCAGCATTAGACAGTAGTTAACAGTCACTCCTTCTTCTGCAAAACCAAACTCTTCTTTCTTCTTACCTTACTGGTCCTTTCAGAGTCCTCTTCTTTCCTCTCCTCTCTACATATCTCCCTGTGTGTTTGCCTTTATTCTCATAGCTTTTTAAATTATTTACATACTATCAATTCCCATATTTATAATTCCAGCCTTGACTCTCCCCTCTGAGATGCCAACTCTTACCCAGTTGCCTTCCCGTTCCATCAATTTGGATCTCTAATAGACATTTCAAGCTTAATAGGGCCTTAAATGATTTCTTGATTTTTACCATAAAATGTTTTCTTTCCTAGCCTTCCTCATTTGGCCCAAGCCAAAAAAAAATATATATAATTATGTTTGATTCCTCCTATTTATTCATGTCCATCTCCAATTCACAAATAAAACGAGTTTATTCTACTTCCAAACTATATATACAATATGCCTACTTCTCTCCTTTTCCATTGATTTTACTCTGGTCCAAGTTATCATTGTCTCTTCCTTAGACCATTGCAACCAGCCTCACACCTGCTCTACTTCTGCTGTAAAGCCCTTCTGCAGAACAGGGAGAATAATGTTCTTCTGATCTTACTTGGATAGTTCCTCTCCCCCAACACAGAATGGTGGTGGAAAGGAAAGAATCATTAGAAGGGGATTTCAAAGATACTTAAAATTTTGGTGCTGGAAAGTCGGAAAAAAAATTTTTTTTTTTTCCAGAACAACAGAGCAGCATTAACAAAGACATGGAAATGAATAAGCATAAGAAGGTACTTACAGATGAGTGAGTAGTTCTATTTGGTTATATCAGAGAGCACATTAGAATAAGTAGTAGGTAATAAGGTCAGGGTTGGAGCCAGATGGAGATCCTCTGATTTGCTAGGTATTTGGAATTTGTTAAGATTTTTTTTTTTTTTTTTTTTTTTTTTTTGCGGTACGCGGGCCTCTCACTGTTGTGGCCTCTCCCGTTGCGGAGCACAGGCTCCGGACGCGCAGGCTCCAGACGCGCAGGCTCAGCGGCCGTGGCTCACGGGCCCAGCCGCTCCACGGCATGTGGGATCTTCCTGGACCAGGGCACAAACCCGTGTCCCCTGCATCGGCAGGCAGACTCTCAACCACTGCGCCACCAGGGAAGCCGTAGGTAATTGGAATTTGATTGGTAATTTCATTTTATGCTCATTATTGAAAAATAAATGAAGCCAATTTTCTGTTTGTGATTGACAAGCAAATATAATAATGTAAAATGCATGGAGAGTATGTATTTAAAGTGATAAGCCAGTCAAATGAACTTGTCACGCCTCAAGTATGTGTCTTTATCTCATAAATCATTGCACTGGCCTTTGCTTTTGAAATTAGTAGATGGCAAAAATGAGAGTAGATATCTGTTTCACCCATTTTTTAAAGAGGAAGAAAATCATATTTCTGACTGGCACAATTAAAAATCCACTGCCAGCCTGCTTCCCATGCATTTTTTTGTTTGTGAGATTCTTCTCCTTTTGATTAGAAATTTTGTGGTGGAGGCTATATCCTGCATTTTATACACTTTTAATAAATAAATATACAAATAACCTTTCAAATAATCTTTCAATGATGCAAAACTCAACATCTTGCTTTAGGGCTCAGATGCCTGCTCAATTTTCAAAAGTGATTATGTACTATGTTGCACTCTTGCCCAGTCCACAATGTCTAGAAGGACAGAGGGAAGTGTAGAAGTGAGAGAAGTGCAAATGTCTCCCAAATTGGACTCAGAAGTTTACTCTCAGCATTGCTCCTAGGGCTTATGCCCAATGTATATCACTATTGACCACCATCACCCCTATTATTCAGATTTCAAAGATTTTGGAAAAGGGAAAGTCATTTCACCTTAAAACAAATATTGGGACTAATTCATTAAGGCAGACATTCTGAATTGAACACCAGGGCATCTGTGATTGTTGTGTAATAATGTGTGATGTAAATATATTGTAAATGAGTAACTGAGTTAGGCATCAAGTCAATTCACAACCTTTCGGTCATTAGTGCTTTGGGCAGTAAAGCAATTAACATTTTGGAGGTCTGGGGCCAAGAGGTGTCCTTTGGGAGACAGGCAATCAATCAGCCTGTGAGTCTGCTCAATAATTCAATGATTCCAATTAAACATTTCAAGAAAGTCAATTTAACTTCAAATAACTGTATTGGCAAGACTAGGTGTATGCAAGTTGCTAAAGTCAATATATGCCATGGGGCTGTTTTTGCAATTGGAAGAATATATATATAAAAAGAAAAACACTGTTCTCTATAACCTCAGGTTCTATGGAAACAAGTACCCTCTCCTGCACAAGATACATTCTTTAAAGTCTAATAAGTTCCAAGTTCTTTTCCAAGATGTAATTGCACTTATCTCCTCTATCCAAGCTTCATATATACATTCTGAAGATAGATAAGATTGATAGGTAGATAGATAGATAGGTAGATACATAGATAGAGATCACAGCTATTTTAACTATATGTAGATGGAATTTCAATTTTCTGATTCCATGTTCCTATAGAGATGAGGGGGAAAACAAATGAATAGCAGGTATATCAACTAAAATATCTTTTAAAAAGAATAAAAAGTAATGAATACCTGGGATTCCCTTGTGTTCAAAGCCCCCTCCCAGCCACCACCACCATTTTTAACCAGTTCTTACATACCAAGTATTAATTCTTAAATTTTTAATCATTTTTATAGTTAGAACATAATGTTTCTTTGTAAAAATATATTAAGGAGTACTTCTGAGAGCATAACCTCTCAGCAAAGATTAGGAAGAGCCCTTGATAATGACCACTTAAGAATGGCCCCTGCAAATGTCTTCCTGAAGAAATTCCAGAAAATATTTTTATTCATTTATTCATACTTCTCTCCTCCTGCTTTCACAAATACTATGAAGAAGATTAAGTATTAAAGATAGTATAAATATGTTAATTTAAAAAATAAACCTTGTTAAAAGGCACAGAGAAACAGATGTGTCCAGCCACTTGGGAAGAGTTCAATAATAAAAGATGGTTATTGTTCTCTTAACTAAATTTCCACATGATTATCTTTCCTATAATCAGAGAAAGTTAGCATTAAAAGTCTCTGAAAAGCTTTCCACTCTATTTTTATGGGGAGAGGGGAGATCAAGAAAACTAGTTTATCTGGAATTATACAACTGAGATAAATCATAATTATTTTAAAGTGTTTTGCAACTTTATAAGATCAAAAAGGATACCAGTGCAGTGGAGTAAAAAGAGCCTGGGTTCAAACTCTAAGTTTTATTCCTTGGCTGGTTGTCTCTGTGCTGGTCAGCTTAGCTTATCTAATCTTTTGAGTCCAAGTTTCTTCATATGTACAATGCAGATATTAGTGTTCACATTTGTCGTGTTGTCATGAACATAGCATTCACTTTTTTCATCCACTTATTTTTATTCAACTGTTATATGCAAGCATTGTATTAAATTTTGGAGTTTGAACATGACTGAGACATAATTATATGGACATCAGGAGCTCATAGTCCAATTGAGGGAGTCAGATTTAAAAATCTGATGGTCACCCGCCATCCATTCTATAATAATTAACCCCCCGATTTTCAGCTGGGTATTTTGGTTCCCAGAATACAAACTAGAATTCTCAGCCTCCCTTGCAGCCAGGTATGAACACAGGAGTAAATTCTGACCAATAGACTATAAGCAGAAAAATATCTAAGCAAATTTCTAGTTATCTATAGTTAAAAGGCACACCCATCCCTTTCCCCATTTTTTAATCAAATCTCTTAGACCATAGTCTTGGTATGGAGCCATCTTAGACCCTGTGGATAAGGGACAGCTTAGAGATTGTTGGGTTGCAATACAGGGCAGAAACACTAACCTTAGGAAACCTGAACCTTTTATAATGGATCATAAGCAAACATGCATTTTGCTCTAGAGGGAGACATTGCCTCTGTGTTCCCCAAAGCCATATGTTTTCATTAGAAACATCTTTGAAAAGATAGACAAGAATAAAACAGTTAGTGTTTCATTTGCGTGTTTTACAGAAATACAAGAGATCCATGGAAAACTGTCTCCTGTTATTGACCAGGTGCTGAGACTAATTTTGGCTCTTCTTAATAGAATTACAAAATCTTACATAGTGATATATGTATCTTTCCTTAAGTACTTTGGTCTAGATAGCATGCTTAAAACATTTATTGTTTATATTGGACAGTTCAGTACCTCATTAATTAAATTTGGCCAATGTTTATTGAAACCTTATTTGGGGCAAGACCTCATTCTCAGTACTTTTGTGGATACAAAGATGAATAAGATATGGCTCATGCGCTGTAACTACTCATAATCTAGGTGGAGGACATCTAAGACCTAATATAAAGACAGACTATATAATGAAGGTAGAGAAAATTATGGGATAATAGAAGAGAGAATTATTGATCTCAACTTTAAAAAGGTAGAATTTGAGATGGAAAAGGAATGGATAGATCTTAAAGGAGAGGGTGAATGAGTTGGTGTGGGGCAGTAGGGAATGAAATATGGGTTTAAAGTTGATCACTCTGGCAACAAAATAAAAAATAGTTTAGAGAGAAGACTAGAGACAATGAGGTGTCTCTAACTATTGTCCCAGGGAAAGCCTTAATGGCAATTTGAATTGAGGTGGTATCAGTGTCAGTAGAAGAAAGGGAATTGACTGAAGAAGTAGGAGAAAGAATTGTGCCTCATTGTGTTGTTGACAATGAGAGAAAGAAGACAATTGAAAATAATCTAGATCAGATCAGTAAAATTACCAGATCACCTGGTTTGGTAGCTACTTCTGTGTGAGTACATGACCTAACTTGAGGATTCCATGTCTTCCTTCTTCCCTGGGCCCAGGGTTTTGTTTAAAGGTAGGTCTGTGATGCAAGTCAGTCTACTATACTCAAATCTAGAACTTTGACTCGAAGTGTTAGAAACAGAATTTCTCTTTGTTCTGGGCATGGAGATGTTAAGATATAACACTGGAGCCCTGAGTGGTACCACAAAGAGATGACAGGGAAGAAATTCATCTGAAAAAAAGAAAGCAGGATTAAGAGGTGAAGAGAGATGGTAACATAATTTGAAACCTTCAAACAACCCATGCTATGAATGAGAAACACTGCTGAGTTTTTCAGTCTTGAGAGCTAATTCCCCTTGTTTGAGTTGTGTTTCTTCCATTTGCAACTGAAAACACTTTAACTGAATCAAGACTGCTTCCCTTGAAATGCACTAATTTTAGTCTATCCAACAGAGATGCTCTAGAAAGCATTGATTCCACAAGTACAAGGTTGGACTGTACAATGTCTAAATCCCTTCCAATTCCCAATGTCTATGGTAAACTGAACTTTAAAGAAGCATGCAAGAGATGGCGATGCCTTGGCATTAGCACTGCATCTGTGGAGCATAGCCTTGGAAAAGACTTTGTGTTCCCTATACTATTTTTAAATACAGCAAAATCATTCCATAGAATGTATATAAGTACTTCTCTGCACTCTTAGTTATATAACAGAATGAAAGAATAATGTTTAAGAAAAAAGGCAACACTCATGTTGAAATATCATCAGCATAATGCAATAATAAATGTAGTCATCCCCTTTTATATACACATCAATCGTGGCAGAACCAGAAATGAATATACAGCCTTGTTCGGAAGTGTCTCACAGAATCGTTCTACAACGCTGAGCCATAAAGCTCTTAGCTTAATGAGTTGGTAACAGTTTGCAGATTTGCTTACAATACGTTGCTTTCCAGACTGTGTTAACAGACTCTAACACTTCTTGCCAATACACTCATCCTAAACAATTACATTAAGATCCATAAGGCCGTGTTTACAGTTCTGAGAAGCCAATGTATTGTTAATGGGCCATAAACTGTCCTCTGACTCAATGGTTTGGTTTTTTGAAATTTGTGTAATAGTCAATGGAAAATTTCCAACATCTACTTGGCATAGAAGTGGAATTAGCTTCAGGGCTATAAAACTGAATGCTGGGAAGCATCCCTTCCACACATTTCTGGTCTGATATGCTTTTTTATATAGAATAAAACAGTTTACACAAAAACTTGAAGAAAGATTATTGCCACAGTTTAGAATAGTTTTATATGTTATAAGAAAAAAAGTAAATAATCATGATGAACCCTAAAAAGGTCTTATGTGTACGATATCCTCAATCTTCTCTCAGGTAGTTTTTCAAATCTCTTGTGAAGTAGCTGCATCAGTGAATCACACAGAGTTTGTGAAAAGACATTGACTGCAGCTTCATGCTTGTCACGCCTGTTCTTATCTGTTTTCTGGTTGCCAGAAACCCAGTTGTTTCAAACTACTGTTTTTATTTTCCTGTAAAACTCTGTGACTGCCTCTTATACCTGTTTTCCATCTTCTTATGTTCCTTGTCTCTTTCTATTCTGTTTCTCTACATTTCTGCTTCCCTCCTCGCTCCAGGCACCCTTCTTGTTGTAGGCTAATGACTCTCAGTTCCTTCTTTCCAGATGGTTTCACTTTCTCTTGCTGATAATTTCCATTTGTCTGGATGCATTTTATGAATTAACAAAATCATGCTTTACAGGACTTGCTCCCTGTTGTGTTTTATTCTTTCAATGCCAGGTTTCTTCCCATCCTTGTAATCTTTCAATGATTCAATCATTTGACATTTATATATATTAATCTGCCACTTTTGAACAAAGCATTATTCTGGGTACTGTGAAAATACCAAGATATCTGGATTCTGACATCAAGGAGTTTGTCATCTTTAAGAGAAACTATATCACAAGACTATCCTTGACATAAATAGACACTTCTCCCTTCTTGGGTCTCTTAACTGATAGATGGCAAATACAGAGGAAAAGCTTTTGTCTCTCTCAATTTAGGAACCCATCAGAATTATAAAAGAAGGGAGGGAAAACAGGCTTTGACTTTTTTTTATGTAGTGTGTTCCTATTGTAAAAATCATGATGGAGGTGATGTGACATTGAAGGCTGTTAGACTGACAAAGCAGCCCCAATAACAGCCTTTCCAGTCCTAGTCTCTGGCATGCTGCTTGTCCTGAGATTAGTATTGAAGGCAATAATAATGATAGCTAATATCTAATCTCTGCTTACTATATTTTAGGCATGATTCTAAGCATGCTACAAGTATTGTCCCATTTGGACAAAACTTTTAAAGGCAAGACCAATTATTATTCCCCATTTAATGGATGATGACAACTAGACACAAAAGTTTAACTTTTTCAAAGTGATGCTGTCTAAAAGCAGTGGGTTCAGACTTCAAATCCAGCCCATCTAGTTCTTGAACCCACACTCTCACCCAAAAAGTCCAATGACAGGACACAGAATTGCCTGCATCCTCCATCCTCTCCTTTATCTTGCATCACCTATCCTATCCTGCCACAATGTCACCTTCTCAATAGGCCTATACTGATTAACCCACTTAAAATTGCTGCACTTCTGATCACCTAAATTTTTTATTCCTTTCTCTGATCTTTTAGGACCCAGAATGAGTCATCTACACTCTGGGCATCCCAAGCCACAACTATCTCTTTAGAAGCTTCCTCTGGACTGATCCTGAGTGAATTACAGTCAATGTCTTCAGAACCACTTCATGTCTCCATGACACCTGGTTTGTATATTCTTGTGATACTTTTAGAATATAAACATACATTGTCTGAGTCTGTAGGAACCATGTGAACTGACTACTGGTACTTTTTAGATTGTACTGTTGAATCAGACTTTAATCTTCATGTGCAAATGACAAAATACAGGTTTTGTAGAAGGATGGTGGATGACCTATGATAAAAGTTCAAGTGTCCTATTTTCATGCTCAGGTTTACAATCAAACTCTATTCTGGGTAGATCTTTATGACTTTCTAATGAAAGCATTTTACTTGAGTCCTGATGTGGAAATGCCATTTACCTAAAAGCAAGAAAACCTGACCTTGGATAGGAAGATACTAGTATTTATACTATTTATAGAATTATTACAGTAGAAAGAATACTGCACTGGAAGTCAAATGCCTGGGTTCTATAAATAACTTTAGTGCCAAAGAATCATGTAACCATGAACAAGTCATTTTTCTTATGTGTGCTTCAGATTGCTCTTCTATAAATTGAGGTAACTCAACTAGATAATATCTAAGCTCTTTACCAATTCTCAAATTTTTTGATTCTCTGAAATGCTCAAAGAAAATAAATTCAGTGGTTCTGATCTGTTCTGTATGGGGTTTGAAAATTCATGAAGACTTGGGTGAGTTATAAAAGAGTATGACTACGTGTTCTTCTTTGCCTGGGACAGACCCAATTTGCAATATTCTTCCATAATTATTAGCAGCACCTCCTTTCTTAGCTTCTTTTTAAACATTTTTGATTACCTTTCACCTTGTGCTAATTTATATCTTTGAGGTTTGAAAGTGAATTTTTACTCTCATTCTTATTGAGACATAATTGACATACAGGACTATACAACGTATACAGCATACTGACTTGACATGCATATATTTTGAAATGATTACCACAATAAGTTCAGTTAACATCTGTCAACTCATATAGTTACAAAAATATTTTTTCCTTGTGATGAGAACTTTTAGGATCTATTCTCTTAGCAACTTTTAAATATATCATATAGCAGTGTTAACTATAGTCATTAAATTGTACTCACATCCCCAGTACTTATTCATGTTATAACAAGAAGCTTGTATTTTTTGACCACCTTCATCCAATTCCTCCACCCTCACCCCACACCTCTGGTAACCACAAATATGATCTCTATTTCTATAAATTTGTGCTTTTTTTTAATTCCACATATAAGTGAAATCATACAGTATTTGCCTTTCTCTGTCTGACTTCTTTCACTTAGCATAATGCCCTAAAGGTCCATCCATGTTGTCACAAATGGCAGGGTTTCCTTTTTTATGGCTGAATAGTATCCCTTTTTGTGTATGTATATGTGTGTGTGTGTGTGTGTTTGCATACACTTAGATTGTTTCCATGTCTGGGCTGTTGTAAATAATGATGCAATGAACATAGTGGTGCAGATAACTCTTCAACATAGTGATCTCATTTCCTTTGGATATATGCTCAGAAGTAGAATTGCTGAATCATATGGTAGTTCTATTTTAAATTTTTTGAGGAACCTCCATTAGGCTATAGCAATTTACTTTCCCTCCAATAGTACACAAGGGTTTCTATTTCTCTATATCCCTGTCAGGATTTTCTATGTCTTTTTGATGATAGCTGTTGTATTAGGCATGAGGCGATATCTCATTGTCAAATTGATTTGCATTTCCCTAATGACTAGTGATGTTGAGCACATTTTCATGTACCTCTTCTCTTGGTCATTTGAATATCTTCTTTGGAAAAATGTCTGTTCAGGTTCTTTGCCCATTTTTTATCAAGTTATTTGGGTTTTTGCTATTGAATTATATGAATTATTTATATATTTTGAGTATAACTTCTTATATAATATATGATTTGCAATTATTTTCTCCCATTATGTAGGTTGCCTTTTCATTTTGTTGACTGTTTCTTCAAATGCATATTCAATTTTTAATATATTAACGTTAAGAGTATGAGTCATTTTTTCTTTTCTATGTTTTCTCTTAATATTATACTTGTATTCTTATATCTTGATAGAGGTTTTGTTTTTTTATCTCCCTGCTCCTAATGGGATCATACATGTTCCCATTAATTTTTTCACTTAATAATACATCATGGACATCCTATCAAATCCATGAACATAGTCCTAATTTATTTGTGGGTATGCTATTATTTTTCTAAAATTGACCCCCAGATATCAGATCAATGGGTCAAAGTAGATGTAGATTTTTAATTTTAATGTATATGTTGTTATTTTACTTTCCCAAAAGGCATAAAAACCCATGTTCTCATAAGCATTGTATGAAAGTTACACTCCTTTTTGAAGCTGGTTTTCTTTACTAATGATGGTAATCAGTATCAGACATAAACAATTGAAAAAGCAGCTGGAGGCATCCTCAGATTCAGGTGAGCCTGATGATTTTCTTCTAATGAAAGTGGTCATGGTAAAACCTGCCTATAAATCCCTCTGCTTGACATTTATGAGCTCATGAAGGGACTAAGATGTTCCTTGTCTTCATGAGCTCTCTCTACCATGAACCTTAGGAGTATAAGCTCTGTATTTCTGTGCTCACTCGTATCAGTCTAGGAATATGATTTTAACTCCATAACCAGAAGGATTGGGCAGAAAAGACAGAGAATCAAGGAACACATGAATAAAACCTATAAAAGCAAGGATTTATGTGATGTAGTCCTAAAATAGTATCCAACTTACACAAATCCTCTCCCTCCCAAGCAATAAATAAAAAGCAGCCCCATTTTTTATTCATGGCTCTGAGTATATTAAAGAGTATATTAAAGAGAGTATAATTCCTGATCAATCCTGACAACATTTTGTACCTCTTTTCTCTCCCTTGTCTACTTTTCTGCTCTGGAGAACCCCACATTCTTCAGATTTCATCATTCACCAAAATGTTTCACCAAGTTTCCCGCTTATCTTCAGTCTTCCTCAATTCTCCCTCCCTCTGCCTCTTTTTTTTTCTCTCAGTTTTTTATTTTGTAAATTATGTTAACTTCTTTGCTAAGTCTTCCCCTTTCTCCCTACATGTAATCATTGCTTATTATTTAATGTTTCATATTTTACAGTCTCTAGTCTATACAGTTTACTATATTAACTCACTTGATTCTCAAAACAATCCTATAGGATGAATTCCGTTATAATCCCTAGTTTAAAGGCATAAAGAGGTTAAGTAAATTGCCCAAGTTCCCACAACTGTTAAGTGACAGATCCAGACTCTAACCCAGGGCGCCTAGCACCAGAGCCCATGTAATTAACCAATCTGTTCTACTGCTTCTATAGCCCAGTCCTTTTCTATGAAAGTTCATCTTGAAATTCAGGATTCTTTTTGATGATTCAGATAAGGGAGGATGTTAATAAATGTTATCCTGTCACAGTCACATAAATAATTTAAATGACTATGGGTGAGACTTATTTGGTTTCCAGTGGTGGCCAGATATAGATAATTTATATTTCTTTTAGTTTGATTGACTATGTTCCTAGTCTTAGTATTCAAAATTCATTAAATTTGATCTCCACATTGAAAGAAACTAAAATTTCAAAGGGCAAATTCTGTGGTCCCTAATACTCAAAGTAATTGCAAATTAGAAGGGAACAAAAGATTAAGAACTTTAAAATAATTAAAGGACAATAGATACATTCTATAAGTTCTTCCTCACTCTCAAATTACTTCTCAGAAGAATTCACAAGTTTCCTTCTATTGCAGTTGTATTATATCCTACAATTTGGTGGTCTTATCAATTCTTATATATTTAACATAACCTCAGTGTAAATTACTGTGAAATTCACATTATCCTTTCACTTATTTTTAAGTTATAAATAAAAAATTTTACTTGCTACTTAGGCGTCTCCCTTAGTCGTCTGTGAGCATGTCTAGAAAACATACCTCAAAAGGGCAATACATACATATTTTTTAAGAATATAACTCAAAGGAAAGAGATAAGAAATTTAATTATTGATCACTAGTTTTCTGTGTTTGTTCATTTTTTCTCAAGTAAACCAAATTAGTGCTTGAGTTTTTCATTGATATAATGGTTATTTAACTTGAAAGCTGCTATATAAAATAAAAAATGGGTGAGTATAGATGCTAAATAGATGTTAAGCATTATTATACCATAAATGAAATGGAAAAGATACATTAAGAAAACTTTGGACAACAAACAACCTCAAAAATATCAATACTATCACTGTGTTATGAAACCAGGGTAAGAATTTTCTGAAGCATCATACCTAAGTCTGTTGGATGTGGTATAAAACTAAAGAAGAAGAGAATTGTTGGCAGGGTTGTATCAAGAAAATAATGAGAATAGGACAGTAGGAATAAATATATGAGAATGGAGAACAGACAAGTAGTATAAAATAACTTACTGTTTGCACCAGCCATCCAAGAGCCACATGTAGGAATTGACAGTTATTGTGTTCCAGTGGTAATTTGAAGGGAAAGGATGCCTTTGGAAACAATGCAAACAAAATGTTATATATCCTAAAAATGAATTCTGAAAATGAATGATCAAGCATAGTCATAGATGGATTTAGGTTGATGATATAATGTACCAATTTTGCTTATCCACTGTCCAAACTCCTCATTTATGGAAGAGAATAGGCAGGGGGTTCTCTAGGCCCAGAGAATAGGCAGGGGGTTCTCTAGGCCCAGAAGAGAATAGGCAGGGGGTTCTCTAGGCCCAGAAGAGAGAAAATAAAAGAAAATTATCACTATTTATATGCTGTGTACCCTGAAAGAGTGATATGATAAGTTTGGGAGAGGCAAGGAATTCATATCTATTTTGTCAAGTGTAATGTCAATCCCCAGGCTAAAGCTTTATAAGTTTCTAGGAACAGCTTTTACCCACTTTAATAAATCTTTCAATTTGAGAAACAAGAGAGATAATTGGGAACAATATATAATTTCATTTATTTAAAAAAACCTAATTTTTATAATTATACATAATTATTAAAATTATTAAAATATTACCTACTATATAGGTTTCTTATTAGGATTAATTGGCATATAAAAAACCATTAACAAATGTTAACTTTTAAAAATATTATTATTAAATAATTGCTATTCCTTAGTTTCCCCCTTCAGTATATTTCCCACCTCCTCATACATTATGTAGCATATATTAGATTTTTGTTTATATTTTATTTTTGTTCTTGTTACTGGTCATTCCATCTTCTTTTAGTAAGAATTCCCAGAATTTTCTCTAAGTGGGCTAATTCACCTTTTGCACCATGTCCAGGGTAGAAGAATGACTGTCAATAAATTCAATGCCTCTGAGTACTGTGATTGTTTGAGGATTAAAAGCAAAGGTAATCAGAACAGTGAGAATTTATCTTAGACTTTCACTGGAGTGACTGGGAAAGGGGATTCGTTGAATTTGAATCGGGGAGGCTGTAGGGCTGAAGCTTCTGCAATCACCATACTACCATCCAGGGATCATATATTTGTGATGGAAGTCAATACAGATGAAGCAAAGCCAAAAATAGAGAACTGAGGTGATGTGGGTATCTGACGTCCCTGAATCAAGCTGCATTATTAGACTGTTCATGCTCAGTAACTAATAACTTCCTTTTGTTTAAGCCAACTTTGAATATGTGTTCTTGTACTTCTGAGGATCTCGCTCTTGCTCTCTTCCTGTCTCTGTTTGTCTCATAGTCCAGATGGGGAAACTATACCAGACCCTCCCCTTGTCTTATCCCTTATAACCTGAGTCCCTTGGTGAGAGGATTTCCAAGATATGTAAAACCAAAAAATATAAAAGTATCTTTTCTGCCATTTTTCCAACTGAAAAATTCTAGAAATTCTGATATTTCCACATAAATATTCAATATATTAAGAGATCCATATATCAGAACTAAGTAAATGGAACAGTGGAACAGAATACATTGGCTTTTTGAAGTTATCCATTGTCTTATCTTCAGCAGGAAGGAAAACATTCTTTGCTTCAGAAGAAATTGGCAAACAAATATGATTTACATGAATAAATAACTCATTCAGTTATATTAGGAAGTTCATTCTTTATGTTGAAAAAGAGCAAAAATCAGCAATAGTAAGTTCCAGGATACTTTGGCATTAACTTCTTTTTTGTTGTGTTTTTTTAATATTTTTATTTTTCTTATATAGCAGGTTCTTATTAGTTATTCATTTTATACATATTAGTCTATATATGTCAATCCCAACCTCCCAATTCATCAGGCATTAACTTCTGATGTACCTAGGGGCATGGACACCACCCCATCCCCACACAGTGGAAAATCCTCGTACTGATATCTCTGCCTCAAAAATGAAGGAATTGATAAATGACTCATCCGAGGGCAGGAAGCCAAAACTAGTTTGGATAGAATCAGGACTCAAACCCTAGCTCTTTTGATTCCACATATTGTGACCTCTAATTGAACACAAACTTTTCCCCATACTTTGTTAATTTAAATATCTGTAAAATCAAAATACTATATTTATTGAAAAAATCCATGAATAAGTAGACCTATACAGTTCAAACCCATGTTGTTCAAGGGTCAGCTTTATTTGATATATTATTGGATACTTGTATATAGCTATAGAAATTGAGACTATTATTAGGAACCAGTCAAATTCATGTGACATTACTGCTGCATTTTTAGCTTATTTCTCTTGGAATCCTAACACCAAATGGTGGGAGTGGGTCATAGCTAGGGTTGGTTGGGAAAACAGAACTAATAGGCTTGTATTGAGGCAAATGGAGAATGAGGTAAGTTAAGGACAGAGAAAGAAGAGTCTGAGGGGTGACTTTAGAAGTGCTTAAAATATCAAGGGCAAGATTCAAGGCAGGAGAGACAAGAAATCTGGAGACTCTGGTTTCTGGTCCAGTGGCACAGACTGCTTCCTGCGGCATCCCTTCAGTACTCTGGATAGCTCCCAAAATACTTATGTACTTGAACTACATCCAGGGCTTTTTTATCTCTAAGGCTTTTTACCCTACAACCCAAGCAGCTGACTGGCTCTTTCTCTTCAAGCAAAATTTTTCTGATCATTCATGATGTTACTGGTTTTTTCTAAACTCATTTTCTATGATCTGGAGATAAACCTCCAATTTTCCATCTTGGTATCAAATCAAAAGAGTCATGAATTTGTGTCTTAATCCTCTTTTTCTGTAGCATCTAGAAGAATTATTCTATAACTATTATTTCACATACCTGAAAAGATAAGGTTGTACAAGAATATTCATTGGAAGATTGTTGAAATACCAAAATTCCAGAAATGACTTGGCTATTCATCTGTAGGGGAACAAATAAATTGTATACCTATATAAAAATATATAGTAATGAAATACAACACATATACATAGACACACATTGTTGTAGGATAATTTCCAAGATATACTATTTGGATCATTTTTAAAGATTGAAGACGTAAAAGATAAGTATGTTGCAGAATAGTGTGAACACTCTATTTCTACCTATGGAAAAAATAGATTAAATATGCATCAATGTACCAAAAATATTACTAAGGAATATACAAAAAACTGGTAATAGCCTCTAGGAAGAAAGTCTATAGAACTGTTTGACTTTTTTACCACATGCATGTATTACTTTTTTCAATAAAAATGCAGTTGTAAGTATATTTTAAAAGTAAATTTAAAGGAATAAATAGTTATAGCCCTAGCCATCATGCTCCTTTGTGTAGATCTGAGCTACCTCTGTTAATAGATCTAGCAAGTTCCCATAAGCCAAGCCATTGAACAGAGTTCCCTGAGGTATACTACTACTCTTTTTTTTTTTTTTTTTTTTTTTTTAGTTTCTTTCTCTAAAACTTAAAAACTAAAGTTGAGTCACAGGCATCAAAGCAAATATTCAGTTATTGAGAAGTCCAAATCTATGTTCAAAATCCTGTTTGTGATTCTTCACCATGAATTAAGGGACACTCTCTAGCATTTCCCATGAACTTTCAGGGAAGCAATCATGTGGAAACAAAAGTCACAGACATTTGCTTGAGAACAGAGCACTCTGTGCTTATCATGGTTAAGAACTTCCTTCCACAGAAATCAGCTGCCAATAATTTCTCAGTATTTCATCCCATTGCAGAGCACATAATGATTGCAGAATGAATCAGTGTCTCAGAAACTGAAAAAACTTCCGAAAAAGAATATCTCATGTGTGGCCTGGAGAGAAGGGGTGAGGAGGGGGACTTAGATTATGTACTTATAACAAAGGAACATCACATCATCTTTATCTTTAAGTATCACTTATAATAAAGAGGGAAAATTCATACCTAAGAGGCCTTTTAACTACAATAATATACATATAAGAAGAGTTCTTGAGATTTAAGTTTGAACATAAGTTGTGAATGGCAAAAACTCTTATTTACAGAAAATTTAAATTTAAAAGGCAGGGATTTACTGGTCTACTGTGAAAAGTAGGCAGTGATCTCTATTTCTTGTCACACGTGGGAAAAAATGATTTGCTCAATAGAGAAATGAAAAGATGGATTTCCTGTTACTGAACTTAGGTAACAGATATTCTAATGGAAGAATCTAGTCAAGAAGTGCAAGACAAAGCAGAGGGGGAAGATGGCGGAAGAGTAAGACACGGAGATCACCTTCCTCCCCACAAATACATCAGAAAGACATCTACACGTGGAACAACTACAGAGCACCTACTGAACGCTGACAGAAGACCTCAGATCTCCCAAAAGGCAAGAAACTCCCCACGTACCTGGGTAGGGCAAAAGAAAAAAGAATAAATAGAGACGAAAGAATAGGGACAGGACCTGCACCAGTAGGAGGGAGCCGTGAAGGAGGAAAGGTTTCCACACACTAGAAGCCCCTTCGCGGGTAGAGACTGCGGGTGGCTGAGGGGGGCAGCTTCGGAGCTGCGGAGGAGAGCACAGCAACAGGGGTGCGGAGGGCAAAGAGGAGAGATTCCCGCACAGAGGATCGGTGCTGACCGGCACTCACCAGCCCGAGAGGCTTGCCTGCTCACCGGCTGGGGCGGGCGGGGGCTGGGAGCTGAGGCTCGGGCTTCGGTGGGATCCCAGGGAGAGGACTGGGGTTGGCAGCGTGAACACAACCTGCAGGGAGTTAGTGCACCACGGCTAGCCGGGAGGGAGTCTGGGGAAAAGTCTGGACCTGCCGAATAGGCAAGAGACTTTTTCTTCCCTCTTTGCTTCCTGGTGCACGAGGAGAGGGGATTAAGAGCGCTGCTTAAAGGAGCTCCAGAGAGGGGCGCAAGCCGCGGCTAACAGCGTGGACCCCAGAGACGGTCATGAGACGCTAAGGCTGCTGCTGCCGCCACCAAGAAGCCTGTGTGCAAGCACATGTCACTCTCCACACCCCCTTTCCGGGGAGACTGTGCAGCCCGCCACTGCCAGGGTCCCGGGATCCAGGGACAACTTCCCCGGGAGAACGCATGGTGCGCCTGAGGCTGATGCAACGTCACGCTGGCCTCCGCCACTGCAGGCTCGCCTTGCACACCATACCCCTCCCTCCCCCTGGCCTGAGTAAGCCAGAGCCCCCGCATTAGCTGCTCCTTTAACCCCGTCCTGTCTGAACAAAGAACAGACGCCCTCCGGTGACCTACACACAGAGGCAAGGCCAAATCCAAAGCTGAACCCCGAGAGCTGTGTGAACAAAGAAGAGAAAGGGAAATCTCTCCAAGCAGCCTCAGGAGCAGCGGATTAAATCTCCACAATCAACTTGATGTACGCTGCCTCTGTGGAATACCTGAATAGACAACGAATCATCCCAAATTGAGGAGGCGGACTTTGAGAGCAAGGTTTATTATTTTTTCCCCTTTTCCTCTTTTTATGAGTGTGTGTGTGTTTGCTTCTGTGTGAGATTTTGTCTGTATAGCTTTGCTTTCACCATTTGTCCTAGGGTTCTACTGTCCGTTTTTTTTTTTAATTTTTTAAAAAGATTATTTTCTTAATAATTGTTTTTTATTTTAATAACCTTATTTTATCTTACTTTATTTTATTTTCTTTTATCCTCTTTCTTTCTTTCTACTTTTTCTCCCTTTTATTCTGAGCCGTATGGATGAAAGGCTCTTGGTGCTCCAGCAAGGAGTCTGTGCTATGCCTCTGAGGTGGGAGAGCCAACTTCAGGACACTGGTCCACAAGAGACCTCCCAGCTCCACATAATATCAAACGGTGAAAATCTCCCAGAGATCTCCATCTCAAAACCAGCACCCAGCTTCACTCAATGACCAGCAAGCTACAGTGCTGGACACCCTAGGCCAAACAACTAGCAAGACAGAAACACAACCCCACCCATTAGCAGAGAGGCTGCCTAAAATCATAATAAGTCCACAGACACCCCAAAACACACCACCAGACATGGACCTGCCCACCAGAAGGACAAGGTCTAACCTCATCCACCAGAACACAGGCACTAGTCCCCTCCATCAGGAAGCCTACACAACCCACTGGACCAACTTTAGCCACTGGGGACAGACACCAAAAACAATGGGAACTACAAACCTGCAGCCTGCTAAAAGGAGACCCCAAACACAGTAAGATAAGCAAAATGAGAAGACAGAAAAACACACAGCAGATGAAAGAACAAGATAAAAACCCACCAGACCTAACAAATGAAGAGGAAATAGGCAGCCTACCTGAAAAATAATTCAGAATAATGATACTAAAGATGATCCAAAATCTTGGAAATAGAATGGAGAAGATACAAGAAATGATTAACAAGGGCCTAGAAGAACTAAATTGAAACAAGCAACAATGAACAACGCAATAAATGAAGTTAAAAATACTCTAGATGGGATAAATAGCAGAATAACTGGGGCAGAAGAACGGATAAGTGACCTGGAAGATAAATTAGTGGAAATAACTACTGCAGAGCAGAATAAAGAAAAAAGAATGGAAAGAACTGAGGACAGTCTCAGAGACCTCTGGGACAACATTAAATGCACCAACATTCGAATTATAGGGGTTCCAGAAGAAGAAAGGAAAAGAAAGGGACTGAGAAAATATTTGAAGAGACTATAGTTGAAAACTTCCCTAATATGGGAAAGGAAATAGTTAATCAAGTCCAGGAAGCACAGAGAGACCCATACAGGATAAATCCAAGGAGAAACCTGCCAAGACACATATTAATCAAACTGTCAAAAATTAAATACAAAGAAAACATATTAAAAGCAACAAGGGAAAAATAACACACAAGGGAATCCCCATAAGGTTAACAACTGATCTTTCAGCAGAAATTCTGCAAGCCAGAAGGGACTGGCAGGACATATTTAAAGTGATGAAGGAGAAAAACCTACAACCAAGATTACTCGACCCAGCAAGGATCTCATTCAGATTTGATGGAGAAATTAAAACCTTTACAGACAAGCAAAAGCTGAGAGAGTTCAGCACCACCAAACCAGCTTTACAACAAATGCTAAAAGATCTTCTCTAGGCAAGAAACACAAGAGAAGGAAAAGACCTACAACAACAGACCCAAAACAATTAAGAAAATGGGAATAGGAACACACACATCGATAATTACCTTAAATGTAAATGCTCCCACCAAAAGACACAAAATGGCTGAATGGATACAAAAACAAGACCCATATATATGCTGTCTACAAGAGACCCACTTCAGACCTAGGGACACATACAGACTGAAACTGAGGAGATGTAAAAAGATATTCCATGCAAATGGAAATCAAAAGAAACCTGGAGTAGCAACTCATATCAGATAAAATAGAATTTAGAATAAAGAATGTTACAAGAGACAAGGAAGGACACTACATAATGATCAAGGGATCGATCCAAGAAGAAGATATAACAATTGTAAATATTTATACACCCAACATAGGAGCACCTCAATACATAAGGCAAATACTAACAGCCATAAAAGGGGAAATCGACATAACACAATCATAATAGGGGACTTTAACATCCCACTTTCACCAATGGACAGATCATCCAAATTGAAAATAAATAAGGAAACACAAGCTTTAAATGATACTTTAAACAAGATGCACTTAATTGATATTTATAGGACATTCCATCCAAAAACAACAGAATACACAGTTTTCTCAAGTGCTCATGGAAGATTCTCCAGGATAGATCATATCTTGGGTCACAAATCAAGCCTTGGTAAATTTAAGAAAACTGAAATGGTATCAAGTATCTTTTCAGACCACAATGCTATGAGACTAGATATCAATTACAGGAAAAGATCTGTAAAAAGTAAAAACACATGGAGGCTAAACAATACACTACTTAATAACGAAGTGATCACTGAAGAAATCAAAGAGGAAATCCAAAAATACCTAGAAACAAATGACAATGGAGACACGATGACCCAAAGCCTATGGGATGCAGCAAAAGCAGTTCTAAGAGGGCAGTTTATATAAATGCAATCCTACCTTGAGAAACAGGAAACATCTCAAATAAACAACCTAACCTTGCACCTAAAGCAATTAGAGAAAGAAGAACAAAAAAACCCCGAAGTTAGCAGAAGGAAAGAAATCATAAATATCAGATCAGAAATAAATGAAAAAGAAATGAAGGAAACGATAGCAAAGACCAATAAAACTAAAAGCTGGTTCTTTGATGATATAAACAAAATTGATAAACCATTAGCAAGACTCATCAAGAAAAAAAGGGAGAAGACTCAAATCAATAGGATTAGAAATGAAAAAGGAGAAGTAACAACTGACACTGCAGAAATACAAAGGATCATGAGAGTTTATGACAAGCAACTCTATGCCAATAAAATGGACAACCTAGAAGAAATGGACAAATTCTTAGAAATGCACAACCTTCCAAGACTGAATCAGGAAGAAATAGAAAACATGAACAGGCCAATCACAAGCACTGAAATTGAAACTGTGATTAAAAATATTCCAACAAACAAAAGCCCAGGACCAGATGGCTTCACAGGCAAATTCTATCAAACATTTAGAGAAGAGCTAACACCTATCCTTCTCAAACTCTTCCAAAATGTAGCAGAGGGAGGAACACTCCCAAACTCATTCTATGAGGCCACCATCACCCTTAAACCAAAACCAGACAAAGATGTCACAAAGAAAGAAAACTACAGGCCACTATCACTGACGAACATAGTTGCAAAAATCCTCAACAAAATAGTAACAAACAGAATCCAACAGCACATTAAAAGGTTCATACACCATGCTCAAGTGGGGTTTATTCCAGGAATGCAAGGATTTTTCAATATATGCAAATCAATCAATGTGACACACCATATTAAAAAAATGAAAGAGATAAACCATATAGTCACCTCAGTAGATGCAGAGAAAGCTTTTAACAAATTTGAATACCCATTTATGATAAAAAACCCTGCAGAAAGTAGGCATAGAAGGAACTTTCCTCAACATAATAAAGGCCATATATGACAAACCCACAGCCAACATCGTCCTCGATGGTGAAAAACTGAAAGCATTTCCACTAAGATCAGGAACAAGACAAGATTGCCAACTCTCAATACTATTATTCAACATATTTTTGGAAGTTTTAGCCACAGCAATTAGAGAAGGAAAGGAAATAAAAGGAATCCAAATCGGAAAAGAAGACGTAAAGCTGTCACTGTTTGCAGATGACATGATACTATACATAGAGAATCCTAAAGATGCTACCAGAAAACTACTAGAGCTCATCAATGAATTTGGTAAAGTAGCAGGATACAAAATTAATGCACAGAAATCTCTGGCATTCCTATACACTAATGATGAAAAATCTGAAAGTGAAATCAAGAAAACACTCACATTTACCACTGCAGCAAAAAGAATAAAATATCTAGGAATAAACTGACCTAAGGAGATAAAAGACCTGTATGCAGAAAATTATAAGACACTGATGAAAGAAATTAAAGATGATACAAATAGATGGAGAGATATGCCATGTTCTTGGATTGGAAGAGTCAACATTGTGAAAATGACTCTACTACCCAAAGCAATCTACAGATTCAATGCAATCCCTATCAAACTACCACTGGCATTTTTCACAGAACTAGAACAAAAAATTTCACAATTTGTATGGAAACACAAAAGACCCCGAATAGCCAAAGCAATCTTGAGAACAAAAAACGGAGCTGGAGGAATCAGGCTCCCTGACTTCAGACTATACTACAAAGCTACAGTAATCAAGACAGTTTGGTACTGGCACAAAACCAGAAAGATAAATCAATGGAACAGGATAGAAAGCCCAGAGATAAACCCATGCACATGTCACCTTATCTTTGATAAAGGGAGGCAGGAATGTACACTAGAGAAAGGACAGCCTCTTCAATAAGTGGTGCTGGGAAAACTGGGCAGGTACATGTAAATGTATGAGATTAGATCACTCCCTAACACCATACACAAAAATAAGCTCAAAATGCATTAAAGACCTAAATATAAGGCCAGAAACTATCAAACTCTTAGAGGAAAACATAGGCAGAACGCTCTATGACATAAATCACAGCAAGATCCTTTTTGACCCACCTCCTAGAGAAATGGAAATAAAAACAAAAATAAACAAATGAGACCTAATGAAACTGCAAAGCTTTTGCACAGCAAAGGAAACCATAAACAAGACCAAAAGACAACCCTCAGAATGGGAGAAAATATTTGCAAATGAAGCAACCGACAAAAGATTAATCTCCAAAATTTACAAGCAGCTCATGCAGCTCAATAACAAAAAAACAAACAAACCAATCCAAAAATGGGCAGAAGACCTAAATAGACATTTCTCCAAAGAAGATATACAGACTGCCAACAAACGCATGAAAGAATGCTCAACATCATTAATCGTTAGAGAAATGCAAATCCAAACTACATTGAGATATCATCTCACACCAGTCAGAATGGCCATCATAAAAAAATCTAGAAACAATAAATGCTGGAGAGTGTGTTGAGAAAAGGGAACACTCTTGTACTGCTGTGGGAATGTGAATTGGTACAGCCACTATGGAGAACAGTATGGAGGTTCCTTAAAAACTACAAATAGAACTTCCATATGACCCAGCAATCCCACTACTGGGCATATACCCTGAGAAAATCATAATTCATAAAGAGTCATGTACCAAAATGTTTACTGCATCTCTGTTTACAATAGCCAGGAGATAGAAACAACCTAAGTGTCCATCATCGGATGAATTGGTAAAGAAGATGTGGCACATATACAATGGAATATTACTCAGCCATAAAAAGAAACGAAATTGAGCTATTTGTAATGAGGTGGATGGACCTAGAGTCTGTCATACAGAGTGAAGTAAGTCAGAAAGAGAAACACATATAACGTATGCTAACACATATATATGGAATCTAAGAAAAAAAAAAAAGGTCATGGAGAACCTAGGGGTAAGACAGGAATAAAGACACAGACCTACTAGAGAATGGACTTGAGGATATGGGGAAGGGGAAGGGTAAGCTGTGACAAAGCGGGAGAGTGTCATGGACATATATACACTACCAAACGTAAAATAGATAACTAGTAGGAAGCAGCCGCATAGCACAGGGAGATCAGCTCAGTGCTTTGTGGCCACCTAGAGTGGTGGGATAGGGAGGGTGGGAGGGAGGGAGACACAAGAGGGAAGAGCTATGGGAACATATGTATATGTATAACTGATTCACTTTGTTATAAAGCAGAAACTAACACACCATTGTAAAACAATTATACTCCAATAAAGATGTAAAAAAAAAAAAAAAAAAAAAGAAGTGCAAGACAGACTCAGATAAGGGTTACATTAAAATATTCAATCCTGCCAGGGAAAGACAAATGACAGTATGCTGGTAGTATTTATCTCTGGTAGGAGCACGTTTTATCTACACTTTGGTATATCATATGTATACTTTATATTTTCCATATCCCTACCATAATTATGCATTACTTTAGGGAAAAAATGTCTATTATTAAAGACTGTGACAGTCCAAAATGATCATTCAGGTATGACTAAAACAGGGCTCATGAATATAATATGCACTACAAATTACAGTAAATGTACCTGGCATTATTTTGTCCCTTTGGTTTTAAACAAGAGCAGACATTTAAATTAAATTTTGTAATAGGTATCACTCCTTAGCTTTCAGGGTACAGGACAGCCGCACTTTTCTATAAAGCTTTGCCCCTCAATGATCACTTACTCTCTCCTCTGAGTTCCCAATTCTTGTTAGCTTTACCGACAATTTGGTATTTTACAAACCTATGAAATAAATGATAGAAAAGTCAGGTGATTCTGACACACCAACGGCTGCTATTCTTCCACCTGGGAAGGTTGAGAAAAGGATTTTCATTTAATCCTGGGGCAAAGTAGCACTTATTATACGTGTGTGTGTGTGGTGTGTGTGTGGGGGTCATTCCAACTATATGGTATCCTTGAGGATAATAAAAAAATCTTATAGGTCTATATAGCCTCTAAATGCCAGCCCAATATTTTGATCATTGTAAAATATTAAGTAAATATTCACTGATTTATAACATAACCTTAACTGATGAAGTGGAGGTTGTATAATTAAATATATCATCATGTTAAATGACCTAAAAATATAAGGTTAATATGACATCAACAACAACTTCATTGGATACATTACTGAGTAAAATAGATGTCTCACCTAGCTTGTCCCCCTGAAGATATTGATAGAGACCTGTATATGCTGGAGGACACACTAGGGCTTATTCCTCAGCCCTGAAATGCCAGATGTTTAAATTCAACACTGTGACAAGTACAACCACTTTGCCCCAGGATTAAATGAAAATCCTTTTCTCAACCTTCCCAGGTGGAAGAATAGCAGCAGTTGGTGTGTCAGAATCACCTGACTTTTCTATCATTTATTTCATAGTTTTGTTAGTCACCTCTGTTGGCTTGTAGTGGTTCTTTGAGGAAATAATGGTGATATGATCTATTTCCACTTTTGCTTCCTCCCTTCTAGGTTCAAAGGGAAAAGTATCCAAATGTTATCAAAGACCAGATCCACTATCTGAGCTTTCAATCCCAACCTATTTAGAAACCAGTCCTTTTAAGTACATCTTATCTTTAATCATTCTGTCATTGCCTCCTTCTCTTTGAACTTCAAATGTGAATAGATCTTCCCTTTTGTGAAAAATAATTTGACCTTGCTAATCAGAGCTCTAGATTTGTGCATTAATTCAAACCTTTCTTTGCCTCAATTTCTTTACCCTCTGTCCTCCATTTTGATACTATTTACTTGTTATCTCCCTTTTATCTGCAAAGTCATTGAACACTGGTTGCAGTTTATATAAAGGTACCCCAGAGAGGTTCTGTGCACAGCCAGGAAAAATGCATGTGGTGGTCTTGCTGACCTCATTCCACTTGCCTTCCTTCCCTTTTTACTTCCTCGTCCCCAACCCTAACCACGTTTCAAATTATACTGCATGTTGCTCCCAGGTTAATTTTCCTAAAATATAATTCAAATATTTCTTGAATGGAATGAGGTCTAAATGCTTGACCCTGATTTTGAGGGCTCACCAACTGTCTTCCCCACTGCATTCCTACTTTTGCACAGAGAGTTTTCACTCCAGTCACATCCATCTCCTAAGCAGACTTTTCCCATTGTCATCATTTCATCATACAGCATGTGCCATCTCCCTGCTTAGAACATTCTACCCACATCTCCATCTATGTAACTCCTACATATCTTTCAAAGTCCAGTTTGAACTTTACATCTATATAACACTTTAGTGACACCCTGAACTTGCAAGGATTTCTCCATCTTCTCTCTGACTCCTAGACTATTTATTACTATTTGACATGTATCTACTTACTTTTCATTATACTTATTTGTGAATGTGTATATACTGTCTTTACATTTGTTTTAAACTTCTAGGTGTCAGAGACCAGGTATTATAACTTTTTGTATCTTCCAAATTGTGCAGCACAACCTTTTACATATAGTGATAAACTTGGTAAAGGTTGATATGATAACATGGTTTTCAATAATTGGTAGGTTTTTATAACTAGGCCTACCATAATTATGTTATCGAGTCCAAGCTCATACTGCTTGCCACACAAAAGGCTGATAAATAGAGAGATGAGTTGTTGGAGCAAGGTATAGTGACTTTATTCACAAAGTCAGCAGACGGGGAAGGTGGTGGACTAGTGTCTCAAAGAACCATCTTGCCTGGGTTTTGGATGCTAGTTTCTTTTACAGAACAAAGAGGTAAAGTAAAAAAGGTGATAAATTGTTGCAAATATTTCCTGGTCTGGCCAGAGTCCAAAGGGGATGTGTTGATTTCTTCTTTCCTGCAGCCATTCACTGGTGGGCCTAGTCAGGACTTCTCCCATGAACAAAACAAAGGTACTTTAGCTTAACACTCAGGCATGGAAGGTAGGGTTCCAGCAGATGGGCCATTATGCATACTTTAAGCTGTAAGCAACATCCCTTTAATGATTAACGTGTAGCAAAATCAGTAGAATACGAAGGTTAAAGTAAAAGAAACAGACCTGATATGGTGTCAGATTTGTTCTTCACTATTATAATTACAAACTTATTTTGGCATTTTATCATAAAGATAGATTAGCTTATCTCACAGGGGAGGTTTTTTGTTTGTTTACTGGTGTGTGTGTGTGTGTGTGCTTACACACACATGCTCACACTTCAAGTTACATAGTTATGCCAACATTTCCAAAGCTGTTATTCAGAATTTGATAGTATCTGTGTTATTATCACTATTACAACTGATAATAATAATAATAAATAGTTTGGAAATATATATCATCTAAATGCTTCTGCTAAAGGACCACACTGCACATCAAGTTTCTGAAAAGTCCCTCAGTGAAACAGAAGTTTGGGATTTATAAATTGTATTAATTAAAATAAAATCACTAGGTTTGGGAGTATTCATTTCAGAGGTTATTTCCTCAAATGTTAGCATTTTCCAAGGAAATCTCTTAAATTATTTATGAGGGAATATTTATAATTATTTGGTGGGAAGGAAGGGAAATCCATGAATCCATATCTGTCAGCCTGTAAATTTTTCTTTCAGATGAAATTGGTTTAAAGAATACAATTTAATTCAGTTTAAAAAATCATATAAACAGAATATTCTGTAAACTTTAACTGCCCAAGAAATTGACTGTGAATCCCAGAACTGTACTGGACTCATAAAACTAGGGCTGAAAAATCAAGGGCTTGAAGTTGTTATGTTAATTTGACACTCAAGTATCAGTTACTTCTTTTGACAAAAAGGGCAAGAGAAAACTACAGAATAAAATCTGTTAAGGCAGATAAAGCTACTAGTGGCTCATAAGTTTTAGAATGAGATGTGTGCTCTACCTAACACAGGAACAGAGTGAAAGAGGTTTTGGCTACAACATGGTTTTCCTCAAGTACTTATTATTAAAACGTATGGTTGAAGGAGAATATATGGTTTTGGTTTAACTCATTATAATAATTATTTCAGCAGAATTTAAATTCTTGTACCAAGTAAATGGATTTTTGGAGTACTATAAAATGGTTTAATGGAAAGATTATAAGATTTTTGAGGTAGACATACTTGGGTAGTTCTGCTACCAATCAGATGTGTGACCTTGAGCAAGTTATCTAATCTTTCTGAATCTCTTCTATAAAACTGAAGATAACACACTCTCTGTAAGTACATATAGGGCTAGAAAACAATGTTAACTTTTCTCCTTGACCCTTTCTTTCTTTTTTCTTCTTCCCTGCCTTCTCATTTCCTTGGCCCAAAACATTCTATGATATTGAAATGCTTTATGAGTCAGAAAAGAAAAAATTAACTAATTTTGTATTTATATATATATATATAATTGTTTTTACTATATATTTCTTATTAGAAATTAATTCTTTAAAGTTACAGCTATGTCAACATCAGTTAAAAAGGGATATTTGTCTAACTAGATCACTTTGTTTCTATGCAACACGGACAAATAAAGATTTTCATTAGTATTAAAACATATTTCAAAGAAGAAATTGAAACCAGGTAATAACATAGGCAAAGAGAAAAACACAATGTAATCAGAAAAGGTGGCATGGAAATGACACAATTTTGAGTACCATTAATATACAGTCTTTACAGTGTGTAAAGTGTTTTATTTATTCAAGGAATAAATTTTCTGAATGCCCACTTTGTATCAGACTTTACACCAGGTGCTAGGGATAAAAAGATGAATGAAACCTGGGTCATTTATCTCAATAACCTCACAGATTAATAAAGAATTGACAGGTAAATAAACAATTCCCTTTTATTATTCAAGTGCAATAACAGATTGATTTGCAAGGTACTACAGAATGATCAGGGTAATTAACTTCCTCTGGGGTAGGGGTGGTGGTTTGATGCACAAAAACTTGCTAAATACTGTTCACAACTATCTTTTAAAGTTGGTAGGATGGTAATATATCGTCTTCATTTCAGAAATGAGGAAACAACAGGAGTTCAATGACTTGCACAAAGCTTAAACCTGGCCTCAAAGTCGAGTGTAATAATTCCTCAACCAGTGCTCTTCCCAGGATGATCAGGTAATCAGTCCAATCTATCGGAACCATACTCTTTCCAATTGTTAGTAAAGTTTTAAAATAATTTTCCATTCAACAATGTCATGAGGCTGCAATACTGTGATACTCTTGGACTTGTTAATGAGGGAGATAACAGAATTATCATATATAATGCCAACAAAATATTATAAAGAAGTTCACCATCATGGAATGAATGTTTGTATTATGTCAACTTCATGCAGAAAGTTCTGCCAAAGAAATAAGTTCATGGAATATTTAACTGCTATATTCTTTAGCAATGCAGTCTTGATGAAGGCATGATGGCTAGGTAGAATAAATGGTCTAGAGATCCCCACTCACCAAAAGAACAATTTAAAATACTTATGGTTTCAAATTATTCAGTTGAGTATTATTCTTGACCTTCCTATAGTAAGCTTTTCTTAATACAGAATTCCTATTATTCTCTTTTAACCAACAGCTGCATATGAACACTGGCAATCTAAGTACAGTAATATCCCAGTGGGCTCTCACAAGCATTCCCTTTAAAGTGAAATTTCAATGTTAGCTTTTAGCAAACTAGAGGCACTTTTTTCCCACCTCGGAAATATAGTTTGGTGAAAACAATACATTTAAAACCTAAGATGCCATATAGTTTTTCCAATATTTAATAGAGTTGCTTCATTCCCCATGGATTTTTCTTTCTATTAATATCATTTCTATTCTCTTTCTATTTGAAGTATTCTTACAAGAAAGCATAAGGAACAAAAATAAAATAAGAGTGTGGTATATTTATGACATTTCATATGATAGGGTATTCTAACTTTTCTGTACTTGAAACAAAATTTTTGTTTTCTTTCTAAATATAAGTTATGATTATTAAGGTTGAATTTATGAGCCATAAAAAGTTTTTAAGCAAAAGATATGGGTGTTTGGGTGGTGTGTCTTACTTTTTGAACTTGCCCTAACATAGATGATGTATGCCTTCCTTCAAGTTAATTTATAATTCAACTTATAATTTGCCTTCATAGTTGAAGATAGACAGCATAGATCAAAATGTGATATTTGCTTCCTTTTGTAATTCTCTTGAAATACAAAATTCTTATTTGGTCAATGTGTAGGTTCAGAGACTCATATAATTACCATACTGAGATATGCAATTGCAAAGATTCCTATTATCAATTAGGATATATGTTCTCATGTCTCTTCTTCTACTATTGACTTTCTCCCTCTTTATATAATAAAAATTCTTCAATAGTTTGTAACACTGTTATGAGCTTATTCATATTCAGGGAGAAATTTTATTGTTATAAATATATATTCCTATTGTATCAAATATTTTAGACTTAAATATAAATAATATTTTACATACATATATACCAACAGACATTTACAGTTAAAGACAATATTGACATGGAAAAGAGAATCATATTTATATATATATACACATACACAGGTAATCCTGATTCCTGATGCCACTTGCCACCTAAAGTGTCTACCTACAAAGTCAGCTTCAGGAAATGGTTACTATCAATATTGGTGTCCTTGTGCCTTAGTGAATATGCACATAAAAGTGTTGACTGACAGGAGTGGCAACCTGCCCCCACCTCCGCCCTTCCACACTGTTGCTTTCACTCTCCTCCCTGGGACTTCAGGTGCTGCTGGCAGCAGCAGCAATACCACCTCTACATGTGGAATAGGAATAAATATCATTAATGGATGAGTTCTCAAATTCTCCCCTCTTCCTCCTTCTAACTTCCTAGAACAGAAAGTTCTTGCTTGTTGAGCTATCTCTGGAAGTCTCTTAGAGGTAAAAGGGAAAATTCAGAGAAAATGCAAGAAACTAAACAGGCTAGGTAGAAACGTAATAAATGAGTAAGATGGGAAGGGAAAAAGGAAACAAAAGCCTATGACTGTCAAGAGAAAGATTTTGTAGTTAGCAATAGAGAAAGAGAGCACTTCAGGATCAACTCTCATCTCTGTGAGAGACTGGTAGAAACCAGTGATAGGAAGAGGTATTATAATTAATGCTCTTCTTCTTCTAGAGTTTCCTCTGGAGTAATGTTTATCAAACATGCTGTTGATATTAGAATAGTTCTTCAATGTATGGGACTGACCCATACATTGCAAGATTTTAGCATCTCTGGTCTCACCTACTAAATGCCAGAAATACTCCTCTATCATCATTATAACCCAAAACATGTTCACACATTTGCACATGTCTCCAGAGACACTACTGCTGCTGATTGAGAAATACAGCTCTGGAAATGGAGTGTCCATCTGTCTATCTGTCCACCCAACTATCTATCTATCTATTCCAGTTACATTTGTGTAATATAACCCTCATATGTATTTTAGAACACCTGGATAGCAGGTGTATTATTTTATATGCATGAGAAAGTAGACTTTAAAATGAATATAAAGAGCTGTGTTTCTACTGGCAAATAAATAATCTTAAAGGCAAAACAGGAAAAATCAAGAAAGGAAGCCAGCATTTCTTGGTTGACTGCTACGCAGTATAATTTACCTAAAATCACAAGATGGTTCAGTGACAGGACCAGTGCCTAAACCCAGGTTGTTATGACTCCAAAACCCACGATTTGTTGTGTGTTAACTAGAGGACAGTGAGGTAGTTTAAAAAAAAAATTAAAGAATATTTTAGAAAATGTAAATCCAAATAAAATAATGTTTTCCTCCAGATTTAAACAGCATTCAAACCTCATATGAATCATCCCCCTACTGCTAATCTAGTAATATTATGTATCATCCCATCCATCAGTAGATATGGGGACATTCTGAAGTTAAAAACTAAGAAATTAAACATGAACATTCTCAGAAAGCTTTCTGTAAACTAATCTTACTATCAGCAAATGAAATGGTTTAGAGTAAATGACCAGAAAAGAACAGGTCTATGTCCTAAGGAAAATGCTGAATTTCTTGACCTTCTTGGATTAAGGGCCAGAAGCATTAGTAGAAATGTATTATTATTACCAATTCAACCAAAAATATACATGTCATTCAATGTTGTTTTGGAAAAAGATGCTCTTACTGATATTAACTTCTGAGTATTAAGTGAAAATCATCACCTGCTTAGAACAATCTTCAGATGAAAGAGTTCTGAGCATGACTTGACTTCCTTCTTTCACTTAACCATCTGACAAGGAAGAAATCCAAGCCATGGCAGGAACATCCTGGGCATGACTCCTGCCAGGCTGCCAGCATGGCACACTCGTGCTTCCCAGCCTGCTGGACTGGGAGGAGTCAAAATAACAGAGACAACAGACCCTGTGGCTCCCATAAGCTCTTTAACATTACAAAGGAAATTTACATACATTCAGAAAGCCTCAGGATAATTATCACAAAAAAGATATTCATCAGGCTGACATAGATTCCTATCAGAGGTCAGGGCCATCACCAGCACATCATTCCTTCCTGTGGCATCTCTAAAGTCGCAGAGTTTAAGGATAAACTTCACCAGGGGCAATTCCATATACAGTTTTTAGGGCAAGAGGCAATTCTCTGGCCAATATGACCAGCCTCACTTTCTTCGGCTCAGCAATCTAGTAGAAGTCTGCTGAGTCAGATAAGATGCAGAGGATTCAGCTTTATAAGATTACTGTCCTTCCCATTATAAGTATCGCAAATTCAATGGACCACAAAAGATTGAATCTTTCATTTAAGCATTATCATGAAATTCATTTTAATTGCAATGGCTGAAGGAATGCTCTGAAAACAAAGAATCAAGGTGTGTCAAGAAAAGCCCTTCCTTTTTCCCCTATAAATTTCCAAATGACCGATGATAATGATGAAAGTAATAATGCTGGCAAAGTAGTCCTTTTTGTCAGTAAGAAATGACTTTGCTCTGGGTCTCAAAATTCCTTTATACCCTAATTATATATAAGTGAGAATGTGTGTGTGTGTGCACACATGTGAGTGTGTGTATGTGTGTGAGAGAGAGAGAGAGTGAGAGAGAAAGAGATAAGCTTATTCTAATGTATTTTGGATTAAACTGGGCACTTTTTATATTGCAAAAAAAATGACACTAGGTGTACATAATTCACTTAATAGCAAAATCAGGAAAAGCATCTGATAGAATGTGAGATTTGCTCCCTTTAGCTAATTATATTGATTATATTAACTAGACAATAAATAAATCCATTTTATTCCATATAATCACAGTTTCTGTGATACCTACTGGGGAAAAACTGGTTCCAGTGGTTCTTTTTCTAGGCATAATTTTATGGAGTCTCAAGAGTTGGTTTTTCTTTGATTAGCAAACTCAATATGTAAACCGCTAAATAGTAAGTATAGGTCAAAGGGCCAAGACACAGGCAGTAGCATCCTTTAGAAGATACTTGAAGAGGTCAGAAGGATTTCAACAAGGAATTTGAAACTTTTGTAGCTTTTTATCATTTATTTTAATCTACATAGAAGCTTCAAGTTGAAATAAAGTAGTTATTAAGAGAGTATGTTCTATTTTAAATGACTTTAGAAAGGTTCTGGCTTCATTTAGTGGAATTGTGAATAACGAAAAGACACAGTTCTCAAATATGCATCATAGCACAGGTTCACTCCAAATAGTTCACCAAGCCTTCCTCAACTATGAAACCTAACTTTTAGGTCTCTTATTTAGGTATCTCATTTGGCTGATCAAAGGTCTTTTTATTCTTTATTAAGGTGTCACTTTGAAACAAAAATCATCTTGTCAAAATATATCCCAAATAACCCACAAAGACAAAATATTTTGTGGCAGTGCCCTGATGAAAAATATCTCAGTTCATACTGTGTAAATTATTCTTGAATTCCATCATGAAGTTAGAAGTTAATTTCTAGTCACTTGAGAAGCCCAGAACTAGGTCACAGCTGTAAGCTCCCTCACCTGTCATGTTACAGTAACAAAGAACACACACTCATGTTGTTAATGGTTTTAATAAGCAAAAGAAATGTCAGCAGCAATAGTGCAGTCAGCCTAGGACACCACAGATTAACATGGTCATGTTTGTCATTTAATATTTATTAAGTATCTCATGAATACTTGGCTCTAAAATAAGCTCTGTGGAGATTTTAGAGAACACAGAGAGGATATGATTGTTGCTCTCAGGGAATCTGCTGCTCAAAAAGACCCATCACAAGTATATAGCATTTGGTAAGATAATGTAGTAACCCTTGATCCAGCTGAGATGATAAAGTGATGCAAGTAATGAAAAATTGCAGGTGATATAATCATAAAAAGAATGAGAAATAAACTCAGAAATGATCAGGTTTAATTCCTCTTATTTACAGATGAAGAAACTGAGGTTCAGAAAGTTAACGGTTAGTCTCTTCATGTTCAATTGGAGGGTCAGGGTTGAGACCCAGGTTTTCATTATCTAAATGAGGTCCAGTGCGGATGATGAATCTCAGATTAGTTTCCTTGGCTCTGACTCCTCTAAATCCTTGGGTATGCGTAGTTCTATGAATCTGTTCCTACACACACACCCCCAACATAACATGCAGAAACAGAGACAGAATAACCAAAATAGACACTCCCATACAAGAAAAGGAAGGAATGGTAAGCACAGAACAGTCACTGGTTCATTGTACTTCTGAACTCCGGCTAGACAGGGAATGTCAGATACTTGATTAGGATATAATCTGTATCCCAAGAAATGATTCTCTGAGGCTTTTGGTTACCCCCTCTGAGTCATCCTTCCTTTTCTATAAGATATGACCCTGTTTGTAGCTGGGTAGTTTTTCCAGCCTGTTTCCTGCCCATAGAAAATTGGGCCATTTTCTATAGAGGCTTACACTGTCAAAGGGGTCAATGATGACCTTGGACTATTAAGGAAAAGCTGTCAAGACATCTATCTGACACAGTAGGACACTTAGCAGATAAGCAGAAGAGGAGTTAAATTTGACCATTTCCTTTAAAAAGGGAGTATAAATTTACAATGGCACGAGTACCATGGCCATAGCTTTTTGTTGGAATGTCATTCCGAAGTAAATTAATTTGAAAGGCAAAAATAATACTTTTTTTAATGTAATGTCTGAAACATTTATATTAACATATTTCCACACAAATAACCCAAAGAAAGTTTAGTATTTGTTGTTTTTGTTTGTTTATACTGCATGTTCTTATTAGTCATCAATTTTACACACATCAGTGTATACATGTCAATCCCAATCGCCCAATTCAGCACACCACCATTCCCACCCCACCGCGGTTTTCCCCCCTTAGTGTCCATATGTTTGTTCTCTACATCTGTGTCTCAACTTCTGCCCTGCAAACCGGTTCATCTGTACCATTTTTCTAGGTTCCATGTACATGCGTTAATATACAATATTTGTTTTTCTCTTTCTGATTTACTTCACTCTGTATGACAGTCTCTAGATCCATCCACGTCTCAACAAATGACTCAATTTTGTTCCTTTTTATGGCTGAGTAATATTCCATTGTATATATGTACCACAACTTCTTTATCCATTAGTCTGTCGATGGGCATTTAGGTTGCTTCCATGACCTGGCTATTGTAAATAGTGCTGCAATGAACATTGGGGTGCATGTGTCTTTTTGAATTATGGTTTTCTCTGGGTATATGCCCAGTAGTGGGATTGCTGGATCATATGGTAATTCTACTTTTCATTTTTTAAGGAACCTCCAACTTTTTAAAACTTAATTTCTTTTTCTCAAGCAAATTGAAGTTATGAAAAATGCTTTGCTTTTTGTGTTTTCAATATAAGAAATAGAGATAAATGTTCAACATATAAATAATAATTTCTTTAACAAATAGAAAAAATGCACTAAAGATTTTTCTTTCTGACTCTCATTTCATTATCAATACTCAATCAACATAGAACTTAATAAAGAAGAGAGCTAAAAAATACACATTTAACAAAAAGTCTTTTCTGGAGGGACTAAACAGCTCTCTAACTTGGAAGGGAAAAGTATTTTGGAAGACAAGATGGCAATTTCCAGTAGATGAAATAAAAAAGTAGATAACACTAATACACTAATAAACACTCTCCTGAAGTTTTGTGGCCTTTTCATTTGCTCCAGATACTGGGGACAAAAGAAGAATTAAAATGTCTTTGACAAGATATATGAATTTTCTATTTTTCCTTCCTTTTATATTCATAACCTAACAACTTTTATAATTAGTCTCTGAATGCCTCACTTACTAATAAATTTTAAACTTGTGTGAAAGGATTCATTTGGGTAGTATATAATCTTTATTTTCAAGATGCAATTTATCAACTTAACCTAATTAAACTCATACTTGTCATGCTTCCTATGCTTCTTGGAATTCAAATTAAGAATTTGATATCACATCTTTAAAAGGTAATGAACATTTTGTGACATTTATTTCTTCTAATTAGTCTATTAAAAATTGCATAAGACTTGCCTGTTGATTGAAGAATTCTCTTTGCTCTAACAGAATTAACTTTGACCATTATTTCAACTAACCAATGATTTTTTTAGGTCAAAACGTCACACTGAAAATTATGTGTCAACTGTTCTATTCTCTTACTACTTTTACTTTTTCATTGGTATAGTCAAATCCTGGTGTATTATCTCTCAGCCTGTAGCAGTGGCTAGACACAATTGAAACACATACACTGTGTATATATATATATATATATACACACATACAGTGTATGTGTATATATATAATATATATATAGTATATATACAGTGCTCTCAGGACAAGCTGTTGAACATATGTCATTGATCAAAATTTCCCATTGACATAATTACTTTTTAAGGATTTTAAGGTAGACTAAGGTAATCACAGAAAGTTTCACGAGAAGGTGCTCTTGAGAAGTGGATAGAAATTGGAACAATGGAAAGGAGGAGGAAGGACACTTAGTGTGATGAGTGCAAAATGGAAGGAAAATATCTCTACCATGTGAACAGGTTATGTCCACATAGTAGTGAGTTAATAAGAATGAGAGTGAATAAATGGGGAAAAGCTTTTCTTCCTCTTGATATTTCCACCCTTCACTTAGGATTGCTCTTTTGGCCCTGAACATATTTTGACTTAAAGGATATCCTAAATACAAGAATGTTAATCATGATTATGAAAATATTGATAACTTCTCATAAAAAAATTTTCCTAAGTGATCTTTTCTAAGTCAATTAAATTTTTGATCAATATTCTTATAGTAGTTAAAAGATTTCCTTTTAAAATTTTTATTATTTGAAATATTTTAGCTGGGACTATATTTTTAAGTTTATAAGAAAGGTTTAATTGATGAATTATTTTTTATCTATACAAAACTTTATAGATTATGGATTTACCATCCATTAAAATTTTTGTTCAGTAGTTAAATGAAAAAAATGTGACCAATTTTGTGAGTGGTAGAAAAGAAGAAAAGCAATAGAACAAGATGATGGAAAGGGGAAGAGAGTGGGAGAATAGGACAAAGGAAGAGATCTAGAATGAGAATAAACACAGGAAGAGAGATGAGAGACAGAAATAGAAACGTTACAGCAATTTTATTTTTGGTCCATTAAGCCAAGAAATGTATGATGAAGTAAAACATATTGATAATAAGATCAAAGCAATGGGTTAAAATGTCATTTTATATAGCTAAACAGAAAATTCATATATGGGATATAAGTTTGAGAGTATAGATTGTACAGTACCTAAATATACCAGGTAATAAATTTTATTTTATGCTGTTGGCCAGTGTATCGCCAAAGGATATTCCATACAGATTTAATGATCCATTAAAAAAAGGTTTATTTAAATAAGTTTGGGGAATACTGCATCTTATATTGCCCTCTGAAAGTGTTACAATACATATCAGCATATTAACACCTCTGAGGAATCCTGAGAAAATAAACCTGGTGAGAATTAGTTAAATCACTATTTACCAATCTTATTTAAAGACAGAATACTTACTGTGTGTGTAGAACCCTATATGCATCCTGTAGAACACAGTTTGGGAATCTAGGCAATGGTGAACCACAGTTGAATGTTTAGGCTGAAAAAAACAGAAGAAGCATAGAGTTTAGAAAGATAAAATGTTAAGGTGAGGTGCTGGATGCCAAAGCAGACTAAGACTGAAAACAGAAAGACAAATTAATAGGCTATGGTAACAATCAAGGGGAGAGACAAGGTCTTAGATTGGTCTGGAAAATAGTTGGAATATAAAGATATAGGTATGTGTAATGTAAGACACATTATGCCAGAAATGTTGATTTTTGCCAGGTCCACAGTCCCTCTTGATGTGGCCACATTTTATACCATGTGGCTCCACAATTTAATTGAACCAGGTTGGGGATCTGATCCAAGGTGACTTGCCCACAGCTGGCAGCAAATAAGACTTCTATAGTCTGGCTTAAAAACAGAAGTTAGATCAGATTTCCCTTCAAGAGTTTGAAATTATGAAAAGAGAGACTGAGACTTTTAGGAAATAGATGCAGATGTGTGTGGGGGGGTAGTGAATACGCACATATATATGTGTGTATATATATATATATATATATACACACACACATATATGTATATATCTATAAAGAGAGAGATGGTCTATACACAATGCTCACTTCTTATGTTCAATTTATATGCTGACTTTAGATCCACATTCCAGATTAAGGCTTGTCTGTGTATGAAATATTAACAGCATGGATATTACCATTTTCAGTGAGGCATCCTAAAATAATAATTTTTGTGTTTGGTTTTTCCTACTTCCTTCTATGAGATCTTTCCACCAGTGAGTCAAAGATACCCATATTGCCTCAAAGAGAAGTAGGATTTTTTATAGTAAACATAAAAAGAGCAAGTAGTCAATATAGAAGGGAGGCCTGAAAAAGCTGGGCACGGAGTTTATGCTATAACAGTTAAATAGAATAAAGAATAGTGGAGAAATAGACCACTTCCTGTGCATACATATACCCAGAGAATACAGGTTTATCTGGGCTAAGGAGGAGGACAGAGGGAGATGGGAACAGGGAGCTGAGAGGGACACACCCTTAAAGCAAGTCAGTGAGTGGGAATGAGAGGGGCCAACGTGGAGGATAAAGAACCATGTGGAGAGGAATGGTGTACTCATGGGGAGACTGTTCGTTACCCTGAGTGGCCAGCAGCAGGGAGTCCTGTGGAAGTCCAGTCAACATGTAGAGATAACTCATCACCTGGACAGAGCAGGATGCCTCTAGTGGTGGGGCAGGCCTTCCATCTACAGATACATATCCATTACCCATGGAACTTCCAGCTTAAATAATCCTAGCAGTGACCCAAGGATTTGCTGAGCCCTATCTGGAATGACATTTGCAGGCCTCCTGAATTAGCAGATGCGGGTCTTCAACACCCAGAGAGGTAATAATTGTGAGAAAGGAGAGCCTCAGCACTGGTAATTGGCTAGGGCTAGACAGTGTTATATCCTATCCCTGTTAAACATTAAACATAACAGATTTTCTATAAAAAAATTACTTTGAAATTTCATTCCTTTTATGAACCTAACTATAAATGGTCAAATTGAACACAGTTTTGTTGTCTCCATGTGTTTAAACTAATCCAAATGGAAGTAAAACTGCATGAAAATAAAAACCTCTCTGACTTTAACAACAGCCCATCGCTCTGTTTATTCCAAAACCCTCTGTATCTGAGGACCACCTATGTAGGAGAAATTAAAAACTAAATGAAATTATTCTACATTCCATGCCTAGCAATTTAATTTTTAAGCCTTTTATAACCCTAAAAATGCTCAACCATCATTTTTATGTTTTAGCTTAGAATGAGTTTTCCAACAAGGATTCCAGTAACAGTAAATCTGGTATTTATAGTCTCAATTTTTTTTTTTTTTTTGGTTTCTATGCTATTTCTACATGAGTTCTTATGAACATTTTCTTCATCTGAGTTCTCTCTCTCTTCTTGGTACTAGTGTTTGCTGGGGGGCTATATTTCTACACCGCAGGGTGTAATTCTACTTTCCAAAAATGCAATTCTCCATTCAGATACAGTATTTTTGTTTTGTCTGTTTTACCTGAACTGTACCTGAAGCTGTCAAAATAATAATGACTAAATTCCTAATGGCTACCTGATACTCTTAGAGTTGTCTAACATACCAGAGAGTTGCTGAGGTACTAGTTAAATTGAATAAATGTTATTTGGTCTTATAACCTCACTTTTTTTAAAATTGAAGTATAGCTGATTTACAGTGTTATGCCAATCTCTGCTGTACAGCAAAGCAACTCAGTTATACACATATATACATTCATTTTTTTTTTGTATTCTGTTCCATCATGCTTATCCCAGAAGACTGGATATAGTTCCCTGTGCTATACAGCAAGATCTTGTTGTTTATCCATTCTAAATGTGATAGTTTGCATCTACCAACACCAAATTCCCAGTCCCTCCCTCTCCCTTCCCCCCTTCCCCCTGGCAACCACAAGTCTGATCTCTATGTCTGTAAGTCTGTTTCTGTTTCATAGATAGTTTCATTTGTGCCATATTTTAGATTCCACATATAAGTGATATCATATGATATTTGTCTTTCTCTTTCTGACTTACTTCACTTAGTATGATAATCTCTAGTTGCATCCATGTTGCTGCAAATGGCGATCTTTGTTCTTTCTATGGCTGAGTACTATTCCATTGTATATATGTACCACATCTTCTTTATCCATTCATCTGTCCATGGACATTTAGGTTGTTTCCATGTTTTGGCTATTGTGAATAGTGCTGCTATGAACATAGGGGTGCATGTATCTTTTTGAATTATAGTTTTGTCCAGATATATGCCCAGGATTGGGGTTGCTGGATCATATGGTAATTCTATTTTTAGTTTTCTGAGGAGCATTCAAACTATTTTCCATAGTGACTGCACCAACTTAAATTCCCACCAACAGTGTAGGAGGGTTCCCTTTTCTCCACACCCTCTCCAGCATTTGTTATTTGTAGACTTTTTAATGATGGCCATTCTGACCAGTGTGAGATGGTACCTCATTGTATTTTTGATTTGAAACTTACAAGCTTTTGCACAGCAAAGGAAACCATTAAAAAAAAAACACACACATGAAAAGACAACCTACGGAGTGGGAGAAAATATTTGCAAATGATGCAACCGACAAGGGCTTAATCTCCACAATATACAAACAGCTCATACAACTCAACAACAAAAAAAACAAACAATCCAATTGAAAAATGGGCAGAAGACCTTAATAGACGTTTCTCCAAAGAAGTCATACAGATGGCCAGTAGGCACATGAAAAGATGCTCAGCATCACTAATTATCAGAGAAATGCAAATCAAAATTATAACCTCACCTTTTACTTGAGAGAGGTGAACTCAGTCATAACATCTTAAACCACAGGGCCTCATGGAGGAAACTTCCACCTTAGAGAAACTTCTTGAACTTTACTCCCAAAATGATTGACCACATCATTATACATTACTGTACCAAAACTAATATTGTTAAGTCCTCATATTTCCAGTGGAGTTTAAAAGATATTATACATTGTTAATTTGATAATGCTTGTGTTTTTAACTTCCTCGGCAAGGAGCTAAAATTTATAGAGCGAGCTCTTGGTAGAAAGATCATTTGGGAGAACTTTGAGGCACCTCACCTATAAGACAGGACCAAGGGCTATTAGCAAATAAGACAACTTTCCTGGTTACTTGTTTGCTAGAAATCATTATGCACAGTCTCCCACCCAGATCACTGAGAGCATGCTATACAGGTCCTAAGGAAGTGCTTCCTTGTTCTCTGTAACCTTAACTGTAGTAATCACAGTATTAAATGTTATAAAGAAGTTCTGGAGTTTTATTTATGAATCCATCAGCTGAATTACAGTGATCATTAAAACTTCTAGTTAGTGTCAAAATGTTTTGACTATCAAATTCAGAGAGATTAATCATTCTTTTAAATATGCTCTGCTGGCAAGCTGATTCTTTTTTCTGGTCCAAGATATCACTTAGAACAGCGTCTGTTTCTTCTACTTTGCAGGCTGGGAGTTAAATGAAGGACAAGTGTGTAGAACTAAGCTTTTTAGGAAATTTTTTGAGTTAATGATCCATTTCTTAAACATTAGAAGCTGAAGGTCACTAAAGCTAATGATATTTATAATTAGTATTTGCAAAGAACATCAGGTAATCGGTTAGAACAGAACAGAGGTAGAGGAATTTCAGACTGGGACACACATTTCGGAAGCTGGCAAGTTCCGCCACCAAAACATCAGTACATCTTAGTCAAAAGAAAAGGGAATTTTCAAAATGTTATAAAGTGATGAAAGTTAGAAGATGTTTGATAAGTTGAAGAATTAAGAAAATATTGACTCAGAGAGCATGTTTTGTTATAAAATTGACAGGGCCCTCAAGATAGGTTTGACAGTGATTGAAATGGGTTACATAAATTGACACATCTTGCTGCCTGGCTTCACTTCTCTGATCAAAATTGAGACTTAGTAAATTGTATCATTTTTACTTGCTTCTTCCCTGTCTCTCACCACTGCCATAAAATCGGTGATGCTTGCTTTAATTTTTTGAAGCATTACTAGTATTTATTTTTTAAATATAAAGAATTATATAAAATGACTACTCAAGCACTTGCTAGAGTTATAAAAAAAACTGTTTCTTTAAAGAAAAAACAAATCCTCTTCAATTTTTCAGCAGCAGAACGTGACCCCCTATGAGTGAACTGATTTATATAAAGCAAGGACAAGAGTGTGCATTAGTTTTGCCCTTTCTGATGTCAAAGTGTACCCCAGATCCTAACTGTCAAAGTGACAAAGTTTTCTCCAATTGTCTCCAGCCTACCTCCAATGAGAGAAGTGATATATTTAATAAAAATAATGCTTTTAGCCATTTATGTACCATTTCAAAGAAATTTTAATGAGGTCAATGAACTTACACAAAATTATACTTGGAACTTAAAATCTGAATTCATTACTGTAATTCACCTGTTTTGATTTTAGAAAGCAGAAGGTTAAAGACGAATGGTTGGAAGCCTTAGAATTAGTGTCATTGGACAGAAAGGCAAAATTGGAGTCCTGATTCACTACTTAGCAGGGTTTCCCACAGGTGTGGTCGGTGTAGGCGGTCCTTTTTGACACACTCCAGCTGTTCCCTGCAGGGTCTTGAGTGTTCTCATTCCTATCTGCAGTTGTAACTGGTGTGGCTTCGTTTCCCACTTCTGAGCCCTACCCATTCTCATCCTTTGGTGTTTGCCTTGGTCCATCTCTATGCATGACAGACAGGATGTGTTAGAGGTATTAGGGCATCAATCATGTAACATTCACCTACTTTTCCTTCTTTCCTTCTGCTTCTAATCCAAGTTTGTGCAACAAGCAAAGAATTCACATTTATCTAATGCCTCCTATGAACTGGTACTGGACTCGACACTTTAAACATGTGATTTCATTTAATTTTTTCCACTATAGTGTTAGTATTCCTACAGATTTTTTTTTTTACAGATTTTACAAATGAGAAAATCCGGATTTATAGAGGTTAAGTAATTTTTGCAAGGTCACAGAGTAAGAAAATGGGGAAGTTGTACTGCCCAGTTCTTTCTGCTCTGTACACCCATCTCACCTGGACCTAAGAGTTATTTGAGGTTTTAGAGAAATAAGGGGCTAATGGTGATTCTAAAATGTATAAAGCATTACTGACTTACCAACTTGTCACTATTCTGATATACAAGCAGAACAAACTTCCTATAATGGAAAGTTAGGAAGTCTAATGTTTATTAAAGCATTCAGATTTATATTTGGCATGAAGACATTTATGAGGGTAATAATTCTTTTACAGTGTGCAACTGGTATACATTATAAATCACTTGAAGTTTTTGTAGGCCAATTGTAAACTTTATATTCCATTTTCAATATACTTGATATATATTTTAAAAGGCATTTGCAGAACATTTCTCTCCTTTAAAACATTCTGGTCAACATTCAAACTAGTTTTATCATCCTCATACATATATTAAAACCTTTCACATTAGCCCTTATCCTGTTGAGCACTTCATTGGGATTCTGACTTAAGCATTACTTTGACTGGAAATTGTCATATACTACACTTAACGATGCATAACAACACCTCAAGTCAATACTTTATGCAATTACTCAGCATTTAGAAACTACAGCTATGCTGACTTAATTTTTTTACTTTTTCACTAGTACAACCTAACATGCTTTTGCACTCATTCATTCATAAAATTCATCTGCTCGAGGATTGTTCATTCAGTAATGAATTTATTCAACAACCATTTTAATATGCACACCTATTTTGTGTAGAGGTATACCCATCCTGCAAGATTATATTTTAATATTGTTTGTCATTTACAATTACCTTCCCTTTTATATCTAGGGATTTCTTTTTCTTTCTTTTCTTCAATTTATTGTTTTTCATTGTTAACTTGAACCCATGGTAGAACAAGTGGCTTTTTGTTCCTCTTGTGTATTCTATTTTGTTGGAGGAGCCGTTTTGGGAGAAGACTTCATAAAAGAAGTTTTAATGATGAGTAAGAGTTCATCAAGAAAAATAATTGGGAATCTAACTATTAAAAGTCCAGACAACTGACACAAAGTTATCAGTAAGACACCGCAAATGTTTAGCCAATATCTTTTCTGTGTGTTGGGAATGGTGAGGGCATGCAGGTACTGGAGCTGAGGATATAATGTCAGAGCCAGTAGGGGGCCCCAGTATTCCTCAGCTGGCTGAACATTAGACAGTCCTGGATCTAGAATACAAGCTCTGTGAGAGCAACCAGAACAATTCCTGACATATAACAATTCCTCTAACATATAAAAAATGATGCATAAATGCCCTGATGGTTTGGTATAAGAATTGTTAAGTGCTCAGACCCTTTCTATTTTTTGTTGGGGCACATCTATATTTTTTCCTACCTGTCCTCTTATTTCATGTCCAAAGAGGAAGGGGACTGAAATTGATGAGTTTGGGCTTCGGAACAATTTGGGGGCCAATGAGCTAGAGCTGCCCCTCTAAGTAGGCAATCCTTCTATTTGACTCTTACTTCCTTGTATTTCTCTTTCTTCTTCCATGAGACTAATGTGGCAATAGACTCCAGAAGAGGCTCTACTTGGACAGGTGGTCTGAGAAGACCCTCAGCCTAAAGCAAAAAACTTGTTATCCTCCTGTCCTTGTTCTATTCATCTTTGCATTGTGTATCTTAAACCTCAGAGTATTTCTGTAAGGGATGAGCCTGGGAGCAGGGTACTAGCAACCCTAAGTAGCCTCATGGTACAACCTTGCTCTCTAGAACACATAATTTGGAACCAACCTTTTTTTCCTCTGGCCTTGTTTCTCTACATGGATCTTATGAGAGTAACTATTAATTGAAAACCTAGATTCAAACCAAACACCAATTCCTGACCCCCATGATAGACTTGGTGAGAATAAACCATAACAAGGTATTCTATGGCCCGAACTAAGGAAAGAAGGGCATTTTCAATGAGATAAGACACAAATATTACCAGAAAGAAAGTTGTGGTCAAAAGCCAGAAGAAACTGGTTAACTGCATCAAAGTAAAGAGGCAAGTAAAGAAAACAAATAATAAATTAATAATGGTGGGTAGGTAATCCGTAGAACAGGCAAAGGTACAAAATAAGTCTTAAAGCTCTAAGCATGTGAAGATTCACTACAATTATGGAAAGCCCATACCTGCTGCCTAAATAGGGCTGGCTTCCAAAAGTTTAAAGATTTTTAGATGAACATTCCTAGTGCCTTTCCTCATTCTTTAGTATTGAATCTTCAAGTCAAGCCACCCTACCCTAGCCCCTCATAAACACATGCACAGAATAGAAAATTTGCAAGCACTATTTTCTGTGCTAGAAATAAGTTCCTAAGGTAATGGGGAAAAACAAACTTTTCAGGTTCTGAGCTATCATTTAGCATAATACCATAATATTTTCTCTCTGCTTGCATATTTTGCATGTATATTAATGCCTTCATATCAAGTACTAATAAATATGTACTCTTTTCATGCCTATGTTTTATTTAAATTTCCTCACTGTGAAATTTACAGTCCAGAAGTATCAAATTATTTATAATCACTTCCAACACACACACGTATGCACCTGCATGCGCGCGCGCGCGCACACACACACACACACACACACACACACGGCTGTAAACTCCTCAAGGTCAAAGATTGTATGACTTAATCATTTGTATGTTCCCAGTGCCCAGTATAGTATTCAGTACATGTTCAATAAAATAAACTAAACTTACTGTGAAATTGGTGAGGGCAGAACAGCTGTATAAATAGAGATAGCCATCCAAAAAAAGCGTGAAACTATTACTTCCTGTTGAGTAGTTCATAGGAAGTATGGACCATCAAGGGATGCCAATTTCAGTTCCTCCGTCCCTACAAAACTGACAGAAAATGGCCCCAGAGACAGATATGAGAGAGCTTTCTCCTGAGATTTTACAGTAAGAAAGTAAAGCTATTTGGGAGTCATCTCCATTTTCTTAATAATAATCTTTTTCGGTAAATAAATCTCATTGCAACTTTTCCTTCTGCTATCCACAGCATCATTATTTCTTCATCCTTCCCTCATATGAGTTTTCCACTCATTTACATTGTTGACTCACTATTAAATTTTCTCTCTCAGTTTCCTTAACTTATAATTTTCAGCACTTAGGCCCACCCTGACTTGTACCAGAGCTGATTAAGATATAGGAGGATTTCTGTTCAGCCATGGTTTACTCTCGTTTTTGCACACCTTTCACTTGCTCCTTAATACATTGCTGGTCACTGTAGATCTAGTCCCAGGTCCTCTCTAGGTACCTCTGCCTGCACACTCTTACCCATATATTTAGAAATTATTTTATTCTAACATAATTAGCCCACCTCCTCTACTTTCAACTGTGCCCTGTTTATATGTACTTTCATTTTCAACTTTCCATCGTATTCTGAATTCTGATACTGTTGTTCATGCTGTTATCATTCTCCTGACAATTCATTCAAACTGGTGGCAAAAGTACATTTAATGAGCATAATTTTCATTTAACTACCCAAAGCACTCGTGTCATTATCAAAGGCTCTCACATGACCAGATTGTGCAGATTTCTTTTCAATATATTCTGCTCACATCCTATCAGGGGGCCAGCTGCTAAAAACAGTCAACATATTATTCCTAGTCAGAGCCCATTATAATGAACTCTAAAGGGGTGTTCACACTTTCTCACCGTATTTGAATTTCATTACACTGTGTTCAGTGTTGCTTGCATGAAGGACTCACAAGTCCTTTTTTCTCAATTTAATCAGCCAAATATCATAGTTTCCTATCCATTGGGGCTACATGTGCTAAAGCATAACTAGCCTCCTTTCTAAAGTTTAAGGAGTCAGTTGACAGGTAGATTTGGGTTAATGGTGTCAGATTTAGCAAGGAAAAATAAATTTACATTTGAACAACTTTTTTTTTTTAGTATAAATGTAACCCATGTGATATTTAAGATATATACATACTAAAAATTATTTATCTGCAATTCAAATTTAAGTATTGATAGTATTGACTATTTTTTAGTTTATGTCCTGAACATTTTATGGATATACTTATAGTAAAAATTATTTATCATTCATCTAAAACTTAAATTTAACCAGGAGTCCTATATTTTATCTGGCAGCTCTAACTTAGATGCATTCTCAGATTTGAGTTAGACATAAAATGAATTCTACTGTCTGGAAGGCATGATGAGAACCACAAAGGAATTTGTGGAAAGAAACAAAGCGCTGAATTTTTTGAGACCTTAAAATTAAGGATGGGCGTTCACTGATTTGGGATGTTATATGCAATTTTGCTTCAAGAAAAGTAGAAGTTTCCAAAACTTGACTTCGCCTCTTTATATGTGCTTATGTTGTGCATATGTACGCACCTCCTCTTTAAATCATTGCTTAAGTTCCCTGAACAACTTGTTATAGATCAGTTTCAGTTGGCATATGCTAAATAGCTACAATTATATTTTTATTTTTCTATGAAGGGAACATTCTAGGTTGTATACATAAGTTCTGAAGGCAAAAGAATGTTGTGTACTATCTTTATAAAGTCAGGCTGTCTGATGTTGAGTGACATACTGTGACATTTTTGGGTCAAACAGAAAAATCTGTATTTTCTCCCTGACAGATATTACTGTATCCACAGTTCCAGGAGAAACCTATCACTAAGAACTTAAACTTAGCTTCCAAAAAAGAGAAAGAAATTTAATTCAGCCCAAAACAGGGAACATGGGAGCAGTTCTATTTCTTCAAACTCGTCTGCTACATTGAAATCAACTTTCTGCACTAATTTGCACCAGAAATTTAAGAACTAATTACCAATTATTGGTCACAGAATCTCCCTTCTGGTTAGGTTTAGATAACATATTCCAATACATCCTTATTACAGAAAAGCAGATATACTTAGCTGAGGTATACACGATATGGAGTTAATTTATCTGTAGGAAATTGAAAGGGAGAGTGAAAGGATAGAGAAATTCACTTGCTCAAACTAACACAGATATAATTCTTGGAACCTGTTTAGCAGAATTGGCTCTGGGTGAGAGATGTCAGAGATTCCACTGATGTAGCAAATAATGTCATGAACATTGATTCGTAAAACTAATCTGGAGCGCAAGGGGGTCATGTCTCGGTGACTGGCAAATGCATCACTTCACTGGTGGAGTCACTGCTAAGAAGCCTAGCTTAGTTCAGATACTAATAGAAATAAAAAGAGTTCATGGGGCCAGATTAGCAAGAGGTCCACAATAAACTATACCTACAAAAATTCCAAATCTCATATCTAAAGGGAAAAAAGAAAACATTTTTATGTGTAATTGGCTGATATTTATTTAGTTATGAGTTCTGTGCTCTCATATATACAGTTATATTTACACATTTAATGGTGACCATATAATTTATTGTCCAAACCATAAAAATTTTGTCCAGGACAAATACTAAACCAGAAAAAATTCATGGACAATAGGCATAAACTGGGACTGTTCTGGGCAAACCTTAGGGTATATATATATACACTAAGATCTGTGTATATTATAAAAAATACATAAGTACAAAAAATGATTTTAAATCCATATAATGGACAAAACCACAAAGTCATTTGAATAATCACAGTGAACGTTTATTTGGTGGTTACTATATTCCAAATACTCATCCTGGCATCAACTTTACAAGGTAAAGAGGCCATTTTACTAATTGGTAATTTATTATCTAGAGAGGCTAATGAATTTCATTAAAGTCACAAAGTTATGTATTATAGAGTAAGGATTTGAATCCGTAGAGTCTACATACATAGCTCATACCCTAAGTAATGTATGCTAATCTAGAATTAACTAAACTAAGTAAATATTAAGTATACTACTATATTCAATCACATAGTATAAGGAACTAGATAATAAGTATTCAAAATTTAAGTACAGACTCCTTTTTAAAGATAATGACTATGTTGTCACCATATTACAAATGTGGCAAGTCTGCTTCCTGAGAACAAGATACTCAAATTTTAATGCACCCACTGCCCACACCAGAGTCACCTGGGTACTTAGTAAAACTCAGATATTTGAGCCCCACCCCAGACTTTATGAAGAATTTGACTTGATTCTTATGCATGGAGTGTTTGAGAATATGTTTCCTAAAATACAGGAGCAAGAATAAATTTGTGACATTGGATTTATGTTGTTGTTTTGTTTTTGTCTTTGTAAACTGTTAACATACAATTTATCATAACTAAGGGAAAGCATTGACTAGAATGACTAAGTACTCAAAAATAACTATGCTGATTTAATCTCAGTTAATTAAAAATATTCATTTCTACCCACCAGCTCACTAAATAAGGTTTTCTTATAAAAATATTTTAAAATTTAATATGAACAATGTATAATTTGATATAAAAATTAGGTACTTAGATAAGTCATTGTTATAAAATAACTACTATTGACAACATAGAAGAAATTGTTCTGATTATATCATCTGCATTAAAAAAGCTAAAGTTATAGATGATTTTTTAACTGCATCTAGAAAAGCCAAAATATCTTAGTTTTATTAGTACCCAGCATTATTTATGAGATTTTTTTTGAAGTGTTTATTGAATGTATTATTCTCTTCAATTAATTTGAGATTATCACAATTTAGGGTGCTAAAACATAATGTTTTCCTTCTTTTTTTAAATATTTATTATTTTATTATTATTTATTTTTGGCTGCATCGGGTCTTAGTTGCAGCACGTGGGACCTTTGTTGAGGCATGTGGGCTCTTTGTTGAGGTGCACAGGCTTCTCTCTAGTTGTGGTGCGTGGGGATTCCTCTTCTTTATTTGTGGTGCACAGGCTCTAAAGCACATGGGCTCTGTAGATGTGGTGCATGGGTTCCAGAGTGCACAGGCTCTGTAGTTTGCAGTACACAGGCTCTCTAGTTGAGGTGCACCACCTCAGTAATTGTGGTACATGGGCCTAGATGCCCCACTGCATGTGGGATCTTAGTTCCCTGACCAGAAATCGAACCCACATCCCCTGCACTGTAAGACGGATTCTTTACCACTGTACCACCAGGGAAGTCCCATGTCTTCCTTCTTTTAAACAATATCTGCTTACTCCTTGTCAGGAACTATTTTAGGTACTAATGACAAGTCAGTGAACAAAATAAGTACACAAAAAAATTACTGCCCTCCTAGAGTTTACTGTTTAGTGAGTCTTGTGCTTCCTTTGCCTTAAAATGCATGGCCACTTATTAACAAACTTTCAGGTATGTGAAGAAATGGTATACCAATCAAAGAAAGTGGCTACTGTCATCACTACAATTTCCAGGGAAGCTGGAAGAGAAAGTTAGGGTAGGAAAAGTATAAACCAAAGGACTAAAATAAGTTTCTGTAGGGTAAAGACCAAATGTGAACCTTCTTGTGTGAGGCAGGGTTCAGGTGGACTTAGATATTCTCAAGTTTGAAGGTCTGCAGACACGTGAATCACCCCCTTAATTGGAAGAGACACCGAAGGTGATGGTACCTACATCAACTTTGTATTTTTCTAATAGATCTTCCTAGCCTCCTTGCTTGGAAAGGGAACTCTAAAGAAAATGAGACAACCAAGCCCTTTAGTGGGAGTTAGAAGGAGAGAGAGCAGTGAGTTTACCTTATGGAATAAAAGCTCAAAGGAGAAAACCAATGGGACACCCAGTTACCTCAGAAACAGTATACCAGGGCACACTGAATTAATTTTGGGAAGATCCCCTTAAACTTGGTAAATTCCCTGTGTATTATTTCCATTCTGCCCTGTCTGCTCCCCAGTATTGATCATACAGTAGTAAAACCCAACTAATGAAAGTGCCTGTTTGCTTTTCTTTATGGGAAACTAAGGAAGCCCAAGAAAATCAAGTGGTAGCAAGGCAGCTTTAGAGTGGAGAGGAAAACAAGTTTAGTCCCAAAAACCCTGGTCATGCTGCCAAAAAAAAAAAAAAAAGAAAGAAAGAAAGAAAATAGAGTACTAAGAGCTGGATGAGTCTGCAACATTTGCCCATGTCTAACAGAAGAGAGACCCACTTGGTGTACACAAAATTCGTGTTGGAAAGGAAATAGTGTTTCAGTCATTCATGACGGCAAAGGGCTAGACAATTACATTGTAACAATGCTTGTCTCTGTCTTTATTTCCTAATTCACTGTAAATCCTTTAAGAGCAAAGGTTAAGTCTGATTCATTTTTGTCTTCCCATGATCCAGCATGGTAGTTGACACAAATTACTCATAAAAGTTGATTAAAAAAAAAGAGAGATGAATTAATTATTTAATTAGTGGTTTGAAATCCTTACAATTTTAGGAAAATAAAACATTTATAGAATTCTTATTATGGAATAGGTGCTAGAAAAATATGAATCACTGTCCTAGACGAGTTGATATTTGATCTGAGTCTTGATTGATATGATGTGGAAAATGGGGAAAGGGAACTTTTAAGGCAGAGAGACTAGAATTTGCCATGAGGTAGAAGTGATAATGCATCTTTTGGAGTGGCTCAAGTGTAAGAGGGATGAGGTGAGACTGGAAAGGTGTGCTAGGACCAGATCATGAGTAATCTTGAATGCCATGTTAGTAAGTGGGTTTTAATCAGTGGATCATGGGAAGACAGAGGAAATTTGTAATAATAGAAGTGTGATGTGGGATCTGATCTGTCTTTTGGAAAGTTAGAACTGATACTAGTTTGCATGAAGGACTAAATGAAACCTATGAAAGAATTGGGTTATGGGGCTATTGGAACAGTCAGGGAGACAATAAAATAAAATCTGAACAAAGATATGGATAATAGGCACAAATGTATAATGTGCTTAAACATATAAAGCAGAAAATACATAAATCACATGATGTGTTAAAACATATAAAACACATTCCAAAGACTTACTCATGAATATGAAATAGATGATGTAGAAAAGACCCCTGAGTTTCTGGATGGGGAACTTATAGAGCTCCTTTATGAAGAACAGAAGGAGAGGAAGGATTCAGTGAGAAAAGCCACTTATCAGTACGGGAACTTGCCGAGTTTGAGATGCCTGTAAACATTTTATGGAGATGCTCCTCAGACAATGGGATATGGAGTTTTACAGCTCTAGGAATGGCTAGGACTGACCGTGGACTTGAGATTTATCAGCATAGAATTAGAAGACTGTCCAAGGGAGAAGAAGCTCATCCCATGAAAGTGGTTAGAGCCAGAGGAAAGAAGCTTAGAGTGAACTCCAAGGATGTCAACATCCAAGGAGAAACAGTTGAAAAGGGGACAGAGAAGGACATTCAGGGGGTCAGGGGGGAAACATGGGAGAGCTTCTTACAGAAGATAAAGGAAGCCAAACTTCAATGAAGTATGAAGTCAGGTGTCAAATGAGATGACTAGGAAAAAAAATTACCAATCTATTGGACAATTTGGAGGGATCTGGTGACATCATGCACTGTTTTAAATTGGGCAACCACATTAAAGACTATGGAAAAACCAATGATAAAAGGAACTTGGTGCATCATTGGCACTTACTTGGTGGTGAGAAGAAAGTGCAAGATGAGTTTGCTGCTTGAGAAGATGACAGAGTCAAGAAAATGTTCTCTCTCTGAGTAATTTTGCCTTTCTGATTCCTATTCAGGGACCAGAGAGGGTCTAAATCTGTCCTTGAGGCTAATTCCCTATCTTTTTCATTTTCCTTCTATCTTCTTCAGCTTATATGTTTTCAGATTCAGCCCCTTCTTGTGAGTGTTCCTTATCTCATGTTCTGTTACCTTCCTACCTGGTGCAGCTTAGAAAGACTGAGATCCCACCAACACTGGAGATGTCCAGTAATTAGGACAGGTTTGTGGGTTTGGGAACAGAGGGGGACATAGACGTTATCTGTTGCTAAGGAAACTATGTTTTTACCATTATACCCAAATAGCAGCATCACTCTCAAATTCGAAAAAGCTACTAAAATTCACAGAATACTTCACTTAAATATGCAATAAACCTAAACTACTTCAATTTCCCCTTTTTTCACTTATTTTTGCCTCTGGAGAACTTTCTTTATATCCTACTGCTTTCCTTATCCTCTCTGCTTTTATTAGGTATTTCCTAAATGCTTTGAAAGTCCTAACTGATATTATAAAGCTTTTTATTGAGATGAAAAACTTTTTTATGGGTCTTCCCTCATCTGCTCCCATCACCAAATGTATCTCCTTTTAAAGGACCAGGTGGTTTAACTCTAGAGGCCACATGTATTTTGAAGAAACCCTGGCAATTATCCAGGAAGGAGAGAGTAGAATGTAAACACTAGTTTAGCTCATACTCAGTCTTAGAAATCTCATGAAAGATAGAAAGTTAATCTCATGTATAGCCACAGTTTATAAAAAAAAATTTAATATCTATGTTTTAATATATAGCTTATTTGATGTTTATTTTCAAATGGCTCAGAATAACTGAAAGTATTATGATTTGCCAAGGCAAAATTGTTGTTTTTTTTCCAGTGTCACTGCCCCCCTTTATATTTTTCAAACACTTGCTTTTTTATTAATGTAAATCAGCCAAAGTTTGTTTCACAAAAGATTCCATATTGCTCAGCCCAAAATCATTCTCTGCCAAACACATGGAGGTGCCTTGCCCTCTGGAGAAACTGACAAATGTAAAAGTGGAGAAAACAGAAGCGCTTCTGTTTTCCCGTTCCCAGAGCTCTGGCCCTTCATCCTGCCCAGATGAAGTCCCACAGCAGGCACTTATCCAAGGGAAGAAGCTTTCTCTCTGAGGGTCTTCAAGTTGCTGTTGTTCCTAATTCTAGAAAACCACAATTTCATTTATTTGCAATATGTTTCCAAAGAAAAATTGCCTAAGGAAATGAGGTAGATGGAGCAGTTAGTAATTTGTCCCTTTCAATTCCCAGTGTTTGTTTCCTTCTAATTTAACAGTTTCAAGGTATCTTTTCAGAGAATTAGCATGCCCAAAGAAACAGGAAGCTCTTTCTCCTCAATGGCTTCTTATTTCTTGTTGAATAGCACCACCTCGTGGTTATTCTGTTTCCTTAATTATCACAAGGAATGAGTGACAGTGTTTGATTTCCTATCCCAGTATATTTTACTTTATAACCATGACTAAAACCAATATATATCAAAGTATGGGTAAATATAATCATTTCTCTGGTAAAGCTGTTTACATTTACCAATCATCTCATCATTTGCATCTGAGGCTTATTTTTGTATCTCCTTGTGCATGTAGGACATCATTCTCTATGTGGTAACTGCTGTGTGGATGTGGTTAGAGGAAACTTTCTTTGAGTCACTACTTTAATGGCCATTTACTTAATCATGGTTTCTAATTTAATTTATTTCTATAATCTTGCTAGAATTCAGTATCACTCATGCAAGTATATGGACCTGAGAGTCTAATCATTTCTTAAAAATATGATAATAGTTTCACAACTTCTTGTAAAAATCTTTAGCATCATTATTTCTGAAACCCTGATTTAGAATCATAAGAACAGGAAGGCAGACAGCAGAAGCAAGAAGAACTACAATCCTGCCACCTGTGGAACAAAAACCAAATTCACAGAAAGATACACAAGATGAAAAAGCAGAGGGCTATGTACCAGATGAAGGAACAACATAAAACCCCAGAAAAAGAACTAAATGAAGTGGACATAGTTAGCCTTCCAGAAAAAGAATTCAGAATAATGAGAGTGAAGATGATCCAGGACCTTGGAAAAAGAATGGAGGCAAAGATCTAGAAGATGAAAGAAATGTTAAACAAAGACCTAAAAGAGTTAAAGAACAAACAAACAGAGATGAACATACAATAACTGAAATGAAAACTACACTAGAAGGAATCAATAGCAGAATAACTGAGGCAGAAGAATGGATAACTGAACTGGAAGACAGAATGGTGGAATTCACTGCTGCGGAACAGAATAAACAAGAACAAAAAAATGAAAACAAATGAAGACAGCCTAAGACACCTCTGGGACAACATTAAAGGCAACAACATTTGCATTAAAAGTGGCAAGAAGGAAAAGAGAGAGAGAAAGGACCAGAGAAAATATTTGAAGAGATTATAGTCAAAAAACTCCCTAACATGGGAAAGCAAATAGCCACCCAAGTCCAGGAAGCACAGAGAGTCCCATACAGGATAAACCAAAGGAGAAACATGCCAAGACACATAGTAATCAAGTTGGCAAAAATTAAAGACAAAGAAAACTTATTGAAAGCAGCAAGGGAAAAATGACAAATAACATACAAGGGAACTCCCATAAGGTTAACAGCTGATTTCTCAGCAGAAAATCTACAAGCCAGAAGAGAGTGGCACGATATACTTAAAGTGATGAAAGGGAAGAACCTACAACCAAGATTACTCTACCCAGCAAGGATCTCATTCAGATTCGTTGGAGAAATCAAAAGCTTTACAGACAAGCAAAAGATAAGAGAATTCAGCACCACCAAACCAACTCTACAACAAATGCTAAAGGAACTTCTCTAAGTGGGAAACACAAGAAAAGAAAAGGACCTACAAAAACAAACCCAAAACAATTAAGAAAATGGTCATAGGAACATACATATTGATAATTACCTTAAACGTGAATGGATTAAATGCTCCAACCAAAAGACACAGGCTTGATGAATGGATACAAAAACAAGACCCATATATATGCTGCCTACAAGAGACCCACATCAGACCTAGGGACACATACAGACTGAAAGTGAGGGGATGGAAAAAGATATTCCATGCAAATGAAAATCAAAAGAAACCTGGAGTGGCAACTCATATCAGATAAAATAGAATTTAGAATAAAGAATGTTACAAGAGCCAAGGAAGGACACTACATAATGATCAAGGGATGAATCTAAGAAGATGATATAAAATTATAAATATATATGCGCACAGCATAGTAGCACCTCAATACATAAGGCAACTACTAACAGCTCTAAAAAAGTAAATTGAGAGTAACAAAATAATAGTGGGGGACTTTAACACCTCACTTACACCAATGGACAGATGACCCAAAATGAAAATAAAGAAAGAAACAGAAGCTTTAAATGACACAATAGACCAGATAGATTTAATTGATAATTATAGGACATTCCATCCATAAAGAGCAGATTACACTTTCTTCTCAAGTGTGCATAGAACATTCTCCAGGATACATCACATCTTGGGTCACAAATCAAGCCTCAATAAATTTAAGAAAATTGAAATCATATCAAGCATCTTTTCTGACCACAATACTATGAGACTAAAAATGAATTACAGGGAATAAAAGGTAAAAAACACAAACACATGGAGGCTAAACAATACATTAGTAAATAACCAAGAGATCACTGAAGAAATCAAAGATGAAATCAAAAAATACCTAGAGACAAATGACAATGAAAACACTATGATCCAAAACCTATGGGTTGCTGCAAAAGCAGTTCTAAGAGGGAAGTTTATAGCTATACAAGCCTATCTCAAGAAACAAGAAAAATCTCAAATAAATAATCTAACCTTACAGCAAAAGGAACTAGAGAAAGAAGAACAAACAAAACCCAAAGTTAGCAGGAGGAAAGAAATCATAAAGATCAGAGCAGAAAGAAATGAAATAGAAACAAAGAAAACAATAGCAAAGATCAATAAAACTAAAAGCTGGTTCTTTGAGAAGATAAGCAAAATTGATAAACCATTAGCCAGACTCATCAAGAAAAAGAGGGAGAGGATTCAAATCAATAAAAGTAGAAATGAAAAAGGAAAAGTTACAGCAGACACCGCAGAAATACAAAGCATCCTAAGAGACTATTACAAGCAACTCTATGCCAGTAAAATGGACCACCTGGAAAAAATGGACCAATTCTTAGAAAGGTATAACCTTCCAAGACTGAACAGGAAGAAATAGAAAATATGAACAGACCAATCACAAGTAATGAAATTGAAACTGTGATTAAAAATCTTCCAACAAAGAAAAGTCCAGGATCAAATGGCTTCACAGGTGAATTCTATCAAACATTTAGAGAAGAGCTAACACCGATCCTTCTCAAACTCTTCCAAAATATTGTAGAGGAAGGAACACTCCCAAACTCATTCTATTAGGCCACCATCACCCTGGTACCAAAACCAGACAAAGATACTTCAAAAAAGAAAAGTACAGACCAATATCACTGATGAATATAGGTGCAAAACCCTCAAAAAAATTCTAGGAAACAGAATCCAACAGCAGATTAAAAGGATCATACACCATGATCAAGTGGGATTTATCCCAGTAATGCAAGGGTTCTTCAATATATGCAAATCAATCAATGTGATACACCATATTAAGAAGTTGAAGAATAGACACCATATGATCATCAATAGATGCAGAAAACGCTTTTGAGAAAATTCAACACCGATGTATGATAAAAACTCTTCAGAAAGTGGGCAAAGAGGGAACCTACTGCAACATAATAAAGGCCATATATGACAAACGCATAGCAAACATCATTCTCAGTGGTGAAAAACTGAAAGCATTTCCTCTAAGATCAGGAGCAAGAGAAGGATGTCCACTCTCACCACTATTATTCAACATAGTTTTCAAAGTCCTAGCCATGGCAATCAGAGAAGAAAAAGAAATAAAAGGAATACAAATGGGAAAAGAAGAAGTAAAACTGTCACTGTTTGCAGATGTCATGATGCTATACTTAGAGGATCCTAAAGATGCCACCAGGAAATGACTAGCGCTAATCAATGAATTTGGTAAATTTGCAGGATACAAAATTAATACACAGAAATGTATTGCATTCCTATACACTAATGATGAAAAATCTGAAAGAGAAATTAAGGAAACACTTCCCATTTACCATTGCAACAAAAAGAATAAAATACCTAGGAATAAACCTACCTAGGGAGACAAAAGACCTGTATGCAGAAAGCTATAAGACACTGATGAAAGAAATTAAAGAGGATACCAACAGACGGAGAGATATACCATGTTCTAGGATTGGAAGAATCAATATTGTGAAAATGACTATACTACCCAAAGCAATCTACAGATTCAATGCAATCTCTATCAAATTACCAATGGCATTTTTTTACAGAACTAGAATAAAAACTCTTAAAATTTGTATGGAGACACAAAAGACCCCAAGGAGCCAAAGCAGTCTTGAGGGAAAAACACGGAGCTGGAGGAAGCAGACTCCCTGACTTCATACTATACTACAAAGCTACAGTAATCAAGACAATACGGTAGTAGTCCAAAAACAGAAACATAGATCAATGGAACAAGATAGAAAGCAAAGAGATAAACCCATGCAGCTATGGTCAACTAATCTATGACAAAGGAGGCAAAGATATACAATGGAGAAAAGACAGTCTCTTCAATAAGTGGTGCTGGGAAAACTGGACAGCTACGTGTATAAGAATGAAAGTAGAATGCTCCCTAACACCATACACAAAAATAAACTCAAAATGGATTAGAGACCTAAATATAAGACTGGACACTATAAAACTCTTAGAGGAAAACATAGGAAGAACACTCTTTGACATAAGTCACAGCAAGATCATTTTTGATCCACCTCCTAGAGTAATGAAAATAAAAAGAAAAATAAACAAATGGGACCTACTGAAACGTAGAAGCTTTTGCACAGCAAAGGAAACCATAAATAAGATGAAAAGACAACCCTCAGAATGGGAGAAAATATTTGCAAATGAATCAATGGACAAAGGATTAATCTCCAAAATATATAAACAGCTCATGCAGCTCAATATTAAAAAAAACAAACAACCCAATCCAAAAATGGGTGCAAGACCTAAATAGACATTTCTCCAAAGAATACATACAGGTGGCCAAGAAGCACATGAAAAGCTGCTCAACATCACTAATTATTGGAGAAATGCAAATCAAAACTACAGTGAGGTATCAGTTCATACCAGTTAGAGTGGACATCATCAGAAAATCTACAAATAACAAATGCTGGAGAGGGTGTGGAGAAAAGGGAACCCTCTTGCACTGTTGGTGGGAATGTAAATTGATACAGCCACTATGGAGAAGAGTAAGAAGCTTCCTTAACAAACTAAAAATAAAATTACCATATGATCCAGCAATCCCACTACTGGGCATATAACCAGAGAAAACCATAATTCAAAAAGACACGTGCACCCCAATGTTCATTGCAGGATTATTTACAATAGCCAGGTCATGGAAGCAACCTAAATGCCCATCGACAGACGAATGGATAAAAAAGATGTGGTAGATATATACAATGGAATATTACTCAGCCATAAAAAGTAATGAAATTGGGTCATTTGTTGAGATGTGGATTGTTATAGAGGCTGTCATACAGAGTGAAGTACATCAGAAAGAGAAAAACACATATCGTATATTAACGCATATATGTGGAACCTAGAAAAATGGTACAGATGAACCGGTTTGCAGGGCAGAAGTTGAGACACAGATGTAGAGAAAAAATGTACAGACACCAAAGTGGGAAAGCTGCAGTGGGGTGGGGGTGGGGGTGTGATGAATTGGGGATTGGGATTGACATGTATACACTGATGTGTATAAAATTGATGACTAATAAGAACCTGCTGTATAAAAAATTAAATAAAATTTAAAAATTAAAAAAAAAGACTCATAAGGACAACTTGATTTCTACTTCTTTGTCTTTTCCTACTTTCAAATAATAGTACTGCCATTTCTTCCTGTATCATATCCTTCCTTTCACTTTCTGCTGTCACTAAATCTGAGGTCCAGTTTTTGTTAAAGTTCTACTGAGGTCATAGCTATGATGTTAACCATCTCTTCTTTAGCAGATCTCTTTCCACTTTATTTCAAAACACATGCTTTATTCCTTAAATTCCACAATTAAAATTGAATAATACCATAGAATTACCTTTAAAACAATTTGCATCGTCATTCTTTCCATCAAAGCTCTCTATATAAGGATAAATATTTAGGTGTAAGAGTTTTCAACATTACTTGATCTATAATACCGTAAGACTGAAAACAAAGTAAATGTTTCTTTGGAGACAAGGAGATAAATGCTCCCATTTACAGAGAAGGATAAATTATTGTATATTCATACAGTGGAATATTAAGCACCATTAAGAATAATGTTTTAAAATAGCAATTAATAGTTAATGAAAAGAGTAGAATACAAACATGTATAGTCAATTCAATCCTATGTTTTTAAGTATATTTGCAGACAAAGACCAGAAAGAAATGCACAGAATGTACACAGGATAAGTGGTTAATAAGTCAATGTGGGGAATCCTTTCACCATGTATACATACATCAAATCATCACATTGCACACTTTAAATACCTACAGTTTGTCAACCATACCTCAATAAAGCTAAAAAAATAATTATTACAAGAAAAAACATGGACAGCTGTCCTATAGCTCCTGAAAATAAAGAACTCCATTATGAAAGGCCCTAAATGAAATATTTAAAACAAAAATGTGTTATTTGTCAAGCTCAGTTCCTAACAGATAAGTTATTTTAGACAAATTCAACCCAGTCAGTGGGTTTCATAAAAGGAATTTGAGAGTTCTTCTGTATTTATAACTATATACTACTATGGTGAATTGTCCACTTGGAATGGAAGTTGATCAGAAGCGTCCAGTGGAAACCTATGCCTTCAAGTTATCTTACAAATCCTTCACTAATGGCCATTTTTTTGGACACACACAGCAGTTCTGGTCTTGGTGAATGGAGTTCATTGTCTCAGTCCCTGCTGGGAAGCCTGGTATAGCCCATACACAGCTTCTCCTCACCCCAGTGCCTTGCCCTGCCACCAATAAAGTCTGTGGCATCTGCAGGGTCAGAAGTGGTGTCAAAGAAAGGGGAAAAGGGAAGAAAAGATATTGATAAATGAAAGGAAAAGGATTTGGAAAAGATAATATATTAATACATGTATTGAGCATTTATCTTACTCTAGCTTCTCTCCTCAGCTCTTTTCATGTGTCGTCATACTTAAATTTCACAATGACCTTATGAGGTGGGTGCTATTGTTATCTCTGCTTACAAATGAGGAAATTGAAGCTTATGAAAAGTTGCCTAATGTAGATCACATTACTGGTTGAGAGCAGGTCTGCTATCTCCAAAACCATGCTCATAACCATGCTCTTCTGACAGTCTGCCACAGACTATGAAACATATTCCAGGTATTTCCTTTTGTGAGGATAAGAGAATGGAAAAGAGAAGTTCAGAGATCTGATTGGGTCCATGGCAAATTAATCTTACCTTATTCTTAGAACCTCAAAATGCAGAATCTGGATATCTTCTTTAAGAAGAAAGAAGCTCAGGTGACTAAAATTTTGCAAGAGACTAGCAAGCATGAGAGTCCTGGCAAGTACCAGAGCCTGGCTCTATTTAGTTTTCAGGGAATATCAGGAATACTTTTTAATGTGAGATTTCTAAGAATTCACCTTTACCAATCACTGTCCATAATTTGTAATGCTTCTCCTTCTCCACTCTCTTCCTCATCACATTCTGCCACCATCATTTCTTCCTTGGTCCTGATGTGGAAAAGGGGCTTTTATTTGTTCTAGGGACAGAGTTGTAGAGGGTTGAGTCTTCAATGGAGTAGAGGAAGAGAAACACTGAAGGAGGTTAGGAGAAAGGATAGGAATTTTCTCATGTCCCCTGATCAACCATTGCCCAACTTTTTCATGTGCCCCTGATCAACCCTCCCCGAGAAGCCAACCACTATCTCACCTCTCCCGCTAACATCCATTTCTCAGTCCAGAAGCTCCTTCCTTCTTACTATTGCAGAGTCCTTGCTCCCTTGACCAAGTGAGTGCTGGTGAATGGAGCTGGAGAGAATTCCCACTGAGCCCTGGAGATAGATGTTTTCTGGGACCAAAATGTTAATGTATTTTATTCGGATTTTGAATGTAGAATTTTTTGTATACTTTGGGGGTATATTTATAAAACAGTCTCCATATCTTTTTGACCAAGAAGCATAACCACAATGAAGGCAATAATGACACTGCATATAAATGGATTGGTTTATGCTGCAGTTTGAATCCAATGCGAAGTTTTAGAGGCACACTAATCTATTTCTTAAACTTGAAGAAGTTTCCATGTGGTCATTTTCAAGTGGAAAGAGAGTACAAATGATTGTTTATAAAACAAAATCTATAAACTATTCTACAACACCAGTCTATCATACATGTTTACAATTAAAAACTAAGGGAGGCTATAAATCAGCCACAATATTAGCATGTACTGTCACCCAGATAAACAAACCACAAAATAATTCAGCTCACACCTACATTTTACTCTATAAATTTGGTAGAATTATAACAAAGATCCCAATAATTCTTATAAATAGCAGCCTTACCCCATTCTTTAATGCCTCATAGCAAGATTTATTTTGATAATTTAAAATAAATTACATTGTAAAGCAAATAGAAGTGCTTTGGCATTTTGACCTTTAAAAAATGTAAAAAGTGAAAGAAAGTTACACTCTTATTAGGTTCTTCTTATTTAGAAATCTTAAAGAGATTAAAATGAAGTTAGATACACATGTCTATTTTCCCCCATTATACCGCAATTTGAGGAGAAAAAAAAATCATTATTTATTTTTATACTACTTTAACCAAGTAAAAACAGTAATTTATTCATTGTAAATGTTCAAATATCTTGTGCAATACTTATTTTTCCCGTGTAAAGTTAAGACTACTGTAATGAAAATCTATCATAACACAGAAGAATTTATGTGCAAAGAATTCTTCTGAAAGTTTTTCAAATTTTTTTCATGCATAATATTATCTTAGTGTTACAAGGGAAGATGTGGTGTTCATGAAAAAATATTTATAAGGTAATTGGCAGTATTCAAATGTTCAGTGATGGTGTAAATAACAATCCCTCTATGTGTGGGTAGAAAAATAACTACTTAACTGTTTAAGACTAAGCAAGAGCCTCGCTCCTACCTTCAGTGTGAACTGTTGACAACCTGTTGGCCATAATTCTAAGAATTCCTAGACATCTGGGTTAGTAAGGGGGGAAAAAGAGGAATTTGAGTGGGATCACAAAATGAACTGTTGAATTAACCCAAGTCATAGATTTTGTAGAACAGGGGTTAGAAGAAAATTGGAATTTAAAAGAGAATACAGATTCTTTCAGATGACAAAGAGAAGGAGTTTAGCACGTAAAGCTTAGGCATATAGACCCAAAGTCACACAGTATTTATAAAGTCAGTAACTACAAGCCTGAAACTGAAAATATACAGAATTCTTTTATGCAGTTACATGTATAATCCTCAAAGTCTTGTGGGCCAGATATTATAATTCTGTCCATTTTACAGGTGGTAGAGTTGAACTCAGAGAAATTAAATAACTTGTCCAAGCTCATAAATCTGAAACTAAACACACATCCATATAAAGTCTATCCTTTGCTGATTCATTTCCAGTTAGAAGAAAGTTACTATGAAGAGGACATTTCTGTGCAGGATAGTTATTATATTTCTAAGAGGTAATCACCATAATCCTTAGCTTGTGGAAGCAAAAATGGGGGACTTACACAGATACTACCCAGTTAAAATATCTAATTTTATAATCACTTTAATATTCAAAATGAATACCATCATTCATGTTTAAATATTTGTCAGATGTGAAATTTCATATACATACTTAACATTTGCAGCAGATTCATAGGTATCCTTAACAGGTTATTTCCCTTTGTTTTTCATTACAAATTTGTTTTAATGGAGATTATTTTTAACTTTATTAGTAAAATGCAGACAAAGAACTCTAAGTCCTAAAACCTAAAGTGACCATAGGGAATGAGTCAATAAACATAGCAAGTGGGCAGTGGACAAGGACAGTAGGGACTTCATGTTAAAGAGGTCAAGGTCTCAGTAATGGAACACTGATAAGAAACTTTATTTCTGGTCATTTATTAATTCTTTCAACATACAGTAAATGAATGCCTCCTATGTGCCAGAGACTGTGCTAAGAACTGTAATACAAATAAGAAAAAGACAGGTCCCTAGGCTCATGAAGTTCCTGGTCTAGAGGAGGAAAGCAGGCCTGTGGCAACTGAAGGCTGCTCTGGGGCTCATAGGATAGGGGAGCCCCGAACCAGCACTGGGGAAGTTTGGTAGAGGGTGCAGCAGTCAAGACTAGCTGTTTAGAGAAAGGGTTAATTTCAAAAATTTACAAACAGCTCATGCAGCTCAATATCAAAAAAACAAGCAACCTAATCCAAAAATGGACAGGAGACCTAAATAGATATTTCTCCAAAGAAGATATACAGATTGCCAACAAACACATGAAAGAGTGCTCAACATCACTAATCATTAGAGAAATGTAAATCAAAACTACAATGAGGTATCACCTCACACCAGTCAGAATGGCCATCATCAAATAATATACAAGCTTGAGAGGGTGTGGAGAAAAGGGAACCCTCTTGCACTGTTGGTGGAAATGTAAATTGATACAGCCACTATGGAGAACAGTATGGAGGTTCCTTAAAAAACTAAAAATAGAACTCCCATACGACCCAGCAATCCCACTACTGGGCATATACCCTGAGAAAACCATACTTCAAAAAGAGTCATGTACCACAATGTTCATTGCAGCTCTATTTACAATAGCCAGGACATGGAAGCAACCTAAGTGGCCACTGACAGATGAATGGATAAAGAAGATGTGGCACATATACACAATGGAATATTACTCAGCCATAAAAAGAAATGAAATTGAGTTATTTGTAGTGAGGTGGATGGACCTAGAGTCTGTCAAACAGAGTGAAGTAAGTCAGAAAGAGGAAAACAAATACCGTATGCTAACACATATCTACGGAATCTTAAAAGAAAAAAAAATGGTTCTGAAGAACCTAGGGGCAGGACAGGAATAAAGACGCAGACATAGAGAATGGGCTTGAGGACATGGGGAGGGGGAAGGGTAAGCTGGGACAAAGTGAGAGAGTGGCATGGGCTTATATATACTACCAAATGTAAAATAGATAGCTAGTGGGAAGCAGCCACATAGCACAGGGAGATCAACTTGGTGCTTTGTGACCACCTAGAGGGGTGGGATAGGGAGAGCGGGAGGGAGATGCAAGAGGGAGGAGATATGGGGATATATGTATATGTATAGCTGATTCACTATGTTATAAAGCAGAAACTAACACACCATTGTAAAGTAATTTTACTGCAATAAAGGTGTTGAAAAAAAAAAGAATAGCTGTTTAGAAAAGCTAATCCTAAACCTCGGTCTTTAAAGACAAGTAGGAATTTTTTGTATCAGGTGATAATGGTAAAGGCATTGAAGGCCAAGAGTGAAATTATGCAAAAATTGAGAAAGTGTGATTGGCTCAAAAACAGTAAGTCATTCCAAATTGTGAGAAGCTAAGGTACATTTGGGAAATGAAAAAAAAAGAAAAAAACCAGAGAGTCTGGAAGAGGAAATCATGACAAGCCTAATATGCTCCACTAAGGAGTTCAGGACCTTATACTGAAGGTGGTACAGAGCTAGTAAAGAATTTTCGATAGTAAAGTTCATGAATATGTAATATTTTAGAAGTATTAAGCTAAAATTATATTTTGGTGAGTTTATAAAACAACAAGAGGAATGCTTTGATGGCATGTTAACTAAAATGACAAGGTAAAACTCTGTGCAGACATAAATTATAAATATGATGTTTCTAACATTGCCAAAAAGAAAAAAGACAAAAAGATTGAACAAAAGGAAATATGCCTAAATGGCAATGATGGCTGACTTTGGGCACTAGGATTATGACAGAACTAATTCAATAAACACATATTGTGTATTTAAATTTTATCTTTAAAAGATTCCAAACTTCATGGCTCTCTTTTCAAAGAGCTAAAAAGTAGAATGTTGTGTCTTTTTTATTGTCAATATGTGTTAAAATTTCATATTGCCACATGAGACTAAAGTATCTTTAAAGTAGTCCTTATTCACTATGAATTCACAGTGAATTTAGTGTTTCATCTGAAACTTGGAGTTCATATCGTCAATATTGTTTTCCTCCAAAGGGTACAGGAATTGATCTGGAATCCTAATTTCTAGAGAGAGGCAGTATGGTTTATAAAAAAAAAAAAGAGATGCTCAGGCTAGCATAGTTTTATTTCCAGATGTTTGTCCTCTGACAAATTGCTTAATATTTCTGAAAAAGGATGATGATAGTGATGACCATGGATGTATGGAGGTTGCAGTGGGTGTGGTAATGGCACCAGGCAAATTTCAGCTGAATTCGTTTTACCATATACCATTAATCCTGACATTGTGAGAAGTGGTTGAAAGAACAGTGGTCATTCTTACAGATTTGGTGAATTTTTACCCCCCAGACTTATTATCCTATAAATATGGTTTAAATTATTTTCCTTCAAGGTTGTTTCCTGACATGTCAGTATTCAAGTATCTCTGCTGCTTTTCTGTCCATTTATGTGGATTTGTAAGATATTCTATCAGTGACTATTCCACCATCTTTCCATTTCCTTGCTTGGAAATTGGTGACTCATCTGAAATTTTGGAAATGGAATCCCAACCTTAACTCTTTCGGATTACTTGTGGATGGATGTAAGAAAGTTACGAAATTCTAATGGCCTATCCTTGATATGGCTGTTTGTTCTTGTGTCTGCCCAGATATGGGTACAGCACTGGAGCAGGTCTTGACAAATTTGTAGAGTAGCCACTACTCTAGCATTTAATTTCTAAACACACATCACAAAGAAGGAAGAAAAATACCTTCATTTGTGTGGATCATTCTTCTGCCCCAAACCTACCAGTGGTGTCTTATCTCAGAGTAAAAGCCAAAGTACACATATCTGTAAGACACTGTAGTTTCCTGCTCCTCTCTCTCTCTCTCTCTCTCTCTCTCTCTCTCTCTCTCTCTCTCTCTACCTACCTACCTACCTATCCATCTATCTACCTCTCTCTCTCTCTCTCTGACTTCAGCTACTATGGCTCCCATTCCTAGCTTAACTCCAGCTGCACTGACCATCTTGCTATTTCTTGTACATGTCAAGACTTTGTACTCGCCATTCCTGTCTTTCTGCAACATTTTTCCCCAGATCTCTACCTGGTTTACTCCATCAGCCTCCTTTAAGTCTCTGGTCAAATGTTAACTTACTAGTGAGTTCTTCCCTGCTTATGTTGCCTAAAACAGTAACTACTCCCACTAATAATTCTCAGCTCATCCCTTCCATTCTCACACTTGCCTTTTCAGAAAGGAAGATTTCTTTACAGAACTTATAAACATCTCTTTATTTTCTGTTTTCATCAACTAGAATGTAAACTCCATGAGACTGGGAATTTGTGTGAGTTTTGCTCACTGCTGTATCCCCAGCATCTAGAAAGATATCTTCACATACTATGTGCTCAATAAATATTTACAGTATAAATACATTTATTTATCAGATGAAGTTAGAAAAACTATTTCAAAGAGAATTTAATTGGAAAAATAAGTAGTGGATCTATTTATTGTAAAATTGTATTGTAATATCTCAAAGTAAATAGGATATTTCTTTCAAATAGTAAGGATAATTCATCAGAAGGAAGAAAGATAGGTGGCACTGGAAGCCAGTAGAAAACACTTCATCCCAGCACACGAGACACCAACTCAGACACGGGCAGAAGAAATTGTTGTCAGCAAAAATCTGGTCTCAGAATTTCATTATTTAAGGCTCCATAGAGTAGGGACAGGTGGTATTTTCCTTTCCAGTTAGAGGACTTTGGGACAGTGACAATAAATACCACTATTCTACCAATTGGGGGCAGGTGAGCATAAATAGGATGTGTTTGACCAGGTCTGATAAAAACCTACAGTCTATATAAAACAAATCAAGGAAAAAAACATAGGATTGTAGAGGAGAAAACCACTTGCCACTAATGAATTCTAATCCTTGTTTCATAATTCACTGGGGTGGCCACCAGCCATTACTAAAGCCCTGAGAATTCTGGTTATTTTCGAAGCTGAGACTTAAGACTCCATGAAATGAAAATATCACCCTCTTACTGTGATTGTGAGAAGAGTGGGTACTTAGCAAGCACTAAGAACACCAAGAAGTCAACTTTAATTATGTGGAAGCTAAGGCTTATCTGGGAAGGTTCTGGCAACAAGTGGCAGGAAAGGGAGAGGGAGAATTTCCAGAGGAATGGAACTTTTAGACTCTGTGAGCAGATAGACTTAGTTTACTCTTGGGACTCTCTCCCCTTTTGTAGGGACTTGGGAAACAGGGAAATCGGAGGAAGAAGAGCTTCACACCGAGTACAGGCAGAATATGACCCTAAAAGGAACTTGGTAAAGGGTTCTATTTACTATTCTCTGGATTCCACAGTGGGAAGCAGACATGGGAAAAGGAGATTATTTTAATAACAGGAGTCCACCATCTTCAAAGAGACAGAATCTTGGGAATGGACACTGAATTTCAAGGCCACAAGCCTCAAGATAAAAAATCAACTTGACATTCTGGTCACACCAATTCCCTCATGCTCAAGAAACAGCTGTTTGTTCTCATTCCCCTACTAAAATATACAAAAAATTTTAAGCGATTTCTTCTAGTTTTGGAGAAGTCTGCCTATGATAGTTTCTCATTTTAAGACTGCAACTCATAGAGACTGAGTAGCCTATGAAGTTTTCATAGGACAGTGGATAGTATGCTTTTATCTTTTCCAGAACATTATCTATGGAAAGAGTTTATGGGTAACCTTCCTTTCTGGGTACTGCAAAGATTTTGCTGAAGAAAAAGTGTAATCAAAAGAAAATATTAATTTTTAAAAGAAAATATTATTTGCAACTACTTAAGACTTCCTAAGTGTAGACATTTACCAAAGTAAATTTTTCTTTGGTTCTAGGAAAACATTTTGATAGGCCACATTGGGTATTTTTTTATTGTATGTAGTAGGGGCCCTAGGATAATCTAGATAGACAAGACTTCGAGAAAAAATTAAGTGAAATCTCTCTCTTTGAAATAAAGTAACAAGGATTTTGTAATTATCTACCAATGCTTGGTAAATGGGAGTGAAAATCTTGAAAAAGAAAGGGAATCAAGTTTCTAGACCCACATTATTCAACATAGTAGCCACTATGCACATTAATTTAATCAAGTTAAAAATTCAGTTCCTCAGCCACTATAGCCACATTTCAAGTGCTCAACAGCAGTATGATGCTAGAGGCTACTGGGTTGGACAGTGCAAAAGTTTTGTCAGACAACACTGGTCTAGACAGGTAGGATTCTCAGCGACATGGTTTGTGGGAGGGCAAGTAGAATTGCCTTCTGACTATTTGGGAATTACTCTCTTATCTCCCTCAGTCTTTAGCAGAAATCTGTTTACCATAGAATCTTAGTCATTTAATATTAGTGGTACTTTGAGGAATGAAGGAAGGGAAGCAAAGTTCCAAAGTTGTAGGTGGAAACCAGCCACAAAGTAATGAAAGCCTGTGGTTGGGCAAAGGAGTTATGATTATGAGTCCTGGAGATGACAGTAGAAAAGCAAACTTGAAATAGCCTCCATTTCTCCAAATATTTTAGAGGAAATTGGCCCCCTAAAGGAGGGGGAAGTAGGTGGAAGCTAGGTAATATTATTTTATAAAAAGGGGTTTGAGCCATTTTATTTAAATGTTAGAATGAAAGATGGCCCCAGGAAGCTGGAGGTCTATGTGAATTCCAAGAGGAAGACATTTTGTTTCCCTTAATATAAATGATCAAATACTTTGTGAAGTAAGATCTTTGAGTATTGACCTCCTGGAAGTATCCCCCAGAGACTTAAGTGCTTTACTTGGGGGAAATAAACAAAGGGTGCTATTTAACAACTTCAGTTCATTATAGATGAGGAGCATTATTTTCAGTAGTAATCTAACTAATATTTAATCTTTCCCAAGATAATTTCATATCAAGGACATGAACAACCACTCTCAGGCTTATCAGGACTTTTTCTGTAAAAGATGGAAGATGATAGTTGTAAGACCTGGGTGGACTTTTCCTTGAATATATTTTTCCAAGTGGAAAACAACAACAACAAAAAAGCCCTACAGAGACTCCCTGTTTAAAGAAAAAAGAAAATAGAAGGAGATATAATTATCTCCAAAATGAATGACTCAAATTTATGTTTTCTAGAACTTTACTATTTGAGAAACATATTATAATTATAGTGTTATATCCCTTATAGTATTCACTAAATACGAATTTCTTAAAATGAGACAATTGATATCCCTCACAATGATTAGAAAAGTGCGTTTACATGGTAAATGATAACCAATATATCCTACTTGCTTCCCAAGTCATTGCAAAACTGTAGAGCTGCACTCTAACTGCTGAGTACTTGAAATATAGCTAATCAAAAATTATAGCTCTTTTAAGTATAAAATATACAACAAAATTTGAAGATTTCATATGAAAAAATATTTTAAAATCTCTATTTTTGTATTAGTTACATTTGAAACAATAGTTTTTATGCTGAGTTAAATATTAAAATTAATTTCAACTATTCTTACATTTTTTAATAAGGGTACTGGAACATTTATTAACTACATATTTGGCTTGCATTATATACCTACTGGACAGCACTGATTTAGGAAAACCACAGAAGTGGAAGAACCTTGAAAGAGAAAGAGATGTTGAACAATAAGAACACAGACCAGAGCAGAAATGCAACACAAATAAAGATCAATCATTTTGAAGCACTTATGGGAAGGCATTAGAAGTAAAAACTTTTCTCTTTAATACAATTATTTAACACACTGCATTTAAACTCTGAACTTTGATTTACTACATGCGAGTGAAGTCGGACAAAAATAAGAGGAAGAGTAGATGCTTGAGAACAAAAAATATATACCTGAAGCCAGTCATGACAGAGACAGATCTCTCAGCCACTCTGGGATAATGGTTTCAACAAATAATGATGAGGAAGAATTGGAAGCTAAAGTCTGAATTCCACTTATATTACTTTAGTTTATTCTACAGTAGAACAAAAAAAAAATTTTGTTCTTATTAGTCATCAATTTTATACACATCAGTGTATACACGTCAATCCCAATTGCCCAATTCATCACACCACCACCACCACCACCACCACCCCCGCAGCTTTCCCCCCTTGCTGTCCACAGGTTTGTTCTCTACATCTGTGTCTCAATTTCTGCCCTGCAAACCGGTTCATCTGTACCATTTTTCTAGGTTCCACATATATGCGTTAATATACGATATTTGTTTTTCTCTTTCTGACATACTTCACTCTGTATGACAGCCTCTATATCCATCCACATCTCAACAAATGACCCAATTTCATTACTTTTTATGGCTGAGTAATATTCCATATATTATACATATTCCATATATATACATTGTAATATTCCATATATATACATTGTAATGTTCCATATATATACATATATATTCATATATATACATTGTAATATTCCATATATATACATATATATCCATATATATACATTGTAATATGTATATATATACATATTACAATGTATATATATGGATATATATGTGTATATATATGGATATGTATGTATATATGTATGTATATATATACATATATATGTACATATATATACATTGTAATATTCCATATATATCCATATATATCCATATATATACATTGTAATATTCCATATATATCCATATATATCCATATATATACATTGTAATATTCCATATATATACATTGTAATATTCCATATATATACAATATTCCATTGTATATATCCACCATTGTATATATCTACTTTTTTATCCATTCGTCTGTCGATGGGCATTTAGGTTGCTTCCATGACCTGGCTATTGTAAATAATCCTGCAATGAACATTGGGGTGCACGTGTCTTTTGAATTATGGTTTTCTCTGGTTATATGCCCAGTAGTGGGATTGCTGGATCATATGGTAATTTTATTTTTAGTTTTTTAAGGAAGCTTCTTACTCTCCTCCATAGTGGCTGTATCAATTTACATTCCCACCAACAGTGCAAGTGGGTTCCCTTTTCTCCACACCCTCTCCAGCATTTGTTATTTGTAGATTTTCTGATGATGTCCACTCTAACTGGTATGAGCTGATACCTCACTGTAGTTTTGATTTGCATTTCTCCAATAATTAGTGATGTTGAGCAGCTTTTCATGTGCTTCTTGGCCACCTGTATGTATTCTTTGGAGAAATGTCTATTTAGGTCTTGTGCCATTTTTGGATTGGGTTGTTTGTTTTTTTTTATTGAGCTGCATGAGCTGTTTACATATTTTGGAGATTAATCCTTTGTCCATTGTTCATTTGCAAATATTTTCTCCCATTCTGAGGGTTGTCTTTTCATCTTATTTATGGTTTCCTTTGCTGTGCAAAAGCTTCTACGTTTCAGTAGGTTCCATTTGTTTATTTTTCTTTTTATTTTCATTACTCTAGGAGGTGGATCAAAAATGATCTTGCTGTGACTTATGTCAAAGAGTGTTCTTCCTATGTTTTCCACTAAGAGTTTTATAGTGTCCAGTCTTACATTTAGGTCTCTAATCCATTTTGAGTTTATTTTTGTGTATGGTGTTAGGGAGCGTTCTAATTTCATTCTTATACACGTAGCTGTCCAGTTTTCCCAGCACCACTTATTGAAGAGACTGTCTTTTCTCCATTGTATATCCTTGCCTCCTTTGTCATAGATTAGTTGACCATAGCTGCATGGGTTTATCTCTTTGCTTTCTATCTTGTTCCATTGATCTATGTTTCTGTTTTTGGACAACTACCATATTGTCTTGATTACTGTAGCTCTGTAGTATAGTCTGAAGTCAGAGAATCTGCTTCCTCCAGCTCCGTATTTTGCCCTCAAGACTGCTTTGGCTCTTCAGGGTCTTTTGCGTCTCCATACAAATTTTAAGAGTTTTTATTCTAGTTCCATAAAAAATGCCATTGGTAATTTGATAGGGATTGCATTGAATCTGTAGATTGCTTTGGGTAATATAGTCATTTTCACAATATTGATTCTTCCAATCCAAGAACATGATATATCTCTCCATCTGTTGGTATCATATTTAATTTCTTTCACCAGTGTCTTATAGTTTTCTGCATAGAGGACTTTTGTCTCCCTAGGTAGGTTTATTCCTAAGTATTTTATTCTTTTTGTTGCAATGGTAAATGGGAGTGTTTCCTTAATTTCTCTTTCAGATTTTTCATCATTCATGAATAGGAATGCAAGAGATTTCTGTGCATTAATTTTGTATCCTGCAACTTTACCAAATTCATTGATTAGCGCTAGTAGTTTTCTGGTGGCATATTTAGGATTCTCTGTGTACAGTATCATGACATCTGCAAACAGTGACAGTTTTACTTCTTCTTTTCCAATTTGTATTCCTTTTATTTCTTTTTCTTCCCTGATTGCTGTGGCTAGGACTTCTAAAACTATGTTGAATAATAGTGGTGGGAGTGGACATCCTGGTCTTGTTCCTTATCTTAGAGGAAATGCTTTCAGTTTTTCACCACTGAGAATGATGTTTGCTCTGGGTTTGTCGTATATGGCCTTTATTATGTTGAGGTGGATTTCCTCTATGCTCACTTTCTGGAGATTTTTTATCATACATGGGTGTTGAATTTTGTCAAAAGCTTTTTCTGCCTCTATTAAGATGATCATATGTTTTTTATTCTTAAATATGTTAATATGGTGTATCACATTGATTGATTTGCGCATATTGAAGAATCCTTGCATCCCTGGGATAAATCCCACTTGATTATGATGCATGATCCTTTTAATGTGTTGTTCGATTCTGTTTACTAGTATTTGGTTGAGGATTTTTGCATCTATATTCATCAGTGATATTGGTCTATAATTTTCTTTTTTTGTAGTATCTTTATCTGGTTTTGGTATCAGGGTGATGGTGGCCTCATAGAATGAGTTTGGGAGTTTACCTTCCTCTCCAGTTTTTTGGAAGAGTTTGAGAAGGATGGGTGTTAGCTCTTCTCTAAATGTTTGGTAGAATTCACCTGTGAAGCCATCTGGTCCTGGACTTTTGTTTGTTGGAAGATTTTTAATCACAGTTTCAATTTGTTTACTTGTGATTGGTCTGTTCATATTTTCTTTCTTCCTGGTTCAGTGGAAGGTTATACCTTTCTAATATTTTGTCCATTTCTTCCAGGTTGTCCATTTTATTGGCATAGAGTTGCCTGTAGTAGTCTCTTAGGATGCTTTGTATTTCTGCGGTGTCTGTTGTAACTTCTCCTTTTTCATTTCTTCTTTTATTGATTTGAGTCCTCTCCCTCTTTTTCTTGATGAGTCTAGCTAATGGTTTATCAATTTTGCTTATCTTCTCAAAGAACCAGCTTTTGGTTTTATTGATCTTTGCTGTTGTTTCCTTTATTTCTGTTTCATTTATTTCTCCTCTGTTCATTATGATTTCTCTCCTTCTTCTAGCTTTGGGTTTTGATTGTTCTTCTTTCTTTAGTTCCTTCACGTGTAAGGTTAGATTGTTTATATGAGATTTTTCTTGGAGTAGGCTTGTATTACTATAAACTTCCCTCTTAGAATTGCTTTTGCTGCATCCCATAGGTTTTGGATCATCATGTTTTCATTGTCATTTGTCTCTAGGTATTTTTTTATTTGCTCTTTGATTTCTTCAGTGATCTCTTGGTTATTTACTAATGTATTGTTTAGCCTCCATGTGTTTGTGTTTTTTCCATTTTTTTCCCTGTAATTGATTTGTAATCTCATAGGGTTGTGGTCAGAAAAGATGCTTGATATGATTTCAATTTTTTTAAATTTACAGAGGCTTGATTTGTGACCCAAGATGTGATATATCCTGGAGAATGTTCTGTGCACACTTGAGAAGAAAGTGTAATCTTCTGTTTTTGGATGGAATGTCCTATAAATATCAATTAAATCTATCTGGTCTATTATGTCATTTAAATCTTCTGTTTCCTTATTTATTTTCATTTTGGATGATCTGTCCATTGGTGTAAATTAGGTGTTAAAGTCCCCCACTATTATTGTGTTACTGTCAGTTTCCTCTTTTAGAGCTGTTAGCAGTTGCCTTATGTATTGAGGTGCTCCTATGTTGGGTGCATATATATTTATAATTGTTATATCTTCTTCTTGGATTGATACCTTGACCATTATGTAGTGTAGTGTCCTTCCTTGTCTCTTGTAACATTCTTTATTTTAAAGTCTATTTTATGTGATATGAGTATTGCTACTCCAGCTTTCTTTTGATTTCCATTTGCATGGAATATCTTTTTCCATTCCTTCACCTTCAGTCTGTATGTGTCCCTAGGTCTGAACTGGGTCTCTTGTAGACAGCATATATATGGGTCTTGTTTTTGTATCCATTCAGCAAGACTGTGTCTTTTGGTTGGTGCATTTATTCCTTTCACGTTTAAGGTAATTATCGATAATGTATGTTCCTATGACCATTTTCTTAATTGTTTTGGGTTTGTTTTTGTAGGTCCTTTTCTTTTTTGTTTCCCACTTAGAGAAGTTCCTTTAGCATTTGTTGTAGAGCTAGTTTGGTGGCGCTGAATTCTCTTAGCTTTTGCTTGTCTGTAAAGTTTTTGATTTCTCCAACGAATCTGAATGAGATCCTTGCCGGGTAGAGTAATCTTGGGTGTAGGTTCTTCCCTTTCATCACTTAAGTGATGATGCCACTCCCTTCTGTCTTGTAGAGTTTCTGCTGAGAAATCAGTTGTTAACCTTATGGGAGTTCCCTTGTATGTTATTTGTCATTTTTCCCTTGCCTATTTCAATAAATTTTCTTTGTCTTTAATTTTTGCCAACTTGATTACTGTGTGTCTTGGTGTGTTTCTCCTGGGTTTATCCTGTATGTGACTTTCTGTACTTCCTGGACTTGGGTGGCTATTTCCTTTCCCTTGTTAGGGAAGTTTTTGACTATAATCTCTTCAAATATTTTCTCTGTTCCTTTCTCTCTCTCTTCTCCTTCTTGACCCCTATAATGCAAATGTTGTTGTGTTTATTGTTGTTCCAGAGATCTCTTAAGCTGTCTTCATTTCTTTTCATTCTTTATTGTTTATTCTGTTTTGCAGCAGTGAATTCCACCATTCTGTCTTCCAGGTCACTTATCTGTTCTTCTCCCTCAGTTATTCTGCTGTTGATTCCTTCTAGTGTAGTTTTCATTTCAGTTATTGTATTGTTCATCTCTGTTTGTTTGTTCTTTGATTCTTCTAGGTCTTTGTTAAACATTTCTTGCATCTTCTCGATGTTTGCCTCCATTCTTTTTCTAAGGTCCTGGATCATCTACACTATCATTATTCTGAATTCTTTTTCTGGAAGGTTGCCTATCTCCACTTCATTTAGTTGTTTTTCTGGTGTTTTTTCTTGTTCCTTCACCTGACACATAGCCCTCTGCCTTTTCATCTTGTCTATCTTTCTGTGAATGTGGTTTTTGTTCCACAGGCTGCAGGATTGCAGTTCTTCTTGCTTCTTCTGTCTGCCCTCTGGTGGATGTGGCTATCTATGGGGCTTGTGCAAGTTCCTTGATGGGAGGGATTGTTGGTGGGTAGAGCTGACTATTGCTCTGGTGGGCAGAGCTCAGTAAAACTTTAATCTGCTTTACTGTCTGTCCCTGGGGCTGGGTTCCCTCCCTGTTTGTTGTTTGGCCCGAGGCAGCTGAACACTGGAGCCTACCTGGGCTCTTTGGTGGGGCTAATGGTGGACTCTGGGATTCCTCACGCCAGAGAGTGCTTCCCCAAACTTCTGCTGCCAGTGTCCTTGTCCCCACCATGAGCCACAGCCATCCCCCGCCTCTGCAGGAGACCCTCCAGCACTAGCAGGTAGGTCTGGTTCAATTTCCCGTGAGGTCTCTGCTCCTTCCCCTGGGTCCCGATGCGGACACTGCTTTGTGTGTGACCTCCAAAAGTGGAGTCTCTGTTTCCCCCAGTCCTGTCGAAGTCCTGCAGTCAAAACCCACTAGGCTTCTAAGTCTGATTCTCTAGGAATTCCTCCTTCTGTTGCTGGACCCCCAGGTTTGGAAGCCTGACATGGGGCTCAGAACTTTCACTCCAGTGGGTGGACTTCTGTGGTATAAGTGTTCTCCAGTCTGTGAGTCACACACCCAGCAGTTATGGGATTTGATTTTACTGTGATTGCGTCTCTCCTACTGTCTCATTGTGGCTTCTCCTTTGTCTTTGGATGTGGGGTGTCTTTTTTGTGAGTTCCAGTGTCTTCATGTCAATGACTGTCTAGCAGCTAGTTGTGATTCTCTTGTTCTCACAAGAGGAAGTGAGAGCACATCCTTCTACTCCGCCATCTTGGTTCTGGGCTCTACAGTAGAAAATTTCTTAACTAACTATCTTAAACCTACTTCTCAACCAACTCACAAGATTTGATTTCTTCTATAAAGCACACTGACTGATACCCAAAGCATGCTGAATGCTACAGCGTGAAAGTCAAATTAAGACTATTACCACCCCACCCAAGACTCTTACTGTAGATACTCTCAAATTTGTCCCCATTAAATTAAGGCCGGGAAGATAGAGCATAAAAGCCAGTAAACAAAGTTCAGCTTTTCCAGGCTTATAAACCATGTTTATATATTTGGCTATGGTTACTCTTACATGGAAATGATCAGAAGCGAATACCAGAGATGACTAGGTTTTTCTAAGAAATTAAGTGCTGGCAGGCTGACCCTGTAATCTCTTTAGCAATAAAATTCCCATAATTTTTTGAACCTTAAAGCAACCCCTGGACCCCCAACAGAGCCCCCCACTAGCAACAAAAAAGATGATAAGAGCTGTGTGGCCCCCAAGAAAGGCATATAATCCATCACCCACTTCCTGAAAAATAATTGATAAGGCAAAAGTCTAAGGACCATTGAGGACCATGGATCGGGTTTTTCTCCCAGGGAATAAAACCTAGACTTGCAACTGGGCTGACCAAGAAACATTCTCTGGTGCCCTGGCACTTTGCCTTTGCAGTTGTCACATTTTCCATTTTTCCTTTTTCTGAATAGAGATTTCTATTGTGGTTATACTGTTCCTACTTCACCATTGTACAATGCATGTGATGGAAGAAATAGACTTTGCCTTTTAGAGTATAGGTTACCAGACCACACTGAGTCTGACTCAGTGGGAAGGACTGAACATCACCCAGAGACCTTGCATTTGCATGCACGAACTAGATGAGACAATGTGAAGGTCTCTATTGAAGATGCAGATGTTTTCTGTGTGGGAAAAAGTATTTGATGTGCAGGAATAAGTGGAATTTGGATGGATAAAGACAGATACATGCCTAATATGTTCAAAGACTGAGGGAAGAATACAAATGGAGGCATCAACCTAGATTTAAAAAAACAAAGCTATTAAATAATGGCCATCTGGCCATGACAGTCCATCCCATCCCGCATGCCTTTTTGCAATATGACTTTGCCAATGTCCAATTAAATAGTTGGACTTATTTGCCCTCCCTTTATCTGGACTGGTCCTATGACTTGCTTTGGGCACTAGAATATGTGGAAGTGTGATTTCTGGGTCTAGGCCTTAAGAGGCCTTGCATCTTCCCATTTTCACCTTCTTAGAAGTCAGCTTCCATGTAAAGAAATTTATAATAGATGCTTCGGATCATAAGAAAACACATGGAAAGAGAGGTCGTATGAAGAAAAACAAGATACCCCAGCTGGCAACCAGCACCAAGGCTCCAAACACATGAGGGAAGCATCTTGGGTCCTCTAGCAATAGCCTACAGCTTGTGGAACTGTCCTCACTGGAACAATAAATGATTGTTGTCTTAAACCGCCATGCTTTGGCATAGTTTGTTACATAGCCATAGACAATTGAAACCATCTTCCTACTTTGGCAAATACACCTACATAATGAGCTGAAAGGCTAGATTCAGTTTTCAATTTTTCTACTGTCTCTGAGTTCTGCATTTGGATTATCCAGTACCAGGTAAGCTGGTTCATACTCTCCCATTCTCTTCTCACGTCCGATTCTGACTCTATAGGGGACATCACACACCTGTGACATTCCCAGCCTGCTCATCCAAGCTGCTTTCATACTCCTGTAGTGCATGTAGTTCATCCTCCAGAGGGCCTACCTGAGGCAATGGAAGCAGGCCCAGGGCTGTTCAGACAGAATTTTGAAGTCCTGGTAGCCAGGTTTAGAAGGAGGGTATGATTCCAGTTAGGCAAGTCCTCTTGGCCCCGTGGGCTCCTCACCCTGTGTGGAGTGGCATAACCAGAGGACAGTCAGAAAAAAACTTGGTAAAACATTTGCCTGGTTTCAAAAGAATCACTGGGCAGTAGATCTAAATATTTTAGAGACTGCTTTATGTTTCTCAATATCTGTTCTCCCCTTCTCTCATTCTTACATAACAATAGAATTTTTAATCAATGTATGGTCACCCAGATAAAAGGCTACATTTCCTAGCCTCCTTTGCAGCTAGGTATGACAAAGGAGATGACTAAATGTGGTCAGGTGATGTGTGCAAATTATGGGTCATGTCATTAAAGTGAAGAAGTTATACTTTTCTTCTTTCCCTTTTGCTACTGCCTGGAATTTTGAATGTAATGGCAGGAATGGGAGCAATCATTTTGTTCCACTAGCTGGAGCACTAGAGTAGTTAGAAGAAGGCTAATGATTGTTAAGCCAACCTGTCAGCCTTAAAATACCTAACCAGATTTGTCTGTTGGAGAGAGATAGAACTTTTTCCTTTGGGCCAATGTTAATTTAGCTTCAGTGTGTAGGATGATTCCATCCTACTGTGGAACCATCTTTATAATTATATAATTTAATTAAATTCTGCATTAATTGAAAAATATGAGTGTGAAAAGAAACTCACTGTTACATGCAAATTAAGTTAAATGCTTTGGAAAGGCTTCATAGAGTCTAGGACCAAAAAAGAAAACAAACAAACAAACATTGAATTATTTGAGTGAAAAACAGATGGGAGATGAGAGAATCATAAAAATATAGAATGTTTCTGCACTCAGCTTCACAAGAATCTGTACATTTTTCCTACATATTAAAGATACTAAAACACCAAAACTAGACATTTTTGAAAGACGCATTATATGTACGGTTTATTCAAGGAAGATTAGGTACAAGTCTAAATAGTGGACATACAGAAAAGGGCTTCATTCTGCATCTAGAGGCTAGAGAATGCACATTTATATCTTTTAAGTTAAGCAAATGTTGAAGGTACACCTAGCTTTAAATAATTTGATTAGCCAACTCTCTACAGGACCCAAACACAGGAGAGGGCTTTTACTGTATACAATTACACTTACAGAAATTGCATAATAAATAATACATACATTCTTATTTCAGACTGTGGATTTGGTCACTCTAAAGTAACTGTTTTAGGGTCTTCATACAATCACAAGCACCCCTAATTATAGACTAATGTTTGAGTGAAGCAGACTACAATTTCAGTCAACTTGGTCAAGAAATTGGTGGTCAGGCCCCCTTGTAAAATGCTTTCTTAATAAGGTTTATTTCTACTTGTTTAATACTCAGGTGATAAGTCCTAGTATTTTATTCACCTATTTTATCAAATAGCTGTAATCTGCTGTATATATTGCCATTTAATATAACTTGAACTTCCTGTCTGTTTAAAAAGTGGAGAGAGGAAATCTTTCATTTTCTACAATTAAGTACAAAGATAATGTATTCTCTTCACTATTTTCTTTTTCTCTCTGAGCACACATTTCTCTTATTTTATCTTTAAATGTCCCCATTCAATTCCGTAACACTCCCGGAATTTGACACATGTAGACAACAATTTCTAATTGTTGTCTTTAGAATATTAGGTTGTTGTCCCTAAATTCTTCCTTGGTTCTCCTAATTTCTAGGTGGCGTTTAACCCATGACATTTTGTAGACACTATTCTCCATAGTATATCAGGATATTAAAGCTTTTAAAATCTTGTTTCTTCCTCAAGACCCACAAATACACTCAAGACTATGGACACAGGATTACACCAGAAATATGAATATTCTAAGGTGGCATTTTCTAGAGAGAAAATAAAAACGTTTTGAGTTAGAAAATAATTCCTTTCAAAAATAAATGCTGGGCTTCCCTGGTGGCGCAGTGGTTGAGAGTCTGCCTGCCGATAAGGGAGACACGGGTTCGTGCCCCACATGCCGCGGGGCGGCTGGGCCCGTGAGCCATGGCCGCTGAGCCTGCGCGTCCGGAGCTTGTGCTCCGCAACGGAAGAGGCCACAACAGTGAGAGGCCCGCGTACCGCAAAAAAATAAATAAATAAATAAAAAATAAATAAATGCTGTTTTTTCCTTAAAGCCAAAGAGATCTTCTGAAATGTGTTTTCGGAACACATTTGAACAAACTTGAAATAATTTTCAAGTTTTTTTTCTATAGGTAATTTTTGTTATTTAAAAAAAAAATTACGTCTTTATATTCATACCTAACCCCACTGTTGTCACTAGTTTCTTTTGTAATTTGACTAACCATGTGGTAGATTTATTTAGCTTGATGAACTTAAACATGTTTTGATCTTTGTTATGGAAATTCACTGACAAATATTCCCTGCTTCGGCCCTTGATCCCTGGTCTTATGTAGAGTAAGTCTGTCTTACTCTCCTGCTGGTGTGTTCTGAAACCCAGGGATAAGAATATACATATATATATATCTTTTTCTTTTTTTTTTAAAAGCTCTGGAATACTAAGTCACATCCCAAAAGCTATTTCTTATTTTGGGATGAGGAGGAGGGAGAACCACAGGAGGGAGTAACCAGATAAAGGAATTAATTAATTTAAATCCCTAACATAAACTTTAATGTAACTATGTTTTGTCAACCCTTTGCATTATCCAGTCCTTATTTCTTTGTCAGATATTCTTAGTTGTAAGAAGCAGTATAACATATTGGTTGAGGGCATAAGTTTTAAGGTCAGACCATCTGGTTATTAATCCTTGATCCATCACTGGCTACCTGTGTGATGTTGAGTAAATTGCTTAACTGTTCCAGTCCTCAATAAATGGCATAATAACAACCACCTCTCACCTATTTTATATAAACAAGAAAATATGTATAATGAGTTTAGCTTAGTACCTAGAATGCAATAAGTGCTCAGTGAATGCCAGCTTTTTTATATTATATATTAAAAAAGATGATTCAGAAGCTCTTAATTAATTCTAAATGTTATTCAGAAAAAAATGATCAAACAAAATGGCATATAAAGGATAATTATAATGCCAATTCAGAGGCATATATGAATGTTTGGAGGGATCAAGAAAAATTAATAGATATTATGGTGAGGCTGTCAGTAAATTTATTTTTTAATGACAATGTTTTAAAGTTAGTTTTATCATATAAAACAAGTGTTTGGGATCCAATTCTCCACTGTATGACTCAATAACATGTTTACTTATTAAATTGTCTGACTCATCATTCTTCCTGGTACAGCACAAATATGTGAAAGAAGAGCTAAGTGGGAGAAATCTAATAAATCCCATTACAGGGGTTTAGTTAGACACTACCATTTGTCTGTGCTTGGTGTTCATTTGCAGAAAATACTGTATTATTATTTGCAGAAAAATATGACATTAGGCAATAAATGAGTGTATAAAAAATGCAGATAAAGAGATGTGGTGACAAAGAGCAGAACAGAGGAAAGGAAAGAGCTCTTCATCCTGATGTGTTTAACATTCCTCCCAGAGGATAGCATTGATCCAATCCTGAAAATCATTGATCAAGAGCTTTTCAGATGCGACATTGTCAAACTCGCTTCCAGCCTTCCTCCTCACCTTACAGACACCTACTTGGGTTCTCCCTCATGGAATCTTGCATCTAGGAGAATGCTGAGTAATATCTCCTGTCATGTGAGGAGTAGTAAGACTATATTTTGAAGGAAAACATGTTAACTTTTCTTCCATAAGCATTCCAAAAACAATGGAATATTGCATAATTATCTGATAAAAACTAAATTAATAAGAACAGTAGAATAGTAAAGTCATATATTAAGAATACTTAACTTCAGAATTTGTAAGAGCTTCAACAGAACTAAGTTAAAATTTACCATGACTGGCCCTGTGAGTTGGTGTTCCAAAATATGTTATTTTAAAGTTGGTTTTACATTTTTTAATGAGTCCACTTGATAAATTAATGGTTCAAACAGGGTTACAGTACAGTATTTTTACAATATTTAAAGAAATACGTAATTTCAAGCACGTCCTGTATTTTAAAAAACACCATTATATATACATGCAAAGCAGTTGATAGCATCCTTGCAAACCATTTTTATTAAAAATGAAAGCATCTGTAAGACCTAATTTACGATTTTAACTCCAGTTATAGTGAGCCGGTAACTTTGAGAATGGACAAGCAAAGCCTAACAAAATAAGCTCATATTTTAGGATTGTGTAATGAATAGAAATGAATGGACTACATCTAGGTATTAGTAGACATTTAGTCTACATATCTCCAACTACTTCTACATCTAATACAAAGTACTAACTAAAAATGGGTAAATGTGTCTTCCCTTTTTTTTGAATTTAATTTAATTTATTTTTTTATACAGCAGGTTCTTATTAGTTATCCACTTTATACATATTAGTGTATATATGTCAATGCCAATCTCCGAATTCATCACACTACCCCCCACCCCTGGCCATTTTCCCCCCTTGGTGTCCATATGTTCGTTCTCTGCATCTGTGTTTCAATTTCTGCCCAGCAAACCAGTTCATCTATACGATTTTTCTAGGTTCCAAATATATGTGTTAACATACGATATTTGTTTTTCTCTTTCTCATGTACTTCACTCTGTATGACAGTCTCTAGATCCATCCACATCTCTACAAATGACTCAATTTTGTTCCTTTTTATGGCTGAGTATTATTCCATTGTATATATGTACCGCATCTTCTTTATCCATTCATCTGTTGATGGGCATTTAGATAGCTTCCATGTCCTGGCTATTTTAAATAGTGCTGCAATGAACATTGGGATGCATGTGTCTTTTTGAATTATGGTTTTCTCTGGGTATATGCACCGAAGTGGGATTGCTGGGTTATTGGTAATTCTACGTTTAGTTTTTTAAGGAACCTCCGTACTGTTCTCCGTAGTGGCTGTATCCACTTACATTCCCACCAACAGTGCAGGAAGATTCCCTTTTCTTCACACCCTCTCCAGCATTTGTTGTTTGTAGATTTTCTGATGATGCCCATTCTAACTGGTGTGAGGTGATACCTCATTGTAGTTTTGATTTGCATTTCTCTAATACTAAGTGATGTTGAGCAGCTTTTCATGTGCTTCTTGGCCATCTATATGTCTTCTTTGGAGAAATGTCTATTTAGGTCTCCTGTGCGTTTTTGGATTAGGTTGTTTGTTTTTTTAATATTGAGCTGCATGAGCTGTTTATATATTTTGGAGATTAATCCTTTGTTCGTTGATTCATTTGCAAATATTTTCTCCCATTCTGAGGGTTGTCTTTTCGTCTTGTTTGTAGTTTCCTTTGCTGTGCAAAAGCTTTGAAGTTTCATTAGTTCCCATATCTTTATTTTTCTTTTTATTTCCATTACTCTAGGAGGTGGATCAAAAACGATCTTGCTGTGATTTATATCAAAGAGTCTTCTTCCTACGTTTTCCTCTAAGAGTTTTATAGTGTCCAGTCTTACATTTAGGTCTCTAATCCATTTTGAGTTTATTTTTGTGTATGGTGTTAGGGAGTGTTCTAATTTCATTCTTTTACATGTAGCTGTCCAGTTTTCCCAGCACCACTTATTGAAGAGACTGTCTTTTCTCCATTGTATATCCTTGCCTCCTTTGTCATAGATTAGTTGACCATAGGTGTGTGTGTTTATCTCTGGGCTTTCTATAGTGTTCCATTGATCTATATCTCTGTTTTTGTGCCAGTACCATATTGTATTGATTATTGTAGCTTTGTAGTATAGCCTACAAAGTGAGGGAGTCTGCTTCCTCCAGCTCTGGTTTTTTCCCTCAAGACTGCTTTGGCTATTCAGGATCTTTCATGTCTCCATACAAATTTTAAGATTTTTTGTTCCAGTTCTGTAAAAACTGCCATTGGTAATTTGATAGGGATTGCGCTGAATCTGTAGATTGCTTTGGGTAGTATAGTCATTTTCACAATATTGATTTTTCCAATCTAAGAACATGGTATATCTCTCTACCTGTTGGTGTCATCTTTAATTGCTTTCATCAGTGTCTTATAGTTTTCTGCATACAGGTCTTTTGTCTCCCTAGGTAGGTTTATTCCTAGGTATTTTATTCTTTTTGTTGCAATGGTAAATGGGAAGTGTTTCCTTAATTTCTCTTTCAGATTTTTCATCATTAGTGTATAGGAATGCAAGAGATTTCTGTGCATTAGTTTTGTATCCTGAAACTTCACCAAATTCATTGATTAGCTCTAGTAGTTTTCTGGCAGTATCTTTAGGATTCTCTATGTATAGTATCAGTCATCTGCAAACAGTGACAGTTTTACTTCTTCATTTCCCATTTGTATTCCTTTTGTTTCTTTTTCTTCTATGATTGCCATGGCTAGGACTTCCAAAACTATGTTGAATAATAGTGGTGAGAGTGGACATCCTTGTCTTGTTCCTGATCTTAGAGGAAATGCTTACAGTTTTTCACCATTGAGAATGATGTTCGCTGTGGATCTGTCATAAATGGCCTTTATTATGTTGAGGTTGGTTCCCTGTATTCCCACTTTCTGGAGAGTTTTCATCATAAATCAGTGTTGAATTTTGTCAAAAGCTTTTTCTCCATCTATTGAGATGATCATATGGTTTTTATTCTTCAATTTTTAAAATGGTTTATCACAATGATTATTTTGCATATACTGAAGAATCCTTGCATCACTGGGATAAATCCCACTTGATCATGGGGTATGATCCTTTTAATGTGTTGTTGGTTTCTGTTTGTTAGTATTTTGTTAAGGATTTTTGCATCTATATTCATCAGTGAAATTAGTCTGTAATTATCTTTTCTTGTAGTGTCTTTTTCTGGTTTTGGTATCAGGATGATGGTGGCTTCATAGAATGAGTTTGGTAGTATTCCTTCCTTTGTAGTTTTTTGGAAGGGTTTGAGAAGGATGGGTGTTAGCTCTTCTCTAAATGTTTGATAGAATTAACCTGTGAAGCCATCTGGTCCTGGACTTTTGTTTGTTGGAAGATTTTTAATCACAGTTTCAAATTCATTACTTGTATTGGTCTGTTCATATTTTCTGTTTCTTCCTGGTTCAGTCTTGGAAGCTTATACCTTTCTAAGAATTTGTCCATTTCTTCCAGGTTGTCCATTATATTGGCATAGAGTTGCTTGTCATAGTTTCTTAGGATGCTTTGTATTTCTGCAGTGTCTGTAGTAACTTCTCCATTTTCATTTCTAATTTTATTGATTTGAGTCCTCTCCCTCTATTTTTGATAAGTCTGGCTAATGGTTTATCGATTTTGTTTATCATCTCAAAGAACCAGCTTTTAGTTTTATTGATCTTTGTTTTTCTTTTCTTGGTTTCTATTTCATTTATTTCTGCTCTGATCTTTATGAATTCTTTCCTTCTACTAACTTTGGGTTTTCTTTGTTCTTCTTTCTCTAGTTCCTTTATGTGTAAGGTTAGATTGTTTATTTGAGATGTTAGTTGTTCTTGAGGTAGGCTTCTATTGCTATAAACTTCCCTCTTAGAATTACTTTTGCTGCATCCCATAGGTTTTGGATCATCATGTTTTCATTGTCATTTGTCTCTAGGTATTTTTTATTTGCTCTTTGATTTCTTCAGTGATCTCTTGGTTATTTACTAATGTATTGTTTAGCCTCTATATGTTTGTTTTTTTTTAGTTTTTTTCCCTGTAATTGATTTCTAATCTCATAGCATTGTGGTCAGAAAAGATGCTTGATATGATTTCAGTTTTCTTAAATTTACTGAGGCTTGATTTGTGACCCAAGATGTGATCTATCCTGGAGAATGTTCTTTGTGCACTTGAGAAGAAAGTGTAACCTGCTGTTTTTGAATGGAATGTCCTATAAATATCAATTAAATCTATCTGGTCTATTTTGTCATTTAAAGCTTGTGTTTTCTTATTAATTTTCTCATTGGATTATCTGTCCATTGGTGTAAGTGAGGTGTTAAAGTCCCTCACTATTATTGTGTTACTGTCGATTTCCTCTTTTATAGCTGTTAACAGTTGTCTTATGTATTGAGGTGCTCCTATGTTGGGTGCATATATATTTATAATTGTTTTATCTTTTTCTGGGTTTGATCCCTTGTTCATTATGTACTTTCCTTCTGTGTCTCTTGTAACATTCTTTATTTTAAAGGTTTTTTATCTGATATGAGTATTGCTACTCCAGCCTTCTTTTGATTTCTATTTGCATGGAATATCTTTTTCCATCTCTTCACTTTCAGTCTGTATGTGTCCCTAGGTCTGAACTGGGTCTCTTGTAGACAGCATATATATAGGTCTTGTTTTTGTATCCATTCAGCAAGACTGTGTCTTTTGGTTGGTGCATTTAATCCTTTCACGTTTAAGGTAATTATCGATATGTACGTTCCTATTACCATTTTCCTAATTGTTTTGGGTTTGTTTTTGTAGGTCCTTTTCTTTTCTTGTGTTTCCCACTTAGAGAAGTTCCTTTAGCATTTGTTGTAGAGCTGGTTTGGTGGTGCTGAATTCTTTTAGGTTTTGCTTGTCTGTAAAGCTTTTGATTTCTCCATCGAATCTGAAAGATCCTTGCTGGGTAGAGTAATCTTGGTTGTAGGTTCTTCCCTTTCCTCACTTGAAATATATCATGCCACTCCCTTCTGGCTTGTAGAATTTCTGCTGAGAAATCAGCTGTTAACCTTATGAGAGTTCCATTGTGTGTTATTTGTCGTTTTCCCTGCTGCTTTCAATAATTTTTCTTTGTCTTTAGTTTTTCCAATTTGATTCCTATGTGTCTCAGCACATTTCTCCTTGAGTTTATGCTGTATGGGACTCTCTGTGCTTCCTGGACTTGGATGGCTATTTCCTTTCCTATGTTGGGCAGGTTTTTGACTATAATCTCTTCAAACATTTTCTCTGGTCCTTTCTCTCTCTCTTCTCCTTCTTGACTCCTATAATGCAAATGTTGTGTTTAATGTTGTCCCAGAGATCTCTTAAGCTGTCTTCATTTCTTTTCATTCTTTTTTGTTTATTCTGTTTTGCAGCAGTGAATTCCACCATTCTGTCTTCCAGGTCACTTATCTGTTCTTCTCCCTCAGTTATTCTGCTGTTGATTCCTTCTAGTGTAGTTTTCATTTCAGTTATTGTATTGTTCATCTCTGTTTGTTTGTTCTTTGATTCTCTAGGTCTTTGTTAAACATTTCTTGCATCTTCTCAATCTTTGCCTCCATTCTTTTTCTGAGGTCCTGGATCATCTTCACTCTCATTATTCTGAATTCTTTTTCTAGAAGCTTTCCTATCTCCACTTCATTTAGTTGTTTTTCTGGGGTTTTATCTTGTTCCTTCATCTGACACATAGCCCTCTGCCTTTTCATCTTGTTTATCTTTCTGTGAATGTGGTTTTTGTTCCACAGGCAGCAGGATTGTAGTTCTTCTTGCTTCTGCTTTCTGCCCTCTGTGTCTTCCTGTTAATGAGATTAAGAACAAGAAAGATTTGGAACGTAGACTTCAGTTAAATAGAAAAATGTAATTAATCAGAATACCTCAGATGCCAGTCCTCTTCTGATGGCTCAATTTGTCCATTGTTATAGGATTCTCATAGAAATCAATGGAATTCATTTTCACTTTTTTTTTAACATCTTTATTGGGGTATAATTGCTTTACAATGGTGTGTTAGTTTCTGCTTTATAACAAAGTGAATCAGTTATACATATACATATGTTCCCACATTTTTTCCCATGTTAATTTGGAAATATCTGAAAACATTTAAGGCATTTACAGTGATTTAGGCTTCTCTAAGCTGATGAACACTGAAATCCTTTTTTAAATTTCATTCATATTTTATTGAAGCATAGTTGATTTACAATTGTGTTTTAATTACTGCTCTACAGCAAAGTGACTCAGTTATACATATATATATGTATGTATATATATATATATATGTATATATACACTCTTTTCATATTCTTTTTTCACAAGGTATTGAATATAGTTCCCTGTGCTATAAGTAGGACCTTGTTGTCTATCTGTTCTATATTTCCAGTTTGCATGTGCTAATCCCAAGCTCCCAATCCATCCCTTTCCCACCCCTCTCCTGCTTGGCAACCACCAGTCTATTCTCTATGCCCTGATTCCATTTTTGTTTCATAGATAGGTTCATTTGTGTCATATCTGAGTTTCCATGTGTAAGTGATATCATATGGTATTTGTCTTTCTCTTTCTGACTTCTTTTAGTATGATAATTTCTAGTTGCATCCTTGTTGCTGCAAATGGCATTAGGAAATGCTTCTTTTTTGGCAAAAGCCCAAAATCTTTGCAGGTTTATTAGCTAACAGAACCTAAAACGATATCAGAGAAATGTATAATTATGTATAGAACTAGTGTGTTTTTCATTGCTGTTCTTCCAACATAGCTATTCAACACAGGGAAAGCAATGAAAGAAAGGGCTAGTCAATGAAACAGCAAGTAGAGTGAATTCAGAGACTTTGCTTTTGTGTTTGAAAGTTACTCATTTGATTCCTCAGGTTCAGTCTACACCAGATATTTCTTATTACATTCACTGTAGTTATTGGTTAAGGAATAAGGTTTAAGAACTAATTCCTGGGGCTTCCCTGGTGGCGCAGTGGTTGAGAGTCCGCCTGCTAATGCAGGGGACACAGGTTTGTGCCCCGGTCTGGGAAGATCCCACATGCCGCAGAGCGGCTAGGCCCATGAGCCATGGCTGCTGAGCCTGCGCGTCCGGAGCCTGTGCTCCGCAACGGGAGAGGCCACAAGAGTTTGAGGCCTGCGTACCGCAAAAAAAAAAAAAAAAAAACAAAAAAAAACAAAAAAAACCTCTAAGATAAATTTAGTGGAACTCATCATTAAAATGGAACATTAACTGATGATTTAAACATTAAAATGATTTGCTACTCATCATTAAAAATGAAACTTTAACACTTTACAGAAGTTGTAGAAGTTTAAAGAATGTTAAAAGTATAGATATGCATCCAGAATATAAACTGGCAAAAGGAAGAATAGCATCTGCCTGAATGATTTGAAGCCCAACTAGACAAATGCTAGCTGTGCTTTAGATTTAACTGTTTAGTAACTCCTGATTAATTGAAATTAATACTACTTAGCTTAAATAAAAGAGAGGGATGGATTATCATAAAATGAAATTGTTATGGGTGTACTTCACCTTAAGTATCTATAGATGGTGCCAATATGACATTCAAATCCCCTAGAAGTTACCTAAAATTCTAATGAACATGCTTAAATTTCTTTGTCTTCACTGATCTGAAAAAGAGGCTATGATCAACTAAATCTGATTTTGGTTATCACTGAATGACAATTTTTCTATTAGATTTCATGAGTTTCAGACACCTTCTGTATTAGGGACACAGAAATGAATTCTTGCAGGCTTGGCAAAAGAATTCCAAAACTAGCAAACCACCAAAAAATCAATTAATCATACTTTACTATTTTTTGTCTTTCCCCATATACAGACCAAAGTAAAAAGTCTTACATCCTATTTATATACAGCTCAAGAGGAGCAGATTCTAATTGCTGAGGAAACGTTGAAGATTAACTATCTCTTTCTTGATAAGGACATTGAATCCCAAGGTGGTTATAATGATCCCATTTTTCCTTAGCTGGTTTTCAGTAGAAACAGAATTAGAATTCACACTCCTTAGTTCCAACCCACTGTCCATGAAGCACCCAAGTAGTCTTATTTGAGTCTTTCTGTCTCTCCCTGTCTCTCTTTCTTACAAAATCTCTCTGAAAGCTTCTTTAATTCTTCCTTCTTTAGAACCATCAAAGTTGTAACTTCCTGTCTTGGACAGTTCTAGTCAGTACCTCAAGTGTTCCTCAAGTTGGTTTATTAAAAAGTAGAAAGCTAATGTGTTCCCTAATGGCTTATATAATTATCTTCTTAAAGGAAGAGATTTTTCTTAATCACATTATGGTAGTTGTAGAGGATCCTACTCTGTTTTGTGTGAACCTAGATAATAAAACTAAAGAGAAAATGACCACACAGCAGCAAAATGTATGTTAGAATCTTGCTTTAAATGTGTTAATGTTTCCAGCAAGCATACAGAATAGCTCAAATGTTATTAAATTGTCTGTATTAAACCACCTGTCAAATGACACCTCAGTCTCCATAGAGCCTGAGGTTAAAAAAAAGAAAAAAGAAAAGAAGAAAAAACAGAAAAAGCATCATGTATTCTGCACACAAATCTCTAATGTTTCATCTTCTGTGACAAACATTGTCTCACACAGGGAAAAGACCCAAGTATTGATTCTTGTAGCAATAAAACTTCATGCTGTTATTTCTTGATCTCTGCTGAGTGCAGCTTAGAATTGGTTTTTCCCCTCATAAATGCAATGATTTTTAGCTACAGCCTGCTTCTTTGAGAACTTCATACTACATTGTTTCATTCATGAAATTTTTCCTCCACTTTCCCCCAGAAACCATATACATATAAACAAACCATTCCTTCACACATGCAGAGAGAGAGAGAGAGAGAGAGAGAGAGGAAGAAAGAGAAAGAACCTCCTTCCATTAGAGGAAAGAAATAAAATATCATCAAATATTAATACTATATTAAAAGAAAATGGTGTTCATCGTTTTCAAAATACTCCCTGAAAGATAGTTCTAGATCAATCTGATTGATTCTTAGATATTTTCAGAGATATATCCTTGTGATCCAAACATCCCTTATGCAACCCTTATTTGTTATTGTTACTTACCTAAGTGGGGATTATTATGATAAAAATAAAATACAGTTATCTTCAGACAGCATACCTTATACACCTTGCCAAAAACAAAACAAAACAACTTTACAAGTTTGAAACTTGAATTGCTTTGCAGGTGATTTTTTTTATGAACTTAATAACTGGCATTTGATTAAAGACATTAAAACAATTTTCAGCCTAAATATATTTTTGTCCAGGAACCTGACCAGTTTCACTTGAAAAAATTTATTTGTTCCCTTAGCTAAGAATCTTCATTTTCACTCATCTTCTCATTAGAGGAGATGGTCACAGTGGCTTTCTTTTTAAGCTGTCATCAATTGTCTTTTTACCATATAGTAAGTAAACAGGAAAATAGAAAACTTCAGTAGTAAAGATAATGGTTTGCCATAAGCCCCAGAAATCAGGCAATAGAGCAAAGCTTGTCATCTGTGTTATAAGCCCCCTTGAAGTAATACAGCCCCTCATTAGCTTTAATGTTTGGGTCCAACAGAATGAAAATGAAATTCTTTCCTGATTTCTTTAGAAGCAATTACTGGATATTTTGTTAATGAGTGCTCTATGTAGGCCTTTTTGGAAACATTTAGTATATACTACAAGGAGTCCTTAAAAATATATAGATTCTTTATATGGGAGTTAAATTGTTTTGTTTTACTTTGACTATGAATAAGAAACAAGTATTTTTAATGAAAATATCATTGATGAGAGGGCAGTGAAAAAGCATTTTTCTTTGCTTTTGGTCCATATAAAAAGTTTAGGAAAGTGACTTGTCATTTGGACAGAGATAGAAATTTGCCTTCCCTGTCTATAGACCAGCAGTGGGTATGTGCTGCAGCTGTCTTCTTTCTTTGTTTTAAAACTTTGTTACATTTTTTGGTGGTAAGAGATACAAATACTTCTTTTTTCATTTTCCTGAAAAGAGCTGGTGGGAAGTAAACTTGTAAGCCGTAAACTGCTAAGGGACTACTAGGTAACATTATATTATATTATATTATATTATATTATATTATATTATATTATATTATATTATATTAATTTCCAATAGTCTCAATTTTACACTTGCTAAATTTTATTTTATTTTTATTTTATTTATTTTATTTATTTTTATTTTTGGCTGTGTTGGGTTTTCTCTAGTTGCGGCGAGCTTTCTCTAGTTGCGGCGGGCTTTCTCTAGCTGGGGCGAGCAGGGGCTACTCTTCGTTGCATTGAGCAGGCTTCTCACTGCAGCAGCTTCTCTTGCTGCAGAGCACAGGCTCTAGGCACATGGGCTCAGTAGTTCTGGCACACAGGCTCAGTAGTTGTGGCTCGAGCGCAGGATCAATTGTTGTGGCACAGGGTCTTAGTTGGTCCGCGGCATGTGGGATCTTCCCGGACCAGGGCTTGAACCTGTGTCCCCTGCATTGGCAGGCGGATTCTTAACTACTGCACCACCAGCGAAGCCCTACACTTGTTAAATTTTAGCAGCTTGATATTTAGCTTAGAAAAATGAGATGCTGGAAAGTTAGGAGAAAGTATTTTGGAATAGTAACGTGTCACCGCTATGCGCTATAATAATTTATTTTTCTTCTTCAGGAAGTTAAGAAATGTATGGATATTAGAACAATGTTTCTCAAACTTTAATTAATATAAGAATCATCTGGGATGCTTGTTAAAAATTTTTTTGGATTCCTGACCTCCCCACATATACTCAACTGTAGTAGATCAGAGTCTTGGGGGTCAGGAAGTAATTCCAGTGCAGATGGCCTAATATGACTTTTTAAATTCTAACCCCTCACTTTTCTGCTGTCAAGATGGCTACAGGGATATGTTAATGCTATCTTTAGCAGTCTGGTCCAGTGGTTTCATGACCCTCATCTCCTACTAGATGTACCAGGGAAAGTTGATGACCACAACACAGACCAACTGAGTCAGACTATTCAGAGATGAAGCTGATGCACACACAGCTCTAAGTATCCCTGACTTAGAACAGACTGCTGCGGATTGAGAGGAGTAACAAGATTTTGGTGCTATATTCTCCTGAAATACTGAATGTGAAATCCCAGATATACCTACCAGCAACATAAGAATAGGTAATGCTTACAGTATGGGGATAAGACTAAAGATAGGCAAAAAATAATTGCTATAATCTAAAAAATCTAAGTGATATTGAAATATATCTAGGGAGTTTTTTTCTTCAAAAGATGAAAGATGTCATTTCTCATCTGTATTGACATAAACACACATAGAGAAGAGGGTACTTAAGCATATTGCTCAGTTTATTGGCATAATGTGTACAATCCTGTATAACCAGCTCCAGACCAAAAAATAGACAATCACTAATGGTTCTCATTATTCTCCCTTCCAGTCACTATATCATTAAGGAAAACCACTATCCTGAATTTTTAAAGAATAAATTAATTTTGCTGGTTCCTACACTTTATATAAATGGAAGCTATACTCTTTTGCAAGTTCATCTCCCTTAACAATATGTTTGTGAAATTCATCAATATTGTTGCTAAAGCTGTATATCACTCATTCACATTCCTATTTACTCTCTGTGTCTATTCACCAATTCTATTATTGATTAATATTTTGGAAATTACAATTTTTGATTATTATGAATGGTACACAATGCATTTTGGAAAACATATGTATACTTTTTACTAAATAAACCTATGAGTTGAATTACTTGATAGAATATTCATATGTTCCAAAGTTGTACCAATTCACAGTTCCACCAGCAGTGTATGGGAGTTCCAATATCTCTCTGTCTTCACTAACATTTGTTTTTTAATTTCAGTCATGTTGGTGGCTATGAAGTATTATCATGTTATATCCTGAATTAATTTACCTTTCTCTTGTAACTAATGAATTTATACATCTATTTATATGTTTACTGGCCATTGGGATATCCTTATTCATGAAGTTTCTTCAAATCTTGCCCACTTTTATAGTATCATCAATCTTTTTCTTATTGATTTGTAGGAGTTCTTTATATATTCTTGACAAAAGCCTTTTCTCATATATATGGATTGTGAGTATTTTCTCTCAGTCAATATCTTGCCTCTTCATTTTTTGTATCTTTTAATGGACAGAAATTCTTATCTTTAACATAATACAATTTTATTTCATGGTTATTACTTTTTATGTTCTATTTAAGATTTCTTTGCCTACTCCAAGGTCATGAAAATGTACCTGTACGTTTTGCTCTAATATTCTTGTTTTGGATTGTATTTCAGCAATCCACCTATAACTGACTTCTTTATATGTGGTGAGGTAGGAAACAAAGTACCTTTTTCTCTGTATAGTTATTTATTAAACCCAGCACAACTTATTTAAAAGATAAATCAGGGGGCACCTTCAAGTTGGTGGAGGAGTAAGACATGGAGATCACCTTCCTCCCCACAAATACATCAGAAATACATCTGAATGTGGAATAACTCCTACAGAACACCTACTGAATGCTGGCAGCAGACCTCAGACTTCCCAAAAGGCAATAAACACCCCACATACCTGGGTAGGGCAAAAGAAAAAAGAAAAAAACGGAGACAAAAGTATAGGAAAGGGACCTGCCCCTCAGGGAGGGAGACTGTGAAGGAGGAAAAGTTTCCACACACTGGGAAGCCCCTTCACTGTTGGAAATGGGGGGTGGACAGGGAGGAAGCTTCGGAGCCATGGAGGAGAGCACAGCAACAGGGGTGCAGAGGACAAAGCGGAGAGATTCCTGCAGAGAGGATCAGTGCTGACCAGCACTCACCAGCCCAAGAGGCTTGTGTGCTCATGCGCCAGGGTGGAAGGGGCTGGGAGCTGAGGCTTAGGTTTCGAGATCAGATCCCAAGGAGAGGACTGGGATTGGCTGCGTGAACACAGCCTGAAGGGGGCTAGTAGTGTGCCACAGCTAGCCGGGAAGGAGTCCGGAAAAAAGTCTGGACCTGCCTAAGAGGTAAGAGACCATTGTTTCGGAGTGCGTGAGGAAAGGGGACTCAGAGCACTGCCTAAACAAGGTCCAGAGACGGGCTATCAGCACGGACACCAGAGATGGGCATGAAACACTAAGGCTGCTACTGCAGCCACCAAGAAGCCTGTATACAAGCACAGATCACTATACATACCTCCCCTCCTGGGAGTCTGTGCAGCCCACCACAGCCAGGGTCCCGTGATCCAGGGACAACTTCCCTGGGAGAATGCACGGCGTGCCTAAGGCTGTTGCAATGTCATGCCAACCTCTGCCACCACAGGCTCACCTTGCATTCCATACCTCTCCCTCCCCATGGCTGAGTGAGCCAGAGCCCCCGAATCAGCTGCTCCTTTAATGCCATTCTGTCTCTGCGGGGAACAGACACCCTTAAGAGACCTACACACAGAGGCGGGGCCAAATCAAAAGCAGAACCCCAGGAACTGTGCAAACAAAGAAGAGAAAGAGAGATCTCTCCCAGCAACCTCAGGAGCAGTGGATTAAATCTTCACAATCAACTTGATGTACCCTATATCTGTGGAATACCTGAATACACAACGAATCATCCCAAAATTGAGGCAGTGGACTTTGGGAGCAACTGTAGACTTGGGGTTTGCTTTTTGCATCTAATTTGTTTCTGGTTTTATGTTTATCTTAGTTTAGTATTTAAAGCTTATTATCATTGGTATATTTGTTTATTGATTTGGTTGATCTCTTCCTTTATATATATATATATATATATATATATATATATATATATATATATATATACATTTTTTTTCCTTTTTCTTTTTGTGTGTAAGTGTATGCTCCTCTGTGATTTTCTCTGTATAACTTTGCTTTTACCATTTACCCTAGGATTCTATTTGTCTTTTTTTTCTTTTTTTTAGTATAGTTTTTAGCATTTGTTATCATTGGTGGATTTGTTTTTTGGTTTGGTTGCACTCTTCTTTCTTTCTTATTTTTTTTATTACTTTTTAATTTTTTTAGTTTTAATAATTTTTATTTTAATAACTTTATTTTATTTTATTTCATTTTATTTATTTATTTATTTATTTTTCTCCCTTTTCTTCTAAGCTGTGTGGTTGACAGGGTCCTGGTGCTCTGTCCAGGTGTCAGGCCTGACACTCTGAGGTGGGAGAGTTGAGTTCAGGACTTTGGTCAACCAGAGACATCTCGGCCCCACATAATATCAAATGGTGAAAGCTCTCCCAGAGATGTTCATCTCAACACTAAGACCCAGCTACACTCAATGATCAGCAAGCCCCAGTGCTGGACACCACATGCCAAACAACTAGCAAGACAGGAACACAATACCACCCATTAGCAGAGAGACAGCCTAAGATTGTAATAAGTGCATAGACACCCCAAAACATAACACTGGACGTGGTCCTGCCCACCAGAAAGACAAGATCCAGCCTCATCCACCAGAACACAGGAACCAGTCCCCTCCACCAGGAAGCCTACACAACCCACTGAACCAACCTTATCCACTGGGGACAGACACCAAAAATAACAGGAACTAGAAACCTGCAGCCTGCAAAAAGGAGACCCCAAACACAGTAAGTGAAGCAAAATGAGAAGACAGAGAAACACACAGCAGATGAAGGAGCAAGGTAAAAACCCAACAGACCAAACAAATGAGAGGAAATAGGCAGTCTACCTGAAAAAGAATTCAGAATAATGATAGTAAAGATGATTCAAAATCTTGGAAACAGAATGGAGAAGATACAAGAAATGTTTAATAAGGGCCTAGAAGAACTAAAGAGCAAACAAACAATGATGAACAACACAATAAATGGAAGTTAAAATTCTCTAGAAGGAATCAATAGCAGAATAACTGAGGCAGAAGAACGGATAACTGACCTGGAAGATAAAATAGTTGAGACAACTACTGTCAAACAGAATAAAGAAAAAAGAATTGAGGACAGCCTCAGAGACTCTGGGACAATGTTAAATGCATGAACATTCAAATTATAGGGGTCCCAGAAGAAGAAGAGGAAAAAAAAGGGACCGAGAAAATATTTGAAGAGGTTATATTTGAAATTTTCCCTAATATGGGAAAGGAAATAATCAAGTCCAGGAAGTGCAGAGACTCCCATACAGGATAAATCCAAGGAGAAACACGCCAAGACACATACTAATCAAACTATAAAAAATTAAACATCAAGAAAAAATAGTAAAAGCAACAAGGGAAAAACAACACATAACATACAAGGGAATCCCCATAAGGTTAACAGCCGATCTTTCAGCAGAAACTCTGCAAGCCAGAAGGGAGTGTGAGGACATATTTTAAGTGATGAAAGGGAAAAACCTACAACCAACATTACTCTATCCAGCAAGGATCTCTCATTCAACTTTGTCAGAGAAATTAAAACCTTTACAGACAAGCAGAAATTAAGAGAATACAGCACCAGCAAACCAGCTTTAAACAAATGCTAAAGCAACTTCTCTAGACAGGAAACACCAGAGAAGGAAAAGACCTACAATAACAAACCCAAAACAATTAAGAAAATGGTAATAGGAACACACATATCGATACCTACCTTAAAAGTAAATGGATTGAATGCTCCAAGCAAAAGACATAAACTGGCTGAGTGGATAAAAAAACAAGAGCCATATATTTGCTGTCTACAAGAGACACACTTCAGACCTAGGGACACATACAGATTGAAAGTGAAGGGATGGAAAAATATATTCCATGCAAACGGAAATCAAAAGAAAGCTTTAGTAGCAATTCTCATATCAGACAACATAGATTTTAAAATAAAGACTGTTACAAGACACAAAAAAGACACTACATAAAGATCAAGGGATCAATCCAAGAAGAAGATATAACAATTGTAAATATTTATGCACCCAACATAGCACCTCAATACATAAGGCAAATGCCAACAACCATAAAAGTGGAAATAGACAGTAACACAATAACAGTAGGGGATTTTTACACCCCACTTTCACCAATGGACAGATCATCCAAAAGGAAAATAAAGAAAGAAACACAAGCTTTAAATGATACATTAAACAAGATAGACTTAATTGATATTTATAGGACATTCCATCCAAAAACAACAGAATAAACTTTCTTCTCAAGTGCTCATGGAACATTCTCCAGGATGGATCATATCTTGGGTTACAAATCAAGCCTTGGTAAATTTAAGAAAATTGAAATCGTATCAAGTATCTTTTCCAACCACAACGCTATAAGACTAGATATCAATTACAGGAAAAAAAAACTGTAAAAAATACAAACACATGGAGGCTAAACAATACACTACTTAATAACCAAGATATCACTGAAGAAATCAAAAAATACCTAGAAACAAATGACAATGAAACACGATGACCCAAAACCTATGGGATGCAGCAAAAGAGGTTCTAAGAGGGAAATTTTTAGCAATACAATCCTACCTCAAGAAACAAGAAACATCTCAAATAAACAACCTAAGCTTACACCTAAAGCAATTAGAGAAAGAAGAACGAAAAATCCCAAAGTTAGTAGAAGGAAAGAAATCATAAACCTCATATCAGAAATAAAGGAAAAATAAATGAAGGAAACAATAGCAAAGATCAATAAAACTAGAAGCTGGTTCTTTGAGAAGATAAACAAAATTGATAAACCATTACCCAGACTCATCAAGAAAAAAAGGGAGAAGACTGAAATCAATAGAATTAAAAATGAAAAAGGAGAAGTAACAACTGACACTGCAGAAATACAAAGGATAATGAGAGAGTACTACAAGCCACTGTATGCCAATAAAATGGACAACCTGGAAGAAATGGACAAATTCATTGAAAAGCACAACCTTCTGAGACTGAACCAGGAAGAAATAGAAAATATAAATAGACCAGTCACAAGCACTGAAATTGAGACTGTGATTATAAACATTCCAACAGACAAAAGCCCAGAACCAGATGGCTTCACAGGCAAATTCTATCAAACATTTAGAGAAGAGCTAACACCTATCCTTCTCAAACTCTTCCAAAATATAACAGAGGGAGGAACACACCCAAACTCATTCTACGAGGCCACCATCATCCTGATACCAAAACCAGATAAAGATGTCACAAAAAAAGAAAACTACAGGCCAATATCACTGATGAATATAGATGCAAAAGTCCTCAACAAAATACTAGCAAACAGAATCCAAGAGCACTGTAAAGGATCATACACCATTATAAAGTGTGGTTTATCCCAGGAATGCAAGGATTCTTCAATATACACAAATCAATCAGTGTGATAAACCATATTAACAAACTGAAGGCAAGAAACCATATGATCATCTCAATAGATGCAGAAAAAGCTTTCAACAAAATTCAACACCCATTTATGATAAAAACCCTCCAGAAAATAGCCATAGAGGGAACTTACCTCAACCTAAGAAAGGCTATATATGACAAACCCACAGCCAACATCATTCTCAGTGGTAAAAACATGAAACCAATTCCACTAAGATCAGGAACAAGACAAGGTTGCCCACTCTCACCACTGTTATTCAACATAGTTTTGGAAGTTTTAGCCACAGAAATCAGGGAAGAAAAAGAAATAAAAGGAATCCAAAATGGAAAAGAAGAGTAAAACTGTCACTGTTTGCAGATGACATTATACTATACATAAAGAATCCTAAAGATGCTACCAGAAAACTACTAGAGCTAATCAATGAATTTGGTAAGGTAGCAGGACACAAAATTAATGCACAGAAATCTTTTGCATTCCTATACACTAATGATGAGAAATTAAGGAAACACTTCCCATTTACCATTGTAACAAAAAGAATAAATTACCTAGGTATAAACCTATGGAAGGAGACAAAAGACCTGTATGCAGAAAACTATGGGACACTGATGAAAGAAATCAAAGATGATACAAACAGATGGAGAGTTATACCATGTTCTTGGACTGGAAGAATCAACATTGTCAAATTGACTATACTGCCCAAAGCAATCTACAGATTCAATGCAATCCCTATCAAACTACCACTGGCGTTTTTCAAGAACTAGAACAAAAAATGTCACAATTTGTATGGAAACACAAAAGACCCTGAATAGCCAGAGCAATCTTGAGAAAGAAAAATGAAGCTAGAAGAATCAGGCTCCTTGACTTCAGACTATACTACAAAGCTATAGTAATCAAGACAATATGATACTGGCACAAAAACAGAAATATAGTTCAATGGAACAAAATAGAAAGCCCAGAGATAAACCCATGCACATATGGTCACCTTATCTTTGATAAATGAGGCAAGAATGTACAATGGATAAAAGACAACCTCTTCTGTAAGTGGTGCTGGGAAAATTGGACAACTACATGTAAAAGAATGAAAATAGAACACCATACACAAAAATAAACTCAAAATGGATTAAAGACCTAAATGTAAGGCCAGACACTATAATACTGTTAGAGGAAAACAGGCACAACAGTCTATGACATATATCACAGCAAGATCCTTTTTGACCCATCTCCTAGAGAAATGGAAATAAAAACAAAAATAAACAAATTGGACCTAATGAAACGTAAAAGCTTTTGCACAGCAAAGGAAACCATAAATAAGATGAAAAGACAACCCTCAGAATGGGAGAAAGTATTTGCAAACGGAGCAACTGACAAAGGATTAATCTCCAAAATATACAAGCAGCTCATGCAGCTCGATATCAAAAAACAAGCAATTAAATGCAAATATGGGCAGAAGACCTAAATAGACATTTCTCCAAAGAAGATATACAGATTGCCAGCAAACACATGAAAGGATGCTCAGCATCACTAATCATTAGAGAAATGCAAGTCAAAACTACAATGAGGTATCACCTCACACCGGTCAGAATGGCCATCATCAAAAAATCTACAAACAAGAAATGCTGGAGAGGGTGTGGAGAAAAGAGAACTCTCTTGCACTGTTGGTGGGAATGTAAATTGATACAGCCACTATGGAGAACAGTATGGAGATTCCTTAAAAAACTAAAAATAGAACTACCATACGACCCAGCAATCCCACTACTGGGCATATACTGTGGGAAAACCATAATTCAAAAAGAGTCACATACCACAATGTTCATTGCAGCTCTATTTACAATAGCCAGGACATGGAAGCAACCTAAGTGGCCACTGACAGATGAATGGATAAAGAAGATGTGGCACTCGCATAGCACAGGGATATCAGCTCGGTGCTTTGTGACCGCCTGGAGGGGTAGAATAGGGAGGGTGGGAGGGAGGGAGATGCAAGAGGGAAGAGATATGGGAACATATGTATAAGTATAACTGATTCACTTTGTTATAAAGCAGAAACTAACACACCATTGTAAAGCAATTATACCCCACTAAAGGTGTTAAAAAAAGAAAAAAGAATAGGGGATTTTGATAGGCATTGCATTGAATCTGTCGGTAGCTTTGTGTAATATGGACATTTTAACAATAGTTCATGAGCGTGGGATGTCTTTCCATTTATTTGTGTTTTCCTTAATTTCTTTCAATAATGCTGTAGTGTTCAGTGTACAGGTCTTTCATGTCTTTGGTTGGGCTTGTTCCTAAGTATTTTATTTTATTTTTTTGATGCTATTGTGTGTGGAATTGTTCTCCTGATTTCTTTTTCGGATTGTTCATTGTTGATGTGTAGAAATGCAAGTGATGCATATATGTTGATTTCATATTCTGCAAACAAACTTTGCTAAGTTGTGTTATTAGTTCTAATAATTTTTTTGTGAAATATTTTTAAAAAACAAAAAAACAAAGAAAACAAAAAAAAACAACAAAAAAAAGATATGGCACATATATACAGTGGAATATTACTCAGCCATAAAAGAAATGAAATTGAGTTATTTGTAGTGAGGTGGATGGACCTAGAGTCTGTAATACAGAGTGAAGTAAGTCAGAAAGAGAAAAACAAATACCGTATGCTAACACATATATACGGAATGTAGAAAAAAAAATGGTTCTAAAGAAAGAACCTAGGGGCAGGACAGGAATAAAGATGCAGATGTAGAGAATGGACTTGAGGACATGGAGAAGGGGAAGCGTAAGCTGGACGAAGTGAGAGAGTGACATGGCATATATAAACTACCAAATGTAAAATAGCTAGTGGGAAGTGGCTGCATAGCACAGGGAGATCAGTTCAGTGCTGTGTCCACCTAGAGTGGTGTGATAGGGAGGGTGGGAGGGAGACGCTAGAGGGAGGAGATATGGGGATATATGTATATGTATAGCTGATTCACTTTGTTATACAGCAGAAACAAACTCACCATTGTAAAGCAATTATACTCCAATAAAGATGTTAAAAAGAAAAAGATAAAGCATTCTTTCCTATACATGCAGTGTCTTTTCTTTCTTTGATAAATCAGGTGAACATACACCTAATGGTATTTCTGAACTCTTTATTCTGTTCTATTTGTAGTTTATCTATCTCTGCACCAAAATCACACTGTATTAGTTATGTATTATCTTATAAGTATGCTAATGAGAATTTATTTGGTCATGATGCTCGTGTGTTTAAATAAGAAATTCTGTGGTAGATCTGTGCATATCAGGAGTGTGTGTCTGTTTGTGCATAGGCACGTGTGTGTGTGTGTCTTTCACATAACTATGTGGACTTTATTTTTTTGATTACAGACAACTAATTTAATTCTGTACTAATCAAGGTGCCAGATCACATAGTTTTAGTATAGTTATTTTTTTTAACGTATATTTAAAAAGGAGAAAGTAACTTTTGATTACTGGACTTCCACATGCAAACATATGATGTAATGGATTAATAATAAGAAGGCCAGGTTTGGTAAGGTTTTCCCAACACAAGGTTAATATTCCTTACAAGGCAACTTTTTATCCAGTTAATTGATGAAGGTTCAATGATTTGTCCCTTACAACGAATCTAGCCATAATTCTACCAAATAAAAACAAGTGGTCATATAATTGATTATACCGTTAACCTTGAAGGAAGAGATTATAACTTGCAACAGTGTATAAAATATTGCAATCTGTTAATGATTCCATGTGCTACCTAATGGTCTATCAATTCTTATAATAAAATTAGATAAAATTCATGAGTTTATTAGCTTAAAAGACATCCACTCTGAAAGAGTCCTCTTTCGTAGATTGAGATTTAGAGAATTGAATCAATTTTGCAATAAATCAAGAAAGGAGTCTTAGGCAAAAAAATGGGGGGTGTAGAGGGGGCAAATTATCTCTTTTGACTGCTTACTATAATTGCATTTAGTAAGTAAATTATCAGTTGCTCACTTCAGTGTTTTGGGTAGACTCTGTTATAATATTAAAATGTTTGACATGGTCAGGTTCTGTGGAAAACAGACGGAATCAGAGAACTGTGTGCAAGTGCTTTTTTGGGGGTGTTCTTGGAAACGACACCTCAAAGGCAGTGAAGGAAACAGGTTTAGGCAATTATATTTATCCTGTAATTCAAGGTCTCAGTCACTCCCATAAGGAGCTCTGAAGTTGAGATGGTACTTCAGGAATGTCAAATTTATAGAAAGACCTGGGCCTTTGTACCTATGCATAGACCAGTGATTGGATGTGGAATGCTCTTTGAGAGAGGGTGGAACCATGGCCAAGGCATTTCTCCTGGTTGAGGGCACTTGCAGAAGAGGGATTCAACTCAGCCATCAGCAGGCAACATTCCCAGCAGGTAGGAAGAAGAGTGCCTCATCCCAGGTGGACTCTGACCAGTGAACTACAGTATCATTACAATTCAGCACTGCACCTTTTGGATCCACTTGCTTCATATGATAAGTTTACTTCAGATGCAGTTCCTCCGTGATTCTGATTGGTCTCATTTCCTAGGAAAACTTATAAGAAAAAGGGTAGTGGGACAAATTACCGTCCCCATGGCTGCAGCTACTTTCAGGACTGATTAAAAATCATTTCCATCCTATACTATCAATTCCAGATCAATCATACCTTCAGCAAGTACGTCTGCTGGTCTTGGTGGCTTACCTACTGGGATGATTGAGTTTTTCAGCCCTGAGGGGACTAAATTACTGGAAACCATGCCCTTCTCAGGTCATGGTTGCTGAACATGTCCATTCACTGTCAAACTTTGAGGGGAGACTACCAATAGGAAACCCACTGAATCACCTCAGTCTCAATCAGATTCTTCCCTGACTCCATTGTATAACAACAGTCATATTTCTTCCTGATAATCAAGTTAATTTCCCCTGCTAATCTAGTGAACAAAGGCACTGAGAGTGACTGGGTAACAGCCATAGCTAAAGGTTTAATGAAACCTTTGCTGTGTTGCTTGGTGAAAGCCTTGCCCTTCGGAGAACTAAAATCTCTAGAACCCTGTAATTTAGAATTGCAGTGACAGACCTACTTCGCAAGTGGATCACTGAGATGATAAGAGGGTCAACTCCTACTTTTACCAGTTTCTTCCAAGATCCATGTTTTCTACTCATTGGGGGCACGTGGCCATTGATTTAGGATGTATCCTGCATCTCAGAGAATGACACCTTGTAAGGTATCATTTCTAAGCCAATGCATCAGCTCTGCCTTCAAAGGGCTTTTCAAGGGGCAGGAATGGGTAATCACTATAAGTGGACCTGAGGTTTTTGGGGGGGGGTGATAAAAATGCTCTAAATTAGATTGTGGTCATGGTTGTATAATCTGTAAACATGCTAAAATTCATTGAATTGTACACTTAAAATGAGTGACTTCAATGGCATGTCAATTATATCTCAATACAACTGTTTTTTAAGGTAGTTCTATCGCTCTATTGGGCCATCAGCTTGTCTTTGGCATGGTGTGTGATAGAGCCAGTGACTCCCGTGTTCAATTCCCACTACCACACTTCCTCGGCTGTAAAGTGCATCCCTCGGACATTATGCTGGAGCCCGTATTATGGATCAAACACTCTCTCCACTCTCAGATAGTAATCCTGGCTGAAGTTTTGCAGGTGGGAAAGACAAACCAGAATATGTATCTATTTCTGTCAAGATGATTTCTTCCTTTTCTAGAATAGAGGGGGTTCAATGTATTAAGTTGCCTCAAAGCAGGTGGTAGTTCTTCTAGAAGGATGGTGCCATGTAAGGGACTCGCCATTGGTCTCTGTCGCTAGCAGGTTGAACACTAAGCAATAGCAGGTGCTAGACCAGTTTTGGTAAATGAGAGGCCATGATGTTGACTCCATGCATAGCTTCCGCTCTTGCTCCCATTGTTAGGCTATTAATGCATTACACTGTACTAGCACTTGGCTGGCTGATGACAGAAGCTGGTGATTCATCTACTTGATTGTTTAGTGCTCCTTTCGTGGTGGACAATGGTTGCCAACATTCAATACAAAGATCTGTACAATTTTTGTTCCATTATAAAATCTGCTTGGGTCCCTGGGAAACTAGGATAAATGAAGCTATAGGCTCTGAGAAACTCCCTGAGGAGAAAAATGCAGTATGTTCCCTGCTGTCTTCACCTCCTGATGATTCAATGAACAAAGAGTTTTTAAGCCTCAGGGTGAGGATCACAAAGAAACAGACCCTTTAAATAGCTTACTTCATGGAAATCTGTGGGTTGGTTTATTCAGCAATAGGTGGGCTGAGTCTGTTTCTCATATCTTCTGCAGAAAGGATATGAGATCAAGGAACAGAAGACCCCATGCCACTGGCTCATGGAAGAAAGTTTCACCTCTCACCACTTGTAGGACCCCCACCACTTAATGTTTGACAACCAAAGAGCCAATGAAATAAAAATAACAATCCAACAAATGAACTAGCAGTCAGAGTGTGCTAGAGAGTAAGAATAAACAGAACACATGGCCAGTCCTCAGAACTGCTGAAGGAGACTAGCAACTTTAACAGAAAAATAATAAGAGCATTTATGAGTTCAAGTACAACATCCCTAGAGAAGCCATCAATCACAAGTTGGGTCTGACCCAGGTGACCCAGAGCTTCACTAGAAGGGCAGGGCTCTCAGCAGTCCCTTTGCCACATTTTCAGGTCTTGAACAATTTTTCCCTGAAAAGAAAAAGGAAAAGAAATCTAAATTAGCATGGGAGGAATAAAGTATATCAGTAATTACACTAAATATTAATAAATTGAGTTGGCTGTTAAAATCAAACTGTCAGAGAATATCAAAAACCTAATGCTAGCTATAAGTTATATACCCAACAAAGTCACTTAATACAAAGTTATTTTTAAAGATTGACTTCAATACACCCTTTTCAGAACTGAACAAATCTAGTAGAAAATAAAAACAAGTAGTATCATGAAGAATGTAATCATTCAATCAGTAAACTTAATTTAATGCAGAGAAATTTTCATCCTTTGAACAGAGAATGTACACTTTTCATATATCCACAGAATATTTATGAAAAAATCATGTCCATCCATAAGGATGAAAGGCTATAAATGAAGTGTAATACAAAAAGATTGAAAGGGATATTCATTAGACAGAACTGATTTATTCTGCTTTCCACAACAGTTCCCACTGTAAGAGATTAAGATCTCAGGAGCTAAAGAGAAGGGCAGACCTTAGAGAAGAAACAGACTCTTAAGCATTTTATTTGTTTCTGTACTCTGCAAACGGCCACCAGCTAAATTGGAGGTGAGACCAGGCAGGGGTGTGGCATATCCCAGAGAGGAACACACACGTGCCTCATCATTTCATCTGGAAATTCAGAGTTGACAACTTTCTACATGGCATGAAAGTCAGAGAAATGAGACACGTGCAAGGGGTGTCAGTACAAGAATGAATAGCACCTGAACAGTCTGGGGACCTTGTAATTCCAGAAATTTGCAGGCGAGGACGTGTAACTATGGGAAAGAGTTTGAAAATTGTCCGAGGAAGAAAAAAAATCAGGCCTGTATGCAGGAATCTCTGTGATGGGAGAAAAAGATTTGTATACTTCTAAAGCAAAGAATAAGGAGTGGACCACCTAGATGGGAATTATTCCATGGCATGAGGGAGAACACCGTTGAGGGAACAGTGAAATCAGTTACTTCTCAAAGGATGCCAGCAAAAAACCAAAACTAATTGCAGCTGATAAGTGGGTATCCCCTCCTAGCTGATGCCTTACTAATTTTTGTGTAAGACTGCCTCTCAGCACAAACACTGCTAACAGAGATAATATCAACCTAGATTATTTTTTCCAAATCAGACAGAATGGGGTTTCAGAACCGGAATTAAAATAGAAAAAAAGATTACGTTAAATTTTACATACCTGTATTTATGACTTGTGAAATTCTGTCTGCTCTACTATATTTTTACAAGATTTTCCACCCTGTATCCCTTGTTCATGGAACTTATTATATCCTTTACTTTTTCCTGTATTCTAAAGAAAGAGATATTTAAATCCAGTTACATACAGGTAGAAAGTTACAAAAAGGAAGAAATGTTATTTAATGAGAAAAAAACTTCAAAATACAAATAAGTACTAAAAATCCACTAGATTTATAAATTAGGAAGTCATTTGTGGCCTTGTTAAAAATAACATTTATTGAGCATTTACTGCAGGTAAGTGAGTGTTGAACAATTTACATGGATTATTTTATTTGCTTGACCCACAAATTCCATGAGAATGGTTATAATTAACCCCATTTTGCAGTTGAAGAAACTGAGGTACAGGGAATTAAGGAAGCTCTCTGGTGACACAGAGAGTGACTGAGCCAGGTGTCCAGCCCAGCACTCTGACTCAAGAACCCACACACTTCACCAGCACATCAAATGCAAGAGTCAGCCATCAGGTAGGAATCATCTTGTGCTGCTAAAAACAAAACAAAAAGCAGAGACAAACAAATGAGGAGTTTGAGGATTTTTCCTGTCAAGTGTAGAGGAAGTCTGGAGGCAGGCAAACCAGGGATGTAGTAAACTAGAGTGACTTCACTTATCACAAACTGTGCTCTTTTTAACTTTCTGCACCAGCATTCCTAAGGAATGACCCTCATTCTCATGCTCACAAGGTTTCTGCCACAACTGCAAGCATCAGGCTGGCATTTCAGGCAGGTTAAAGGGAAGAACAAAGGGTGGAAAGAACCATGTGTATTGGAGTCAAGGTGTTGTTTTTTTGTTGTTGTTTGTTTGTTTGTTTTGCTGTACGCGGGCCTCTCACTGTTGTGGCCTCTCCCGTTGCAGAGCACAGACTCGGGACGCGCAGGCTCAGCGGCCATGGCTCATGGGCCCAGCCGCTCCGCGGCATGTGGGACCCGGACCGGGGTACAAACCCGCGTCCCCTAGCATCGGCAGGCAGACTCTCAACCACTGCGCCACCAGGTAAGCCCTGGAGTCAAGCTATTTTAATGAGCTCTTTTATCTCATTGGCAAAAACTCTTTCCCATGACCACCTCTAATGGCAAGAGACACTGGGAATTGTAATAGGGAACATTGCTCCCTTGAATAAAATTAGGATTTCTGTTAGTAGGAAGAGAAATATTGTGTATTAGATGGGCAACCAGCAGTCTCTACTATAAGTGGCTTCAGTGGGATAGAACTCAAAATGCGTGAACCAAAAGTGTTTAAGTAAATTATATAGATTTTCTTTTATTCAAAAAATGATAAAAATTTAACTTTAAAACATGGAAATATACATTCTTTTGCCAATCTTTTGGTCTAGGGCCACATCTTTCCTTAGAGTATGTGTTACTGATTACAGTTCTGCAACAGCTTTCTTGTATTTTTCACACTTATAATACAGTGTCTCTCTTCTCCCATTTCTTTAAAATGAAAAAAAAGAAGCCCATGTTATAATTGAAGTGCTAAATTCTAGATTTCCAGATTTTTCCATCTTTTACAGTTTTTTAAAATTTACATAAATAACAAATTTTCAGTAAATGTTTATTGCTTGCTTTCCAAGGTATTCAAATTACTTTTGTAGAAATAGTTTTCTATGTGTGCATGTTTCTCAATTCATAAATTAATCAAATTACATAATTATAATAGCAAATGCAACTAACATATGTTATGACACACAAATCAACTCGGGCTAAGCAGAAAATAGGGACGTACAAAGGAGTAACTTACTACTCTCATTTTGCTTGCCTTGAGTATTAGGATGTTTTATAAGGGAGCTGGAGAGTGTTAATTGATCCAAAATTTGTTAATTGGCAGTTGGAGAAGAGAAATTTTATGTAGCTGCATTACTTACTCCTGTGCTAGTTTTTAAGTCTTTGTGGGGTTTTTGGTTTATTTAAATTGAGGTATGATTGACATACAAAGAAACATGTTTTTAATGTATACATTTTGATGAGTTTGAAAATAAGTATACATCTGTTAAACTGTCGCCATAAACAATGCCATAAACTAAATTGTCACTTCTAAAGATTTCCTCCCTCCCTCCCTCTTTTTTTTTTTGTAATAAGAACATTTAACATAAGATCTACCCTCTTAACAAATTTTTAAGCATATAATGTAGTAGTAACTATATGCACTGTGTGCACAGTAGATCTCTAGGGCTTATTCATCTTCTAAAACTAAATTTGTACCTTTTGACCAATACCTTCCTGATTCACCCTCTGCTTTAATGAGATTGATTAATTTAGATTCTTGATATAAGTGGGACCATACAGTATGTGTTCTTCTATGTCTGGGTTATTGTACTTGGCATAATGTCCTCTAGGTTCATCCATGTTAGTCCAAATGACAGGATTTTCTACTTTTTTAAAAGCTGGATAATATTCTATTCTATGTATATACCACATTTTCTTGATCCATTCATCTGTTGATGGACATTTAGGTTGTTTCCATGTCTTTATTATTCTGAATAATGCTGCAATGAACATGGGAGTTCAGGTATATCTTTTGAGGTCTTGATTTCAATTCTTCTGAGTATATACCCAGAAGTGGGACTGCTAGATCATATGGTAGTTCTATTTTTAAGTTTTTGAGGAACATCCTTACAGTTTTCCATAGTGACTGTACCAATTTACATTCACACTAACAGTATACAAGGATTCCCTTTTCCCTTTTCTCACTTCCCTATAAGTGTCTAGCAGACACTTATATATATATTTTTATAATAACCATCTTAACAGATATGAGGTGATATCTCCTTATGGTTTTGATTTGCATTTCCCTGATGATTAGTGATGTTGAGTTCCTTTTCCTATACCTATTGGCCATTTGTATGTCTTCTTCGGAGAAATGTCTATTCAGGTCTTTTACCCATTTTTAAAATTGCGTTATTTGTTTTGTTGTTATTGAGTTCTAGGAGATTTTTACACGTTTTAGAAATTACTCTTTCTTCCTGTCCTATAAATAAATGTCAGTTGCTCTCTGAAAAGAGCTAAATACCCAAAGATATGAATTGTTAGCTTCTAGAAAAAAATTAGAAATGGTGAAATAAATCAGCTGAGGTATTTATTTCAGGTAAAAAATAATAAATATCTAGAAACAAATGTTAGATGCAAAGATTTTACTGATTTTCAAATGCTTGCTTTTCATGTTTCATGTTTCCATTTTTTAACAAGTTGAGAAATTCACTATATTATGATCATTTAAGAAAATGAGGTGAACAGTGAGTAATATGTTTTGATTAGGGTCACAGAAACCATTCTACCTGCCGGAGCTCCTAAAGGGCTTTACTTCTCAGGTCACTCTGTCAACTAATGCTAAGAATAGAAACTGAATTATATTTTAACCCTTGTAATGGATATAATCAAACTTCATATGCAGGATAATTGAATTTAGAATTCATTTAATTTAAAGCAGAAAAGGGACAATTGTAGATGTGGGAATATTCAGCAGGGAAGAGAAGTGATTTGATAATTAACTCCTAAAGTGTGAACCAAAACGTTAGAAATTCCCATGTCTCCTATCAGATTCAACAAATATGTATGTGGTCATTGTGAACCAGATATAATGTGGTATTACTTTCAGATTCCAACTCTGTTTTTCTTGCCTCACTTTGAACTAAATATTAATCAGCTTATCAAACTAGTACTTATTATAAACTGCTTTGCTACATATTAGCCTAATAACTACACTATCAGTTTAATGTGTCTTACACATACTTCATTCTCCCTGCTCCTACCTACTAAACACAAATCCAAATACACTTTACATGTCCCAGTTAAAAATTGCAGATTTCAATTTAATTTTCCAATTTCTAATGGTTACACCGATGGTAATAGATAATTTAACTAATAGAACCTGTTGTGTAGGTTATTAGTTATAAAGTTTCTGTTGGTTCTATATTAGATCATAAAGCAAAAGTATTCTAACCTATTCAGAATGCAGGAGTAAATTTGGATATGCTTACACATATCCAAGTATGCTTTATTTCCTAATCATTCTCTAAACTGTCTGGAAAGAAAAAAGTATATTCAGCTTCCTAGTGATTTATATTTACTGGACTCTAAGTTCCAAATTCTTATCTCATTCCTATATGATTTAGTGACTCACATCAACTGTGGACTAAGTGAATGCTAGCTATCTAAGTGCCTTAATGCATATACACAGGGGCTCAACTGGGCATTACTCACGTGTTGGCACAGAACCAACCCAGCCAGTATATACAGAACACATGCTACCTAAGTGAGGTATCTAACCTCTGCCTGAGATCATTATTTATAAACCAGAATTGTAATAGGTAGATTTAAATTTATAACCTCCAATTCATGGAGAGCTTATTATTACGTGACAAGTATAACTTTTATACAATACAATAGACTACATGTTGCCACTTTACATATGAAATTACCTAAGCAAGATGAGAAAATATTAAAATGAGAACCTATAGAACCAAGGCTTTCATTTATGCCAGTAAATGAAAGAGAATTCCAAAACAGTTTGCACTCCAAGTTTTATATATTTTTCTCTATGTGTGGCTAAGCCTGGTCTATGGCGTGAAGAACACAGATGAAACTAACATGAATTGTCAAAGCTGTTACCAATCAGGAAAAGTCATCTTGGTGATCTAGAGTATTAGCCATAGTGTTTATGTTTTGCATGAAAGACCTAGTAGTCTACACCATTTTACTGATTAAAAGATATGAGTGATTTACTTAAGGAAATAATAAACTCCTGGTTTTCCAAAGTTCTTTTGAGTAGTAGACACTTCATATTTGGGGATATTGTTATACTTTGCCGAAATATAAATAAATACCATTCATCTGATATTAAAAACATTGTCTAAAACCACAAAGGAAGTAATCATAGAATAGGCTCTCAGTATCTACCAAGAACTTGGCAACTGAATATCATATAACAGATATTCAGTTCACAATGATTCCCATTCATTTTTGAAGATTATTTTTTTTTCTCCTTTGAAAGGAAGGAGCAAGCAAGAGCAGTTCAAAGCCTACATCACTCCCTGGGCACAAGGGCCAACTTCTGGATGTTTGACCTGTGCTTGGCTTAATGCTCTGATGTTGCCCTCTTGAAATTCTTAATAAATTTTTAACAAGGGACCCCATAGTTTTATTTTGTCCCTGGTCCCACAAATTTTGTTACTGGTCTTAATAAGGAGATTGGCTATGGATCGAGGAACAGACTCTGGGCTTTATTTTGTTAACCAGGATATAAACGAACATAAGCCCTTTTCCGTAGCTCTATTATTTCACATTCTCCATTAATGTTCTTGCTCTAGTTTCACACACATCCTGCTTCCTGGTCCTCTTTGCTAGTGAAAAAAGCATCGAAAAGTCACAGATTTACCAACCCTAAATGATAAGCAAATTGATATAAAATTGGCTTCACAATACATGTTGTAGGAAGACCAAGTTAATGCCAATTGAGAATACTTTCATTTTTTAAAACCAAGGAAGGATGCAAATAAGATATTTTTCCCGTAAAGAAAAAGTCCACATTTTATCAGCAATATTTGTACTAGAGGAATTATAGCATTATGCTTCAATGTCAGAAACACATATGAGTATACACTTATCTATAGTAAACTTTGTGATTTCTTATTTAAAAATATTTTGAAGACTAATATATGATTAATTTCTTCATATTAGAAAATACCTCAGTATAATAAAACTTCAAACACTTTTAGAACATCTGTTTCTGTGTTTTGAGGGAAGTTTTCTGGTTAAAAATTTCTTGCCTTTTAAACTCCTTCAAATCCAGAAAGAGCAGATGATAATTAACCCAACCCAGGCCATAGTTGCAGGAGGCCTTATTCCCAGATAAGGGAGGTAACTTATTAGTGGTACGATGCCATGAATGCTAGGACCCCCAGAGTCCTCACAATACCTTCCTCTCTCACACACTGTTGCCTAAAATCCTGCGTCTCAGACAGCTAGCTGTCAAATACCACTTGTGATGGTGCCAGGCATTGTGCTAAAAGCTTTACTTATGCAAGTCATTTAATCCTTTCAACAGGTGGATACTATTTTACACATGAGGAAACTGAGGCCCAAAGAGATCAAGTAATTTGCCTAAAGTCACACAAGTTCAAGTCCAGAAAATCTGCCCCAGAGTCTGTTCTTCGGCAGTAGATGTCACTGCATCACACAAGAATTTTATTCCTTTGCTTTTGAAACTCCTATCCGTTAAGGTGTAAATACTTTTGAACGAAGCTGCCATTTATAACTAGGAAGGGAGAATGTGAGAGCAAGTTTGAAGTGGTGGAAGAGTGCAGGGCGTCAACAGAGGCCAAAGTGAGGAGGAAGAAAACGTGACTGGAAAGGAAAGCAGGGGGCGTGTGTGCCTTCTTCCTGTCTAACGCTATCAGGCCAGAGACTGGAGAGCTACAATTTGTTGTCTCCACTCACTTGCAAAAACCTTCCATATATCCCACCCAGTGCGATGGGATTCATTACTGAGAGGATTTTTGTCATCAGTCAAAGAAAAAAAAAAAAAGAGTAACAGCAAACAGGAAGCTACCTAAACAAAATGGAATAAATGATTGAAGGCAAATGACCAAAGTTACCTAATCAATACATTTCCATTAGTTAACCCCCAAATATCATCCTAGCACTTACCATTGGCATCATTGCAATGATACCCAGATAAAGGCATCAGAATCCTCAAGATCCAGCCAGAGGGCACAATTCAGGTCATATTAATGTTCAGAATTCCCTGGCTCTTCATCCCTACCTGTGACCTTGTATTGTTCTTTATTTCTTTGTGGGAAAAATATATTCCAAATAATTATATACTACTTATAATGTGCCTTTATAAAGGATGTGGCTAATATATCTCAATTTTATATACAATAATCATTGAATTAATATTTCTGCTAACTACTACTCTACATGATTTTTTAAATTTTATAATAAACTTTCATTTTCTGTTCATTGAAGACCCAGAAATTGAAGTTATAACTTTTGAAATGAATTATTTATTCATTCTTCCAAATCTTATTTCAATGTCATACCATCTTTCACCATATTCCTTAACAAAAGAGCTTTTTAATTGGGTTACTTTGCTAGAAGTTCAAACATTTATTTGTTCAAAACATTAAAAATATTTATTGAGCACCTGCTTTACATCAAACACTCAGTAGGTATTTGGCTACATTGTTGAACCCAGCAGATGAAGATCCCTGACCTGATGGAGTTTATGTATTAGCCACCAGGAAACTGGGCTCTAATTCCTTCACATGGGAATCATTTCATATTATTTACAGAAATTCCCCTTTTTTAGAGTTAACATGTATCTAGCTCACCATAACTGGTTTTATGGATTAATTTAATGCATAAATGATGTAAATCCAGAAGAGCATTATTTGTATCATTATGTGTCCCAAGACCATAAAATCCAGTAGCAACTTAGTCACAGCTTTGTATAGGATAGAGGTATAGGCTGTCCTACACAAAGCAAAGTGGAAAATTTCTTCAAATACATGTGCATTTTAAGGTCTCAATAGTTGAACTCATTATTTAAACAATATAGGACATCTTCAATGATGCATTTTTGGCAAGGAAAGGGAGAGTGCCAGTAGGAAAATAGAAGGGAATTTCTATATTAGCATTTCTTCAATCTTGTCCTTCAGTTTTCAGTGACCTGCAGCTATAAGGCCACTGTATTCATGCTTAAATGCTTTGGGTTCTCATTTTAAAACATTCTACCATTATTCAACCCACCACTGTTATGTATATTGAAAATACACACTGGCAGAAAATTCTAATATCTAGGTCATGTTTATTATTCACTTCCTTCTGTTGCTTTTCATCTGTAAGCAAATATACAAGGTATAAATCTGCAAACCAAATTCAATAATATTTTCTGTTTTTAATATTTATAAAAGGAGCTGTCATAGGCTCTGTATACATAAAACAATTTATAAAATAAAAAGCATTTACCATTTCCACTCTTAAGAATCTAGTATACATTTTTAACAGTTGTAATACATGGCGAGTTTGACAGACACCAAAGGATACAGCTGCTTATAAAAGACACTGACCCTTGTGAGGGTTGCATGCTGTAACAATTTCTTAGTAAACAGTGCCATCATGTGGTGTTTCATTTTAAAAGGAATTTCAAGATTCATTATACAATTGAACGTTACTTTTAATAATATAGAATAACAAAAATATTATTCTTACAGTATAGCATTACAAAAAACTTTATGGCTAATATTTACTAGGATGCATAAATATTCACCAAAAGGGGTTTATATAAGTAAATACTTTTGTTCACTAAATATTTTTATGTACTAAATATTTTACAATAGTTTTACTTATTTTCATATAAAGGAATCCCCTTTTAAACCTAAACACATGTCACTGAAAAACAAATTGAAAACAATGGTCAAATCATAAGCTAGTTTTCTTAAGTAGTGGGTTCAACTTGGTGTGTAAAGACCATGAAAATGCTTTTATTTTTAAAAAAATTTTTTAACACAAACACGTCCTGCTTTAATATAGTTCAAAATACAAAAATCTAAAAGTAAGGTGTGATTGCTTCATTATGAAAATGCTTTCAAATGTCTTAAAATACAGTTATATTTTTGCTCAACTATTGTAATGTATTTTAGAAAAATATGTTTAATGTAATTAGATTTATTTACTTCTTTATATTTACAGGTTTACTAAGTATTTTAAACTATAATGAAACTAATAGACAGACTAGAAGGAAACCTACAAGAGTATATAATGTTTGTTCTCGCATATGTAGAAGAAAAGAAAAAAAAAACTTCTAGGAAAGATAAAGCACAATTTACCATTTTTATTTTATTTTGAAAATCCTTATTAGTAGACATTCTTATACCCTACCTAACTCTGTCATTTGACTATTTAAAGAAGTTTCCTCTTAATTTGTCCTCAGTTGGAAATTGAAAAGTAGTCCCCTAACCTTTGTGAGTTCTTCCTCATCTTATTCTTCTCCACTCAGTGAAGTCTACTGTATCACACCTAAATAACACACTAACAAATAATACCTACCCATGGACATGACAAAACTTTCTAAAAATGTGAGAAAAATGTGCTAAGAAGTTTGAATAACAAAACACTTTATTTTAATTTAAATAAATATATTTTATATATTATGTAAAAATGTAAAATAAATAATTTTGTTTCAATTTAAAATAGCAATTTTGTTTCCCTAAAATGTGGTGTTCAAGCCCCTTACTTCTTCAAGGAAAGGTTTCTTGAATGGTAGCATGCTTAATCAAATGCATAGTCTTTTAGCTGAGACCCATCTATGTAGGAGAAAAAAGGAACAGAAAGCTTAAACTAAGAAAGAAGGCTTTTTTTTTTTTAAAAGGAAAATCAAGCTCATTAAAAAATAAAGTAAAACTGATTTCAAATAGATTTTTAACCTAGTCTAAAGGAAACTTTTTTCTGTAAGAAAATTGCCCAAAGAAAGTGAGCAAACGTACTAAAATCCTATTAATTACTGTACAGTATTTTGACTTTGCAAGTTTTGTTGTTGTTATTAATCTTATCTTCAGGCACCTCCTATAATATCAGCCAGTTCTTCTATCACAAACAGTTTAGCTCTTAGGTGATAAATTAATTCAGTTGTTACCTAAATCCTGCGGGGAGAGGAAAAGCTGTCCTAATGACTGCTGTAAGTCTCAATCATTAGAAATAGTTTTGTCACTAAATTTAGCATTATTTTCTCCTATGTAGTCAGTAATCTTTAATCTTATCCCTTGATTAATTTTAAGCACAATATTACACAAGGCAACATATCAATGACTATTCTATTTAAAATGAGCTAATTTTCTTTTGCTTGTGCACTAAAATGCTTTTATTTCAGAGTTAAAGTCATTTAGAGATATGGGGGGAAAGCTTTATTTTCTGTTCTTGAAATGTATAACCTCAAAATCTCTATGTCACTGGATACAGATCAATGAACAAAATTCTACAAGAAAATGTCACTATAAAGTATAGATAGGACAAAGGGGAGTCTCTCTCTTGTACAGTGATTGAATGAAACATCAGAAAAAATTAGAAAAGTTAGTAAGACTACATTAAGTGGATCAGAGGAAGAAATCCTCCCTCCCAACTCTTCATCATAAGAATAGATCAGGGCTTCCCTGGTGGCACAGTGGTTGAGAGTCCACCTGCCGATGCAGGGGACACGGGTTCGTGCCCCGGTCCGGAAAGATCCCACATGCCGCGGAGCGGCTGGGCCCATGAGCCATGGCCGCTGGGCCTGCGCGTCCGGAGCCTGTGCTCCGCAGCGGGAGAGGCCACAACAGTGGGAGGCCCGCATACCACAAAAAAAAAAAAAAAAAAAAAAAAAATAGAATAGATCAGAAAGGGAAAGATTATTCCCAGGAATTACAAATAGATTTGTAATAAAGTTACTAAATCATAAGTTGTTTTCTCAAGTTCATATAGTAACTGAAGGTTAAACTATTTGATAGAGAAAAATTCCCAAAATTTCTACTTGAGCGTAGATATCAAAGAACATAATATCAATCAATATTAAATGGGTGATTAGCTTAGGAAATGTTACTAAGATAAACCTGGGTAAAAGCATAAAGCTATCTTATGGGTAATACTGAGTTTCCTTAAAGTTTTCATCAATTTTTGAAAAAAACCTCACTTCTTTACCAAAGATATTGATTAGGCATCATTAAGTATTGTATATGATAATATACTAGGTTTTAAAATCTAGTTTCTCAGAAAAAAAGAAAAGTGAGATAAATACTACAGTTATAATGAGCTTCTATTATATTAAAAATTAAAACATTTTAAAAAAGTAATCTATTCTCAATAGGTACCAAATGTGTTAGTAACGTGGCTTTTTAATATTACTTATTAACTTTGTTGCATTCAGTTCTTTTTCTTACATTTTGGATACTTTAATATGAAAACCTGAATTTTAGGACCTTTAACCCTACTGACATCAGAATCCCCCAATGATTAAGACTGACCTTTTGCTAGTATTTCAAAAGGAGTGCAACTTCCTAAATTCAAAATATCAGCAATGAGTCAGACACAAATCAGTACAGTCAGTATTTTTAAAGCAGAAGTTGAAAAGTTCTTTTTGTTGAAGGATTGTCTGCTATGTATGAGTGAGTATATTCCATTTTGCTTCATTTTCACAAAAATAGTCTCCAAAAGCTTGGACAATACTAAAGTTTTAGATTTTAAATCTTGCAAATAATGTCTATCTTTTTTAAAAAGTTGCTGAAGCAGGTTTTTTGCTTTTGGTTTTGTTGTTCTTATATAATTCTGCTGTGGTTTGTGTCCTCACAGATTTTCAGAATAATGTAAAGGAAGGGGAAGTAGACAATATTAGAAGTTTTACACACAAGATACAAATTCAGTAAATGGAAAATAATTACTGATCATAAATAAAAGAGAACTATAAAGAGAATAAATGAAAAACTAATTTTTTTTTTTTTTTTTTTTTTTTTTTTTTTTTTTGCTAGATGCTATTTTTTCCTAAAGGCCCTGATCCTGATTCTGCTTTCTGGTTGTAAGAAAGAGAGAGGTTAGTAAATATTAGGGAGGCATTAAGGATGTGATAGCACCAAATTTAGACTTTCTCCTTGACATAATTGTCAGAGGATTAGAAGAGAATTGCACAAAGGAATGACCTCCTTGGTTTGAAGTTCATTTGTGTAACAGCTAAAATCATCCAGTGAACAACCAGGAAACATTGCCCACACACTGACAACCAGTGATCTGGAGCTCTCTCTTTTTCTGAATTTCTACAGCTGTATTGTCACATGTACATCCCATGTATTTTGTATGTAAAGTGTATCTTTGGTGTTATTCTTTTTTAATCTGGTCTTTTTAACTGAACTTGAAGACTGCTTGAGAGCAAAGGCCATATAAATTTTTTTAGAATTCCAAATTACGAGAGAATGCTGCACATAAACTTTTCCTAATTAGTATTTGTTCATCAAGTGGCTGTACATCTGCCTTGCCAGAATGCACAGATGGCATGAAAACATATTATTAGTTATGCTTGAAACAGCCCCATAGCAGAGTCTATATCATAAGCAGATTTATTTTTCAAGAGATTACCAAAAGACCCTAAAATACATGTATTTGCTCAAATAAAGCTGACAGAAGATTTGGTATATATATATATATATATATATATATATATATATATATATATATATATATATATATATATATATATATATATATATATACATATATATACACACACAGACACACATACACATACACACATACATATAAAACAGTCCAAATCTCTACTTTTTATTTGGAGTTGGATGTGATTTACCATGTGTCCTGCATCTTTTGACTATGTTTCATGTCATTTGATTTCTTTTTTTAAAAAACATCTTTATTGGAGTATAATTGCTTTACAATGGTGTGTTAGTTTCTGCTTTATAACAAAGTGAATCAGCTGTACATATACATATCTCCTCCCTCTTGCATATCCCTCCCACCCTCCCTATGTAACTCCTCTAGGTAGTCACAAAGCACCAAGCTGATCTCCCTGTGCTATGTGGCTGCTTCACACTACTGATCTATTTTACATTAAGCAGTATATACGAATCCATGCCACTCTCTCACTTCATCCCAGCTTACACTTCCCCCTCCCCATGTCCTCAAGTCCATTCCGTATGTCTGCATCTTTATTCCTGCCCTGTCCCTAGGATCATCAGAACCATTTTTTTTTAATTCCATATAAATGTGTTAGCATATGGTATTTGTTTTTCTCTTTCTGACTTACTTCACTCTGTATGACAGACTCTAGGTCCATCCACCTCACTACAAATAACTCAATTTCGTTGCTTTTTATGGCTTAGTAACATTCCATTGTATATATGCACCACATCTTCTTTATCCACTCATCTGTCAATGGACACTTAGGTTGCTTCCATGTTCTGGCTTTTGTAAATAGAGCTGCAATGAACATTGTGGTACATGACTCTTTTTGAATTATGGTTTTCTCAGGGTATATGCCCACTAGTGGGATTGCTGGGTCGTATGGTAGTTCTATTTTTAGTTTTTTAAGGAACCTCTATACTGTTCTCCATAGTGGCTGTATCAATTTAAATTCCCACCAACAGTGCAAGAGAGTTCCCTTTTCTGCACACACTCTCCAGCATTTATTGTTTGTAGATTTTTTGATGATAGCCATTCTGACCGGTGTGAGGTGATACCTCACATTGTAGTTTTGATTTGCTTTTCTCTAATGATTAGTGATGTTGAGCATCCTTTCATGTGTTTGTTGCAATCTGTATATCTTCTTTGGAGAAATGCCTGTTTAGGTCTTCTGCCCATTTTTGGATTGGGTTCTTTGTTTTTTTCATAATGAGCTGCATGAGCTGCTTTCAAATTTTGGAGCTTAATCCTTTCCCTGTTGCTTCACTTGCAAATATTTTCTCCCACTGTGAGGGTTATCTTTTCGTCTTGTTTATGGTTTCCTTTGCTGTGCAAAAGCTTTGAAGTTTCATTAGGTCCAATTTGTTTATTTTTGTTTTTATTTCCATTTCTCTAGGTGGCGGGTCAAAAAGGATCTTGCTGTGATTGATGCCATAGAGTGTTCTGCCTGTGTTTCCTCTAAGAGTTTTACAGTGTCTGGCCTTACATTTAGGTCTTTAATACATTTTGAGTTTATTTTTGTGTATGGTGTTAGGGAGTGTTCTAATTTCATTCTTTTACATGTAACTGTCCAGTTTCCCCAGCACCACTTATTGAAGAGGCTGTCTTTTCTCCATTGTATATTCTTGCCTCCTTTATCAAAACTGAGGTGACCATATGTGTGTGGGTTTATCTCTGGGGTTTCTATCCTGTTGCATTGATCTATATTTCTGTTTTATGCCAGTACCATACTGCCTTGATTACCGTAGCTTTGTACTATAATCTGAAGTTCAGGAGCATGATTCCTCCAGCTCCGTTTTTTTTTCCTCAAGATTGCTTTGGCTATTCGGGGTCTTTTGTGTTTCCATACAAATTGTGAAATTTTTTGTTCTAGTTCTGTGAAAAATGCCATTGGTAGTTTGATTGAATACAGATTGCATTCAACCTGTACATTGCTTTAGGTTGTATAGTCATTTTCCCAATGTTGATTCTTCCAATTCAAGAACATGGTATATCTCTCCATCTGTTGGTATCATCTTTAATTTCTTTCATCAGTGTCTTAGTTTTCTTCATACAGGTCATTTGTCTCCTTAGGTAGGTTTATTCCTAGGTATTTTATTCTTTTGTTGCAGTGGTAAATGGGAGTGTTTCCTTAATTTCTCCTTCAGATTTTTCATCATTCATGGATAGGAATGCAAGAGATTTCTGTGCATTAATTTTGTATCCTGCTACTCTACCAAATTCATTGATAAGCTCTAGTAGTTTTCTGGTAGCATCTTTAGTATTCTCCATGTATAGTATCATGTAATCTGCAAACAGTGACAATTTTACTTCTTCTTTTCCAGTTTGGATTCCTTTTATTTCTTCTTCTTCTCTGATTGCTGTGGCTAATACTCCCAAAACTGTGTTGAATAAGAGTGGTGAGAGTGGGCAACCTTGTCTTGTTCCTCATCTTAGAGGAGAGGGTTTCAGTTTTTCACCATTAAGAACGATATTGGCTGTAGGTTTGTCATATATGGCCTTTATTATGTTGAGATAAGTTCCCTCTATGCCTACTTTCTGGACAGCTTTTATCATAAATAGGTGTTGAATTTTGTTGAAAGCTTTTTTTGCATCTATTGAGATGCTCATATGATTTTTCTCCTTCAATTTGTTAATTGGTTTATCACACTGATTGATTTGCATATATTGAAGAATCCTTGCATTCCTGGGATAAACCCCACTTGATCATGGTGTATGATCGTTTTAATGTGCTGTTGGATTCTGTTTGCTAGTATTTTGTTGAGGATTTGTGCATCTATACTCATCAGTGATATTGGCCTCTAGTTTTCTTTCTTTGTGACATCATTGTCTGGTTTTGGTATCAGGGTGATGGCGGCCTCGTATAATGAGTTTGGGAGTTTTCTTCCCTCTGCTATATTTTGGAAGAGTTTGAGAAGGATAGGTGTTAGCTCTTCTCTAAATGTTTGATAGAATTTGCCTGTGAAGCCATCTGGTCCTGGGCTTTAGTTGTTGGAAGATTTTTAATCATGGTTTCAATTTGTTTACTTGTAATTGGTCTGTTCATATTTTCTATTTCCTCCTGGTTCAGTCTCCAAAGTTTGTGCTTTTCTAAGAATTTGTCCATTTCTTCCAGTTTATCCATTTTATTGGCATAGAGTTGCTCTTAGTAATTGCTATGATCCTTTGTATTTCTGCAGTGTCAGTTGTTACTTCTCCTTTTTCATTTCTATTTCTATTGATTTGAGTCTTCTCCCTTTTTTTCTTGATATGTCTGGCTGATGGTTTATTAATTTTGTTTATCTTCTCAAAGAACCAGCTTTTAGTTTTATTGATCTTTGCTATTGTTTCCTTCATTTCTTTTTCCTTTATTTCTGATATGATCATTATGATTTCTTTCTTTCTGCTAACTTTGGGTTATTTTGTTCTTCTTTCTCTAATTGCTTTAGGTGTAAGGTTAGATTGTTTATTTGAGATGTTTCTTGTTTCGTAAGGTAGCACTGTATTGCTGTAAACTTCCCTCTTAGAACTGCTTTTGCTGCATCCCATAGGTTTTGGGTCATCATGTTTTCATTGTCATTTGTTTCTAGGTATTTTTTGATTTCCTCTTTAATTTCTTTGATCTCTTGGTTATTCAGTAGTGAATTGTTTAGCCTCCATGTGTTTGTATTTTTACAAATTTTTTCCTGTTGTTGATATCTAGTCTCACAGCATTGTGGTCAGAAAAATACTTAATACATTTTCAACTTTCTTAAATTTACCAAGAATTGATTTGTGACCCAAGAGATGGTCTATCCTGGAAAATGTTCCATGAGCACTTGAGAAGAAAGTGTATTCTGTTGTTGGATGGAATGTCCTATAAGCATCAATTAAGTCCATCTTGTTTAATGTATCATTTAAAGCTTGTGTTTCCTTATTTATTTTCATTTTGGGTGATCTGTCCATTGGTGAAAGTGGGGTGTTAAAATCCCCTATTATGATTGTGCTACTGTCGATTTCCCCTTTTATGGCTGATAGCATTTGCTTTATGTAGTGAGGTGTCCTATGTTGGGTGCATAAATCTTTACCATTGTTATGTCTTCTTGGATTAATACCTTGATAATTACGTAGTGTCCTTCTTTCTGTCATGTAATAGTCTTTTTTTTAAAGTCTATTTTGTCTGGTATGAGAATTTCTACTCCAGCTTTCTTTTAATTTCCATTTGCATGGAATGTCTTTTTCCATCCCCTCATTTTCAGTCTGCTTTTGTTCCTAGGTCTGAAGTTGGTCTCTTGTAGACAGTAAATATATGGATCTTCTTTTTGTACCCATTCAGCCAGTCTGTCTTTTGGTTGGAATATTTAATCCATTTACATTTAAGGTAATTGTCAATATGTATGTTACTATTACCATTTTCTTAATTGTTTTGTGTTTGTTTTTGTAGGTCCTTCCTTCTGTTGTATTTCCTGCCTAGAGAAGTTCCTGTAGCATTTGTTATAAAGCTAGTTTGTGGTGCTGAATTCTCTTAGCCTTTGCTTGTCTATAAAGTTTTTAATTTCTCCATCAAGTCTGAATGAGATCCTTGCTGTACTGAGTAATCTTGGTTGTAATTTTTTCCCTTTCATCACTTAAATATGTCCTGCCACTCCCTTCTGCCTTCAGAGTTTCTGCTGAAAGATCAGCTCTTAACCTTATAGAGATTCCCTTGTATGTTATTTGTTGTTTTTCCCTTATTGCTTTTAATATTTTTTCTTTATATTTAGTTTTTGATAGTTTGATTAATATGTCTTGGCCTGTTTCTCCTTGGATTTATCCTGTATGGGACTCTCTGAGCTTCCTGGACTTGATTAACTATTTCCTTTCCCATATTAGGGAAGTTTTCAACTGTAATCTCTTCAAATATTTTCTCAGTCCCTTTCTTTTTCTCTTCTTCTTCTAGGACCCCTATTATTCTAATGTTGGTGCATTTAATGTTGTCCCAGAAGTCTCTGAGACTGTCCTCAATTCTTTTCATTCTTTTTTCTTCATTCTGTTCTGTGGTAGCTATTTCCACTATTTTATCTTCCAGGTCATGTATCCGTTCCTCTCCCTCAGTTATTCTGCTATTGATTCCTTCTAGAGAATTTTTAATTTCATTTATTGTGTTTTTCATCATCGTTTGTTTGCTCTTTAGTTCTTCTAGATTCCTGTTAAACGTTTATTGTATTTTCTCCATTTTATTTCCAAGATTTTGGATCATCTTTACTATCATTATTCTGAATTCTTTTTCCAATAGACTTCCTATTTCCTCTTCATTTGTTTGGTCTGTTGGGTTTTTACCTTGCTCCTTCATCTGCTGTGTGTTTCTCTGTCTTCTCATTTTGCTTAACTTACTATGTTTGGGGTCTCCTTTTCACAGGCTGTATGTTTGTAGTTCACGTTGTTTTTGGTGTCTGTCCCCAGTGGCTAAGGTTGGTTCAGTGGGTTGTGTAGGCTTCCTGGTGGAGGGGACTAATGCCTGTGTTCTGGTGGATGAGGCTGGATCTTGTCTTTCTGGTGGGCAGGATTGCATCCAGTCATGTGTTTTGGAGTGTCTGTGACCTTATTATGATTCTAGGTAGCCTCTACCTAATGGGTGGGGTTGTGTTTCTGTCTTACTAATTGTTTCACATGGGGTGCCCAACACTGTAGCTTGCTGGTTGTTGAGTGGAGCTGGGTCTTAGGTTGAGATAGAGATCTCTGGGAGAGCTTTCACCATATGATATTACGTGGAGGTGGGAGGTCTCTGGTGTACCAAAGTCCTGAACTCGGCTCTCCCACCTCAGAGGCACAGACCTGACCCCTGGCCAGAGTACCAAGACTCTGCCAGCCACATGGCTCAGAAGAAAAGGGAGAAAGAAAGAAAGAAAAAAAGAAAATAAAAAGAAATAACGTTATTAAAATAAATAATTATTAAAAATTAAAAAGTAATTTAAAAAAGAGAAAAAAGAAGGAACAGAGCAACCATACCAAAAAACAAGTTCGCCTATGATAACAAGCACTAAAAACTATTAAAAAAACAAAAACTGACAGAATCCTAGGACAAATTATAAAAGCAAAGCTATACAGACAAAATCACACAAAGAAGCATACCCATACACAGTCACAGAAAGAGAAAAAGGAAAAAAAGTATTTTTTTTTAAAAAAGGAAGACAGCAACCAAAGTAATAAACAAATCTACCAATGATGAAACATAATCAGAATCATAATCAATGATGAAACATAAATCAGAAACCAGTCAGTCGCATACAGCAAACCCCATGTCTACAGTTGCTCCCAAAGTCCATCGCCTCAATTTTGGGATGATTTGTTGTGTATTCAGGTATTCCACAGATGCAGGATACATCAAGTTGATTGTGAAGATTTAATCTACTGCTCCTGAGGCTCCTGGGAGAAATTTCCCTTTCTCTTCTTTGTTGGCACAGCTCCTGGAGTTCAGCTTTGGATTTGGCCCCGTCTCTGCATGTAGGTCGCCTGAGGGCGTCTTGTCCTGCCTGGGCAGGACGGGGTTAAAGGAGCAGCTGACTCGGGGGCTCTGGCTCACTCAGGCCGAGGGGAGGGCAGGGTACGGAATGTGGGACGAGACTGCAGCAGCAGAGGCCTGTGTGACATTGCAATAGCCTGAGGCACGCCGTGTGTTCTCCTCGGGGAAGTTGTACCTGGATCACGGGATCCTGGCAGTGGCGGGCTGCATAGGCGCCTGGAAGGGGAGATGTGGATAATGACCTGTGCTTGCACACAGGCTTCTTGGTGGCTGCAGCAGCAGCCTTAGCATTTCATGCCCATCTCTGCTGTTCACGCTGTTAGCGGCGGCTCGTGCCCGTCTCTGAGCTTGTTTAGGCTGTGCTCTAAATCCCTTCTCCTCGCGCACCCCAAAACAATGTTATCTTGCCTCTTAGGCAGGTCCACACTTTTTCCCGGACTCCCTCCCGGCTAGCTGTGGCGCACTAGCCCCCTTCAGGCTGTGTTCACGCAGCCAACCCCAGTCCTCTCGCTGGGATCTAACCTCCAAAGCTGGAGCCTGAGCTCCCAGCCCCCACCCGTCCCAGCGGGTGAGGAGACAATCCTCTTGGGCTGGTGAGTGCTGGTCAGCACCAATCCTCTGTGCGGGAATCTCTCCACTTTGCCCTCTGCACCCTGTTGCTGCACTCTCCTCTGTGGCTCCGAAGTTCCCCCCACCCCACCACCCGTCTCCGCCAGTAGAGGGGCTCCCTAGTGTGTGGAAACCTTTCCTCCTTCACAGCTCCCTTCCAGAGGGGCAGGTCCCATCCCTATTCTTTTGTCTCTGTTTTTTCTTTTTTCTTTTGCCCTACCCAGGTACATGGGGAGTTTCTTGCCTTTTGGGAAGTCTGAGGTCTTCTGCCAGCGTTCAGTAGGTGTTCTGTAGGAGTTGTTCCACATGTAGATGTATTTGTGATGTATTTGTGGGGAGGAAGGTGATCTCCACGTCTTACTCCTCTGCCATCTTGTGGGTCTCCAGCATTTGATTTCTTTGTGTTATTTTAACATTTTTATGTCAACACATCTTCTGTGGTAATCATGTTTTTTAGTTTTTCATAATTATCACTACTGAGGTATAATTTATATACAGTAAAATGTACCATGCATTTAATATATAGAACGTTTCCAGTACTCAAAAAAGTTCCCCCATAACCCCTTGTAGTCATTTATCCCATCTCTAACCCTGTGAAACTACTGATATGCTTTCTGTCCTTATAACCTAGTTATGTCTTTTTCTAGAATTTCAGATGAGGAGAACCACACAGTGTGTACTTTTTTGTTTCTGGCTTCTTTTACAAAGTAATAATGCTTTTGAGATTTATCTATGTTTTATGTGTATCAAGTTCATTCCTTTCGTTACTGATATTACATTGTATGGATACAACATTTTGTTCATTCATCACTTGTTAAATATTTGGTTTGCTGCTGGTTTGTTTTTTACCTTTTCTCTTCTATGAACATCTGTGTTCATCTTTATACATATATGTCCGTGGACGTATATTTTTATTTCTCTTGAATAAATACATAGGAGTGAAATTTCTGGGTAACGTAACAAACATCTGTTTAGCTTTGTAAAAGATTGCCGAGCTGTTCACAGTGGTTGTGCCATTTTCCATTCCTACCAGCAATGTATGAAGGTTTCAGTTGTGCACCTTCGCCACTTCTCAGGCCAGAATAACATTGTCAGTCTTTTTAATTTTAGCATTCTGATGGGGGTGTAGTGTATCTCATTGTGGTTTTAATCTCCATTTCTCTGATGACCAATAATATGGAGCATCTGTTTAGGTGCTTACTCATCATTTATATATCTTCTTTTGGAAAGTCTCCTCAAAACTTTTGCCCATATTTTAATTGCATTGTTTCTCTTGTTACTGTTGAGTTTATAAGCTTTGTATATGTCTGGACACAAGTCTTTTGACATGTATATGTTTTATAAATATTTTCTTCCATTTTCTTAAAGCTGTCCTTGTAAGAGCAAAAGTTTTACATTTTAATGAGTCCAATTAATTGATTCTTTTCTCTTACAGGTCATGCTTTTTATATCCTATCCAAGAATCTTTGCCTAACACAAGGTCATAATGATTATCTCCTGTGTTTTCTTCTAAACGGCTTGTAGCTTAACTTTTACATGTCTGTATTTCATTTTAACTTAACTTGTATGTGTGGTAAGAGATGAGGGTTAAGCTCAAATGCCAGCACCATTTGGTGAAAAGACTACCTTTTCCTCATGGAATTACTTTGCCATCTTTGCCAAAAATCAAATAAATATGTGTTTGTGGTTTATATTTGGAATATTGATTCTAATCCTTTTCCTAAATAACTATAGTTATGCTAATACCACATTATTTTAATTACTGTAGTTCAAAATCAAGTATCCTAAGTCACCCAAATTGTCCACCTTTTTCAAAAGTCCTTGCATTTCCATACAAATTTTTTAATAAGTGTGTCAATTTCTACCAAAAAGCCCAATGAAATTTTGATTGGGATTATTTTAAATCTATTGATCACTTTGGGGAGAATTATTATCTTAACAATATTGAGTTTTCCAATCAATGAATAAGATATATCTCTCACCAGTTTTAATTAGGGTCTTAATTTCTCTCATCAGTATTTTACAGTTTTCAATGTACATGTCTCAAACACATTTTATACCATTTATCCCTAGTATTTCATGATTTTACATGCTATTTTAAATGCTACAGTAAATCTTATTTTATTTTTCAATTGTTCATCACTATTATATATAAATATAATTGGTTTTTTATATTGATTTTGTATCCTGCAAACTTGCTAAACTCACCTATTAGATCTAAAAGATTCTTATAGATTCCTTAGGATTTTCAATATATGGTACCATGTTGTCTAAGAATAAAGATAGTTTTACTCTTCCTTTCCAGTCTGTGTCACATATTTCTTTTCTTTCTTTCTTTTTTATTTTTGTTTTTGTGGCTTTATCACACAGGCTTGTTTGGACCTTCAGTACAATGTTAAATAGAAATGATGAGAGTGGCTATCTTTGTTTTGTTTCTGATATAATGTGGAAAGCATCCTGTCTTCTATTATGTTAGTTGTAGGATGGATGGATGGATAGATAGATTGATTGATAAATAGATATATGTCCTTCATCATATTGTAGAAGTTTCCTTCAATTTCTAGTTTGTTTTCTTTAATCATGAGTAGGTGTTGAATTATGACAAATTCTTTCTCTGCATTCACTGAGATAACATACGTTTTTTCTCTTTTGTTTGGTTACATTCGTTTTTGAATGATAAGTCAACTCTGCATTACTAGAATACATTTCACTTTGCCATGATGTATTTTCCATTTTTTAAGTTGTGTAAATTGCTGCATTCAATTTGACAATATTTGTTACAGATTTTGAATATATGTTCATGAAGGATAGTCATCTTTAGTTTTCTTTCCCTGTGATCTTTGTCAGTTTTGCTTTCAAGGTAATATTAAAGTTGTAAAATGAGTTTTGAAGTAGCCCCTCTTCCTTTATTTTCAGAAAGAGTTTGTGTAGGATTGGTTTGTGTAGGATTATTTCTTCCTTAAATGTTTGATAGAATTCATCCATGATGCTATTTTGGCCTGGTTAAAATATTTAGTTTCTTTAATTGAATAAAGATATTTAGGAGTTCTGTTTCTTCTTGAATTAGTTTTGGTCAGTTACGTTCTTCAAGGAAATTGCCCATATAATCTACACTGTTAATTTATTGACATAGACTTGTTTGTAATATTACCTTTTTATCCTTTTAAGGTCTGGAGAGTCTCTGGTGATGTTCCTATTTTTATTTCTGATATTGTCACTTTAGTTCCTTTCAGTTTTTTCTTGATCAGTATAGGTAGAGACATCAATTTCATTGATTATTTTGGAAAAAAAAACAAGTTTGAGGTTCATTGATTTTTCTCTATTGTTTTTATGATGTTAATTTCTTTGATTTTTACATTTATTTTTATTATTTTCTTTCTTTTTACCTAGGATTTAAGTTGTTCTTCCCTTTGTGATTTCTACATGCAAATTTAAATAATTTTTAGACATTGCTTCTTTTTAATAGTCACTTAAAACAATATATTTTCCTCAAATCACTGTTTTAGTTTTGTCTCATTGACTTATATATATATGAAATGTAATTTCATTTTCATTCAGTTCAAAACTTTTTCTAATTTCCCTTGTGCTGTGTTCTTTGTCTCATGGAGTATTTAGGCCATTTATATTTAATGTAATATCAATATGGTTTAAATCTACCATCTTTCTCTTTATTTTCCATTTGTCCCTTCTGTTCTTATTCTTTTTGTCTTATCTTTATTTTGGGTTGAGTATTTTATTAGTACTCCATTTTTATTTTCACAATGGCTTATTATTAGGTCTATTTCTATATTTTTTTTTAGTATTTTCTCTAATGTTATAAAAATACACCTTTAATTTGTGATAGTGTATCTTCAGATATTATATCACTTCAAATATAAGAAACTTACAGTAATATACTTCCATTTCCCTTTGTTCTTTACCCTATTGTTGTCATTTTACTATCTTCTTCTACATATATTTTATTTCTACAAATGTTACAAAACCCGCATAACATTGTCACTGTTATGCTTTGGAGAACTAAATATCTTTAAAAGAATTTAAAAATAAGAAAATTATATCTTTTCTATTCACCTATCTGTTTTCCATTCCCAGAGCACACACAGATCTCTATGTAGATCTGAGATTCCATTTCATATCATTTTCCTTCTGCTTGATGAACTTACTAGAACAATTTTTATAATGAAGTTCTGCTGTCAATGAATTTTCTAAACTTTGATTTTGTCTAAAAAGTCTTTATTTTTTCTTCATTATGAAAAATATGGATGTCTTAGTCCATTTGGGCTGCTATTTTAAAAAAATAACAGACCAAATGTCTTTTAAACAACAGAAATTTATTTCTCACAGTTTGGGAAGCTGGAAATTCAAGATTAGAGTGTCAGCATGATAGAATTCTGATGAAAGCCTTCTTCCAGTTTGCAGACTGCTGACTTCTCTCTGTGTCTGCAAAAGGTAGAAGAAGTGAGGCTCTCTCTAGGGCCTTTTTTTTTTTTTTTTTTTGGCAGTACACAGGCCTCTCACTGTTGTGACCTCTCCCGTTGCAGAGCACAGGCTCCGGACACGCAGGCTCAGTGGCCATGGATCACGGGCCTAGCCGCTCTGCGGCATGTGGGATCTTCCCAGACCGGGGCACGAGCCTGTGTCCCCTGCATCGGCAAGTAGACTCTCAACCACTGCGCCAGCAGGGAAGCCCTGGGGCCTCTTTTACAAGGGCACTAATACTATTCATGAGGGCTCTGCCCTCATGATCTAATCACTTCCCAGAGGTTTCACCTCCTTGGGCGTTAGATTGTCAACACATAAATTTGGGGACACTAATATTCAATCACAATGTATATCACAAACAGCATTGGATATAAACTTCTGTACCTTCTTTTTTGGCACTTATATGTCGTTTCAGTGTATCTTGGCTTGATTAGCTTCTGGTGAGAATCATGCAGTCATCCTTTCCTTAATTCCTCTGTGCATAATGTGACTATTTTTTTCTTATGGTCATCTTTAATATTTTCTCTTTATGACTAAGTTACAACAATTTATAATGTGCCTTGATGTGATTTTCTTGGTGTTTATCATGCTTGGGTTTGTTTGAGCTTCTTAGATTTGTGGATGTCTAGCTTTCACCAATTTTGGAAGTATTTTGCTACTATTTACATATTTTTCTGTTCCTTTTTTCTTCTGGGACTCTAATTGTGTGTGTGTCTGTGACTGTATGTCTGTGTGTTAGGCTGCTTTGGGGTCACTAAGACTCTGTTATTTTTATTATCAGTCTTCTTTACTCTGTGTTTCATTTAGAATATTTATATTGCTATCTCTTCAAAATCTTTAATCTTTTCTTCTGCAATGTCTAATTTGTAGGCAATTCCATCCTATAAAAGTTTTATTTTTAAAAGTTCCATTTGTTCATTTTTAATAAGTTCCTTTCTCTCATTGTATTCATGTTTTCCTTTAGATCATTCAATACATTTAATACCTACACACATGTGTGTATGTGTATGTATAAAATTATTTTAAAGTCATGTATGCTAATTCCATAATCATTGCTATTCCTGTGTCTGCTTTTATTGACCGAAGTTTCTTCTGGTTAAGGATTACATTTTCCTGCTTTCTTTGACTGTCTAGTACTTCTTCTTTGGATGTCAGACATTATGAATTTTATATTGTTGAGTGCTAAATTTCAAGGTATACCTTTAGAGAATGTTGGGCTTTGTTCTTGTAGGCATTTAGATTACTTCAGATCAGCATGATATATGTCAGGGTTGTTTTTAAATTTTTAGAGTGGGTCTAGAATTACCTTTACTCTGGGGCTAGCTTAGTCCCCACTACCAGCATAACCCTTTTGGGATTTCTTCTGAATGCTCCACATACTCAATGAGACCTCTCTACTCTGGCTGGTAGGAACTCAAATAATTCCTTGCCCTGTGTAAATTCTGAAAGTTGTTCACCATACAGTTCTCCATAAATTTTTCCTTCCCTGATAGTTTTTCTTTACCTCACCAATAAAGTTCCAATTTATATGCACAGATTTGTGTTTGGCCAAAAACTCAAGGGGATTTATTTACAGACTTCCACAGCACTTTCTATGCATAGCAACCTCTTCTCTGTAAATCTTCCCAGCATATTCTAGCCACCTTGGCTTTCTGATCTCTGGTCTTGGTCCCTTCAACCCATTAACCTGTTAGGACCCTCCCCTTTCTGCCACTAGGTAGAAAGCTGAGGGCAGCCATAGAGCTCATCTCACTTTCTTTCCTCCTATCAGGAATTATGGTTCTGTGCTGTCTGATAACCAATATATGAAAACAGTGTTTTTTTCATATATTTTTCCTATTTTCTAGTTGTTTTTGTCAAGAGGGCAAGTCCCATAGGGGTTTTCCATTCACAAGTGGAAAACAAGTGCCTGTGGTAATCTAATTGTCTTGTGTAGGGATACTGCATGTGACTTTTATTAAAGACATTTTTGAGGGGACAATTTTGTTGTTGCCTCTGTTGAAAGTTACAGTGCTCACTGGTTTCAGAGAGATTTCACATTAGTTTCTTGGCTCAGAGTTTCCACAAGGATCATAAAGTTTCGGGGCTTTGTGACTGCATTTCCATGCATGGTCCAGGATGAATGATTATAATCTACACCCTTTCCTTGAATAAGAAGGAAGAACATTTCCAATTGGACTGTATATTTGCAGCCTCTGGTTTTATGCAAAGTGCTGAGGACTAGTCTCTCCTGTACATGATCTACAACCTTGAATCCTGCTCTTCTGTTGCCATTAAAGCCCCAGCCTCTAAAGCATTCACCTTTGTGGGCCACACAGCTCCAGCTCCCTCCTATCACTGCTCGTTTCTGCGTGGTTACCAGTACTTGTAGATTTAACTTTCTTCTTTTGAAACTCAGCTACGTAATTTTACATAGCTTTGGCATTTTAATAGTTTTACTGTAATTCTATGTATTTATACTGAAGAAGCATGCTTTCCAACATCAGCTAACACTGCCATTTTGACCGTAAGTGCTCCAAAATTTTTACATGCTGAAACTGCAAGTCAAGAGATTACAGTATTTGAACAGGATAGAAACTGATTACTAGGAAAGTAGGATAGTGATGCTTTATAAATCAAGAAATATTTTGTTGAGCTTTGAATAATCTTGAATTGAAATTTTCACTCACTGCCTCAAAGCAGAAAGTAAGTCTAGCTTGAGTGCTGTAAACATATAGCCCATAGTATTTAGCATATAAAAAATGTTCATAAATGTTTTTTGGATGATCATAAACAGCAGAATTACATTGAAAAATCACTGTTTTCAAATAAATATTGGAAACAAGTAGGAGAAATTTAAAATATAGTTGAGATTTTTAAAAATTTATTATTGGTATATTGAGTTTTTTTTAATATTGAAAATGATTTGCTATTGTGTTTGTTCTATAAAACTATATACCCTTGCCCTCCCCCCTGTCAAATTTAAGAGAGAGCATTTCGTTAAAAAAAAAAAATTCTGAGTAAAACTTTAGTCCATATCCAAATTTTGCTTGCTATAGTTTTAACCACTGGTGAAATTGCCATCCTTTATAATGTTTTTTCTTCATTTTTTGAAAACATTTATTTTTAAAGGATGTCCACAAAAACAAAATTAAATGTCCTTGACAAAAAAATGTGGGATTTAAATAGTATTTCCTGTTAATTTTTGTTAAATAGATTAGTTAAAGTGTGGACTGTGTCAGTCATTTTCTCCTTCAGGTTAGCCAGATGCTGCTTTAAAATAACACAACATTTCAAAACATTTGGGATCATTACTGCTATATCTGTTTCCACATTCTAGGCCAAATACAGAAATAAATAGACGTTACAAGTATAGTTAGCCAGTATGCACATATAAATGTCTAGTCCATTTATATCAGTCCAAATATGTCTCTCCTAATTTAATTTAAGCCTAAGTGCCTTGAATCAATATAATCAGACAAGGAAACAGATAACACAGCATTATTTACAGACACTGAAAAAACACATGAATGATCAGGACCAATAGCTTAAATTCTGATTAAATGATCAATTAAAAATAAATGGTGACTAAGGGAAAAGAATCTGAAAGAAAAATAGATAAATATGTATGTATAACTGAATCACTTTGCTGTACACCTGAAACTAACACAACTTTGTAAATCAACTATACTTCAGTAAAAATTAATTAATTAATTAAAAAAAAAAAACCAAAAGGTGTCTATAAACTGAGCCTCAGTCATAGAAAAACCAGGATACTTAGGAAGAGAAGCACAAGCTAATTCATACAAATAATACAAAGTTACTAATATTATGAAGTCTGCTGACTTATAAATCACTACTGGGTAATTTTGCAGTAGGTGTAAATGTATCATCTGCCACATTTGTCCAAATTGAATACATGTCATATGGTGAAATAAAATATGAAGAACCACTTAGAAAATTATGGGCTAAATGTTACTGAACTACTTAACATTCTACCTTTTCATTCCTGTAAATCCAATTTCTCTTCAGGCTTTTCTTTCTCCTCTACTAGCAGCATTAATAAAACTAGTAAATTAGTGGGTTGATCTTTAAAAATTAAAAAATTTATGAATCAAAACAATTAATGAGGGCTTCCCTGGTGGCGCAGTGGTTGAGAGTCCGCCTGCCGATGCAGGGGACACGGGTTCATGCCCTGGTCCGGGAAGATCCCGCATGCTGCGGAGCGGCTGGGCCCGTGAGCCATGGCTGCTGAGCCTTCGCGTCCGGAGCCTGTGTTCTGCAACTAGAGAGGCCACAACAGTGAGAGGCCCATGTACCGCCAAAAAAAAAAAACCAAACAAAAAAAACAATAAATTTCCAGTATACTCATTCACAAAACATTAAGCCATTTTCAACATGACTTTTTAAAGAACCAAATCCTGAAAATGTTTTCTAACTTTTTTTTTTTTTCTTCTGGTGAGACACCTCCCATGAACAGCTCTCCCTAGCACCCCAGAGAGCAGATTTCAGTAAATTTCCAAGGGCTAGTTTCCAGCAAGTCTCACTGGCATGGCACAACAGTAATTCTCTGCCATTCGGTGAGCCACAGATGGGCCCTCTCCAACATCTGGATCTCAGCCCTGAGGGCCTCTCCTTGAACACTTTGGGTACTCTATCTTAGCCCTGTGGGTAGTGTTTACTCCTTATACCTGCCATTGCTATATTTCTTAGAGGTATCTTCTTCTTAACCAATCTCTCATTATTCCAATCCACTGTTATACTTAATCACTCTTTATATTAAACTTTCCCTATTCAAATTATTATGTGATTTCTCTTTCCTAATTGGACCCAGATTAATATAACACTAAACTCCTGAGATAAACATTCACTCTCCTCTACCCTTAGGGGAAATTCAGGGGAAAGGACTGAAAAGCACTTAAAGAAGAATTTCCTCTCAAATATTTTTAGTCACAATTCAAATATGCAGCTATTTAATGCACTTGATTTTTAGACAGTTTTAGATCCATAGCAAAGTTGAATGGAAAGTATAGGGAGTTTCCATAGACACTCCCTGCCCCACCTATGTATGTATAATTATTTTTAACTGGCTCCTAAGAATAATGGTCACTTGTTTACTTTTTTATCCATTAAAATTTTTTGACAAATTTGTTGACAAAAAAATGAGAAGCAGCTCACAGTGACTTCAAACCTTCTAAAATTTTATTCTCAAACTTAAATAAAGGCTTTCTTAAGATATTTATCAAAAACATGAACAAGAATGCCTTCCACTTTAAAATTAAGTTTGTTAAATATGAACCCTACTACTTATTTGGCAACTAATATGATCATGGATAAGAATGCTGATATAGGTTTGATCGTAGACTCACCACTGTCCATATAACATTATGTAAAATTACTTCTCTGTATTTCAGTTTTTCTGAAATGTAAAATGGAAATAATGATATTGCTTGTTTTATAGGATTTTAGTGATTCTTAAATGAGATGATCCATGTAAAATTCTAAATGATCACGGTTTGGCAAATAGTAGGTTCTCAAAGACATTGGCTGTTGTTATTGCTAGAAATAATATCATTTAAACCTTTAGTAAAAACACAATGAGATTTAGAATAATAAAAATCAAAGTAGAGTAATTTAGAAGCAAATCATTAGGGCAAGAAAATCTAGAAAAACTATTATAAATAACTTTGAGTGATGGCATATTTGGAGACTCAGCTAGTTTTCCAACCAGAAATTGTAATTTTAAATATAAGATATGGTCTATGTATCATATAGCAATATAAACTCCACTTGGCTTTTACTAATTGCTAATATTATCATTTGGACTGAAATGCAATCTGGTATTAAACTGATATCATGTCAATTCTGTTTCTTATAAGTAAATTTAAGTATGTTGCCCTTTAGGCATATTCTGATTGACATGTGGTTGATTTCCTTCTAAAGAACACTTGTTCAAACGTGAGAAGAATTATTATTCAGATCCTGAAACTTAACACTTAAATTTAGAATGGCATTTTAATGGCTAATCTTTCTTTTTAAATGGCTGATAAGGAGATACTGTTATGAACAGTGACAGTGAGTCCTTAGACTATTTGGAGAAATATACAGATGACATCCTAAAGTTGGATGATTATGGAAACCCATTCAGAACAGTAGTTAGTAACCTATTTGGAAGGCAAAAGTGATCAGGCCCAACTTTAGGAGGTTTTGGATACATTTCAATTGTAAATGGATTGAATAGACCACAAAACAGATAACAAAACATTTAGGTTGTTTTCTTCAGCTGAAACAGCATAGATCATAATTTTAAAAATTGGCAGACAAAGACCAAGCATCTCCATATAAGTGATAGGCTAGTATGTTCTTGTGTCTTTCCCACCTCTCCACAACCTCCAACCTCTACTTCACGCTGAACTTTGCTGACTACATTTTCAAAAAAAGTACAGATTTTATACATGTTTCTTTTCTTATTTGGTGGAATCACTTCCTATTTTGACAATTCAAGGAGTAAATGATAATGTATTCCATTTCCCTGAAATCAAGGCCTCCATTTTGCATAACACAATGAAGTTTTTAAACAGGAAAAGGAAAAGGAAGAATTTAATTAGTGGGGAAGTTTGAAAATATACTTTAAAGAATATCCAGGAAAGGAATAAGGGCATTTGACATCCTCTAGTGATCTTTTCTATATAACTAAAGCATATGAGAAAAGCAGATGTTACCAATGGAAAGTGCAAAGCTGAAATGCCCCGCAGTTGCCCACCAAAACCAAAGAAAATGGTTCATAGGGGCCAGGATATTCTTCTCTCAGGAGACGTCTCTGGAAATTCAAATATATGTGGATAATCCTAGGGAATTGGTTTCTCTGAACAAGAGGCCAGGGATGATGTTAGGACACTGGAATAACCCCAAGTCAATGTTAAACTCAGATTTATTTTCATTAGTTGAATCTCTCTAATTTGCGTTAGATTCTGTAGTCTTGAAATGACCAGGAGCCAGGTGATCCTCGTCTGATTCTGTACTAACCTCTTGTCAGACAAAAGAATATTGGTCTAGTAATTATTTCCTTGTCATTGGTAAGTTATCAACATGGAGAGAAAAGGACATGTGACTACAGCACAATAATACTCTATCGACGTTATTTCCATACAGTTGTTTCCAAAGGCAAAGGGTGAAAGCAGAAAATAATATCTGAAATGTCAGAGACTGAGAATCTGAGAAGCATTGGAGAAATTAACTCCTAACATGTGAAAAAGAGTTGTTGTCAAATATAATGAATGAGGTTTTAGAAGTTATAGCGAACACTAAAGAAAGTAAAAAAAAAAAACTATCTGTTATACTTCTCATTTCTTTTTTCCTTACCTAAATAAGTAGAAATTAAAGAATTATTAGAACTGTTTTCTTAACATTTTTAAAACATACAAGTTTAAATGGGATGTAACACTATTAACAGCTTTTGCCCTAATGTCAAGCAGTCTTTTTTGCTCACATCCAGAACTGCTTTTTTTTGGTTTTTAACATCTTTATTGGAGTATAATTGCTTTACAAGCGTGTGTTAGTTTCTGCTTTATAACAAAGTGAATCAGCTATACATATACATATATCCCCATATCTCCTCCCTCTTGCATCTCCCTCCCACTCTCCCTATCCCACCCCTCTAGGTGGTCACAAAGTACCAAGCTGATCTCCCTGTGCTATGCGGCTGCTTCCCACTAGCTATCTATTTTACATTTGGTAGTGTATATATGTCCATGCCACTCTCTCACTTTGTGCCAGCTTACCCTTCCCCCTCCCCTTATCCTCAAGTCCATTCTCTAGTAGGTCTGCGTCTTTATTCTCATCTTGCCCCTAGGTTCCTCATGACCATTTTCTGTTTTGTTTTAGATTCCATATATATGTGTCAGCATACGGTATTTGTTTTTCTCTTTCTGACTTACTTCACTTTGTATGACAGACTCTAGGTCCATCCACCTCACTACAAATAACTCAATTTCATTTCTTTTTATGGCTGAGTAACATTCCATTGTATATATGCGCCACATCTTCTTTATCCACTCATCTGTCAATGGGCACTTAGGTTGCTTCCATGTTCTGGCTTTTGTAAATAGAGCTGCAATGAACATTGTGGTACATGACTCTTTTTGAATTATGGTTTTCTCAGGGTATATGCCCACTAGTGGGATTGCTGGGTCGTATGGTAGTTCTATTTTTAGTTTTTTAAGGAACCTCTATACTGTTCTCCATAGTGGCTGTATCAATTTAAATTCCCACCAACAGTACAAGAGGGTTCCCTTTTCTGCACACACTCTCCAGCATTTATTGTTTGTAGATTTTTTGATGATAGCCATTCTGACCGGTGTGAGGTGATACCTCACATTGTAGTTTTGATTTGCTTTTCTCTAATGATTAGTGATGTTGAACATCCTTTCATGTGTTTGTTGCAATCTGTATATCTTCTTTGGAGAAATGCCTGTTTAGGTCTTCTGCCCATTTTTGGATTGGGTTCTTTGTTTTTTTCATAATGCGCTGCATGAGCTGCTTTCAAATTTTGGAGCTTAATCCTTTCCCTGTTGCTTCACTTGCAAATATTTTCTCCCATTCTGAGGGTTGTCTTTTCATCTTGTTTATGGTTTCCTATGCTGTGCGAAAGCTTTTAAGTTTCATTAGGTCCCATTTGTTGATTTTTGTTTTTATTTCCATTCCTCTAGGAGGTGGGTCAAAAAGGATTTCGCTGTGATTGATGTCATAGCATGTTCTGCCTCTGTTTTCATCTAAGGGTTTGATAGTGTCTGGCCTTACATTTAGGTCTTTAATCCATTTTGAGTTTAATTTTGTATATGGTGTTAGGAAGTAAGTACTGCTTTTTAAAGTCTGAAACAATTGTGAACATTTGCTCAAACTGCTTAAATGTGAATAATTATGTATAATCATCATTCTATGGTATTGTTTATTGGTCAATATTCCATAATGCTTGGAAATAGCCAGATGGACTGAGAATAGTCATTCCTAAAACAGGAGCAAATAAGCTCAGGTTTCCATTAATCATGCCTGTATGCATTGCTGTAATGGTGACCTTTGAATATCTGTTGGTATTCGACATTGTTATAGGTACATATAAGTTTTATCTTTTTTGATATTCAAAACCGGGACATTGAATAACTTGTCAAAAATTACACAGCTAGTGTGTAACAGAGCCCAGATTCAAACCCAGATCAGTCTGACTCTAAAGCCCCATAGGTTTTCTCCTAAACTGCACCGCCATCTGAGGTGACTTGTTTGACAATGCTGAAAGGACTAGCTTCTTTTTTGTGTGTATGTTTGTAACATCTTATAAATAATGAGAACCTCCAGTGTTTTGTAGTAGTAATAGTCACTTAAAAAATATTTCCTGGATGAATGAATGAATGAATGAATGGTCAAATAACCAGAATCAAGAAGACCATCTCTCAACTTGCCCAGATAGTGTATTTTTAAACATCCTCAGAGAAGCATAATCCACAGTCTCACTTGGTAACCAACCTATGCTAATTTTTAACAATTATTTTCAGAATCTTAAAAACATGAATAGCTAAGTACTTTACACAGTAAAATTTCAAAACAAGTGAAGCCTATCAGTTCAGTATGGAAGAAAACAACTAGTTAACACCATTTATTTGAAATCTTAAAAAGAAAATAAAACAAAGAAAGTTGTATAGTGAAAATATTTCTTAGAAACACGAATTTAAATTTAACTCTTTTTCTTATAAAAACCTACTGAAAATCATTTGTATTTTCATTTTTATTAAATGCAATTATCTCCACCCCTGAGATTGTGAAACAAACTATTTTCTGACTATATTCAGCCTTGTGATGATATAGAACTCTAGTAATCTACAATGAATAGACAGAAAAATTTTGAATTCATTTATCTCACAGAATGATCCACTAATAAGTCAAGATGTTGCAAACTATAAATGTTTCAGTCATATGCTGAGCCACCTAATATCGACACTTTTTTGAATCCCACAGAATTTCTCACTTTTTTTAAAAAAAAGATCACCAATATATCATCCAGATAGAATCAGCTGAATTGTTGCTAAACCTGAAAAAGAAAAATATTGTCTAATAATTCACTTTTAAGTCAACAATTTGAAAAACACTTCAAACATCTCAGCCATTGCCTGCTACATTATGCCACAAGTGAGAAATGGTCAATGTGGACCAAGGGACTGGAACAACTCTCTGTCCAAACATGACAGTTTGCCTTTAATGAAATGAGAAATACTCTTGATTTTCATCCAGAGCTTTCTTCAAAGGTGGGCTGTGTCATGGTAGGAAGCACTCTGTAATGCTCACCCTTGAAAGTTTGCTCAGATGCTGCCTCATTAGGGAATCTCCCTGACTACCCCTCACCCACCTTCCAAGGAGAGCAGCTACTCCCTTTTCTCTATCCCAATGGACTCCACCAGGGCTAGCTTCATTATGTTGTAACAAGTATATGTTTTCTTCATTCTACTGGGAAATTTTTGGCTGAAGAAAAGTTATCTTAGTCATTGTTCAAATATTTGAAGACAGAATTTTCTTCCTCTCTTCTCCAAACTACATGTATATAATATGTCGTGCCATTTCACATAGAAAAGTTTTCCAAGTCCCTAAAGCACCTGCTCACCCTCCTCTGGATGCTCTTTGTTTGGAAAATGCCCCTCATGCCTCATAAATAGCATCAAACATTGAAGTCAAATCTATTTATTTGAGGCTCGCCTACAGAAGTCTCCAGAGTTTATGCAATGATCCTTTGGATGTAAAACCATCGTATAAAATGTTTCTCTAAACGACTAAGCATCTTAGATAGTACATAAGATAGATAAGTTATTTAACAGGCACATAAGAAGTAGCCCCTATGTCCCAGGCACTGTGCTAAGAACTGGAGATCCTGCCATATGGACCCTCAAGGAGGCTCTTCTTACATGTAGCCTCCTGGAATGTATTAACGTGTGTCATAAGTAAATGAGGGTTTTATAAACAAATACTTTACGGTCACTCTGAGGTATATCTTTTCCTTAGGACTTTTTGAGACTTCTGATATTCAAATGTAATCTGTGTCTCTCCAGGACTCAAAATATAATATGCATTATTTCCCAAACTTACCTGTTCACACCACAGTGTTCACGATGCATCTGGAAGAAGCAGTGCATGAGAATACTTTGAGAAATACCCTCTAGAGTATATAGACAAGTAAACAGATAATTGTGGTTTAAGGAAATAAGAGCTATGGTAGCATCACCGGGTGGAATACAAGTACAAAGGAAGGTTCCAAGGACTGAGTGCGTGTGTTACCAAATCCAAGCATGTACTTCTGCCGCAGGACAGGCCAATAATTTGAGAGGTGAGTTGTTGGGGCAAAGAGTAGTGATTTTATTTGGAGAGCCAGCAGACCAAGAAGAGGTGGACTAGTGTCCCAAAGAACCATCTTACCCAAGTTAGAATTCAGGCCTTTTTTGTATTAAAAGGGAATGAGGGTGTATGGTTGGTTACTGTAAACTTCTTGGCGCCAGAAACCTTTGTTCTTGCATCTGTCCATGTAGGTCTGGTCACAGTGTTCCTATAAACCTCCAACAAGACAAATGTTATTCTCTGTTCTGCAACTTTTTATCTGTATATGGATGGAAAAGTGTTATACATTTAAAGGTCAGAGCCTTGAGAATGGGCTATCCTGTATATTTCAGGTTATAGGCAACATTCTTTTAGTTATTAACTTACAGCAGAGGTAATAGAATACAAAGGTTAAAGTAAAAGAAACAGATCCCATATGGAGTCAGATTTGCTCTTCCCTATTACATGAGGGAAAGCTTCTACAAAGAAGTGATACAACAAATGGATCTCTGAGGACAAGTCTGAGTAAATTAAGTGAAAAGGGAGAAGTCAGTGGTGGGCTTTTCAGAAAGAATTTTCAGGCATGGGCAAAGCCCTGAGTGTCTTACTATGCACAGTGACATTCTGTAGTCAGAACTGCAAACACATCTATGTTAGCTGGGACAGGCATAAAAAAAGGCAACACCAGTCCTTCTAAGTGAAAACAAGGCTACAAAAGTCAGGAATCCTTTCTCATCCTGCTCTTCCAAGAAGTACACAAAGCTAACAAGAATAAAAAATAAAAACTTAATAAAAATCTTTGCAGATAAACTAGGAAATATAACCTGAATATAACTATGAATTGACAAAAACAATTATGATTGGTCACAAGCAGTACAGAAGTTCATGATGAGTGGAATTACAGAAAGTGGAGTGTGCCTGATGTTGCAGGTTGTCCCAAAAAGCACCAACAAAAATATAACTTTCTCAAAATGAAAGACCCATTTTGAAATCCAAAAACCGTAGTCCTTGTTTGCAGCAAGCGTGCTGGAACCGTGTTGAGCAATGCAGGTAGCAATTTGATTCGGTGTAGCAGAACATGAGTGATTCTGAAGAAGCATCATGCTGATTAACCCTATTTGCAGGAGTACCCTGCTTCTGTGGCAGCAAACAAGGAGAAATATCCTAAGTGGTGACCCCTCCCTCTATTTAACTGGAGTGGAACCTACAGAAAATAGCTGGTCTAGGAAAATTCAACCCATTTAACAATAACCAAAAGAAATGGAATAAGTACAAAATCAATACAAAGGCAGTATAAGAAAAAAAAAAATCTCACCAGAAAAATGTCACCAAGAACAAAAGTCAGACAGAAAAAAAGAGTAATTCCCACAATACTGTAAATCATATCATAAAGCTTTAATAATTAAAACAATGTGGCAGTGACACATGAATTGATAGATCAATGAACAGATTGGTAAATTCAGAAAGTGACCCAAATACACACATGAATCTAGTATACGGCAAAGATGGCATCTCAAGTCAGGGGGAAATAGAGGGACTATTTAAGCAAATGGTGTGAAAGCAGCTGGGTAAACTTTTGAAAAATATTTTTTTAAGTTAAATCCATACTTCACACCACACACCAACATGAATTTCAAATACAGCAAATGTTTAAATGTTACCAAAGACTGCTAAAGAAACCTTAATTCATACTCCCATTATTAGCCATCTGTAAGGATATTTGATTCCCTAGTACATGATATTTTCAAACTTTCTGATCTTTGCAAATCTAATGGGTAGAAATATGACATCTGATTGTTTTAAGTTAGCATTTTGCTGATTACTGCAGCTTCTTATGTTTTTAATGACCATTTCGATTTCCTCTTCTGTGAAATTGCCTGTTTGCATCTTTTACACGCTTGTTTCTACTTGATTGTTTGTCTTTTTCATATTGATTATTTTAGGGTTTCCTTTTACTTCCTAGAAAACAATCTATTGTTTGCTTTATGTGAGGCAATTATTTTCTTCTGTATCATGGCTTAGCTTTTAATTTTATATGTGGTTTCTTCTGATGTGCACCTGTTTTTTATTTTGATGGAGTCAAATTGTCATTCTTTTCCTTTGTGATTTTTCCTTTTGTGTTTTTTTATATCCACTCTTTGAAAAAGATTGCTTTTGTGTTTCTATTGGTTTATATTTGCCTACTGAACCTCAGGAAAAATACACAATTAATTATAGTAGTTACCAGTGTATGTATGAGGGGGGAGGGGAGGGAAATGGGAAAAGGAGACTACGATAGAAGGCAGTCTTTGCAGACTACACATAATTAATTACACGGTGTTTTTCTTTGAAAGATGATTTTATTACCTATTCAATGGATTATATTTAAAAATCAGTTTATTTTAAAGTAAAATTAATATTAATTTAGTTTTAAAAAAAAAAGCCAAGCAATAAAAACGATGCCTTCGGCTATCTTTCTACCTATCTCAGAGTTTGAAAAGTCACACTTTCAGAGATATGGTGGGGAAGTGGTTCTAGTATGCAGCTGTTTTTATGTGTCAAAATGAACGAAGTTTCCTGAGATATTTCAGAACAGGAATTGTAAATTTTAACATTTTTTTTCTAATGGAGACTATGAAGGGATGAAACAATTTATAGTAAGCTGAAGTAGTGAAAGCATTCCATGCAGTGCAAAAATGTCAACTTCAAAATTAATCTGAATATCACCTATAAAGAAAAAAAAATTTACCATTAAATGATCAGCTGACAACTTGAAGCAGAATATACTGAAATGCATAACATTTTATTATCATATCTATTTATTGCAATTCAGAAAAACCATAAAGAATATCATCTAAATCTGTAATTTAATGCCTAACACTGTAACACATTTCTAAAGCAAGTTTTAAAATGAGTCAGCCTTATGAGGCTGAGTGACATTTTATCACTGGTTTAAAGGAAAATACTGTCTCTGTTAAGATCTTATAAAATATATAATAAAGAAAAATGCAGTATAAGTTTAGACAAATTTGAGAATTTTATCACCTTAACATCAGAGTGTTAATGCATTTATAGCCACAAATATTTGAACTATCCCATTCATTATGTCAGATGACAAGAAAGGTACCTGAAAATGGTCTCATTTGTTCATGTAAATTAAATAATGTCAGATCTATGAGTGATGTATTTGTCATTATAGGATCTAGATGTTCAGAGTATCATGGACCAAAACAACATTTGTAACGGTATGAAAATGAAATATTTCAACATTAATGTTTTCCCTGAAAGGATTTATTTTCATGGTTAATTTTTTTCTGTTGGACTAGCTGGCTTAGCGTGTTTTCTGCAGAAAAAGAACCTCAAAAACAAGTGTCAGTTTAATTAAGCACAGCAAAGGTAAAGAAACAAAGGGAGCATTAAAAATGGTTCTGAAGAATCTAGGGGCAGGACAGGAATAAAGATGCAGATGTAGAGAATGGACCTGAGGACACGGGGAGGGGGAAGGGTAAGCTGGGACAAAGTGAGAGAGTGGCATGGACATATATACACTACCAAATGTAAAATAGATAGCTAGTGGGAAGCAGCCGCATAGCACAGGGAGATCAGCTTGGTACTTTGTGACCACCTAGAGGGGTGGGATAGGGAGTGTGAGAGGGAGACGCAAGAGGGAGGAGATATGAGGATATATGTATATGTATATATATAGCTGATTCACTTTGTTATAAAGCAGAAACTAACACACCATTGTAAAGCAATTATACTCCAATAAAGATGTTTTAAAAAAAAAAAATGGATAGGTGGGTGAGGATAGATGTTACCTGGGAACTATCTTGTGTTAGTTTAGTCACCTACAATTGTAAAGGCTAAATTTGGGTTGTTCTCACTGAAGAGCATAGACGATGAGCATGAATAAATGATCACAGGATGGAGCCAAAGGCGAGGACAGCTGAAACGCAATGAGATACAAGAGCATAAAATAAAGGAAAAAGAAAAGAAAAGGACATTCTCAAGACCTTTTATTACAGATCTTGTGGAAATAATTTGGTTTAGACTTTGCTGACTTCTGTTTTTAATGTTGGCATTTTTACATATTAAAAAACATGTCGTTAATTTCAAGAGGTGAGGGGAGAGCAGGAATGCCCAGTCCTGGTGTCCCCATCAGCACAAGTCCTGCTCCATAAAGGTTCTTGGCATCGAAGGTACTGTGCCCCACCCAGGGCTGCACGGGTGGACATCAACTTGAATGAGAGAAGCAGGCCCAGGAGTGGGAACGGTCATGGACACTAGCCCCGCTACCGTATGGCCAGATATTTTTTTATTTGTCAAGAGAAACTAAAAAAATCTGTATCATTCTTCTGATACGTAAATGTAGAAAAGGCTGAAGGAAACTAGTTTGCAATCTGTGTACTTTAATAATAATGATAGCAAACCCTTATGCAAACTCCCTATGTGCCAGGGATATGTTCCAAGTACTTTACATAACCTCGTTTCATCCTCCTAACAACCACTTGAGGTTTGTTCTATTTTATCCCCATTTTTAAGATGAGTAAACTGAGGCATAGACAAGCCTGTAACTTGCCCAAGGTCACACAGTTGTCAACGGCAGATGTAGGACTTGAAAGGAGAAAGTTTGTTCCACAGTTCACACTCTCAAACACTAAAGCACCCCAATAAGAAAATTTCTCCTTCACAGAGCTGCTTGTAAGTATTTCATTAATTATGGAACTGAATTAACTATTTCTGGCACTATACTGATATGTTTCCATATAATCATTTTTCTAAAGTCATTTTTTAAAATTTGGAGAATTTCATGAGTCACCATTGTTTCTAAAGGGCCCAGTTTGGAAGAGGGGATGTTTTGGAAAACTTAAGCTTGTTACTTATTTGAATATTTTCTAAGAGTAAAACATCATTTTGGAGAATGTATTTTTTATCTTTCAGCTATCACTTCCCATTTTGCTTTTTATTAACTTTTTCATTGTGAAATACTGAACTGAAACTAGAAGCCAACCTAAATAATGACTTCTAAGTTTTTTTAGAAGAATAAATTCATACTCTTTAAAAAATGCCTTTGTTTCAAAAACTAGTAGCTCACCTTATATTATGCTTGAACTCTTTGAATTTTTATACTTTATTATCTCATTCTATATTCATATCAGGATTTATAACTCTAACAATTAAATTATGAGAAAGCAAAGGGGTTAGAGAATGCTTATTCCTTGTGTAGAAAATGCAGACATTTTTGGTATACACCACATGGACCTCAGAATTTCAGCTTATTTCAGTTTCATCTACTACTTTAAGAAATGGAATTTCAGATCACTCTTTGGAGAGGGTTTAATGTTAAGTGGTCTTAAAATCTATATTCAATTTAGCAATGCCAAACCACCAAGTCAGTCTTCAAAAATTCCAATATATGTCAACATCTCGATTTCTGATAATGTAGTAAAACACTACATAATAAAGATATATATATGTATGTTTATATACATTTATACATGATTACACATGATGTGTATATATATATTAAATAACTCATAATAGTGGTGTGTGTTTACGTAGTGACAAAGCAAAAATAAACAAGTAGCGCTATCTGATAGTGGCCTCAATCAAGACACCCAGAAGCACTTCAGCTTTTTTTTTCTAGCTTTGAGATGTACTTGATATATTACATTGTGTAAGTTTAAGGTGTACAGTGTGATGACTTGATACAAGTATATATTGCAAAATGTTTACCAGAATAAGGTTAATCCATCCTTTACCTTGCATAATTACAATTTTGCTGTTATTGTTATGGTGAGAACATTAAAGCTCTACTCTTACAGCAACTTTCTTTTTCTTTAATTAAAACTTCTTTTTTAAATTTTATTTATTTATTTTTGGCTGCGTTCAGTCATTGTTGCTGCGCACGGGCTTTCTATAGTTGCGGCGAGCAGGGACTACTCTTTGTTGCGGTGAGCGGGCTTCTCATTGCAGTGGCTTCTCTTGTTGTGGCACATGGGCTCTAGGCACCTGGGCTTCAGTAGTTGTGGTGCAGGGGCTTAGCTGCTCCGTGGCGTGTGGGATCTTCCCGGACCAGGACTCCTGTGTCCCCTGCATCGGCAGGAGGATTCTTAACCACTGGACCACCAGGGAAGCCCTCACAGCAACTTTCAAGTGTACAATACAGAACCGTTAACTATAGCCACCATGTTGTATATTAGATATCTGGAACTTATTATAACTGAAAGCTTGGCCACTGTCTCCCCATTTTCCCCACCTCTCAGCCCGTAGCAACCACCATTCTACTCTCTGTTTCTATGAGTTTGCTGCTTTTAGATTCCACATGTAAGTGAATTCATACAGTATTTATCTTTCTCTGTTTGCTTCATATGAAGGTCCAGTCATATGACTGGACGTTTGCATAATGCCCTGAAGGTCCAGCCATACTGCCACAAATGGCAGGATTTCCTTCATTTTTATGGCTGAATAATATACCAGTTATATATATATATATATATATATATATATATATATATATATATATATATCCTTTTATCTGTCAGTGAACCTTTAAGTTGTTTCCATGTCTTGACTGTTGTGAATAATGTTGCAATTAACAAGGAAGTAGAGATATTTCTTTGAGATAGTGATTTTATCTTCTTCATATATATATTTAGAAGTGAGATTCCTGGATCATATGGTAGCTCTATTTTTTTTTCTTTTGTATTGGAGTATAGTTGATTTACAATGTTGTGTCAGTTTCAGGTGTGCAGCAAAGTGATTTAGTTATACATATACATATATTCATTCTTCTTCCTATATAGGTTATTACAGAGTATTGAGTAGAGTTCTCTGTGCAATATAGTAGGTCCTTGTTGATTATCTATTTTATATATAGTAGTGTGTATATGTTAATCCCAACCTCCTAATTTATTCCCCCCCGCTTTTCCCTGGTAGCTCTATTTTTAATTTTTTGTGGAACCTCCGTACTGTTTTCCACAGTGGCTGTACCAATTTACATACAGATTGATAGAGACTCTCTTAAGCTTTCATTCCAAGGTCTATGGCAAATCTCAAAGAATTTACAGATGTGGGTTTTGCTTGCCCTTGGGTGGTGTGCACTGTTTTTAGAGGGTCGACTACTCACCCTGCAATGGTACGGTATAAGCCTGTCCCATCATATTTATGGCCATGTCTCTGAAATTTATATCCATACTTTTCAGATATGTCATTGTAAGGAAGACACCTGAAAAGTCCCTCCTGATAGAATGATCCTCCACCAGGTCCAACTCTTTCCAAAGAAACCTCTCTAGCAGAGTCCATGCTTGGTTGGGGAAGAAACATCCATATTCAGTGTACAGGAAGTTGGTCCTCCATATCTCCTCTAGGAAGGCTATTCCTTTTTCACTATTAAAGTTCTTTCTATCCCTAATATTGACTATGGGCTCACCATTATCTTTTTAAAATCCAGACTTCTGGCTTGCCCCAGCTCCAAAATCCTCCTACTTCTCCTTAGAATAAGTAGGAGTGATTTCCTTAAGTGCCATCATGAAGGGATGTCAAATTCTTATTGTTCCTCACCAACAGAAGGTACTAGGGAGTATTATTAAACCCAAACACATACAGACAATAGAAACTAGTGCTCTGCCCTAGAATTTCCATTCCTTCCCTTACCCCATGCAGTTTCAGCCAGCAGAATGCTCAGCATTTTTACTGTGCTAAAATTTAAATATTTGAGTCACCCCTACCACCTTCTCCTCTGACTTGGCTGTTGCCAGCACTGAGGGTTAAGTAAGTTTGAGGAAGTCGTTAAAAACTCGGTAGGCTTTCAGACCCTCAATTGATTTTCTTCCAACTGAGCTGGGACCATGGAGACGCAGTGCACAGCATTGGACAGGAAGCCAGTCTTAGCTAGGTAGCAGAGAGGTCTTAGATAAAGCAAACAAAGCAGGGCTTTGTGAGGTGACAAAAAGGAAATGAGCAAAGTCACACCCTCAGCCCATCAACCAACAGTCTAGTGAGCAGGAAACGAAAGCCACAAGACCAATGGCCCCCAGTGGTGAGAATATTCCGCACAGGTGATCAGGAGGGAGCTAGAGTTAGGTTCTGTCCTTTTAACCACTTTGACGTATTCTAATTTCCTAGAGCTCTGCTCTAAGGAAATGAGGGAAGGGCCTTCTTACTTTTGAACTAACAGTAAACATAGTATATGACTTGCTAAAGCTCTTTTATAAAATAATATGAATCTGATCGTACAAAGTATTTTCTGATATGAACAGAGAAATCTTTAAGCTGCTGCTAGCAACACTATTTACTTTAGAAGCAGAAAAAAATGAAAGACAACTTAAAGATTTAGCTTCTTCCCAGAATCTCTTTGTCCCTTAACAAAGATAAACCCAAGCCTTTGGAAGTTGACTACCTTTTTTCCCTATTCTCAAAATGCAGAAGGCCTTTGTTGATAATGAGGACCACGAGGGAATTTTGAACCAGAAAGCTTCTTGAACATTTAATAATATCTAAACAATAAGGAAATTACATCTAATCTGGACTTTAAGGACACTGCAATCTAAATGTTGAGTAAAGCAAAGAAACAGAATAATTTACAAACCATTAAAAGCTAGATTACAGAATAAATATCTTTGCCATGGACATTTGGGAAAGATAATTATGTGTGTGTGTGTGTGTTTAAAAATAAATTGAATGTCTAGATAACGTTTCATGAAGGACACAGGAAGATCTAATTGGAGTGTAAGCAAAGGATAGTAGCCAAGACATCCTCAATCCCCAGAAGCAACTTAATTAAAGAAAAGAGATAGGAATGAGTAGAATGTATGTGGAGAGAGAATGAATGAAATCAGTCTGGGCAAAGTAGACTGAATATATTAGGGAACAATGTAAAAAAATCATACAGTCAGGTAGTCCCAGACTTGTACATATGGCTGAAGAACTTGAAACTGATAGGTCAGGAAGACATTATAGTTTCTGTAACTGGGGGTGACACCTGGACAGGATGTTTTAGGAATCTGTGTTGGTTGGGTCTGCAGAAAGATGAGTTAATTTATGCATATCAGCCATGAGGCTAAATCCATAATTCAGGCATATTATCATAAGAATCTGACTAATAGCAGGGTGCTTAAAAAGGAAACAAAAGGGTGAATTTGAGAAATGTTGAAAAAGGAGGAAACCCAAGTCCCTAATAGACGGGTTGCAGAAGAATAAGGCTAGCGTAACAAATATAACTCTAACAGTCCTTTATAAGGAGACAGGCCTATAGAATACTACTAGCAAACTACTGGGAGAAATGGGGAGTCTGAGAAACGGGGCCTTGAGTAGGGGCTGGGGGAGTGCACCCTGATTTATTTTTCGTATCTACTATAATTCAAAGCAGTAACTATTGGCATTCAACATTGTCCTCGGTTGGCATTAAAGAAAGGAACGTTCTAGTTCTGGGGAGCTTTTAATGTAGTTGGGCAAAAATGCAACATAGACCATTGAACGAAACAAACATAAATAAAACTAAGTGTAAAAATGGTGATCATGAATAAATGATGTTTTTATCATTGATAGAATTGAAAATAAAGGAATAACACAGGAAGTGGGGGCAGTGGATTAGAATGCCACAACGGGAAAGCGCAGTACCCATACGCTTGAGAGATGAGAGAGGAGGAGGAACTGAGGTGGAGCCAGCCAGGGAGGGAATCTGCTGAGCTGTCAGAACGCGGCCCTGCGGCTGCCAAGCTGCAGAAGTAAAAGCGATACTAAGTGACAAGAACAAGCAGTTGCAAAAAGCCCGCCTGAAAGGGAGGTTTGCAATGTACAAGCAAATTGCAAGTTTCAAGTTTCAATTGCTAAGGAGCAAGTAAAATAGAGGCAAGTGGCAGTACAATTTCTCCTGCTTTCTAATATAAACATTATCTTCTTTGCACGTGTTTGCTCCGTATGGATGGAGACCTTGTTGGCACTCCCCTTTCTATTAAAAAAAAATGTTAGTTGTGGCTCGAGGGCTCTAGAGCGCAGGCTCAGTAGTTGTGGCCGCACGGGCTTAGTTGCTCTGAGGCATGTGGGATCTTCTGGAACCACAACTACTAAAGCCCCGGGGCCTAGGGCCTTGCTCCGCAACAAGAGAAGCCGCCGACAATGAGAAGCCCGCTCACAACAACTAAGAGTAGCCCCTGCTCGCTGCAGCTAGAGAAATCCCGTGTGCAGCAACGAAGACCCAACGCAGCCAAAAATTTAAAAAATTGAAAAATACAAAAAAAAATAAAAGAAATGCTAGTAATTGTAACAAGCACTTCTTGAAAAATGCCACTTGTTTGAGTTACTATAGCAAGTTTTACACTTGAGAAAAAATTTTAATGAACTGTAAGCAGGTACAATTTTGCTTTTTAATCTATAGAGTTCTCTGTCAGGGGAGGAGAAGAAAGAGTAGGAAGGTAGCAGAAGACAAAGCAATAAAAACAAAAATTAAGCTATTGTACCAATCAGCACAGAAATGGGATTCTGTTAAGAAATAAAAGGAATGAACACAGGCTAATGATGATGATGTCAGCCAAGCACAGAATGGAGCTTCAGTGTTAGTATCTCAAAGTTGGCAATGGCTACTAACCAGAACATATAACCTAACTTCTAATTAATTGTAGAGTATATCACAGTGTTCAGGTTAGAAAGTACCTGGGTTCAAATCCTGGCTTCTCCACTTACTGCTTTGAATGTAGTACTATCATTATCTACCTCATCCAGTCATTGTGAGGATTGATTAAGACCCCATCTCTAAGTTACTTAGCACTCTGAGTGGCCCATAGCAAGAGCTTTTCAAGTGTAATATAGTTATTGATACTATTTGGAGAATTTCTTCTTATCTACTTAAATGAAAGGACTACTGGCAAACACACTTCTTCCCAGTTTCTCAATCTGAAATGAAGATGATATATGTGATAATGAGCCCTTTGGTTCCCTTTGGATGACCTTTGAGAAAGGATTGTCAGTCACTGACATTTTTAGGTTCTTTCCAATTTCCTCTTTCATTCTCTTGGAAGGACATTTTTAGGCCTAATAGATATTTAAAATTACCTTATAGATAATTAATATTTCCTGCACACCATGAGTCATTTAGCTATAATATATTCCACAACATTAGCTGACTACCTGCCATGTTCCAGGAACTGAAGCAGTGATATAGTTTCACATATGATTTCTCTACATGTATCAAAACAATGGATCCCTAGGTAAGAAACCAAAAGCAGTTCAAAATTCAAAGCAATGGTTTGAAGAACACCATTAAAAACTAGGAAACTAACTTTGTCTTAGATTAACTAGTATTTCTTTCAAGACACCAATTTATGTATCTAGATTTTTTTTATAACATGTATGGAATTTCAAGTTATTACATCATAGTACCAACAAATAGATTATTCCATTCGTGTCTCCTAAACAAGCACTAGTATTGTATTGTGTCAATGAATTTTGCATATGTGGAAATATAAGCTACATAGATCCGTACTATAAGAAAGATCTAGACATTTGTCAGTGCCCTCTTTCACCACTGTAACACTGTGCTATTGTTTGTATGTAAAATTACCACCCACTAACTCTTGGGAAAGCACTTTGAATTGTTTCCAACAACATATTCCACTGAAAAAGAAAAGAAGTGCAAGGAATTTTCAGTGTATATTAAATAGTAAGTTGTAGGAACAAGAAAGTGTGGATGCACTGTGTACTATTTCCTTATTAATTTCTGTCACTCACATCACATGAATTCTCTCACACTTAATCACAAAACATATCCTGACCTTTAACAACTAGCAGGGCTGAAATGTTAACCTTCAACATTTTGCAAAATCCTTCTTTAAACACTTCCTCTGGAAAACACACAGCTCAAACTGCTAAAATTGTCTCCTGTAATAACCACAGCAGGATCCTAACAAACCCACTTTTAAAAGCCAAATAAAGCCTTCCGTGGGGGTGGCTCACCACTTCCCCTTTCTTAACATGCAGGAACTAATTTAGCTGAGAAGATAAAGGCAAAAGCTGCCTACAGATGCACAAGGAGACTAGATCCTAGAACATCAAACACCTCAAGTGGCACAGGGGGTCTGCACGTGCTCTATAAAAAGGGCCTTCTCTGACTTAGAATGGCACAGATGAAAAGCAAGGAGTCTGAAATCTGTATATATTAATACAAATGGTAGACAGAAGAAGGAAGAAAGGCACACCAATTAGTTTCAGCTATATTTATGTATTCTCCAGTTAAATAATTATACACCCATTTTCAATTTAATGCCATTATAAAGAGATCAAGAATTCAGGATTGACATATATACACTAATATGTATAAAATGGATAACTAATAAGAACCTGCTGTATAAAAAATAAAGAAAATAAAGAAAAACAATTCAAAACAAAACAAAACATCAACAAAAACGAATTCAGAACTAAGTCAAAAGGCCTGAACTCTTTTGGTAATCATTTCAGAATATATGTATACATCCGATCATTATGTTTTGCACCTATGTATAATTATATGTCAATTATGCTAAAAAATAAGATGAAAGCCTCCTTTCAAACTACCAACAATACCTGAAGAGTTAAGAGCCTAGAGTATTATCAGGTGACCAAACTCTCCCCTTTCTTTCATAGAAAGAATTCATGAAACTCATCTCTTCTATAAACCCTTCCCTCTTTCAGAAAGATGGTCATTAAATCCCATCCCAGGTGGTCTAAACATGCACATAACATGTGATTTTGTCACTGAGAACCCCATTAAATGCACTTAGTTCATTACTCATTTATAACTTCCCAACTTCATTTGCTCAATTTTCAGGTCATCTACTTGACTATACATCTGTGGGATGTATTGTGTGGACTCTGGTAGATTATAAACTGTAAGATTATTGGCCACAAACCTCATTAACACATACGTTTTCTAACATCGTATAGTAAATGTTCTGTAGTTTTTAATGTAATGACAAAAGTGGAGGGAAATACAAATATATAAAAAATGCAGACTCTGGCCATCCTTCCAAGGCTCTTACTAAGAAGTTTGGACTATTAAACAATAAGGATATATCACATTAAGTTTTCTGTGAATTTTTCCTTTAAAAAAATATGTTAGAGAAAAACAGTATATAAGAGAGACAAACACATTAAATCTTATTCTTTAAATTAAAAAAAAAACATGGTTTAAAAAATGTTTCATTAGCAAAACTTTCATATCTGAATGCAACTTGGCAACATTTTTTAATCTATTGTTACAAATTACTTTTTTTTTTTTTTAAAGAACATGTTGGGGGTAGGAGTTTATTAATTAATTAATTTATTTTTGCTGTGTTGAGTCTTCGTTTCTGTGCGAGGGCTTTCTCTATTTGTGGCAAGCGGGGGCCACTCTTCATCGCGGTGCGTAGGCCTCTCACTATCACGGCCTCTCTTGCTGCGGAGCACAAGCTCCAGACGCGCAAGCTCAGTAGTTGTGGCTCACGGGCCTAGCTGCTCTGCGGCACGTGGGATCTTCCCAGACCAGGGCTCGAACCCGTGTCCCCTGCATTAGCAGGCAGATTCTCAACCACTGCGCCATCAGGGAAGCCCCCAAATTACTTTTTAAAGGTGGGACTTGAATACCATATTGGGAGAAAATGTGCATGAAGGGTGGGTTTGATCACATGTGCTAGACAGAATATGAAGTATCCGCATCTGCATCCTCTCCTTTCTGAAGCCCATATGTATCCAGCACCCCCAGGCTACTTCCTGACTTCTTAGGACACTCCAGTGAAATATATTCCGATGATATATTATTCCATTATATTTTCCTTCTACCTCCCTCATAAAATTTTTTCTGTACAGAATTCCATTGTGTCAAAGTTTGTTTTCTACCTATATACTTCATTTCTCCAGCCTTCACTTTCCAGAACTACGTTTGCCTTTTAGTAGGTGTTTTAAGAGATAACTTCTTAAACCAAGGGGGTTTTAAATCTTTCAAATTGTGTCAACTTTCTACATTACTGACATACCTATTTGGCTTGTGTAGATATTTTCAAACAAGTTAAAAATTAGAAAAACAGCAACAACAAAAATCAAGTGGTTGTTTTACATAGTTAAATAATAGCTTAAGTTTTCCTGTACACTGCCCCTACAGTTTAAAGCATGACAAAACCAGACTATTTTATTTGGTTTTACATTTTTACTATCTCTAGAGTGAACTCTATCAATGCAAATGGCAAAAGGAAAAATTAGGTAACCCTTCTCTTTCCCCCAACCTCATCCTTTCCCCATTTTGGCGAGGGGGGGCAGGGGGGGCGGGGGGGGGCTTGTGGAGAAGTAAAGAACCGTCAACTTGGACTCCTTCTTAGGCTAGAGAAGGGGCCAGTCATTACAGCATAATGTAGTTTCTTTCTTATTCTGGTAGGCTCTAAGCAGGAAAAAACAATTTCTACTCTACACAAAAATAGGTCTCATGCATTTTTAAAATAGCCTCAAGTTCTTCTCCTCCCCATATCCACAGCTTTGCCACATAACTTTGTAGATCCTCCTATCAGTAGGTGGAATGCATTTCTCTACCCCCTAAATCTGGATTAGTCACATGACTTGCACAGCTCGATGGTACTTTAGCAAATGTGACACAGTACAGAGTTGAAAGTGCTTTGCACTTTGGGACTTGATATCTTGATGCTCTGGGAACCCTTTAGCTGCCACATGAATAAGACCCACTACATAAGTATTTTAGATAATGTGAAATGAGCAGGTGTGCTGAATGATGTGGGTAGATGTCCCAGATGATGAGAGACAGGTAACCCAGTGAGCTAACCTCCTGGACATGCGAATGAGGCCATCATCAACTGTGCCCTAGTTGAGTTATCAGTACACAGCAGACACAAGAGCGAGACACAATCAGCTACAATCAGGAGCAAAATTATCATATGACCCCAGCCCGAATCACCAACATGATGATGGAAACAAAAGCTAAACAGTTGCTGTATGAAGCCATTAAATTTTGGTGTGGTTTGTGACTCAGTAAACTCTTACAGATATACTGACTCCATGGGAAGGGAAATGGAACTTGTTAATTAAGGAAACATTTCATTTCACAGTGCGAGTTTGGACTTTTGCTATTCCTGAAAGTGAATGTTTGTCTTTCAGGGAGGTGCATATGTTTGCCTTTAGCATGTTATAGTTTAATAATAAATGTACCTGCAGTCCACATTGGCTCAATTGTCCAAGGAGTAAGAAAACCAGAGACATAAGGGCTTAAATTTCAGCTGTGTCTCTGACCATCCTAATGACCCTAGAGGCTCTTCTCCAGATGAAGACCTCAGACTGAATAAATGGAGGGAGTAGGAGTTGGAGGCAGAGAGTGGGAGCATTCGTGCAAATGGGATAACAGTTGATGAGAGGTGAGTTTGGAGATTATCAGAGAGAACTGAAGAAGATGCTAGAGAGAGGGCAAAAATCTCAGGAAAGTCAAATCAATTAAATACTAGCTTAAGTTTTCCTGTACACTGCCCCTACAGTTTAAAGCATGACAAAACCAGACTATTTTATTTGGTCTTACATTTTTACTATCTCTAGAGTGGACTCTATCAATGTAAATGGCAAAAGGAAAAATTAGGTAACTCTTCTCTTTCCCCCAACCTCATCCCTTCCCCATTGGGAAGGGCCTAACTTACTTAGGTACTTTCTCTCTGGTACTTTGGGGAAAGTCCTAGTTATCAAGTGTTAAAATATTTCCCATGACATATATACACTAATATGTATAAAATAGACAACTAATAAGAATCTGCTATATAAAAACTAAATAAAATTCAAAAATTTATATATTTCCCATCCTACCGTATCATTCCCTTTTGAAATGATTCCATCCGTACAATAATACAAATTTTGTAGATTTTCCCTGCCTGGTGTGGTAACCTTGAGTAGACTTCAATGAGCAGCTGGGAAAAAAATATATGACCCTAAAGAGGGCTGAAGAGAGACACCTACACTGTCTTCTCCACCCTCCTCCCCCATATGTTAGAGGAAGCTGACTTCTGAAAGAAGAAGGCAGGAAGAAATCTGGGTTTCAATGATTAGAAACAGATAAAGGTGCCTGAGGTCCAGAATTATTCAGAAGATGCTAGATGAAAAAAAAAAAAATCTCTTTTAAGCAGATTGCAGTTGTACATCCTTTCCTCCTGAAATAATCCATTTGAAATGGTTCTTGGTTACAAGATGGAGAGGTTAATGCAAATGAAATACTAAACAAATATGTAGCTAATTTCATCTTTGAATTACTTAAGCAGCAGTCCTGTCTTCTCCTGAGGCACCATTTTCTTTCTTGTATTAAGAGTTATTTCTGAATACATATGACACCCTCTGGTTCACTGCAAGCTAGTCAAAAGAGAGTCAGGTGCTAGTCATTAATGAATACCGCAAGCACCCAGAACTACACATTATTTTGAGTAGTTGTTCAATATTCTTTTCATTTAGTTTAACGAATAGATGAGTGAATAACTTCCTCAGTATTTACACATTCAACAAATACCTATATGAATGAATTAAATTAATGAGTAAAGTGATTTTACTTCAAGAGTGAAGAGAACTATTGAGAGGTCCTAGATATAGTGAGTAAAACCTAGAAAAAATGAGGTAAGAGGTAGCATGTAAAAACAGGTCTCAAACAATATGCTTAGTCGGGTGCCATTAGTTCAGAAAAGAATCACACAGATATCTAGCTGAAGAGCTTATAGACTTTTGAACTTTATTCACTTCAGTTAGGAAAAAGTTCATTTTAAAAACAATAATTTTAAAATATCTTTCCAATGTTAATTTGAAGGCATTCATACATATTTAGTTTTCTACACTAAATATAGTATTTCCAAGACAAAGTAGAACTATAGGGCACTAAGTTGTAAAACAAAGACAATTCTAGGCTATTTTAAAAGGATAATAAGGAATAGTTTCCAGATAGGTGTCAATTTAATTTACATGATAGGAAATGTGCTACCTTAATTCTCACCTTTCCTCCTCCTTGGACATTCTTGCTCCATCCTCCTTCATACTTTGGGGGAAATCCAAGCATATCACAAGATTATTAGAAAGAGTTCTGAAAATTCACACCTCTGAACAAGACGGGGAGACAATCTTTCATAGTCTCAATATATAAAGTCTGAATTAAGTCATTTAAAAATACATACATAGCAGTCACTTCAAGTTCTCTACAATAATAGCACAAGCTAAATTATCTCTCTCAAACAATCCATAAGCAAAATACAGGAATTTGTTGGTACTTATGCATTTCCCTGTCTCTCTGAAATTATAACCCCAAACCTTCTGATTTTGTCCCAGTGAGATAAATTCAAAGACCTTGTCTCTTGCCTTTGGCATTAATATGAGAAATGACTCAGACACCTTCTCAAATGTATAGACCTTTCTAAAATGGCACAAGGCAGATTTAAATGGGTATAATTTCAAAGCTGAGCAAAAAAGATTAAATGTTCACACTACAGATTGAACATCTCTGAAGAGATTTTAGGGTAAGTCCCCTTTGAAAATTCTGCCCTTGAGTGATACTTCACTTTTCATCACACATTTAGATTTTCATTTCATTTTTGCTACTTTCACAGAGCATTCTGAAACTGTTTCTCCCCTGTGGTTGCACTTTAACACTGGATCTAATAGCAGAAACCACTTTCTTTCCCCTTATCTTAAACATGAGCACAATCTGAATAAGTTAATTTTATTTCCCTCCTGTTGTGGAAGTTCAGTCCAAATGTCTATAAACAGATTTCCAAGTTATCTCTCCCATATTTAGATTTGAACAGTTCATCCTTTACAAATACAGATTTGAAAACTATTCCCACAAATCCTTTAAAAAAGCCTATTACATTTCATTTTGAATGACTGCAATTTGTTGGAACAGCAAGCAATAAGACTATACATATTTGCATATACACTAAAAAATTATATAATCTGAAAATTCTCTTTTACTAGCAATTTAGTAACACATTGTCACATCTTTCCTGATGGAAGTACAAAATGTAGCCTTTCATAAAATGCTGCATTTTTCTGAAATAATATTTTTAGGTAATAGCTTTTAAGTTTTGAATAACACTAACCATAGTCTAACACCTAGCCCTTTTGTATTTAAATAAAGACCATAATTTCTCCTAAAGAGGCTTTAATGAAATTAGATAAAGTTGCAGCAAAAGAGAGAAAAGGAAAGAAAAAAGAAAAAAGTAAGGAAAGAAGATAAGAACTAAAATAACAGAGTAGTAAAACACAAAAATAAAGAATTCTCTCCCGGCTTAATGGTGTAAGGATAGTACTGTATTTCCAACTGAGGCTTCCCTAGAAGTAAACACAGCAAAGAAACAAAAACCTTTTATGTACAAATATCTCTTAAATTTATGTCTCTGAAGTGAAAAGTAGAGGCCCCACAAGTAGAAACTGTAACTATGACCAATCACAGAGTCACACACTGCCTCGCCTATATTAAAAGCATTTATTGAGCACATTATAGACTTGAAATTGTTTTAGGAGATATCTATGAAAGAGAGTATCATTTCAGGATGGTTTATTATGATGCGAGTTATTCTGAGCAGGAAAAATCATATAGAAAAGCTGTAGACATTAAAAGTCAACAGTGTCATCTACAACAAAGTTGCTCTGAAAAGCAACTTATGCCCTTGTGGTTTATGAGGTGAGAAAAAGAATTTACATTTAAGAAAAAAATTTTAACAAAATATACAACAGCTTGAATATCAACAGAAAGAATTAGAATTTGTGTAGAGTTCTTTGAAGGGTATTTAGTTGATCCATTGCTTTTGACATATGGCCTTCAAACTTGTTTTTAACCATGGAAACACTTGTTCAAATGGAAAAAAGAAAAAAAAAAGATTACTTCTGATCCCTAGAGCTGCCCTAATACCTGATAATCTTCCAGTTTCAATCCACGTGCATCCTTAAAAGAAGATCCCTAAAGTCTCACCAGAACAGATGGAGAAAAGGGAAGGGTGAGGGGAAAAAGAAAGAGACGTGCTGGCGATCTTGACTGTCACTGTCCCTGATGACCTTATACAACTCTGGGGAAAATCTCACCCAAACCCCAATCCTATTTTGGGGCCTTAAGAAAAAGTCTAAGAGACTCGTAGAGACCTCTATCCTGACATTTTTGAGCCACTGAACCAGCAACTACCTACCTCCAGACTTCTCATTACAAGAGAAAAATAAGTCCTATTGTGTTTAAGTCACAGTGACTAATAGTCATATACCTAACTGATAGAATAGGCAACTACCTGGTATTATTCAAAGCATTTTGAGACACCCCTATTGCCTACATCCCTGCTGCCCACATTCCTACTGCATCTCTTGACACATACACTGACACATCACAGCACACGTACACACGTATATACACATTCCCCATTCATCAGTTGGCCTAAGCCTGAAATTCCACAATTTAAGACTCACTTCCTTAGCATAAGTTGTTGATCTCATTCAAAATACAAATACCTCTAGAATTAGTAACACTTAAGCCTTAAACATTCATCCTTTCAACAATCGTTTATAGTTTATTTATTGTGTTGCCTAACACTTTATGAGGAATCTAAAAGTAAAGAAGACACAATCACTGCCTCAAGGGTGTTACACTCCAACTATAAAATCAGTCCTGAAGACTCACATTACAAATAGAGTCTAGGTGCTCAGAAAGATGTGTGGGCTTGTGTCATTGAGACTCGAGGAAGGTAAACCAAATTCATTAGGATGAGTAAGGGAAGATTTCCCAGAGGAACCTCCATTTCAGTAGCATGGCCAGGACCAGTAAGAGAGTGTGTGTGCATGCGTGTGTGTGTGGGGGGTGGGGGTTGGGAGGGGGGGAAGGGTGCAAGGTAAGAGTGAAGGGGTCAACAGAGGGTAAATTTTAGGCCTCTCAGTGTGGAAAATAATGTATATTTCGATCTAACTGGCCCATAGGGTATCTATAAGTATGCTATAGGAGAGGAAACGAAGAGTCTTATATACAATTTTATGAGTTTAAACTTTATGTTGGAAGTTAAAGAAAGCTACTGAAGGATTCTAATACATGTTATGGTGTGATTAGATTTGAATTTTATAAGATTATATTTTTCAGTAACATGTAGAAAGAATTACAGGGAGAAAAGGAGTCCAAAGAAGAAGTTATCTCAGAAACCTAAGCAAACAGTGATAAAGGCCCATGGCAGTAGCAGAGGCTGTGGCAATATGGCTGGTTAGGATATGATTATTGGAAAATACTTATTAGATCAGATGGATAGAGTCTGGTAACCAAGCAGATTTGAAAAGTATAAAAGCAGAGTGGTAGCAAATGCTGCCTAGATTCATCACTTGAGCAATAATAACATTTATAACTCTCCATACTACACTTTTAATAGATTCCAAACAAGTGGAAGAGTTGAGTTTTAAACACAAGCCACTATGACTCCAAAGCCTGATAGATAAACCATCTCTGCCTTCTACCACCAAGCAGCTGACATTGACATATACCAATATTAGGAAAAGGCATTTTGGTGGGGGATGACAGAAAGAATAGATTCACCTCATTTTTTTTCTTTTATGCATATTCTGTAAAGAGGTGAGGTCTTAACATAAAAATTTTCACAGTATTTAAAAAATCTTTTCAACTCACTCTAAGTGAGAATACTTTCTGATGGAGATATTAGACGCTTATAAATAGTATATGGCCAGATGGAAATCCCATAACAGAGATTTAGATATGCCTGTATGGGGTTAAAAGTAAGTGATCAGTTTCAAAAAAAAAAATTCTTCTGAAAAATGACAAGTATTCTGGTGCCAGTGCTATTTCATTGTGCTCACTTCTCTCCCTTTCCTCATCAAATCTGAATTTCCAGTCATTAGTCGTTGTGGAATGTGGGATTCTCTCAAATGAGGTTTCAACCTGACACCATCACAATGTCACCTTTCCATAGCTGAAATAATTTGAGGCATTCATATAATAACCAACACTAGAGATGTGTAAATAATCTGCCACAGGCCATCAGTGATTAGGATTGTTTGTCTAAAAATGTCCTTAGGTCAGCTAGCAGGATGCTGTTCTTCTAACCTCTTCACATTCTAGTTTTGTTTTGTTTTGTTTTTTCCATTAGCTGACTTCTCACAGGATGTGAAATTGACTGCAATGTCACAGAACCATGAAGAACTTTTCAGAATTAATCAAGACCATACAGCCTAGCCCATGTTTCATTCATCCTTAATTCTCAAATGAAGTCCATTGATGATGTTTATAAAAGATGTCTGCATGGCTACTAATGCTCCCTTGTTCCTCAAAAGATGACTTCTCAGTCACAGAACATGTCTTAATTTCTTTTCTTAATCTCTCCTCAAAGTAGGACTACTCATAAGAAAAGAACAGATAGTTTATCCCAAGAAGAATGGAGGGTATCCTTGACTGTCTAAATTTGCTAATCTCCTGATATGAAATATTTGAAACTGCTTCAGCTGATCGCAATCCATCATACCTATGCAGACAAAAATCACTGACATCGAAAATTAAAATCCTGCACTATTTTATAATGCATATTTTGTTCACTAGACTGATAATGAGTTCTTTTTAAACGTATCACTGGTTCAGCCACAAGTCACTGGCTGTCAAAAAATGGCAGATTGCTCTTCTGATAAAGTGACACAGCATGAAATATATCTTTGAACGTAGGCTGCTATTTAAATTGTGGTATTGCTTCCTTAGGTGTGAGCTTACACCTAAGGAAGCAATACCATTAATTGGAAAAAGTTTCAAGAAAGATCACAATGTGTTGCGACAATACACTGTCCAGTTATGTTTTTTGGACAAAAAGAATGAAAGAAAATAATGCTAATTTTCTATTCAGTCCATACAAACCGTTAAGTATGTTTTTCATGTGGGTAAATATTTATTTTCTGGTCCTAGATGTCGTAGAAATGCTGTCATTCTGAAACTGTCTCTGTTTTACTACAATTTTTCTTTTAGACAGTTCTCTTACTTCAGTTCTAACACTATCATGTTCTTAAATTACTTAAAGATAATAATTACCAATCTTCCAAACACACCTTGGCGCCTGCTCTGCTCTGCTTGGTGTGATTTCCTTTGGGCAGGAGAGGCCTGGGCTTCTCTCCAGGTGGACTCACCATTCTGCATGTCCTATATGACAAATGGCCTCCCGCTGTAAATGTCTAGATTCAGACTCTTTCCCCAGATTACTTGTTTGGGTTTTTCATCAGTCCCAGAAGAGGAGCACTGTATGTTTTTTCCTGAAAGTCAAATTTAAGTTTTAGCAAAGACAAATGAGCCAGACCAGTTGAATCCGCCCAAGAAATCAATGAAAAGTTCAGTGTTGTAGCCAAACTACTTCACACCTCCCTGTTCAATCATCCAAAAGCAATGCCTTAGGACTTACCAACTCTAATTTGAAATCAATCTTATTCTCTCGCCAAAGAAAACTGGACATGTAGAGATAGCCAACTGGAAAATCAATTTTGGTGACGATGGCTAAATAGCATGTGATTTACATACTTATCACAGTGGCAATACTACTAAAAAGCCATGTAAATTAAAGACATTTCCATTAAAAAATATATAGGTATTAAATGTGTTCTAGTTGCAACAGTCTCCATGTTTTGAATTTTACATTGATTTTCCCTAATTTGATAACAGAATCCCCTACTCCTTTGCAAAGACAAAGATTACCCATGGAATGTCCTCCCAATTCTTTCCTTAGGGATGGAAAACTAATATGAGCAGAATCTGTGTGCATATCTCCTGAGCTTCATCTTGTGGTGAAGATCTGGCTAGCAGCAAACTTTCCTTCTCCCTTTCCCCTAGTCCAGTGCCTCCTGAACCACCAAGGACTCAGTCCAAAGTGTCCAGTTTAAGACAAAAGAGAGCTTAAAACATTTCTTCACAACGAAGACAAATTTACCAAGTTAGATTTTTCCTATGTGGGCTTTCATGCAACATTTATCGAGGCAGCCAACAGGCAAGGTCCTGTGTCAGATCCTGTAGAGGAGATAAAGACGAATATGAGTATAGGAACTTAGATCTAGCAGGGGAAAACCCAAGTATGTAAATGACTGCAATAAAAAGATACTCATCCTTCAGTTCTCAGCTTAAATGTTCCTTCAGAAAGGCTCTCCTAGCCCTCCCTCCCTAAATCTAAATAGGTTTCCCTTGTTAGCTTTTCTCCTGGTATGATTTTGTTTTCCTTCATAGCACTTGCCATAATATGCAATTATATACTTACCTCATATTAATTTGTTTCATATTTGTCTCCCCCACTTAACTGTAAGTTAGAAGAAGGCAGGAATGGCTCTTCCTGTTTGTTTTTCCTTTTTCTCACTGTTACTCAGAACTTTGCACAAATGCTTAGCACAGTGAAAGGGGGGAGGGGGGAATGGATGCATGCAAAAATTTTACTCAATAACCAAAAGTGGAGTATAAAGAAAGTACAATTAATTGATCTGGAGAGACTTGGAAAAATTCCACAGAGGAAGAGAAATTTAGATAACTAGGATTTCAGTATTCAAAAGTGGAGGGAACAAATATATCTCCATTGGTTGCGGGGAAAATGTGAGCAAATACAGAAAAGGAGGAGAGTGCAAGGCATATTTCTGGAGTAGTGTGTTAGATTAGAATATCTCATTTATGAGAAAGGAAGTAAAAAGTCTGAAGGGAGGTGACAGAATAATTGTAGACGTTCCGGTTGACGTACTAAGAATTTTGGCACTTGATTTTATAACACTTAGTCATAAAGGTTTTTGATCCTATATGTAACTCTGTTTCGTCATCTCAAAAATAGAAATAGCAATGCTAAATAAACTTTAACAAATTGATTTGGGGAGTAATATATCTGAAGTTTTTTTTTTCTATTTAAAAGATAATCAAAATTCTCGATATTGTTCACGTTGACTACAAAATCAATCTAATGTTTAAATGATGAGTGATAGAACACAGTGCTTGATTGGTGCTCTTTCTTCTTGGTCATTGTCTTCTTCACCTGAGATTTTACGAACTTTAGCACAGCATGTTGTGCACCAAAGGTTGAACTGTGTGCCACCAACTTCCCTGGTTGAGTTCAGATGCACTCAAATTAGCATTTGGGAAGTCAGTGTTTCCTTTGATGAGATTTTCAGCAAGAAACTTTGTCCCGGGCTTCCCTGGTGGCGCAGTGGTTGGGAGTCTGCCTGCTGATGCGGCGGACGCGGGTTCGTGCCCCGGTCCGGGAAGATCCCACGTGTCGCGGAGCGGCTGGGCCCGTGAGCTGTGGCCACTGGGCCTGCGCGTCCGGAGCCTGTGCTCTGCAATGGGAGAGGCCGCCCGCGTACCGCAAAAAAAAAAAAAAGAAGCTTTGTCCCATTGGGTGAGGATCTGTTCTCATTTTCACTTTGATGAACATCACTCCCCCCAGTGGGTTAAGTGCTGGGAGGGGCTTCTGTGCCGGGTGGAAGCAAATGGCAAATTCCTAAATTAAACATAACAGGGCATCAAATCCAGCCTTTCCCATCCAGGGTCATTAGAATGTGTTGCCCTGCCTACCTGGCTCTGCTACCTTCTGCACCTATGCCTTCTTGATCTTAAGCTTGGATTTGTCCTTTATAATTTTTGACTTTGGGTTTCCAAACTGGTATTTTACTTCTTGCCCGTCCTGACCTTCAAATTCTGTATATGCATTGAACTTTTTGCTTCCTTAATTACTTCTTTGGCCTGATAATAATCATAATTACAGTAAAGGCTAACATTACAGGGCACTTGATGTCTGCCAACTGCTATACACATATTATTGCATTCTTGAAATAATGCTTCATTATTCCTATCTCATAAATAAGAAAATGGAATCTCTAAAATGATAAATAACTTGTCTAGTTCACACATCTGGTAGAAGGCAGAGACAGAATTTATACCAGGTCGGTCTGATTCAACATTCCTTTTCTTTCTGACATTATCACACTAAATTTCATACTCCAGCTTTTTAACTCCTGCACATCCAAGCTCTTCATTTCCTATTTGATGACTCAAAATCTGGGCTACACCTGTGTTCTGCCTTTCTCCAACTATCACTGATTTATGGAACTGTGGAAATAAAATCAGATTACATTTTTCACTTAGTTTGTTGGAAACACATTGCGTATGGAGTCAGAGACATTGATTAGAATCCAAACTCTTGAATTTCATACACGTTGCAAGTCTTTCGGAAAGTTGTTTATCTGTTCTGAACCCAGATGCCTCACCTATCTCATCTAGAGAATTTCACTAGATGATATATAGCAACACTTTCTCTCTCTGGGGTGTGCCCTCAGCCCCTCTGTGCTGGCACAATGACAGGCTCTATATCTATCTACGTCTGACATCCCACCATATTTGAAATCATATCTCTCATTTCCCTTGTGCTTTCTTGACAAAGCAGTGTTTGTCTTTCTTCTTTACAAGGATGCATTGTGCCCCATTTATAAGAGCCCACTGGAAAATCCTTTCAGTACCTCAGAAGGCTTAGCTTCTCCTGAGTCGTTTTTCATTTGTTAGCCCTATAGACACTATGAACTTGTGAATCATGACATTCCTTCTTTGTTTTTGTTGCTAGAAAACTCTGAACCAACTATTAACCTACCTCTAGGGACTATTAAGAATTTTATGACATGCTTTTTGTATACTAAATTTATATTCAATTTCCCTTACTATTCATTATTTACCTGTGTTCTTATTGTCACAACCATTCATTCATTCTCTTTATCCTGTATAGGATATGCACTCCTATATGTACCTTAAAACTATTTTTTGAATTGGAGAATGGGGCAGAAATGTTTACTAATGAATGTATGTATACTAATGAATGAACGGATAGGTGAATAGGTAGATTCATAAATAAACAAACAAATAAATATAGTATGCCAGGACTTGCTTTTCTACAGCTACTGACCAAACAGTAAATTTTAGTTTTAATAGATTTGGGTCTTGATTATCCCACCAAAGTTTACACAAGTGTCCAAAAGCAGCATTGTCTTTAGAAAACTGAAAGTATCTTCAATAGTAGAATCATTAAAAATGAGGCCGCCAACAGAATAAAATCTGTCCGATATTCATTAGGACATCATTGAGGACAAAAATTGATATGTCAATTTTGCCTGCAAAGTAAGAAGTTCCCTATGTTTTTATTGATACCAGCCAGACTGAAGGGAATCACAGCATTGTCAAGTGAATCAAACAATTGGCCCTTATTAGGATTGTGATTCAAAAAGGCGTACACACCCATGTATAAAAGACCATTTTGTTAAGAATGGGGACATCCATCGACAGATGAATGGATAAAGAAGGTGTGGTACATATATACCATGGAACATTACTCAGTCATAAAGAGGAATGAAACTGGGTCATCTGTAGAGATGTGGATGGACCTAGAGACTGTCATACAGTGTGAAGTAAGTCAGAAAGAGAAAAACAAATATCATATATTAACAAATATTTGTGGAACCTAGAAAAATGGTACAGATGAACCGGTTTGCAAGACAGAAATAGAGACACAGATGTAGAGAACAGACATATAGACACCAAGGGGGGAAAGGGGGGATGGGATGAATTGGGAGATTGGGATTAACATATATACACCAATATGCATAAGACAGATAACTAATGAGAACTTGCTATATAGCACAGGGAACTCCACTTCGTTGTACAGTAGAAACTAACACAACATTGTAAAACAACCATACCCCCCCTGCAAAAAAAAAGAATGGGGTTACCACAGCCTTATAGGAATAATCCATTTGGATTTATAAAACTCTTGATCCGGCTTAGAACTCTGAATCTCATAGAATCACACTTCTTAGATGCTTTTTCTCACTCTCCTCTAAAACAAATTAAAACACCCCTATTTCCATTAGATTAGGGAAAAAAATGGCCTTTTCATTAGGACTGGTGTTTAAAGACCTCATTAGTATGAGAACAATATATGTGCTGCTACTAGAGTTATATCAATATTTGAAACCTGAAGAAATTCATCCAGATTTTTATTTTACTCAGAAAATGTTTATCCAGCAACTACCATGTGCCAAGCACTGCGACAGATATTGATAACACAGTGATAAGTAGACAAAGCGTCTGTCCTCTTGGCTCTTACATTCTATTAACGTAAACCAGTAATAGTGCAGTGAAGTCCAGACAGCACAGATAGTGACAAAAATAATATCAGATACTGATAAAGATTTTAAAGAAAATAAAACAGAGCAATAAGACTAAATTAGCATACAGTCAAGGAAATACTCTATTTAAAACAAAGGTAATCGACATGTACACACTGCTATATTTAAAATGGATAACCAACAAGGACCTACTGTACAGGGAACTCTGTTCAATGTTACATGGCAGCCTGGATGGGAGGGGAGTCTGGGGGAGAATGGATACATGTATATGTATGGCTGAGTCTCTTTGTTGTGTTCCTGAAGCTATCACAACATTGTTAATCGGCTATACTCCAATATGAAAAAAAAGTTTTAAAAAAGGTAATGAATTAGTGGCAGAGCTGAAGAGTCAAATAGGGAATACTTTCCAGAGATTAGCAGAAGAGGAATGTCATTACCACTCCTAGGTGGGAAGGACAAAGGAAGGAGGTTGTGTTAACTAGATTCAAAGGACTGGGGTCATCTGGAAGAAGCAGAAACCACAGTGCACCTGGAATGAGCTAGAGCCACAGAGAAAAAATAGGCATTGCTGGAGACACCACCCCAGAAACAGAGCGGGAGGAAAATTCCATCTCTGCATCAATGCCACTCATTGGCCAAATGCAACAGGAAGCCAGCTAACAGGCCAGACTAGAAAATACAGCTTGCCATAGTCAGCCCGTGTCCAACAGTCCAGTGGGAGATGGGCAAGGAAAGGATCTGAGGGCAAAGCCTGGGTTTGCACAAAAATGGAGAGTGACCAGGGAGCAGAGGAACTATTTTCAATAGTAGTCAGTGATGGTCATACTAGGAGGTGGTATTTGAGCAGGATCCTGAGACTGAGAAAGAGGAAGCCATGGGGACCTCTGAGGAGAGCATCCCAGGCAGAGAAAGAGCAAGCGTCAATGTATTAATTTCAGTAAAATGAATCGATTTCTGTGACAGTTAACTTCCAAAAGCCAGAAAAGTACATTAGAATACCAAGCAAGCAGGTTTAAACAGAAAACTGACTTTATTCAGTTAAAGTATAATTATTAAGGCTAAGAGTTGAAATGGTATGTGAAAAAATGGTATATCAGTGAGAAAATAATAGGGAATCATTTAAAAGTTAAACATTTGAGTAAAGTTTTAGAAAAGAAAAAAGAAGAGGGATGGAAGGAAGGAAGGAAAGAGAAAGAAGAGAGGAAGAGAGAAAGAGAAAAGGAAGGAAGGGAGGGAGGGAGGGAGAGGGGAGGGGAAGGGAAGGGGAGATGGGAGGAGAGAAGAGAAGAGAAAAAAAAGAAAAGAAAAGAAGCACCTAAACTTTCCCAGTAAGAGGGAAGGATTAGCAGTGACTGAGGGGAAATAGAAAATAGTACAACTAATAATCCAATAATCCAGTACTTGCTAAAACCCTTATATAAACTATTGCCCTTTTAAGTTGTAGTGATTTAATGCAGAAGCAAATCAGCATAGCATATAGAACAGAAAGGATAATGTCAGTTATTAGCAAAATTTCTCTAGAAAATTATACGTAAAATTCACTGAATAGGAACATATAAGATGTGTGAATATGTTAAACATCAAGTGTTTGCTATATAATAACACAATTTTTCCTCATTTACCCAATTCTTACAGCCTTTCATACCTGTGAAAATTGTCTAGCAACAAAATTGTCAGGTATATGGTCAGAGACAAAGTAAAAATCTTCTATTATTACCTACTGTATTATCTATCAGTAAGCTAATTAACCTAACTAATGAATACTGTAATAATCTCTGAATGTCTTGAAACTTAAAATTCTCTAAAGGTTGGATGATATAAATATTAAAATATTACATTTTTTAAAAAACCAAGCAAGATCAATTAAAGAATAGCCAAATAAATGGAACTATATGTCAGCCTTGTGCTAGAACTAGAGAATATTATATAGAAACAATACCTTAAAAGTGGTGAAGAATTCATTTTCCATCATTTCACATAATTAAAATATAGGCTGAGATAATTTTGTTAACTCACAAGAGAGAAATATTCTACTAAATCTGGTCAAAGATCTGCTTTTCTAAGGAAATAAAAGGAGTTCATTATATCCAGATTTAGGATAAATCTGTTCCTGTAAGCAGAGGCATCTGTTGTTACTACCATTTTTGTGTGTGTGTGAATATGGATTGAATATGAATTTTACTTTCTTAAGCTTCTTTTTCCATTTAATTTCCACACTCAAAGGTTCTGGAGAGATTTAAAGGGAAGTAGTTCCTCCCCAAACTCGAAAGGCTATATTTTAACTAGAAAGAAGAATAAGTGTAAATGTTGAGAAGCGATGTGCTTCTGTGCTTGTTTAGCCCAGTTTTAATAATTATCATAGTCTTGTATTTGTGAAAACCAAAGAGCACTAGAGCCCTTTGATAGCAGGAATATACCAAGTAAATCTGAAGCATCTGCTGCAGGCCTTGCAGGATGAAATGGAGGGGAAAAGCAGGGGATGTGTTTCTTCCCTTAAAATTAAATGAACATATACCCAAAGAAAATGGCTACTGCGATGGTTGATTATCACAGCTGAAGTCCAGGCTCTTAGCCTGGGCTTAGCTTCCCTATGTATCAGTATGAGATTTACATACACATCACCAGGTTTCATTTCTACAGCTACAGCTCTGGCAGAGAAGTTAGGAATGCTGATATCAGAGGCAATCAGAACTGGGCCGCAGGCCCAGCTATGCATCTTTGCAGCTGTGTGACCCAAGGTAAGCGGTTCACCTTTGCAAACCTCATCAACTTCATGGGATGGTGAGGACAGTAGGAGATAAAGCTTATCTCCCCACTACTGAGGGTTTTTTCCAGGTCCAAAGACCTGCACTGGCTCTCTACATGTTCTATTTGTTCTGCCTCTGGGAAAAGACTTTTCTGATTAGTAAATTTGAAAAGAATAACTCTTCACACTTAGCTCCAAGGAGCAAGCCTGGCCACCAAAGTCATAGAGAACAAAGGTATGTTCTGCTTTCCCATGCCTTTAGTCTTACCTGGGAGGCTTGTCCCAGTTCAGCCTTGTCATGATTGGTGGGTGACTTAAAGCCACATCTTCTAACATCGTCTCTATTAATAATCAGGGTGGGGCTTCCCTGGTGGCGCAGTGGTTGGGAGTCCGCCTACCGATGCAGGGGACGCGGGTTTGTGCCCCGGTCAGGGAGGATCCCACATGCCGCAGAGCAGCTGGGCCCGTGAGCCATGGCCGCTGAGCCTGCGCGACGGGAGCTGTGCTCCGCAACGGGAGAGGCCACAGCAGTGAGAGGCCCGCGTACCACAAAAAATAATAATAATAAAATAAAATAATTAGGGTGATACCCCTCTGTTTCTCTTATTTATCTTATTTCTCAACAAGTTTAGAAGCCTGATGGGGAAGAGGAGTGCTATTTACTAGGTGCACCTTTGGAGATCCCAATATTTACTGCGATTATTTCTACTGTCATTGGTCATTCACTGATTTGGGAAAAGGGAAAGGGTTAAAATTATTGAGTACTCTCCATCACCATTCCTCAGGATTTTATTAGCATCTATTGGATAAATTATAAAATATTGGAACAGTGTAGAACCTTAAAGACCATCTAATCCAATGTCATCTTTATACAAATAGGAACCTTAGTTCTTAAATTGATCACAGTCCTCTAGTTAGTCAGGGACAGAATCAAGACACAATCCAAATTTTCAGACTCCAAATTTTCAGTCTGATCTTCTTCTTGATCCCTACTGTACCCTTGCATTACTCTAAATCAGCAACTCATTCTCAGTTTTTCTTTTGCCCTCTTTTTTAACTAATAAATTTCTCTTTTATTCTCGACTCAGAGTTAGGATTTGGAGAGAAACCAAGCACCTCAGAAATAAGGAGGGGAGAATAAAAAGCTTAGATCACTCAATTTGACTCAAATAGGAAGTACCATATTCATAGTTAATTTTAGTTTTCAATACTAAAATAAAGATTTGCCAGCTCAGCCTTTTACAAAATGTGGTTCTCAGACCAGCAGCATCAGCAGCATCCAGGAACTTGTTAGAAAGGCAAATTCTTGAGCCCAGCCCAAATCTACTGTATTAGTCAGCTAGGGCTGCCATGACAAAACACCACAGACTGAGGGGCTTGAACAACAGAAATTTGTTGTTACAGTTCTGGAGGTTTAGAGGTCTAAGGTCAAGGTACCCACAGATTTGGTTTCTCCTGAGGTCTCTCTCTCTCTGGCTTGCAGATGGCTGCCTTCCTGCTGTGTCCTCGTGTGGCCTTTCCTCTGTGTGTGAGCACCCCTGGAGTTTCTTCCTCTTCTTATACGAAAACCAGTCCTGTTGGATTAGGGCCCCACCGTTATGACCATTTAACCTAATTGCCTCTTTAAAGGCCCTATCTCCAAATACAGTCACATTCTAAGGTATCAGGGTTAGGGCTTCAACATATAAATTTTGAGGAGACACAATTCAATCCATACACCTATTGAGTAAGCAACTGGGAGGTGTGGGCCCAGCCATCTGTGTTTTAATAAATCCTCAAAGTGATTTTAATGCAAGTTAACATGTGAGAGCTACTGTGCTAGCCAGTGAGGACACAATCTCACCATAAGGAAAGGGTAGCCTGGGCTGAAATGCTAAGCTTATCATGAGGATCTACAGATTTTTGAGACAGGACTGATGCTGGTGCATGAACACACACACACGCAAAAATGTTAATCTAGCAGACTTCGGAACCAGTGTTGTTTTGGTAAGCATGTGAGTATAAAATAAAGGGAGCTCTGATCAGAAAGCCTAACTGTGGAGCTTGGGCTTAGGCAAGGATCTAGCCACCAAGGGCATGACTGTAAGCGTCCATCAAATACTGTGAGTGCCAGAAGCACGTGCAGTAGTGAACAGACTCGACCCTCCAGTATTCTCTCCAACTGGCCTTGGGAAGTGGACGGAACCTTTTGGACTGAGTAAACCACCCCACAGAATTATCTTGGTTCTTAGATAATTCTGGAAGTGATGGAAACTCAAAAGAGAACTGATGCTCTATTTTAACACATTGAAGCCTATCTTGAAATGCAGATGTAAAGAAGAAGGGGTAATACATTAACTATATCATTATTGAAATCAATTAATCTCAAGGAAAAGATTACTCTGCTTCCTGAATGAGGTGGGAAAGGGTTAAAGAGAAGGACATATTTTAGGATTTAAAACCCTAGCTGATGCTCAGAATCACCTGAAACGATTGTCAAAAAATAGATTTCACAGGCCTACCCCTGTCTGACTTAAAAAGAAAGATAGGGCCCAAGCCTCAATGCTGCCTGGTTTTCCAAGTGAGTAGAAAGTTGGAATAACATACAGAATTAACTGAATTAGTAGTTCATCATTATTAAGCAACAGAGATACAAAAATAGGACTCATATTTTTTGTCACATATTTTATGAGACCTGGGAAAAGAAAAGAAGAAAATAAAGTGAGAGAAGCTTATCACAAAATAACTCCAGATGAGAATTTAGATATTATGACATGATATAGGAAATGGAATCAAAATTACTTCCTCTCTCTCTCTTTTCCCTTACCCTACTGTGGCTCTCTACCCGAAGCTGTCTGGCACCTTGACCCATTCACCACAATCAGATAATGTGGTGGATGCCAACACTTGAGCACTGGTAGCATGACACCACACTCATTTTTTAATTACTTACTCTTCTTTGCCAGTTCATATTAATATAATTGCTCAAGAATATAGATACAGCTTTGTCAAAATTTAGAATGAACTTTAAAAAATCTATTTCTTCATAGGGTAAGGATCTAAACAATCCCCTGTGATAGTTATAAAAGAGATTCTAAAAATTAACTCAGCCCTTTATCCCCCCAAAATCTGAAACAAATTTGGCTGATTTCAAAACAAATTAAGTAAAATAATCTCCTTTTGAAATCTTGGAATGATATTATGCTGTCTTCTTGTCATGCATCTGTGTTTCTAAAAATTCCCTTTCCTTTTATACTAAACTTAGTTTACTTTTATATAAAGACCTTGCTTCTGTTACTCATGTTCTAAAAACTGCCTCCTTGTTTTTAAAAAATTAGCCTCTAGATGTGTGCAAAATGAGATCATGTGCTTTATCTTCCTAACATCAACAATGATGACCAGAAACTCTGTTACATGGTCATTACTAGTTCTACCTGTAACACAGACCTGAAAAATTGTTGCCCACAATGAGGACATGTTTATATGATGTGCATAATAAGTCGATAAGGTCCTTGCACAGGTTTGATTAGATCATGCAAGCAAAATTACATTGCCTTCTTTATTTCAAACAGCCTCTTCTATATTATCAAGTTTTTTTCATTAGTTTTCACTTTTGTCCTTCTTTTTGCAGCCTTTTCTGCTACTTTCCACCATGCTGACTACTTGAACCATATTTTATAAAAGGTCATCAGCAATAACTCATTGGTATAATTTTCACATTCATCTGTGGATTCAACTGTGTGGCAGTTGGCAATCCCAACACACTTGATATACTTCCCATAATATCACAGAAAGATTGCCTTTAAATAACTCTTCCATCTGCCTAGATACCAATGGTGAAGAGGTTTCAAATTAATTTTGATAGGTATAGCTAAGAATGTTAATGAGCTTGTTTATATCATATTTGTCTCCCAAACATGAATGTGAAAACAATATAGAGTATACTTATTCTTTAGAATCTCCCCCGTGTCTCCATATAAACTTTGCACCTGTCCCAGATCTTTCTTTGGAGCTTTATGATCTGTTGGCAACATTATACAGCTACCTTTGTTGGAATTAGAGAACCAATGGGAACATTCCATGTGATTCCTGTGGTTTGTCTGAACACATCTCCCCTTTCCCTGAAAGCAGTTAAGACAAACAGGTGCAGAAGACAAAATGTAGAATTTGCATACAATTCCCATTGATTTATGGGACAATTGTTTGTTGAATTCTTCTGCAGACTAAAGAATTTAACAGGGGCTTCTCTGGTGGCACAGTGGTTGAGAGTCCGCCTGCCAATGCAGGGGACACGGGTTTGTGCCCCGGTCCGGGAGTATCCCACATGCTGCGGAGCGGCTGGGCCCATGAGCCAGGGCTGCTGGGCCTGCGCGTACGGAGCCTGTGCTCCCCAATGGGAGAGGCCACGGTGGTGAGAGGCCCGTGTACCGCAAAAAAAAAAAAAAAAGAATTTAACAGGTGCTGGGAGTTATGAATGAGGTATTCTCTTTGGACCTCAAGGAGCTTACAGTAGCAAATGAAAAAGTATAGTGTCACAACATAATTTGTTCCCTTGAGCAACAATTTTAAGCAAAATGTTATACAGGAGATGGGTGAAATGAATGTGGAATCTGTCTTCTAGGAGTTCACAGTCAAATAGGAGAGAGGAAGTAAAAAGTAAAGAAAGCTGGAAATGACAAGTAGCATCGGTGAGGCATAAAGTACACCAGGGATTGAAAGGAGAGCAGCAGCAATATGATCAGGAATGATCAGAGCAGAGCCTCTGTTATTTTAATAAACAATAATTATAAAAGGTTATCAGAGAAATTTCTTTTTATGAGAAGGACCCATGGAGAAAAAAATCCTAAAATGGATATTAAAATTATTTTCCAATATGTATCAGAATAACAGGATACAATGTACTTGATGGTGTATGCTAAATAGAAGCACATTTGCCTAGCATCTGATGTGCAGTTTTCCACAGTGCTTTTGTTGGAAGTTGCCAGAAGCCTTCCAGGTGTCAATCTTTTCCCCGGAAAGACATTTTCCATTCCCACCTCTCTACACATAGCAAGCATGACATTAAATGCTAAAAGGCCACTGTCGAATTTTAGTCTAAAAAGGATCCTTATGAATCTGCCAAATATTTTTTAACTCCAGATATAACTTTCATCAGCAAATGTAACATGAAAAATAAATAGGCAGCTGGCTTTCAGGGTCCATGTGTTGAGCATCTGGAAAAATTAGTCTTCTAGAGAGTGCCACGTTACTGTTCTTCCATAGCTAAATCGTGGCCATTTACTCCAAAATATTCAGTGTGGTGCCTTTCTAAATGACAGAGTTTAGTGAATAATTAAATCACACTATTAAAAAGGGAGAGGTATTACATGGTAAAACCAAATGGTCTAATGTAAGTCAAGTTTCATACCTTGCAGTTTGGGTCTTGTACATTTACAGGTTTTATTTTCTCAGTGTTTCACTTTATCCATCAAAACTCCAAATCCCTTAAAGGTTAGTATTAGATTGCCTTGACTTCTACTGAAAGAAGGTCTTCTTCCCCACCCTTTTCACACATCTCACTCTACTTAGGACTGAACAAAAATGAAACTCACAGGAATACAAGGTCAATACTAAGTATTTTATGAGCAAAAGATGAATGCAAGCTATGATCTGAAGAACAGACTTGTATATCAAAAGCTGCTAATCATTCTCAAGACCCTGGAAGTCTGTCAACAAGGAAGTTAAAAAGCTCCCATCCTAGGAGGTATCCAAAATTGGAAGCAGGAAATACACACAGGTATCCGGAGATGAGAATAAGGGTTCAGATGTAGGGCAGCTCAACACATTCTGCCAAACACTTCCACCTCACCCCGCACTGTTTTCTGTGTGTGTGGGTCACCAGAACGTCCAGCTGCTTCACTCCACAGCATCACAAAGGTGTCATTCCACCTTTGTGGAAAGGACACACCTCATCCTTTAAGGCCTTGCTAAGAACTCACCTTCATCCTGATTCCTCACCTTAAGTTCCCAATAATCTTTCTTTTCTGACTTCCTGTACCATTTTCAGGTCTATTCTGCACAATTGAAATGAGTATCTGACTATTTGTACTGTTAAATAGCAGTTTATAAAAAGAGGATGAGAATCAGGCTCAGAAAACCTGAGACAAGGCTGGACAGAAGATAAAGCTTAGGCACTTGAGTGGTCCAGCCCTGGTGGAAATTCAGATGCAGGTGGTCGCAAGCTGGAGCTTGGAACTAGTGAAGCATTCTACAGAAGAAACATTCACTAAATACCTGTGCCAAAAGGTAAGGTCAAAGTGGTAGTTCAGAACCATAGATCAGACAAGGCCAGGAGGACAGAAAAAGTGTGGAATATTAGAGCAGGCAACAGACCTTGGAATCCAGAGAGATTCTAAGAAGGATAGATTGTGTTGTGAAGGATAAGTGACACTGTGTATCTAAAATAGTTTTCCATTCTCCCGTAGCAGCCCGAACTCTTTCCATTCTCTCTGAAGAATCTTGCCCATATGACCTCACATGAAATCTTTCTTTTCTGAGTTCTATTTAAAGCCATATCTACTTTGAGGACATAGAAGGTCCCTGCCAGTAAGCCCCTATAAGCAGGGATCATAGCAGAGTACTTTGATTTTTCTGCTTCTAATTGCCAAGCCCAACCTAGAAAAAAAAATGAATGTGGAAAAATATAGGATTTTTGTACATATTTAAAGTCAGGTTATTTTTAATGTGCTACTAAGGTATTATTTGACACACTGTTTATAAAAGAATGAATATCTCCAGTTTTTTCAGCTCTGGATTCTTGTGTCCTCCCTATGCTTTGCTGTGTCTGATTGCCTTTATTTCACTTAGATGCCTTGCCCTACCATGACCTTCTGAAAAGTTATCACACAACTATTTTTAAAGAGTTAAATAAATTATAAAAGTATTTCACATATTCCACCTCCACCTGCAGCCACTAGCTGGCATTTCTTTCTGCTTTGAAATAGCAATTTCTGATCCCCAGAGGCTTATCAGAGTGAAACACACTTTCCTTTCTAGTGTATCCAGAGGACTAAATCAGCAATAACTGACTTTAGAAAGTTGTTGACACCTACCCATACCCAATAAAACTATTAATGGTCATACAAAAGTAATATGTAAAAAATTTTAATTTGAATTTTTGATTACCTTTTAGTGAATTAGAAATACAAAATATTGAACAACAAAACACATACCACACATAACGAATAAAATTAATGAGCTAATTACAATTGTAAACAGACGAATGAAACCCAAAATCCAGTCAATACCAAAGGGAGAGGAGAACACAAACCATGTTCATCTTTCAGGAGATAGTTCTCCAGCTAGGCTCCTGCTTGCTTCAAATTCTCCTAACGGACCCCTGAAACCGGAAGGTAATTGCTGCTCCTCCTTTCTTTTTATGATAGAATATCATAAAAAGATGATATTTAGCTGGTTATGTGGCCACAAAGCTAGAGAGTAGATCAGCCAGCCTCCCTTGCAGCTACATATGATCAAATAACTGAGTTTTGGCCAATGGGATATGACTGTAGGTAGTGTGTGACAAATCCAGCTTTAGGCCTTTCTCCATTCCTGCAGGTTGGAACATGATCATGATACTAGTGACCCTGTAGACGAGGACAACTGACCTTATGTAAAAGAACTCACATATTACTATGACTTGAACAAAAGAGATAAACTTTAATCTTATTGAAACTCTTATACTTGAAGGGTCCCTTTGTTTCAGCAAAAGATTAGACTTTACCCTAAACATAACATCCATCGATCTGTATCCAAGCCTCATTAAAAACTGCCCCCTTCTGCCTTACCTTAGTCCAACCCAACTGTATGAAGACTGTCCAAACACACCTCCCTACTGAAAATGGGAAACTAGCTCCAATTATATTAACTGGGTGAAGAAACAGATATAGTTCTCCCTGTATCTATGACTAAGAGCTTAAGTTCCTGGGACAAGAAGAGACCATCAGTTTTCAACAACATACCAGATATTGTTTTAATCAGGATCCTTCTCATTGTAAAATACTCTTACTTGCAGGTTATAAAGCAAGGGAGCTTCAAATAATGCTATAGATACACAGAATCCACAGCAAAGTACAAAGAGGATTCAATGGAACTGACGTCATCAAGGAACTGAGACAATTTATTTCATCTCTCAAGATTCACATGGCTTCTAGTTTCTGCTTCTCTCTGCACAGTTCCTCTGTCCTCTTCCTTCTGTTTGCAGACCAGCTTTCTGGCAAGGAGATCACCAGTTCCTTGGGACTCTCCATTACCGGTGCTACATAGGGAACAGGGTCTCAAAGAAAGGGATGATGGGCAGAGATACTCCAAAGCAGATCCACCAAAGATAAGTTCTTAAATCTCTTCTTTTTGTTCTTACGAGACCTCTCCCTTGATGCCCTTCCTCCACCACTACGAAAATCCTATCTCTGATGAGGAGACCTTCTTTCTAGGTCTCTTGGTTCTTTGCCTCCCTGATTCTATGAAACCTCAAAGCAGTCAGGATCTGTGCCCATGCCCTGAGCTAATACAAACACCATCACCCAAAACTGTCTCAGCCCTTCCCCAGAATTCTACCTCTGTATCTTTTCATCTATCTGTGATCTCCCTAACTTTTCATCCAATTAACATTTTAGTTACTGATTTTATCTACACCTGACACCACTGCTCATACACAGGATGTATCACGGGGTATGGAGTAAAGAGTCTCACTCAATAACGCCTCAAATAAACTTCTAATAGTCTCTCTGAATTCTTTTATATGTGTAGTCTTCAGTATACACTTAAGATTTCGTTCATCAAAAAACTTTAATAGCCAATTACTAGATACCTATAGTGTATCACAAATTACTTTTTATTAATTGACCTTTTATATTTTTAATTTTATTTTTTAATTTATTATTTTATTTATTTTATTTTTTTGGCTGCGTTGGGTCTCCATTGCTGCGCGCGGGCTTTCTCTACTTGCGGCGAGTGGGGACTACTCTTCGTTGCGGTGCACGGGCTTCTCATTGTGGTGGCTTCTTTGTGTTGTGGAGCACGGGCTCTAGGCCCGCAAGCTTCAGTAGTTGTGGCACATGGGCTCCGTAGTTGTGGCTCGCAGGCTCTAGAGCGCAGGCTCGGTAGCTGTGGCGCACGGGCTTAGTTGCTCTGCGGCATGTGGGATCCTCCCAGACCAGGGATCGAACCCATGTCCCCTGCATTGGCAGGCAGATTCCTAACCACTGCACCACCGGGGAAATCCCACATATTACTTTTTTTTTTTATTTATTTTTTTTTATTTTTTTATTTTTTTTAACATCTTTATTGGGGTATAATTGCTTTACAATGGTGTGTTAGTTTCTGCTTTATAACAAAGTGAATCAGTCATACATAAACATATGTTCCCATATGTCTTCCCTGTTGCGTCTCCCTCCCTCCCACCCTCCCCATCCCACCCCTCCAGGCTGTCACAAAGCACCGAGCCAATATCCCTGTGCCATGCGGCTGCTTCCCACTAGCTATCTACCTTACTGCGTTTGTTAGTGTGTATATGCCCATGACTCTCTCTCGCCCTGTCACAGCTCACCCTTCCCCCTCCCCATAACCTCAAGTCCGTTCTCTAAGAGGTCTGCGTCTTTATTCCTGCTTTACCCCTAGGTTCTTCATGACATTTTTTTCTTAAATTCCATATATATGTGTTAGCATACGGTATTTGTCTTTTTCTTTCTGACTTACTTCACTCTGTATGACAGACTCTAGGTCTATCCACCTCATTACAAATAGCTCAATTTCGTTTCTTTTTATGGCTGAGTAATATTCCATTGTATATATGTGCCACATCTTTTTTATCCATTCATCCGATGATGGGCACTTAGGTTGTTTCCATCTCCGGGCTATTGTAAATAGAGCTGCAATGAACATTTTGGTACATGACTCTTTTTGAATTATGGTTTTCTCAGGGTATATGCCCAGTAGTGGGATTGCTGGGTCATATGGTAGTTCTATTTGTAGTTTTTTAAGGAACCTCCATACTGTTCTCCATAGTGGCTGAACCAATTCACATTCCCACCAGCAGTGCAAGAGTGTTCCCTTTTCTCCACACCCTCTCCAGCATTTATTGTTTCTAGATTTTTTGATGATGGCCATTCTGACTGGTGTGAGATGATATCTCATTGTAGTTTTGATTTGCATTTCTCTAATGATTAATGATGTTGAGCATTCTTTCATGTGTTTGTTGGCAGTCTGTATATCTTCTTTGGAGAAATGTCTATTTAGGTCTTCTGCCCATTTTTGGATTGGGTTGTTTGTTTTCTTGTTATTGAGCTGCATGAGCTGCTTGTAAATTTTGGAGATTAATCCTTTGTCGGTTGCTTCATTTGCAAATATTTTCTCCCATTCTGAGGGTTGTCTTTTGGTCTTGTTTATGGTTTCCTTTGCTGTGCAAAAGCTTTGAAGTTTCATTAGGTCCCATTTTTTTATTTTTGTTTTTATTTCCATTACTCTAGGAGGTGGGTCAGAAAGGATCTTGCTTTGATTTATGTCATAGAGTGTTCTGCCTATGTTTTCCTCTAAGAGTTTGATAGTTTCTGGCCTTACATTTAGGTCTTTAATCCATTTTGAGCTTATTTTTGTGTATGGTGTTAGGGAGTGATCTAATCTCATACTTTTACATGTACCTGTCCAGTTTTCCCAGCACCACTTATTGAAGAGGCTGTCCTTTCTCCATTGTACATTACTGCCACCTTTATCAAAGATAAGGTGTCCATATGTGCATGGGTTTATCTCTGGGCTTTCTATCCTGTCCACATATTACTTTTTAAATAAAACCCCAAATGATTTTTATAAATAGCATAATTATTATATCATAACTTATGTATTCAAATATTATTTCTTATAATATTAAAAATTTGTTTTAGCTTTTGTGTGTGTGTGTGTGTGTGTGTTTTGTTTTAGCTTTTTAAAAACATATTTTGAGGAAAGAAAAAAAGGGAGGGCGGGGAGGGCCTTGCTCAACCTCTGAAAGGCTCACTTGGATTTTATCCCCACACATTCATACATGTCTTAATGAAGTTGGTGGTTGCAGAGAGGTGAGGAAGAAGTAACAAGTCAGTGGACAATACTGGGAAGACTGGCCAGAGAGGTAAAGAGGAGGGAGATTATTTTCAACTGGAAAGGTCATAGGAGGACACAGTACTTAAGTTGGCTTCAGGATATATTTTGTGTAAAGTGAATGATATGAACCTAAGAGAGAGGGATGAAAGGGGAAAAGTATGGGAAGAAAAGAAGAAAGTCATTTGACAGGCTAGTTTCAAGAAACAAAACATTGTGCTCTGTAAACAGACACAGCAGAGGCTTCTCTACAGCCCTCTACTGTTTCATATATTCCACAAGGTTACAACACTCTACTTCTAGAGATTCATTTTGGGGGGACTAAGCAAAGTCCTCAATAGAGTAATATATTAGGTCTGTATCAGTGATGAGAAACTCTGTTGATTGCCTTGTGTAACTGAGAAGGGAGAGAATAAGGCACAGACTATGCAGGTGAGTCTTGCTGGGGTGGGCTGAGGAGCGTTACACGGAAGCCCGTAGTGGAGGTTGAGCCTGGGAGGACAGCCTTGTGGTAAATGGATGAGCTGGAGTTGGGCCACACACACTCTGCCGTGACACACACAAAGGGAAGAGTATGATAAAATACCCTGGGTTTTTTCCTCTATTACTGTTTTGTCCTGAGCCATCCTGGAAAGAAAGAAAGTGACAAGAAAGGGAATTGAAGTTATAGAGTACCCAAATATGAGATACACAAAGGCACAGACTGTGTCTAATTTGTTTCTGCTTTATCCCAGAGCCTAGAACAGTGACTGACACTCAAATATTTGTGAGGTGTGTGAACAAATGCCTACTCTGTGACGGGCCCTATAGCTTGGAGAAGCTCATTTAAGTCTCACACATAAACACGAACGAGGAAATTGAGGTGCAGAAAGAATAAGAATCTTGCCCGAGGTCATCCAGCCAGGGAATGGCAGGGCCGGATTTCAAATCCTAGTCTAATTGACTAAAGCCCGTGCTATGACCCACCATGAAACACTTCTTCATTAGACAGGAAACCAGACTGTGACTACAGTGCACAATAATCTCAGTTTGGCAGAGCTCACTCTGATGATAGCATCATTCAGATGGAAACTGGAGGAACTGGTTCTAAGGAAGGGGGGCGGGAATATTAAATGAAGCTGAGCGATCAGGCTGACTATATTTTATGGTCTCAAATTTGGTTCGCCTGCCATTTAATTAGGACCAGAATCAGTTCAAAGCACAAATGAGAAGTTATTTTTCATCTCTGCTTCTCTCTTTGGTTTAAAATTCGATAGAAGAAAAACAGAAACTAGTCCTTCATTAAACAAGCAGCCTCAGAATCTATCATATCAGTATTGAAAAGCACCATGTAATTTCTTAGTTTCAGAAATCTCAATCTGCTGCTAATGAAATTCCATGAAGGCTGCAATAACCAATTACTCAGAAATATTTTGGTGCTTTTTGGCAGACTTAAACTGAATTATTTCTATATCTAACCATTTCTATTAATCATCGCAAGCTCAAAGACATTTATTCTAGTACTCTACAGAACAGTAAATGATAGAAGAATGAAAAGATAGGATGAATAAGTGGGAGGAAATATATATTAAATAGTACCATTCATTTTGTGTTCATTACTAATGGACATTGGCAGGTGACATTGTGCATTCAGGCTGCTAAGTCTGCTTCTGAATGTTTCTACTGAATACCAGAGCAGTGTGATGCAACAGAGACCAAACTGACCACCAGTCTTGTACCCACCAGTAAAGAACGGAAATGAGTCATCTATTTTTCACCCACACTCTTGGAACCAAACATGAAAGGGAAAAAGTTTAATACAAAATACAACTCCATCTTGTTTATTGTCCTGTCCACGTCTGCTAGAACAGTGCCTGGCATGAATGTTTATGGCGTAGATGCTTAATAGATATTTGTCGAATGAATGAATAAGTGAATTTCTTCTAGTGTTCCCTCGATCTCAATATAGGAATATGCAAGAAGGCAAGAACAAGGGAACACTGTCGATTACCCACAGAGCTCTTGAGTTTGCTGAGACTGCAGATAGACTTATAGCCAAGATCCACTTAGACAACTAATAAACATCTTGAACTTAACATGTCCAAAACGGAACTTCTCATTTCCTCCCCTGTAAATTGGTCTCCCCCAATCTTCTCTCAGTAAATGTGCTTCCATCTAACCAGAAGCTCAGGGCAAAATCCTAGAAGTGATATTTGATTCCTCTCTTTTCCTCATTCCCCTTATCCAAACCCTCAGCAAGTAAACTCTGCTTCCAAAATGTATCTTGAATCTCATCACTTTACCATCTCCATTATTACCACCCTAATCCTACCACCATTGTCAAACATCTGGACTACAACAACCTCTAATTGGTCTCCTCACTTCTAAGTTTGTCCTTACGCCATTTAATCTTCATCCAATTATGCACCAGGTAATTTCTTAGTTTCAGAAACTATGATGATTTTAATTATAAATATTATTTCACTTCTGTGCTTATAATTCGCCAAAGGCTTCCTTTTGTACTTAGAACAAAAGTTGAATTTGCCATTATTTCCAGGCCATGTGTAGTCAGGACTCTTCACTGTCTCTCTGACCTCATCCTCCACGACACTACCCTTCTGTCTTCACCATGCTGGCTTGCTCTCTTCTGTTTGAACCTTCTCATAGCAAGGCCTTTGCAGCTGCTGTTTCTCTGTATGGAATTCCTTTCTTCCAAATCTTCATGTGGCTGATTCCTTCTTATCATTTATGCTTTAGCCCCAAATGTCCCTATCTAGGATGCCTTCCCTGAATAATGTTGCCTCTCACACCAGGTATCACTCCACCTTGTTCTATTATCTCCAAAGAACTTAATGTTATCTGAAATTACATTATAAATATACATGCTTGGTTACTGTGTATCTCCTAGCTAGGATGTAATTTTGATAAAAGGAGGGATCTCATTAGTCTTGTTCTTCATCATATCTCCTGGACCTCAAAAAACGTTTATTGAATGAATGAATGAATGTTTTCTGGAAGTCTCTGAGCAGTATTTGTGCTTGTTTGTGATACTTTTGTGGAGTGTTCATTGATCCTTATTTGATAGTATCTCTGCAAGCAGGATGAAAACTATGATTGAGACAGAGTCTTTTTATATTGGTTTTGGAGCAGACTCTCACAGCCCTCGCTTCAGGAAACACTTTTTTTTTTTTTTTTTTTGCGGTATGCGGACCTCTCACTGCCGCGGCCTCTCCCCCTGTGGAGCACAGACTCCAGACGCGCAGGCCCAGCGGCCACGGCTCACAGGCCCAGCCGCTCCGCGTCACGAACCCGCGCCCCCTGCCTCGGCAGGCGGACCCCCAGCCACTGCGCCAGCAGGGAAACCCAGGAAACACTTTTAAACTGCCAGTGTATCACAGAGCCATTTCTGACACATGTATATCAAAAATGAATTTCCTCAGTTCTGTGTGTATAGCATTCAATTTTTTTTCTAAGTATTACCCACATCCAGCATGTCCATTATAGCTAAATTATTATTTTAACCACACATTTCCCACTGCTTCTCTGCCTTCCCGCCTTATTTTTATTTGTATTGATAACTTCCTAAATGTAAGTGGTTGTGTTCTAAATGCTGACAGAAAAAAAGAAATTACTCTTTACAGTGGCAGAGAGATCTGTTGTTACTTAGCCAAGTGCTTCTTCAAGTAGCTAAGTTCTCATTAGAAAGCCAACTTTCCAGAGTAGTTCAGAGTGTCGTTTAGAATGATCCCACTTTACTGAGCCAACATGTCATATCATGACACCCTGAGGCTACTTGCCCTGGAGCACCACCAAATGACACTGTCCCAATCACCACTAAATAATATGAACCCTGGGGCTTCCCTCGTGGCGCAGGGTTGAGAGTCCGCCTGCCGATGCAGGGGACACGGGTTCGTGCCCCGGTCCGCGAAGATCCCACATGCCGCGGAGCGGCTGGGCCCGTGAACCATGGCCGCTGAGCCTGCGCGTCCAGAGCCTGTGCTCCGCAACGGGAGAGGCCACAACAGTGAGAGGCCCGCGTACCGCAAAAAAAATAAACATTAAAAAAAAAGAATAATAATAATATGAACCCTGAAGCCTGATCTTCAAAGTCTAAGAATGCAGCCTGTAAAATAAATAATGTTTTTTAAAAAACAAAGCTGTTCAAATATCAATCTTTGATTTTTTTTTGTTTTTTTAACAGAAACTTTTGTTATTTTTTATCAAAAATTACACTGAATGCTAAATATCCACCTTTACATTAAACAAAGACAGTAATGGTAACACTAAAACAAAATACTAAAACCGAACAGATTTCTGGTGGTCATTATTTAATTCTGATTTTGGGGGGTGCTTTTTTGTCACAATAACAGGAATGTACTTATACAAAGGCTCAAAATAGGCCATGTTTTTTAACAAAAAAGTGATGATTCACGAAAGACTGAGTATACATAAACTAGTGATACAAATCTAATAGAATTTGTCAAAATTAGTCACATCTAATAACACATCTGCAGTGCCTTGCATAAAATATCACGTGAAGAAAAGATAACTTTATCAGGCTTGTTCATAGACAATCTAAGTTACCATAGAAAGTATTTCCTGAGACATAAGAAAATGCAATATTTTTCTTCTTGAGCCCTTTCACTTCAAGCCTTGCACTCAATGAAATTGCTGAGGATCTGAAACTGAGAAAATATATTTGTGAAACTTAATACTTTTCTTTTCTGCATCATTCAGGGTGTTACTGTACTTACAACCAACTTGCCCATTCAGTACACAGTTCAGATGAGGGAGACACTTCTCTCTACGGGAGGTGGCAGTGTCTTCAGTGCTACACTAGCTGTTGTCTGACACAGGCAAACATTTTCTGGGTAGTAATTTAATCTTCCTATCATTAGCAAAAGAGGTAACCAGCCCCCCGGACTACAGGATGGGGATTTCCTCAATGTTTTTTATTTTGATGTTTGGAATTCCTGATGCTACATTCTAGAGCAAGGTGCTCAGGACCCACTGTGCCCAAGACTGATAAAGCAAAAAGATCTATTTATTCTTTGATTTGATACACAGATACAGTCTTCAAAAACAATGTTAACAGAGTAATAATATAAAAGCAACATTGCATGTGATATCATATAAAAGATAACTATTTGTATTATTTACTCATTTTCCAATTCTGTTCAAATGCAGGGTTTTGCAGTAAATTCCTAATATGAGGAGCAAATGGACACTAACACAGAGATTAACCATTTACTGGGATAATTAAGTATCGATGCAAAATATTTCAAGTTACCAATTAGAGGAGTTTTAAATGCAGCTTGCCCCAAGACATGCCTTCTTACTTAGTGTTAAAAATATCAAAATATGGAAGACATTACAGCAGGCTTCAAGGACTTTTAAATCTATTTTGGAAAAATAAAATAAATAAGTGTAAAGTCACCTAAGCTCAGTGACAAATGAGTGGTACCAGCATTAAGTTTTGAGAGAGCCAACATAATAAAGTAAATCAACTACTTTTCCAATTTAAATTATTATTTGATAAAAACTATATGAAGGGAAGTTGATCGATAACTATCAAAATTAATTAATATTTATAAAAATTTAAAACAGCAACACTGCATATAGGAATTTTTGCTATTGAAATACGTCCGTCTGTGTACAAAGATATATGTAAAAAAAGTCTTGATTGCTATAAATGTTTATTTCTGAAAAGCATGGAAACAACATAAATGTCTGACAATAGGGTACTGAATACACAAAATAAACTACTATATCCATATAATGTAATAGTATATAGTTATTTTTTAAAGTGAGTTAGAATTGTAACTTATTGTTATGAAGTAATGTCTAAGAAATATTAAGTGAATAAGTAAGTCATCAAACTGCATATAATATGCTAATCAAAGGATATATAAAGAAATGGTTGTTTTATAGATAAGAGATCATGAAATTTTGCTTATATTATTGTGAATATATAGAGATGTCTGGAAGACATACATGAAATTAATATGTGCCTCTGGGGAAGAAGCTTTGGGGCAAGGACCAGGGAAGAAAAAGTTAATTTCATTGTATATCTTTTTTGAATAATTTAAATTTTTGATCAGGCAAATGCATTTGTTTGTCAAAAATACTCGAAAATTTTAAAATATAATCTACATTTCCCTCATGCAATTAGGACTCCAGTTTCAAAATTATCCGAACCAGGTAATGTGACAGTTTTGCATTAAAGAATGGAAATTTATTTAATGGCTCATTAAAATTTACTGAGCTTTAAAAGAAGTAATTATCATAAAACATCTCCCTAAACAATGTTGCTATATGAGCATGTTCAGTTTATTTTATTAATTTTATGTATACAGATGTTATCTCACAGAATTTATTTCACTTTGAAAGAAACAAATACTGAGACAAGGTATAGTTGACAATATCTTAGCATTAGTTGATGCTTTTTCTTGCAGTTTCTAACCACATACTCTACCTAAATATTTTTCTGTAGTTTCTAAATCTTTTTCTTTGTAAGTAGCAATGATTTTTAAATACTCAAATATTATTTTTAATGATCTAACAGTTATAAGGAAGTATAAAATAATCTGGAGAAGTATTAGTAAGTATTATTATACAGTGAATTCATGTTATTATGGCTGAGTTCTGATCTTTAAGAACAGACTCAGTTGATTTTTTTCAGATACTCTGTATAAACATACTCCATAAATGATTGATATTGTTAGTAGGTGTACTATCTTCTTTCAACATTGATACTACAAATGTTTATGTGCTGATAGTCATAATAACAAACATAAAAAATTGAGAACAAAGATTTTTCACCAATTTGATTCAAGTTGAGAAATTATCACCATTTAATTTTTTATATGAGAAATTTAGATTTAAATATGGAATATTTAATGAAATTAAATTTTAAATATTTAAATAAATATTTAAATGGAAAAGTATTTACAGAGGCATGTAGTGATTACATGTTAGATTCAGAGTTCAGTGAATGAAGTTGTTAAAAGGAAAAATCATTGAGAAATATTCTCTTTTAATGATTTTGGGCAAATAGTAAATATTATACTTATTCTAAGCATCAAAATAAAAGAAAAGCTAAAGGGAAAAAATTCAAAATTTGAACCACCCTAGGCAACTGACTTCTAGAATATGTAAGAATATTTTAACAACTCTTCCTAAGACTATACATTAAAATACATTTTAAAAATTGTCTACATGATTCTGGTATTTTCTTAATCCCACTGTTTTTGAATAGCCAATGAATAAAATGTTAGGCATTTGACCTTGATAACGGGATATGTTCCATATTTTACATTACCAAACAGAGACAAAGAAAAAGCAGGCAGCAATAAAATGCTCAGTTCCAATCCATTAATTCTTCAAAGTTTGAACTGGCTAATAACACAAACTGGCACTTCTTGTGAGGGTGCAGCCCTGTTTAAATATAGCTACTCTTTTATGGAAAAGAGTGAGTGTGGACACTAAAACTTCACAATCTAGTAAATGAAATACACTTGACAATTAATCCCTCTGGGTGAGGATATTGGGCCAAACTCTGACTTCTGTGCTTGCCTTAGGCTTCTATGAAGGTCAGACAAGCATAGAATTGGGTTGAATGTTCAAAATCCTAGAAACTTTTCTAAGTACCCTAATTAGAGAGGGAGCAAACATAAATTTTCTCTAAATTGGAAGATTCTATTTTGTATCACTATCACCTGAATTCTTGAAACAAATCCTACAGGATGAGGGAAACTATTTAATGCTTTATTTCGGAAGGAAGGAAGAGAGGGAAGGAGGGAGGGAGGGAGGAAGTTGGTTAGTTAGTTAGTTAACATGCTTTACATTTCTCCAGCATGCAATTATATTTATCCTACTGCATAAGATAACTATTATCAGAATCTTCATAAAAAGGGCTTGCCTGAAGCAACATCGGTAATCGCCATTTTTATACAGCCTACAATTTCTTACTACAAACACCTGGAGACTCTGCCGCAGGGCTTTCTCTACCATAGGAGCATGCTCAAGAGGAAGGTCATAGGGAGTTGATGCCCTCGGCAGCAGACCTCAACTGATAAAGGATGGGAGTTCTCCATCATCTCTCAGAGGTCCCCAACAGAAATAAGCCCCAGGGGCCCACAGTGGTAACCTGCTGATTAACATACCCATTTTTGGATTCCTTTCCCCTTTTTTGTCTCACTTCCGGGGCTTCCTGGTATTACCTTTCAAATAAACTACTTGCCCTTGAGTCAGTATTTTAGGGTCTTCTTCTGGGGAAAAATCCAACTTAAGACACTCATTCATTCTTTATACAAGATATTTATTTAGTATATTCTGGGGGCTAAGAAATGTGACAGGCAATAGGAATCCTGAGGACAAATAAGTGAATGTTTTCAAGCAGGGAGCTAAGTTATGTACTCCCTCAAATTCACATCATAAAAGAGATCAGACCCTCCGTCAACTTCCATAATTAACCCTGCTTATTACCATTCATCCTTTTCTTCAGTCAAGATCAAAGAGTGATCACCTGGTATTTCAGGCATTTTTCTTCTTTACCACATCGTGTTTGGTTTTCTCATCTCTCTGAGCCCCTTTAACATTTCAACCCACTCATTCCATTTAACCATTATAATTCTTCCTGTCTCTCCTACCTCCGCAACATTCTATTGGCTGTTCTTCATGTCATAACGGTATATCGCATCACGGTAGCCAGAGTGACTGTGTCCCTGTTCTCATTTTCGAAACCTCCTTAATTGGCATTCATTTTGGTACCTTCCCCAATAGGGTGAAAGCAATTTCCCAATATTCAGCCATCTTTAAACATCTCATCCCAGTTCCAGAGTATCATTCTTATGACAAACTACTTACGTATATAGTATTTCATTTAATCCACAAATAGTCCCAAGATAGGGATTATTATCTCTGTTTCATAGATTTGAAAACTGGCTTTCTGCCTCTAAAGTGATGTTTCCACCTGTTCCACTGCACTCACCCCATGATCATACACAAAGAATTTAAATGCATTTTTCTCATGCTATTCTTCCTCATTTATGAGAACCTGAAAAATGGTCAACATCCAAATATTGTTCTGGTATTTCAAGAATCATATGTTTATATTTAATTCTCATTGACTTATTAAGAATAAGTATCTTCAAATGATATTGGTGTTGGGCCATATTCTTTGTGACTCAGACTCATTGGAGATGTGTCTTCCCTAAATGCAGGAAATACTGCTTACAAACAAAACTTTTCTCTAAGCAAAATATTTTTTACCTAAGAAGTGTCTGATTTGCTCATATGCCAGTTAACGTCTCTGTTTCCTGCCATTAGAATTGTCTTTAAAACGTCTGCACTCTTGGCATCCTGGCAAGGCCACCTCCTCCATCAGTCAGTTCACGTGTCATACTGGTACCCGGGAAAATACTTCTGTAGTAATTTTTCTTTGAGAAAAGCACTATGCTTTTAGATTGTACTTTGACAGGTTGTTTATTTTTGGAGAACCCCAAAATAGGATGTATTTTAAACTTCTACTTGTATGAGTGTTACCCACTGGCAGGCCAGTGGTACCAAAAGAAAAAGACATTATGGGAATATGCTGAGTCTGTCAGGTGCGGAACATCCAGCACATTCCAGGGAGGGCATGCTAATTGACATCTTGGGTCAGTTTCTGATCTTCTCTCAGTAAGTGGCGGACATGATGCCAAAATAATGATTGGAAAATAATCCAATTCAAATCACCTAATGAAAGCAGCAGTGCTATGGTGCTTACATTGAAGTACTGATACATGTTTGGTTTCAGCAGTATTAAGACAACAGGTTTAGAAAGCAAATGGCCAAAGTTAAACCTTAGGAGGAGAATGGAAGGAACCAGCATTAAAGTATTTCTCTTTATCATTTTGTTTCTGTAAATCCAAAAGGTGCTCAGATAGCAGTTTAATTTATTTGCTCCCTAGGTTTGGTGCGCAAAATAACTGGAAATACAGGAGCATCTCTCTGTGAGTCAGTGGTTCCAGACCAAAGGAAGATGCTTCCTTTAGAAATGATCATTCAAAATGATTCAGAAAACAATAGGATATTTTTAGTAAGTCACTTACTCAAAACACTTCAGTCTGACTGCTGGAAGAGCAAATATCAATTTATTCTCAGAGGAAATAGTTAAATCTTCTGGATCGAAATAAGGACTATGCCATTTGAAACTAAATGTAAAAACAAGATCAGGGAGTTAAAATAAGAGCATGTTTGTGCCTTACAAATAAAAAACCACCCAGAGGAAGACCAGGAATGAACAGTAGAGCAAATATAAGGAATAGGATATACAGCTGGCATAGACTATCACTGACCTACTTAAGGAAGACTATTACTGTTATCTAGGGTAGAAACGTGACCTTTAAATTTATTATAAGACTGAGAAGAGAGCCTTATGTAGGAAATGTACAATATAGCTCATCTCCGATTTTCCTTCCTTCAAGTACCATTCTAACAAGTTGCTAAGATGTTTTGAAGGTGCGTTTTAAAGGTTTCCCTTAATGACTTAGTATTTAGGATAATGGCCATGTTGTTTTCATGAAGTGGAGTACACGAAACCAAGAGAGCGACACAAGTAAATGCTATTGTAACTTGAAATAGACTGAGGAAATGGGAAGACAGTGAGAACTTACTTCTAAGAATCATTTTTCAGTGGGAGAAACATGTCTATCAACAACAGTGACTACTCATTATGCCTCTAGAACTCTGAGAAAAAGCTAAGGCCAATGGAATAATGTTGAAAGTTAATAAATTTGCAATTATAAAATAGTACATACGACCTGGAAAAGGTAAATAAAAGTTTTTAAAAATTCACAACTCAGCAGCAGTCACCATTAATATTTTGAAGACTTTTCTTCCAGGTTTCTCAGCATATTTCATTGGAATTTTAAAAAATTGAAATAAATTAACATTTAACATCATATTCATTTCAGGTGTATAACATAATGATACAGTATTTGAATATATTGCAAATTGTTCACCATATTAAGTCTAGTTAACACGTATCAACACACAGTTACAAAAATGTTTTCCCTTGTGATGAGAACTTTCAAATATACAATACAGTATTATTAATTATAGTCACCATGCTGTACATTATATCCCAGGACTTATATTGTAACTAGAATTTTGTACCTTTTGACCCTCTTCAGCCATTTCCCCTCCCCCCCACCCCAGTCCCTGTCTCTGGGAACCAACGATCTGTTCTCTGTATCTCTGAGTTTGGTTTTGTTTTTTGTTTTTAGACTTCACATATAAACGAGGTCACATTTGTCTTTCTCTGTCTGACGTACTTCACTTAGCATAATGGCCTCAAAGTCTGTCCTTGTCACAGATAGCAAGAATTTATTCTTTTTTTTAATTTAAGTAACATTTTTTAATGTTTTTTTATTGTGGTAAAAGTCACATAATATAACACATACTATTTTAACCATATTTAATTGTACAGTTCAGTGGCACTAAGTACATTCACATTGTTGTGCAACTCTCACCATCATCCATCTCCCGAATTTTTCATCTTCCAAAACTGAAATTCTGTCCCCATTAAACACTAACTCCCCATTCCCCCTCCCCACCCCCTGCCCATGCCTATGATAATAGCCATTCTAACAGATGTGAGTTGATGTTTTCATTGTTTCATTGCTTTTCCCTGATGATGAGTGATGTTGAGCACCTTTTCAAGTACCTGTTGGCTATATGTATGTCTTCTTTAGAAAAACATCTATTCAGATCTTCTGTCCATTTTTTAATGGATTATTTTAAATTTTGCTGTTGAGTTGTATGAGTTCTTTGTATGTTTTCAATATTAACCCTGTATCAGATATATGATTTGCAAATATTTTCTCCCATTCCATACCTTTCATTTTCATTTGTTGATGGTTTCCTCTGCTGTGCAAAAGATTTTTAAGTTGATATACACCCACTTGTTTGTTTTTGCTTTTTTTTTTGCCTTTGCTTTTTGTGTCAAATCCAAAAAATTATTGCCAAGACCAGTGTCTAGAAGCTTATTGCCTATGTTTTGTTCTGGGAGCTAGTGGCCCAATTTCATTCTTTTGCATGTGACTGTCCAGTTTTCCCATCACCATTTATTGAAGAAACTGTCCTTTCCTCATTGTATATTCTTGGCTCCTTGTCATAAATTAATTGACCATATATGTATGGGTTTTTTCCGGGCTCTCTATTCTATTCCATTGATCTGTGTGTCTGTTTTTAATGCCAATATCACACTGCTTTGATTACTTACAGCTTGGTAATACACAGTCAACCCTTGGTATCTATAGAGGATTTGTTCCAAGGCCCCAGAGGAGATCCAAATCCACAGATGCTCAAGTTCCTTATATAACATGGTATAATACAGTCAGCCCTCCTCATATGCAGATGCAGAACCTACAGATATGGAAGGCCAACTGTAGTTTGAAATCAGGAAGCATGATGTCTCCAGCTTTGTTCTTCTTTCTCAAGATTGTTTTGGCTGTTTGGGGTCTTTTGCAGTTCCATACAAATTTTAGAATTGTTTGTTCTATTTCTATGAAAAATGCCATTATGATTTTGATAGAGATTGCATTGAATCTATAGATTGCTTTGGGTAATATGGATATTTTAACAGTATTAGTTCCTCTAATCCATGAACATGAACTATCTTTCCATTTATTGGTGTCGTCTTCAATTTATTTCATCAATGTCTTATAGTTTTCAGTGTACATGTCTTTCACCTCCTTGTTCAGTTTATTCCTAGGTGTTTTATTCTTTTTGATGCAACTGTAAATGAGATTGTATTCTTAATTTCCCTTTCGATAGTTTGTTAGTAGTGTACAGAAATGCAACAGATTTTTGTATATTGATTTTGTATCGTGCAACTTTACTGAATTTGTTTAATTAGTTCGAACAGTTTTTTGGTGGAATCTTTATAATGTTTTCTATATATAGTATCATGTCGTCTACAAATAATGACAGTTTTACTTCTTTCTTTCCAATTTGGATGCCTTTTACCTCTTTTTCTTGCATAACTGCTCTGGCTAGGGCTTTCAATACTATGTTGAGTAAGAGTGGCAAGAATGGGCATCCTTGTCTTGTTCCTGATCTTAGATGAAAAGCTTTTAGCTTTTCACTATTGAGTGTTTCAAGCTGTGGGCTTGTCGTATATGGCCTTTATTATGTTGAAATACATTCCCTCTATACCCACGTTGTTGAGTGTTTTTATCATAAACAGATGTTGAATTTTGTCAAATCCTGTGTTTGCATCTATAGAGATGATCATATGATTTTTATTCTTCATCTTGTCAATGTGGGGTACCACACTGATTGAATATCCTGGAATAAATTTCACTTGATCATGGTGTATGATCCTTTTAATGTATTGTTGAATTCAGTTTGCTAATATTTTGTTGAGGATTTTTACATCTATGTTCATCAGGGATATTGGTCTGTAATATTCTTTTCTTGTGGTGTCCTTGTCTAGTTTTGGTAATAGGGTAATGCTGGCCTTATAAAATGAGTTTGAAAGTGGTCCCTCCTACTATTCTCTTTTTTGGAAGAGTTTGAGAAGGATTGATAATCGTTACTCTTTAAATGTTTGGTAGAATTCACCGGTGAATCCATCTGGTCCTGAACTTTTGTTGATTGGGAGGGCTTTGGATTACTGATTCAGTCTTCTTACTAGTAATTGATCTGCTCAGATTTTCTATTTATGACTCAGTCTTGGTAGGTTGTATGTTTCTAGGAACTTATCCATTTCTTCTAGGTTATTCAGTTTGTTGGCATATAATTATTCATAGCAGTCTCTTATAATTCTTTGTATTCCTGTGGTATCAGTTATATCAGTCTCCACTTTCAATTCTGATTTTATTTATTTGAGTCAACTGTCTTTTTTTTTTTTTTTGGTGATTTAGTTAAGGTTTGTCAATTTTCTTTATCATTCCAAAGAACCAATTCTTAGTTTCACTGATCTTTTCTACTGTCTTTTTGTTTCTATTTCTGCTCTGATCTTTGTTATTTCCGTCTTTCAACTAACTTTGGGATTGTTTGTTCCCCAGCATATTTCAATATCATAATTGTGATCTTATTTTAAGCATAGTTTTCTTTCCTGCTTTTCACTATTAAAACACTAATGTTTCACCATGCTATTGTAAATTTCTAATAGCAGTAAAATATTCCATTGAACTGATGTACCATGTTTTCTTAACAACACTTTATTAATTTTTTTCAGACAGTGCTATGGTAAACATATTTGTTCATGAAGCTTTTTTAAATGTCTGATTTGTCTCTTAAGATCAGCTTCCAGGATTTCATATACTAGGTCAAATACTGTGAACAATTTGAATAATCTGGAAACACAAAGATAAATTGCTGTCAAATATGTTTTTGAATTTACATCCCCACAAATGTGCATGGGAAATTCATATACTTTTCACAGAGATATAGGCCAACTTCACACTAATTCTAAAGTAAGTTATTATAAGGAAATAAAAATGACATTTAACATTAAATATTTTGTTAATGCTTGATATTGCTTTCAAGTTTACTTTAAGTATATTGTTCTAGAATTTCATTCTAATGATACTGCTATTATATGTGTTTTCAAAGAAGGCTTAAATTCATTTTAGAAGATTCAGAAAATTTAATGTCAAATTTATTATTCAATAGTTATATTTATACTGCATTAAATTACAAGTATATCTACAACACATATATTCCTATTATAGAACTTAGAGTGTAATCTTTATTAATTATATCAGTTTATAATTGTCATATCTTTGCCCATGTGATCAAAACTATGGTTTACCTGGTATTGTCTTGATTCCTTAATACAACCCCATTACATTATCCCTATGGAGGAAATTGTATTGAAATGATCTTCCATTATGGTCATCTCCATAAAGACTTTGTGTGAGTGTACAGCCTTCTTGAAAACTTTTGAGGGATTATATAATGCCATAACCCATATTATCCTTGTAATCACTTAGTAAATAGTTACTGAGTCCTTTCACCATGAAGGCATAGTACTAGGGACTGAGTAGACAAATGTGGAGGTACATTGATCCAGTGTGGATATGAACAAGGAACTATAAACAGTATGTCATGGGTGCAGAGAATACACATTGGAACTTACCAAGAGATGAAATATTATTTGAGCTAAGACTTGAAGAATGAGAGGTTGGTCAGAAAATATTGAGGAAACATTACATTCTGTAACACATATGCAAAGACATAGAGGCATTTTTTTAAAAAAAGCTTGACACATTCTAGAATCTACAGGAAGTAAGTATTAGTAAAGTAAGGGCTGAGCTTGGGAGACTGGGAATAGACACAAAGCAGAACGCATGCGCAGGACTACATCATGAAGCCTATGCTATTGTGTTGTGAAAGGGGTTTAGATTTTAATCCTGTAGATAATGGGAAACTATTGAAGAAATTTGCCATGAGAAAAATTTCCTGTCATAATCTTAACTCTTCTGTCTATGTATTGAATATTTGGAGGTAGACGGAGTCTAGAGGTGAGGGCATTTGGGAAGTTATTATATGAGCCCAGAGAGACATTAGTGTCTTCATTAGGGTAGTGAAAGTGGAAGGGAAAACAAGGTAATAAAATGCTGTATTTTATGAGTAATGTATTAAAAGCAATAAGACTTAAGAATTGATTGGATGTTGAAGAGATTGTCCTAGAACCAATTTTGTAAAAATTATCTCAGAGATGGATTACTCAGGAAGATCTCATTAATTCATTAAAATTAAGGGAAAAGGTCAAAATTTGGTTTGCCTCAAGTCAGAATTATAGAATATTTGTCTGTAAAAGAAATTTTAATATACTTATGCCCAGAAGGTTTGCCAGTCACACTTTGATGGTATCAGAAGAAAAAGAATTAAAGGGAATTTTGGCAGAAATAAAGACTCATGTGGGAAATTTTTGCTCTATCATACAATACTATTCCCAAATTTAAGATGTTATATAAGTTGGTTAGGGCTACCATAACAAAGTACCACACATTGGGTGGTTTAAACAAGAAAAACTTATTTTCTCACAATTTTGGAGATCAACCTGTCAGCAGGGTTGATTTCCTCAGGGGCCTCTCTATTCGGCTTGTAGATGCCTGTGTTCTCCCTGTATCTTCACATCATCTCTTTTCTTTGCATGTCTCTGTCCTGATCTCCTGTTCTTTTAGGGACGCCAGTTATATTAAATTGGGCCCACTCTAATTGCCTCATTTTACCTTAATTTTGTCTTAGAGACCCTGTCACATTCTGCGGTACTGAGAGTTAGGATTTCAACATAAGAATTTCAGGAGACAAAACTGAGCCCATAACAGGTATGGACTGCAGTAATGGTCTTAAAAGGTATTTTCATTTTTATACAATTAAGCGTGAATGTCATATGAAGAAGGTTATGTAAATTAAGAAAATTTTAGCAAAACAATTTTTTACAATTAAAACACGTAAGTTTAATTTATCATTCCCAGTTAATGAATGAGAGAATATCTTCTCAATGCTAACTAATGTGGTGTATTTATTTATAAGTCCTAGTAATAACAGAAAAGAAAGAAAGTGTGAAGACACTTCATTATATTTCAACAAGGTTTATCAAAACTGGTCAAGTTAATTGTGTACTCTACATTTATTTGTCAGAGAAACTGGATTATTATCTGTTCAGCAATGGGAAGCCAACTGGAAAGTTTTTGTAATTGTTGTTCAGATGGATTCACATCCAAAATTTTAAAGAAACTGAGACTTTAAAAATCAAGATTTATAAAGGCTGAAAATGATCACTAGTCAGAGAATGTGTTTATATTGTGCGAAGCAGCCAATACTCACTGACATTAAATGAAACTTCAATTTGGACTTTAAGATTGAGAAGGGCTGGTGTCAAGTGTTATGTTTTAATAGATTTTGGGGGTCCTATTTATTTAACCATTTTCTTTTAAATTTCTATGTTGGAGCAAAACATACTGTGCACTAAAAAATTATAGCTCCCTAAAACTTTCTGTGAGTTTTCTTTTTAAACAAAACCATCTCTATGGATACTTACACAAAATAGATGATAAGACATTCCAAGCAGAGAACATGATCTAATAGTACTTATCATAGCACCAGGCTAAGCAAGAATTTCAGGTCCTATTCCCAGCTCCTCCGTTTCCTCTCTGCAATCTCAAATTTAACTGCTTTTTAGTTTAGTTCTCCCTTTGTAAGAAAACTGTGCAAAAGAACTGCTATTTGTTTCACAGTTTGCTAGCAAGGGGTTGGGGGTGGAGGGGAATGGGTTGGGGTGTAGCATACAGTAAGAATTCTGAGATTCTTAGAAGTGTATCTCACTCTAAAATATTTTATTATAGTCCTGAAAATCAGCAATTACCTTGTTGCCAGATTATCACCGCAACAGCAAACAATAACAACAAAAAGGCCTAGATGAGGATATGGGGCCAGAAGCTATCATTTATTGTATTCCTACTCTGAGTTAAGTAGTGTGTTAGATTATTTGTATGCCCTACAAATAGAATTTGTAAATTAAAAAATAATTTTATTTTAGTCCTTAAAAAAGATTAGGAAACTAAGGCTCAGGTAGGTTAAATGATTTTCCAGTTTACTCTGGCCAGCCAACAACAGAATTAGTATTTTAAAATAAGTCTGACACCCAAATCATGCTCATGTCCCCACTGTGTGCCCCAGAGGCCAGGGTGGTCATTTCTGCTGCACAAATGTGGTCAGGACAATCAACAGAGCCATGGAAGTCATGTCTGTCTGGATTAAACAACTCAATCTACAAACCACTTAACCTTACTATAAGGTGGAAAACAGGATTTCAAAAGAAAAGAAGAAGGAGAACAAGGACCCGAAACTGTGTTCCTGCAAATAGGGCAAGTGAGCGATTAAAAATAAATCTTTCATGATTTGCTCCCACAGGCAAGAAAAATAATAGTTTTCAATCCTGCTTAACCCAAAGTAATCTGAGTTATTTGAAGTATTATAACCACTGGTGACAAACCAGAGAGTTTATTATATCCTTTCATAAGCAAGGATTTCTCAGGAAGTGCTTGTGAAAAGGGACATGATTATCCATGTTACAGTATTCGACTTTCTGTATGTCTGAAGAGGGTGACCTATCTGCACGTCATGGGTGTTGGGCATTCCACCCTGCACGAGATAGACCAGAAAGTCTATTCTCCATTCTGGTTGGTAAACCAGGATATTTTCGGCCCTAGTGGGCAGTCAAACACAAGTGGAGTCATAAAGCCAGAGAGAAATTTACACACCATCCAGACCAATACTTTATAAATGAGGGCCGTTCTTGAGACACACCAGTAGTTAATAGCAGAATCCCAGATAAGAAAGCACAAGTTTTCAGAAATCCAACTATCCCTCCAAAATGAATGCATAGTTTCATTTGTAAAGTAGGGCATCATTACCTAAAGATAACAGCATCTGCAGAAATACTTACTTAGCAACTAAATCACAAGGTCTTCCTTAGAGCTTCCTTTAGGCTAGAAATAGTCCCTGCTTAGCCAGCTGGCCTGAAAAACTAGCGACAAACATAAAAACCAAAAGAATTGCAGAGCTTATTCTATCCCCACAACTACTCAGAAGAGTATTTGTAGCACTTTTTTGAGACTGAGTATTATAAGGCTAATGGAAAGAAGAAATGCCTGGATTTTCTTCCTTTGTGACATGTTTTTATACCTGGAAATACCTCCCTTTACACTTAATCAAATGTATAATTTTTTATTCAACTGTTTCTTAAATTTAAGGCTGGAGTTATTTGCAAAACCGTGATAATCATGACTTATTTGGTGGCCTCAGTTCTGCCACCAATGAGCCTGGGCAGACCACAGACACTGGGATGTGTCAGTACCACCCATAACTGCAGTGTCTGGGTCCATGGGAGTATGACTTATGCTGATTTCCAGGTGGCCTCAGAGGTCTTAAAAGGGGATAACTTCACTGTCTCGGTATTAAAAACACAGTTTTAGAAACTCCCATTGCTGCTATCCTAATTTTGTCATGTCGTTTTCCTAATTTATTTTACTTGCCGAGAAAGCAAGCATTTTCATATTAATGCTATAGTGATTATAAAGCAAAAAATAAACTTATGTCATATTTATCCCTGTAATAACAAGCTGTATTTTAGTTTGCACATGAACACATGAAAAGGGGCAATAATTCTGCAACAAGTTATCTGTAAAAAATGTTATTTCTCATTTACTTTGACCTAAACGTAGAGGCAGACTCATCTAACAAAGCATGCTTGAATCACTTATATCATCATATTTTCATGGAGCGCTAATTGTATGAAAGATATTGTCATAGATGCTGAATAAGTAGGAAGATCTGTGAAATAAAACCCCTGCTTCCATGGATTCTAGTCTGATTAAAGTTAATAAACACATACTTAAAACTCAGGGCAGGTCAGTATAGAAAAAGTACACTGCACTTTAGTTGCACAGTTCAAACAATTAGGAATTACATGAGAAAGAATCTTCTGCCCAAAGCAGGAGTCTACAGACTGCAGCCCATAGACCAAATTTACCTGCCACCTGTTTTTTGTTTTGTTTTGTTTTGTTCTGTTTTTTTGTGGTACGCGGGCCTCTCACTGTTGTGGCCTCTCCTGTAGCGGAGCACAGTCTCTGGACACGCAGGCTCAGAGGCCATGGCTCACGGGCCCAGCCGCTCTGCGGCATGTGGGATCTTCCCGGACCAGGGCACGAACCTGTGTCCCCTGCATCGGCAGGCGGACTCTCAACCACTGCGCCACCAGGGAAGCCCTGCCACCTGTTTTTATATGGTTCATAAGCTAAGATTGCTTTTTATATTTTTAAATGATTGAACAAAATTCAAAAGAAGAACAATATATCATGCAAATGAAACTATGCATTTATTTTGGAGAAATATATCATGATACTTGAAAGTTGAAAGTATAATTTCAGTGTCCACAAAGTTCTATTGGAACACAGCCATACTCACTCTTTTACATTTTGTCTATGTCTGCTTTCATGATACAACAGCAGAGGTGAATGGTTGCTACTGAGATTGTATGGCCCAGAAAGCCTGAAATATTTACTATCTGGCCCTTCACAGAAAAAAAATAATTGTCAATCCCTGGCCTAGAAGAGCAAGGAAGGCTTTATGACTGACATATGTTTTGAATCAAATCTTGAAGAATAAGGTAGAATTGATACTGGTAGAATGGTGAGGGGGGTGATTTTCAAGAAAAGAATGAGAAAGCATAGCATGAGGAAGACACATGGCTTATTCAGAAGGCAATGAACACATGGACTGCTGGGATAGAAGGCTTATGAAGAAGGTTAACAGGAAATCCACTGAAAAGACATGTCAGATAGACTTGAGGAAGGTGAGGAGGGAAAGAAGTGCTTCTCCCCCCTCCTTCCCTCCAAACCACTTCCATTTTCCTGTGGAAAATAAAAACCAATGAAGGTTTTTTAAAACCGAAGAGTAACATATTCAAAGGAAAGTTTTTTGAACAACTAATTTGATAACAATGTGTGGGATGGATAGGAAATTGGTGGGAAGAGGAGGAGAAAAAGATAAGGGACACTGAGAACAAGGATTTAGATAGGACACCTTTAAACAGTTCCATCAGTAAGGAGGAAAACCATGTGGCTGCCTCACTGATATCTGTATACGCAGAGATCCGCATAGAGGACACACTTAACATATACTGCTTGGATAGATGCACAGATGGATTAAAGAAAGGAAGGATGGAGAGAGAGAGGGAGGGAGGGGACAAAAACACATTGATAGATTTTGTCAGTTGATTGAGTGAAGTAAAGAATAAACACATGAACCAAGGTTAGAGTTTAGCTTTAACCGTATAGAGTTTTAGGCAACAAAGAGGCATTCACAAGAAAATGTCTAGCAGCAGTGGGAAATGTGAGATGCCAGCTCTGGAGCAAGATCAGGATGGAGATACGGATCAGAAGCAATCCACCTACTCCTTCCGAGAGTCTGACAGTCCCTACAAGCTTCTCATGAATAATTGGTAGGAGCTTATTATGCTTATATTTATTTTAGGTATGCAACTCCCTAACCCTTCAAGATAAAGTGGTAAAGACAGGATCTTTCACTGTGTCTAGCAGTTTGTAAGGTGGGCTAAAGGTAACCGTATTAACTGTAATCACTGGCCTCAGATAGATTCCTATCTTCATATCATTACTTCCATCAATGAGAGAGAGAGAGAGGGATGTATCGGGGCACCATTCTGTTATTTGCAAGCAGATGCTTCCTTCTGAAAAATTATGATTGGAGACTAGATGAATGGTGGAAAATACTGGTTTAATTTTTTTTTCTCTCACCCAGATATCTTTTAAATAGAGTCTGGGAACCAGGTTTTTAAAAGTGTGCTTATAAATGGTCTGTATTTATTTGCAAAATTCCCTGGAACCCTTCCCTGATCATGCCCATTTCCGGCAATTATAATTTTAAATTATATTTTAATAGCCAAGTGACTCCAGGAGCACAGAAAGGGGCGTATAACAATTTCACAGTGTGACACACTTTCTATGAGCTACACTGATGACAGAGGATTGCAATGAATAATGTGGCTTTTACTTAGCAGACTTACTCAAAGACATCCGCATAGAGTATCTACAAAAGCCATAGGCAGTTTCCCATTTCCTGATGAACACTGGCCTTTTTTGAAGTACATCCTTAGTCATGCAGTCTAGAAAAGTATCTGTTTTTTATAAGCATCATTATCAGAACAATGGCATGTAGGGAATAAAAAATATCTACACTAGGGATTTATGTTCATTAAGAACTCAGAAAACACAGGATCTGCACCTGCTACAAGATAATATTGGGCTTGCAAAGAAAAACAAGGATTTCAGCACAAAGCTAAAGATATTTATACTAGTTGTGTTGTTTACTGAACTGAGCCATGAAAAAACTAAAACCCAAATGACTTCTTATAAGGGCACCCAAAGTCCAGAATATCAAGACACTCTTAGATACAAAGAATTTAGATTTGTGCTATTAAGCAATAGAAAAGATACTATAGATTAGATAACAAAAGAAGGAAGGAAGGAACAGGTCCTGCCAGTTCTTGCCATTCATTCTGCCCACATATACATCTTACACTAAGTTTTCTATTTTTTAAAAAAATATTAATTAATTAATTTATTTTATTTAATTTGGCTGCACAGGGTCTTAACTGTGGCATATGGGATCTTTTTTTTTTTTTTTTAAGTTGTGGCATATGGGCTTCTTAGTTGCGGCATGCATAGGGGATGTAGTTCCCTGACCAGGAATTGAACCCAGAGCCCTTGGATTGGGAGCAAGGAGTCTTACCCATTGGACCAATAGGGAAATCTCAAGTTTTCTATTTTTAGTTGGGGTAGAAAATGCCTCAGATTGTACTCTCTGCCAATCCTGTTAGGAATAACACTGAGACCCTCAAGGATGGCAATGAGATCCTAAAATGGTTTTCTAGGTCTCTATCTACAGCATGGTTACCCATGACATTGTCCATGCAGTCCTCCAATAATAACATAACCCTTTGCACCCCAATCACATAACTGAGGGCCCTCCTGTCAGCTATACGACTGTGACAGTGAAATGTACAGGAATCCTCCGAGCTGCCTACTGAAGCTCATAGCAGGTCAGGGTAGGAATTAAGCAGGATGCATATTTCTGCTCCAGTGCTCTTGTTGTTGCCAATAATAATAACTTGAATTTACATAGTAGCTGTCCTCCAAAGAGCACATAATATCCTCATATATATTACTTTATTTAGCCTCGCCACTCCCCTATAAACAAAGGAAAGAAAGAATTTGTTGATTGCATTTTAGGTGGAAGAACTGAGAGACAGTAAGTTAACAGATTACCAAAAAATGATGCCAGAGTATGCATGATACCTTATTCTAGATTTCTAATTCAAAATCTCATCTTTTATATGCTAATTTATAATTATGCAAAACTTATCTCCAGCAGGTGGTGGCTTTTTCTTGGCTACAGGTCCCCTACCCCCACCCCAATATCCCAATATTGGAAAGTAGATTGTTTCTAGGACAGCTTAAGTAAGTCAAAATGGTGTAAGGGAAGAAGCAATTATCTTCAGATAAATTGTGCTAACGGATGCACAGAATAAATGGAGATAAAGCGCAGATGCTTATAGACACAGTTCAAAGCTACGGTGGCTGGCTGTTGAGATGCTGAGCGTAGTTCCGGGGGAAGGAGTTTGGCGGGGCCACTCTCGCTGCTCTGGTGCACACTGCCTCTATAATGGCTGGCCGCAAAACAAATACTGAAGGCTGTTTTCACTTTTTGCCTTTTTTTGTAAAAGCAAAAAGCAAAAACAAGTATTAATGTAGGTTTTTCATAAAAGCGAAGTGGTATAACACAAACTTTCGAAGAGCAGGGATACCTGTATTTGGAAAAAGCCTAAAGAATTAAAGGTAATTCCTGATTGCAAATTTGAATGCAAATGATCTTTGTTGAGAGATAACAAGTCAAATATTTCCAACCTTGTCATTCTAAAGTCAACTTTCCTAGTGTAAGAAATAACATTTGACTGTAAAATGATTAAGAATTTAAGTCTAGTTGTTCTCCTGTGTCTAGTGACTTTTAGTGTTTAGTTTTCCAATCTTCATGACTGAGTCAACTTTGAAAAAATGAGAGGATAGCCCAGATTTTCTTAAACCCTGAGCAAGTTCTTCAGAGCAAACATAAAATAGAGAGTCAAATTAATTGTTAATGTGCTATTTCAGAGGTCAGAAAAATACTGTTTAGACATGATGATTGAAGAACCAAAGCTGTCTACAAACAGGCACAAAGGCGTCAAAATAGAAACAAGCAAGCAGGCAGGAGGTGCTGCCCCGAAAAGGGAAAAGGGGCTGGTGGGTCCTTGCAGCAAGTGTGAGAAGAGAGAGGAGGGTCAGAGGCTTATGATGTGACATATGAAATGAACAGGACATACTGCGTATGGAACTAGGCAAGAAAAGGTGTGTTTAAAAAGAAAAGGCTATGACCGATGCATTTCAGATGCAAAGAGATCCTTCATAGGAAGTCTCCGCAAAGACTAATTTAGTTTATGATTCCTATGATAAGCATTGTGCTGAGTACTTTCCACATATTAACCTCTTTTGATTCTTACTACTCTCGACGTAGGAGTTGCTCTGCCCAGTTTGGAGATGGGAAATTGGGTTAAAAGATGTCACCTGATTGCCACAGGTCCCATAGCTGTTAATGGGTAGAGTCAGAATAAGAACCTAGAATGATCTGCCTCCAAAGTTTGCTCTGGCCCACTTTGTCATGCTGACTAATTTGAAGCAAAAGATTAAAACTATGAGAAAAACTAACAGGAATTTTTCTCAAGGATTTTCTCTCGCACCAGTTCCTCTACGCTTCCCTTTTTCTCTTGAACTAAAATACTCCCCCATATACTAAGGGAGGGGTGGGTAAGAGAGACATTGACATAGTATACCTATTACTCATGTCTCACAAGAACCTGAAGGGTAACTCTGTCCAGGTAATCGTGAGCAGAGGCGTAATTAAGAATTTCTAGTACCTGAGTGAGCAGCAATATTTATACTCCACCCCAGCCCACCTTTCTTTATTTCAATTCCAATAGAACCAAATATCATCTTATGCACACACACACCAAACCCCAGTAAGTCAAGAATATTCATGGATATCCGTCATGTGCAAATCTACTTAGTAGAAACTGGAGCCATCTCTACACCCTGTTTGGTTGTGTCCCTACCGGGTTCAGCTGTCCCTACCCTAGTACTAGCATCATTTTGCCATCAGTGGAGAGATATTGCCTATTCACATCAGTCCCCAACCAGTCAACAGAATAACTGTTGCCATTGAAAATTAACTGTATCAGTGAAGTTTGCAACAATCTCTGAATTGTTAAGTACAACATTCAAAGCCACTCACAGCCTCCCTTTCTTCCCCTACCTCACCTCCCAAACTTCTCTTCTCACAGCTCACCCTAACATCATCCACATGGAATCATTTTCCAATCCATAAATACATCATGTTCTTTCATGAGTCTGGGCCTTTGAAAATGCCGTTCTTTTATCCCTGGATACCTTTTTCTCTCTGAGCCAATAGGCAATCCTCTTAGGATATTTTGAGATCCAGCTCAAAAGTCCCCTGCTCTAGAAATCCTCATCTATCTTCCATATTGCCTTCTTCCTTTGTGCTCTCGTGGAACCGTAAAATGCCTCTACTCTAGCATTCATTGTGTTATTCACATGGCTGTCTCCCCACCTTATCTGTGAATCCCAGCAGTTAGAGCACTATCCAACATGTAGTAAATAATAGATGGTGACTGGATGGTCTGTGAGTGAATGAACCTAAGAACTTATGCTTTTCCTCAAAACCTTACAGTTTTAAGTTGAGACTTGTAAGTTTATGCATGTACTTTGGTGTCACTGACATAGTTATTCTCATGAATTCAAATGGAAGCTGTTAAGGTTGATATTTACCCAAAAGAAAAAAAATCTATTTGAGGTTAGTGGGACTAGAGAACTGGCAAGCTCAAGAGACGCAGCTCAGGAACCACAAAAAGTTGGAGGAATAGGAAGGAAGTGAGTAAGAAGGGCAGCACACTAACTGGGCAGCTGTTATCATCACAGATACCAACAATAGCTCGATTTACATGAAGTTGCTTCATGCTCTCCATTCTTTGCCTGATTTTACTCTCAGTGACAGTGCTTGGCTTCTTGGCCCTTACCAGTAACAAGACCTCCTCCTGCTGAGTCATTTGTTGCAGGTCTCTCTGGCATCATTCCTCAGCTGAGAATGTATTTCCTCTTCCTATTCATCAGTGCTGTTTTCTTGATAAATTCTGTAGCTATTGTCGTTACACTGTGGAAGTTCCCTTTGCCTTTAGAAATTTCATAGTGCGATTAATAAGCATTTTGTCTAAAATGTTTTCATGTTACAGTCTCTGATTTATTCTCAAAACATTATCTTAAAAATAAGAATAAAGAAAGGGGTAAAAAATACTTTCAAGAGCAAGGACATTTGAAATATTAGCTGTTCCTGTTAATTGAATTTATATTTGCAACAAAGACTTCAACATTGTAAGTAAACAGAATTTACTGGGGGAAAATTGAGTAGTAGAAAAAGCTTATTAAGGGCATCTCAGTAATCCATTCAACCAACATATGCCTGTCATTCTGCTTTGTGTAGGTAGCAAAGTCAAACAACAGAAATTTCCTAACTTCTACTTGTTCATAATCAACAGCAAAGGTTCTAATTATAATGCAAAGTGTGAAGAGGAAGAATAGAGATAATCTATGTAATGGGTATAAGTCTCACTTTACAAACTCACATGCACAAGAATTACATTTATTATTTTCTCTAATTATGCTTGATTGTTTTTTTACACCAAGCCCCCATCTTCCAGACCAGCCGAAAATTTGACCTTGTTAACTCTTAGTTCTTTTCCCACCCATCCTCTTACTTGGGCCATTGGAATGGGAAGGAAAAGAGGATGGAGGGTTTGCCCCTTGGCTAGAGGACTCCTTGACCCAGGGACCTTTGACCACCTCTGTGTCCTGCAGAAGAAACAAGAAGCTTTTACATGGCTTTCTCTGCCTCAGTTTCCCAGGCAGCCAGCCTAGAGGGCCCTGCTGTGGAGAGGCAGAATCATGAATTGCTTAAAAAGGCTGACTTTGGCATCACTTGAACCCAATCCTGGGCATACCATACCTGTGTGACCTCGGCAGAATTTTTTCAATTTCCTAAACTTCAGATTTTCATCTGCAAAGTAGACATATATATGTTATCTACCTCACAGAGTTGTTGTGAAGGCAAAATGAGGTAATTTAATATAAAGCATTAGGAACAATACCTAGCATTTTTGTAAGAATTCAGTAACAGTTGTAAGAATTCAGTAACAGTTAACTGCTCTCATTATCATTGCTGTTGCTGTTATTATTGTTGTTGTTATGATTACCGACACCATCATGCTCAGGGCACTACCAGAAGGAGTAAATGGGTCCTCTCTGCTTCTGGGACCTACAGATCTCTTCTCTTCCTCCTTTCCCCAGGTCAGGGAGAAAGGTCCTGTGCTCTCGACCATTATCCCCTAGATTCTCCACCTCCAGTCACACACCACTCTATCTTGGTATTTTTCTTATGGTCACCTATCAAAATGTTCTCAATAGGTTATGTAGTTGTTTTGGAGGAGAGAAGAGGTGTTCTTTTCCAAAAACTTCCCTGGCCAAAGAATAGGGAGGAGGAAAAAGGGGAAAGTATAGAAAAAAGCATTAATTTGTATGTCAAAATATAATTTAGCCACTCTGATGCAAAGTGGTATGAGAACGTTAAAACGGCAAAAATTAACTACCCCTGGGAAAAGCAGAGAAAGTCTTAGGTGATCAAAACTGCACCCTAAAATATGACTGCATATTCACTGTGGCAAAGGTTTCCCTCAATCTCCTGTAAGCTCTCTGAGGGAAGGGACAATTTCTATTTTGTTCTCCAATGTATCTCTAATATAGGTGGATGCCTGGCATGTCATAGGCATTTAATAAATACTTGCTGGGTAAATAAAATAAATTTCTGTAAGAAGAAATAGCTGCAAAAACCCATGAGCCTTGAAAGAGTTTAGATGTCCAGAGAAGTGCCAGGTAGATGGAAACATAGCTCTAGAGGGTGAGGGTACAGAAAGAACAAACAGAGAAATAAAACATGCTATAAAAGTAACCGGGATGAACTTACTGGTCTCACTAAAAAGTTTACATTTTTTCTAAACTTGAAACATTGATTTGAGCCAAGAAGCAATCACATAGTTATAAACAATGAGGATATGGAGCAAGGTTAGACACAGAGAGAGTTGTTGGAGAACTGGGCGTAAATCTGCAGTGGTCCAGAAAAGGATATTGAATTACTGGACATAATTATACCCACACCCTTGCAACAGCTTTGTGGAGGGGAAGGCTAAGTGAACTTCAACTTGACATTGGACTTGGCCATGTGTCTTCCTCTGACTGATTTTTTGACTGATGTTTATGGGCATGGCTCAAGCAGAAGCTTGAAATGCACTTGTGCACGTGAGGTAGCCCTTTGAGCTCTGGGATCTGCCAGAGCTGAACTCTGACCTGGGCTCCAGAATGAGACGCATGGAACTGGCCTGAACCCAACATGCAGCCTGCAGCTCAGAGCCCAGACTCTGGAGTCCAGCCTCACCCAACTTGTGAGAATAAAAAATTGTTCTAAGGTAGCCATTCAATTTTAGATCAGTTTCTTACAGGATGCTCTGGATTCTAAAATTTGAGATTTTTTTAAACTTGGTGGCCTCCTCTTCACACTGCTGTCTCTGCTGTTGACAATCCCTGCAAGCCCCCAAAAGTGCTATTTTCAAGGTGATGAGCAGCTTGTGGAATCTTAGTTCCCCAAACAGGGACAGAACACAGGCCCTCAAAAGTGGGAGCGCAGAGTCCTAACCAGTGGACCAACAGGGAATTCCCTTTTTTTTTTTTTTCTGGAGTATAGTTGATTTACAATGTTGTGTTACTTTCTTTTGTACAGCACAGTGAATCAGTTATACGTATACATAATCCACTCTTTTTTAGACTCTTTTCCCATATAGGTCATTACATAGTACTGAGTAGAGTTCCCCATGCTATACAGTAGGTTCTTATTAGTTATCTACTTTATATATAGTAGTGTGTATATGTCAATCCCAATCTCTCAATTTATCCCTCCCCCCTTACCCCCTAGTAACCATTAGATTGTTTTCCACATCTGTAACTCTATTTCTGTTTTGTAAATAAGTTCATTTGTACCATTTTTTAAGATTCCACATATAAATGATATCATATGATACTTGTCCTTCTCTGTCTGACTTACTTCACTCAGTATGACAATCTCTAGATCCATCCTGTTGCTGCAAATGGCATTATTTCATTTTTTTATGGCTGAGTAATATTCCATTGTATATATGTACCACATCTTCTTTATTCATTCTTCTGTCGATGAACATTTAGGTTGCTTCCATGTCCTGGCTATTGTAAATAGTGCTGCAATGAATATCGGGGTGCATGTATCTTTTCGAATTATGGTTTGCTCCAGATATATGCCCAGGAGTGGGATTGCTGGATCATACAGTAGCTCTATTTTTAGTTTTTTAAGGGACCTCCATACTATTCTCCATAGTGGCTGTACCAATTTACATTCCCACCAACAGTGCAAGAGGGTTCCCTTTTCTCCACACCCTCTCCAGCATTTATTGTTTGCAGATTTTTTGATGATGACCATTCTGACTGGTGTGAGGTAATACCTCATTGTAGTTTTGATTTGCATTTCTCTAATAATTAGTAATGTTGAGCATCTTTTTTTTTTTTTTTGCGGTACGTGGGCCTCTCACTGTTGTGGCCTCTCCCGTTGCGGAGCACAGGCTCTGGACGCACAGGCCCAGCGGCCATGGCTCACGGGCCTAGCTGCCCTGCGGCATGTGGGATATTCCTGGACCGGGGCACGAACCCGTGTCTCCTGCCTCGGCAGGCAGACTCTCCACCACTGCGCCACCAGGGAAGCCCTGTTGAGCATCTTTTCATGTGCCTTTTGGCCATCTCTATGTCTTCTTTGGAGAAATGTCTATTTAGAGCTTCTGCTTATTTTTTGACTGGGTGTTTGGTTTCTTGTTATTGAGCTGCATGAGCTGTTTATATATTTTGGAGATTAATCCTTTCCCTGTTGCTTAGTTTGCAAATATTTTCTCCCATTCTGAGGGTTGTCTTTTTGTCTTATTTATGGTTTCCTTTGCTGTGCAAAACCTTTTAAGTTTCATTAGGTCCCATTTGTTTACTTTCATTTTTATTCCCATTATTCTAGGAGGTGGGTCAAAAAAGATCTTGCTGTGATTTATGTCAGAGAGTGTTCTGCCTATGTTTTCCTCTAAGACTTTCATAGTGTCTGGCCTTACATTGAGGTCTTTAATCCATTTTGAGTTTACTTTTGTGTATGGTGTTAGGAAGTGCTTTAATTTCATTCTTTTACATGTAGCTGTCCAATTTTCCCAGCACCACTTATTGAAGAGGCTGTCTTTTCTCCATTGTATGTTCTTGCCTCCTTTATCACCATAGGTGCTTGGGTTTATCTCTGGACTTTCTATCCTGTTCCATTGATCCATAGTCCTACATTCTTGGGTGGAGTCCTTGAGGAAGTCTGTTACTTTGTTCCTAGGGAAAAAAAAAAGCAGAAAAGTACCAACTCATTGTTTGGAAGAAAAACCTGAACTCAATGAAATAACTCCAGTGCAAATGCTTCAGAATGGAAAGTTACGATTTAATCATGTAAACAGGGAAATTTTTAAGAAGAGCTTTCAGAGACTGTGTTTTTAGAAAATGCTTCTTTTCACAAACTAGATTTGAGCCATACTATAAGTATCAGTGACTGCATATTTGTAGCATTGTCTGTCTCATTCCCTGAGTATTTGAAATGTAAAGCAAGGAGAGAGAGGATGGTAAGAAGGTCTTACAGGACCAATTCTTCCTCTACTTCATACTATGGGGAGGAAGCTGGACTGGATAAGGCCAGTACACACTCACCTGGATGACTACATGCAAATGAAACATTACTTAAAGCAGAAAAACCTGTTAGGTTGTGGTGTTGTAGGCTCTTTTGATGGCTTCTAAGGCAAGATCGCAGCTTTGTGGATAGGTGTAGATTTTTCCTTGTTGGTAGTATATCTTCTCGTTGTCAAACATCTTGGATGAGCTCCAATATGAGGTAAGAAATGAGGATTTAGGGCCTTAGATTAGGGTGAATGTCATCTTCACTTTGGGCCTAGGGATTAGGATGGGGCTCTGAGTGATGGGTATGCTGGGACATTGCTGGCAAGATCTCAGCCAGCCTAAAGCTGGACCAAAAAGAGATCTGAGGTCCTGTCTACTCTAAAATAGCCACTTTTATAGCAATAGTAAAATGACTGTCTTTATTGTACTTTCCTTCCATGATGCCCAAACCTTTAATAAGGCCAATTTAACATTTTAACCTGATCTCAGTTGTCCTCTGGGGAGTTAGCAGAGATCTATCTCATTTTTCAGATGGAGGAGAGAGAGGGTCAGGCTTGTGAGAGATCAGAAAGGCAGAAGTGTCTACGGCCATACCACCCTGAACACACCCGATCTCTGATCTCAGAAGCTGACCAGAGTCGGGCCTGGTTAGTACTTCGATCAGAGAAAGGCAGCAGTAGTTGTTCTTGAGGACAACGTTGCTGAACCTGCATATTTAGAGTATTCAGGAGCAGGGCCAGCAGCTGAGGCAGCAGTGTAATTAAGAGCTCAATACTTCTGAGCAGATGAAAGGCGGGACCCAGGACAACTCTCAGAAGTCTTACTTCCAGTGATTAGAATGGTAGAGGCTCAAGCTATATTAATTGGAGAATTAAAAGAAAGCACGATCTTATTTTCTAGTCACTAGCTGTTAAAATCTACAACTTTGAATTGTAGCAGTTACTCAATTTATCACTAAATATTTTTCCAATTTATAAAGGACTTTTTCCTTAAAATGTAAAATTAACGCATTCCTATAAGAAAAATTAAGAGCACAATCCAAAATGTAAATTCTCAAAGATAAATATATTGTTCACTTAAAAAAAAGTCTATCTTTGTAAATAATAACTAATTTTTGTGGCAAATAAGCACTGACATGGACATATGGAAAGCATGTAGAGGCTGGAAGTTTTATAGAGGCCAGTAATAAGAAGTTACCTAGGGCTTCCCTGGTGGCGCAGTGGTTGAGAGTCCACCTGCGGATGCAGGAGACACGGGTTCATGCCCCGGTCCGGGAAGATCCCGCGTGCCGCGGAGCGGCTGGGCCCGTGAGCCATGGCCGCTGAGCCTGCGCAGCCGGAGCCTGTGCTCCGCAACGGGAGAGGCCACAACAGTGAGAGGCCCGCGTACTGCAAAAAAAAAAAAAAAGAAGTTACCTAAAATAAGATATTTTTTCAGTGCCATAAACATATTAATGAGAGAGAAGAAATCATATTCTTGGCTTTTTAAAGATGCATTTGGCTTTTCTCTTTAAAGACTACTCTCCTGAAATGAAAGCATTAACGTTTGAAAAAAAATGTGTACTTTCAAAAAATGTAGAACATCAGTTTTGGTTAATTATTTATAACAGCTTAAAAGAGTTTGATTTCCGTAGTCAAGTTAATTCAAGAACAAGATTGAGAAAAAAACAAGCTTTGCCTCTCCATTCTAAAAAAGAAGATATGTCTGGTTCTTTTGAATGAAGCTTAGGTTTTAATTGATAATATTTAATATTATTTAAAATAAATTTAAAAACTGCTTTTTAACAAAATGCTTGACATTTTACTTATTCACTTCTAACATTTATAAAATAGAAAACATAATTAGACTCATTTTTGCATCTGTGTGGTCCTCTTATTTTGCTTGAATTCTTAAATGAACAAAGATTGGTTTCAGCACAATGTATGTCAAGAGAAAGGGTACCCCCTTCTATAAAGTCTTTGAGAGTAAAGGCATTCATTTGGTACTCAGACCACGGCACTTTTCTGTAGTCCCCCCATGTGGATATTGTATACTCAGGATCATCTTAAATATTTTTAATGAAAATGGTAGTATATAAAATATTCTAGTATATAAAATGAAACAAGAAAACAATTTAAGTAGAGTGATTAATCTAATTTTCTGATATACATCCCTGTTCCTCAAAGATAACAGACTTCATAAAAAGCCATTTAATCTTTCAAATGAGCTTTTAAATCGTTCTCTACATAATCCAAGCTCTCAACATTTCAAAAATCGTACTGTCACGAAGAGTGACACTTTTGCTTCTCATAAAGTGGAGAAACAACTGTTAACTTGAATTATACGTCTTTAAGATCCAAATACATTTTTCTCTTGAGAATGAATATCACCTTCTTGCTTTCATTCACAATTACAGTCCAGGGCTGCTCCTTATTAATAGTTATTTGCTTATTTATTTGTGGAACATATGAAATTAGCACTGATTAGCACTAGTCTGCAGGGCCCTGTCAGAACTATTAAGCAACAGGCCACGGGGACATGACTCCCCAAGAGTGTCAACACTCTTCTGTCTCTTCTATCTAGAGGGAAAGTAAGCAACCTACAGGTACTACTTTAAAAGATCATCATTGAACATCTATTATTTGGTCTTCAAAAACTGCATAGAAACTAAATATTCCCCCTCATGTAGAATTTATAAAAATGCTCCTCCATCGCTTCTTAAAAATATATCTTTTCAAAGCACAACGGTGTCATAAATAGAAACAGCTGGGGAAGGGATATCAGCAAATGCCAGCCAAGAGAACTTGAGTACATACAAATGAAGTGTGTTAAGACTAGAGACTTTTCTATTATTAAGGAAATGGAGTGCCATGAGAAAATGCAAGGAGACAAGAGTAATGGCGAAGTCATGAATCAAATAGTGACTTAAAAGCAAGAGTTCCTAGTTCCCTGGTACATGACACCTCCCTACTAAAGTTTATTCAGTGGGAAATGATGAAATGGTACTATTGCTTCAAAGAAATACATTCAAAATATAGAAAAATGATTTCAATATCAAGATAATTAGGGTGAGTGACATCGAGTATCTATTGCAGTTATTTTAACAACTCGTACTGGTCATATGCCTTCCTTGGCTCACACATAAAGACTTTCTGTGATGTGTATCTGCCTTACACCAAAATAAAAGTCAAACCTATAAACCTTATGTAGTTTATCTTGTCCAAACTTGCTACACTAGAGATGAATTTTGCAACTATAATAACATTATAAAAATATTAACACTGAAAGAGAACTGTCAGAATGTAGAAGCAGGACCAATGCACAGCTTTGGATCCAGCCTCTGTGATACTCTTGGAACTACTCCCATAACAGTCACTTTTAAAATCTCACAATGAAGGTAAAGTAGTTCTTCCTATGCCTCTGTAATGGAAAGTGAAAGGGACTTAACCTTTAATGAAGTTCATTTTCACAGCCCCTCAATCTTCACTTAAGTACCTTGAGAGAAATATGTCTTATTTATGATTCCTCAGTGCCTATCATGACATCTAGTATTTAATTAGTTCTCACAGAAGCTTATTGAAGAGAAGTATAAATGAAATAAGTACAGTGTCTAAGATATTTTTATCTACATATTTCTTTACCTATAATGTAAGGATACACACAGTAGCAAACAGTTAATGAATAATCCACCAGAATTTTGACCAAAGGCAACAAGGTGAAATTTATTTTATTCCCTTGGAGTCTACATTTACAAATCAAGTGAACACTATTCAATGCACCATAAGAATCAAGGAAAATAAAAGTTAGATCAGCAAATTATATCATTTTGGAGTCCTTTAATAATTACTCCTGAAAGTTTTAGACTATGTTCCTAAGAAGTTTGAAAGGGTTTTTGTAGTTCAACTAATATGTATAGAATAGAATTCTTTATTCAGGACAGACAATATCACCTTTAGATAGTAATGGCAAATAGGTTTTCTTCGCAACTTGTCAAGAAACAATAAGCCATTGAGAGTCCCAGAACACGTGTAGTTAATGTTGGGTAAAATTTTGAAAAATAAATAAATACTGTAACTCACTGTGACTCATCAATTGATCACCATATGAAGGAATATTTATTTTCAGGGATATCCAAGTTTTTTCTCTCTTATTTTCACTGATCCTTTTGCCAAAGTATCACTTCAGTCTTTGGAACTTCTTTTCAGGCTACTGGATCCCTTAAAAATAAAACTTCTTTCCTGCACATGCACACCACACTTCCACCCCTACCTACCTTCCCTACCCGTCCCAACACACACACACATGAGGAAAGCAATAATTATTATTATTATAAAAATATTGACAGAAAACAAGTAGATTGCACACTTAAAAGTAGAATGTGAAGAGATTTTATCTGCAGAGAGATTATTCAAAAAGGAATGGATGAAAAAAAAAAAAAAAAAAAAAAGGAATGGATGGGGCATATATTGGAGCCACAGAAGCTTATTGAGAACCCAGGGCTCTTAGCTGCCCGTCAGCCACCACCATAGACTCTGAAGGATGAAGGAAAGGAGAAGTTATTGGAAGCCAAAAGGAGGAGAGTGTATCATCTCAGGCTGCCTTGAGAGGACTAAAGACTTTCCGTGGAGGAACCTAGCCAGCCTGAGGGTAGAAAGTGAATCTGCAGAAGAAAAAGGGAGTTATCTGGCACAGCAACATTGAAAGAAACCTGAGTAGGAGAGGAAAAGTCACTCATTTGCAAAAATGAATGCTTAGTAGATGGCTCTCATCTTCCCTTGGCAGATGGATTTGGGTATGAATAACCCTGGAAATAATGGGATTCTGCTCCCAGGGAATTCTAACAAATATTCATTGATCAGCAGAAACTATGTGTCAAGAATTATTCTAAACACTAGGGATTAGAACATGAATAAAACATGGACTCTGTCCTGCAGAAAGTCAGAGTCTGGAAAAAGAAGTAGGCCCACAAACAGATCATTACCATATTAACATAAAAAGTGCAGTCGATGAAAGAATGTATGAATTCCTTAAGGGAATGTACTAAATCATATGCTTTTTTGTATAACTAGCGCCTAGTAAAATGCCTTACGCATAGTGAGGCTGAATAAATGTTGAGTGAGTGAAAGTACGGGGCTTGTACCCAGAGGTAAGCTTGGAAGGGCTAGCTCTGCCCTCTGTTAAGTCTTCAGCAAAACTTGTGAGACAGAAATATTTGCAGGTTAACAGGTGTCATTTTACTTTTCCATTTATACAATTTTCATTGTTTATTCCCTAAAAATATTTAAGGTTTCCTTTTATTTCCTATATGCCAGTGACACAGTCCATCTACCCTATATAGACTGCCTCCTTTCTATTCTCAGTTAAGCCTTGTCCCCTTTCTTAGGTCCCTGCTTTTGCTATATATATATATCTCATATAATGTGTGTTTTTAAATTATTCAATATGTAAAATATTTTAGGTGATAAAGAAGGCATATTGAATCATTACAGGGGAAATGGTCTGCTCAAATACAGTGGAACAATTAACTAGCAATTTAGAATGAAGGTAAACTTTCCTGCTTCATGCTTCATATTATAATAATTTCAGATTGAGTTAAGGTTTTAAAATGGAAAAAATGAAACAAAAAAATATAAGAAGAAAATTATTACTATTTAAATTCAACTTGAGGTAGGAAGATTTTAGTACAGAAAAAACTTACTATAAACAAGGGTGAAAAATAAATGACAATGAGAAAATATTTTCAATATACAACAAAGTGTTAGTATCCATTGTGAAACAGTGAAGAGGGCATTGTGATTAGGCTTGGATGGTGTCTGGGAAAATAGCGTTTCCCATAATATAAATAAATCCACAGGTGCATACTGTTTCTCTCATATGTTCTAGCCTAGTAAATGAATAGAAAGCATAAGGTAAAATTATAGCAATGCTAGTGAGTGAACAGTTTGAGGACGTACACATCTTTGTGAAGAACTCTTAAAAATCAATAAGAAAAAGCAAACGTCTCAGTAGTAACTAAGTAAAAGGCATGGATAAGCAATTGACAAAAGCACAGGTGGACAATAAACATATGAAAGAAAAGCTTATGTTTTTAATCTAACAAATTGAGAATTATTAAAAGAACGATAAAATCCAATTTGGGCTGAAATGCAGGAAAATTGGCGCTCATATAATTTTTTGTCAATATGAATTACTTCAGGTTTTCTACGCAGTAGACATTTATACTACAAATAAAAGATGACCATGATATTGTCAAAAAGCCAGATTAAAAAAAGCCAGATTAAAAAAAGAAGAGAAAAGAACATTATGTGGCTATTTGATGATATGAAGAAATTATTGTTAATTTGTTAATGATTTGTTAATGATTGATATTGAGATTGTGGTTGGTTTTGTGGAACAGTGCTTATCTTTTAGAGGTAAATGTTGAAGTATTTATGGATGAAATGATAGACCATCTGGATTTGCTTTAAAATAATTCAGGGCTGGAGGAATAGAAGGTATAGATAAAACAAGGTGGCTGTACCTTGATCATTGTTGATAGCACATGGGGATTCATTATACAATTTTTCTAATTTTTATGTGTAAAAATATTCCATAGTAAAAGGTTTTTAAACTGTTTATATACTAGCATCTAAATTTTGTAAGAAATAAGATCACATGTGCATTATGCATAGACAAAAGAACAGATGAAAAGTACCAAAAGTTAACAGTGATTTTCTTGGGGGGCAGACTTTGTTTTTATCCCCGTTGCTCCCTCATACATTCTAAAATGAACATAAATTACTTTTATCACCAGTAAATTAAGATTTTTTAACAAATGCATTCAGTGCAGTCACCTTAATCTTAGAAAACAGGAGCCACGGAAGACAAATTAATATCTATATTTTTTAGGAGACTTTTTATCCTTAAATATTTCACCATTTTTATATTTTTTTCCTTCACTCCACTTACTTTCAATTTAGGAACATAAGGCATACTGTTTATTGGCTTAGATTCACTTTTCTTTCATAATTTATTTTCTATTCAATCTCTTTTCTTTTTCCTACTTGGTACATCTCAATATTAGGCCTTTATTTTAACTAACCACAATTATACATTATTAACTAAATCCAACATTTTGCCCAATCATACTTTCATTTGAAACCAGTGAGAAATCACTTATAAGCTATAAGCAACATAGAGCAAGATTTTAAAAATATGCCTTAAGATATTTCGATTATTCAGGCAGACACCATTGTAACAGGACTTGTAAGCAGTAATGTTAAGAGTCCATCAAAGTAGAACTGTGCTTTAAATGAAGTTTTAAATTAGCAGTAAACTATATTTGTCCTTGCACTTGGAGCACAATATTATAAGACCAGAGAGAAAAGTGAATGTTAAAATAAAATGTTTGAGGGGATAAAGTCAAACCCCCTGCCTCCTCCTCCCCCCAACCCCCACAAGTTTGCAGAATACTTGTTTTGTAATGATAATAAAGATCGGATCATTAACATTATTATCATTACAACACTGTACTAAGTGTATTCCATTTATGACCACTGACCCTCATAAACACCTCTGCAGGTTTATATCAGTATCCCTCTATTACAGTGAAAGAAACTGAGACTCAGAGAAAGATTAAGTATGTGGTTGAAAGTTGCACAACCTGGATTCACAAACTATTTCTATCTTTTGCCAAGGCGAGTGCTCTTTCAATTCCACCACACTGCATTTATGGACAGAGTGCCTTATGTAGATTGATGGGGAATGAGATTGGAAAATAGTGGAGGCAGGAAAGCATGAGATGTGGCAACATTAAAGGGAGAATAAATACTCATTTCAGCTGTGATGGTTATTCTTATTCTATGTTTTCAGCAGTAAATGTGCACCAAAGGAATGTATAACAACGTATTAAATTTATAAAGACATCCCTCTTGCCATTTGCTGCATACCAGTGTGTACTGGGATGATTCATGGATTCAGAGAATATTAAAACTAGAAGCAACAATAGAGATCATCTAATAGAATTTTTTCCTTCTAAAACAGTTCGTTATGAGAGAATATTGTGAAGCGCTCTTTCATGTATAATCTCAATTGCTATTGCTACGTATGATGCAAAAAAACAATTGGGCATGAATTTGAATTTGCTTGAAAACTCCTCCAGTAGCATGCATATGTATACTCTAAATGCAGTGAATATCACATATATTCGAGTAAATAGGTTACAGTGGAAGAAGGGGCAAGACACCGAACTGGAACTGGAAGCCTGGGGCTTTGGTTCTGCTTGAGTTTCTAACAAGTTGTGTGACTTTGATCACTTATGCTGTCAGATTACTCATGAGTAAATAGAAGTAATTGGACCGAGTTCCCTTCTCTTGGGTCCAATAAAGGGAAACAACTTTAGAGTTCTAGTATTGAGGATGCAGCTCCTTTGCTTACACACAAGCGTGTGTTGTGATTAGACTTGGAAGTCACCCAGACAAATAATGTTTTCTCAAAATATAAGTAAATCCATAGGTACATACTCTTATCTCCTCAGTGTTCTAGATTAGTAAGTGAATAGAAAACATAAAGGAAAATTGCAGCAATACCAAGCAGAGTGTGAACAGTGTAAAGTAATCCACAGGTTTTTTTTGTATCTCAGTTATGATAGTGTAAACCAAGTAGAAAAGAAATCAGAATGAGCAAGAAACTGACATTCTGGTATCTGAGGCAATTGACACTTGGGAGAGTCAAATACATTGATTTGTTTAAGAAATTGGTTAAAGTAAAAGAAAATAAAGCTATAAAATATTTTTTATATGTCTCCAATCAGGTTTTAAAATTTTTATATCATGTACTATTTTACCTCCATATTTGGTTCTATTGATGTATAAATAAGTGATGTAACTTTAATTATTAATGCTATACATCTACTTTTCTCTTTGTATCTAATTCAGGTAAATCTGAAAATGGCTAAGTAAATAGCTACTCAAATACCTGACTCATGTGTACCTGGGGGATTATGGCATTAGCTACCCATTGAAAGTCTTTGAGAGAAATGGCCTCAGTAGAAAACTGTGATGCTATTTTTGTGAGGGCATCACAAGTGGCAGGCACCACTAGGATCTGGAAACCTGAACCTCCAAATCTATGACAGTTATATTTTACTACTCCCACTCAACAATTTGGAGATGGCCCTTATACTTGTTCATACATGCCTCATTCTTGGACTGAAATGGCATGGATAATAACACAGCAGACAAGGAAAAAATTAACAACAACTATGTCTGCTAAGTAGTGACACGACTTATTTTGAGGAAGAAAAAAGTTAGCACTATTTTAAGACCCGTTTACTTAGGACATTGTGTTTTTCCTTTATTTTGCAATCCTATTCTACTTTAAATACTTCTTCACAGTGTTTTTGTTTGTGTATTTACCAAATCAAATTCTCAAGTATGTTGTAGATAACTATAAGTCATGTGAACTGCTTTAACTACCTTATCTGATTTATTAGTAATTTTTATCTGTCTTGCTGAGACATATCGAAAGGGCTTATTTTTCAGAGTTGAAAATCAGTATTCAGAATAATCCTCTGAAAATAAAATTAAGCTCTGCAAAATTTCTCTTAGGGCAAATAAATACAAGGAAATTGCAGTATGGGTGTGACTGCTTGTTTCATAGATAAAGCCCTCCCAGTAAGCCTTTTGATCTTCCCATTGTGATGAATAGGCTGGCAGTTCCATGAACCATATTGCTATACTCTAGTGTACTCATCTAGACTAATTTACTAATATCCAAATATAATAATGTATACTAACAGAGAACCAAGCAGTGCTGGAAATGTCACTGGGCACCACTGTAGACATAAGGGGTAGACAGCAAGGAGTGAAAGAAGAGGAAGAAGTAAGATAAAGGGCAAAGACACAGGTATAATAGAGACAAAAAAAGGAGTAAGAATAGCAAAAAGTACAGAAAAGGCATTTAAAATAAAACAACAGAATGGCGGTGATAAGTGTAATGTTCGCTATCATTTAATACTTGGCAATGTGATTTGTCCTCTTATACTTAAATTTGACCTGCAGTCTTTCATCATAAAATCAGCTCATATTAATGATTTATGTGGCATATTTAGAAAAATGATACTTTTGAGAGGCTTTTTTGTTGTTGTTGTTGTTATCAGCCCCACAGAAAGTCAAGAAATAGACACATGTAAGATTAATATATTTCTGAGTCACAATAAAGAATTTTTTTATAAGTGTGTTTCCTGGTTCAACATAAGAATATCTCACGTAGAGCAACTACCAGCATCCTTTAAAGGTGGTAATAAATAAAATTTTTGTAAATCAAGTTATATATGTAATAGACAAGTAAAATACTTCCTTTAAAAATACTTCCTTAGGGCTTCCCTGGTGGCGCAGTGGTTGAGAGTCCGCCTGCCAATGCAGGGGACACGGGTTCGTGCCCCGGTCCGGGAAGATCCCACATGCCGCGGAGCGGCTGGGCCTGTGAGCCATAACCGCTGAGCCTGCACGTCCGGAGTCTGCGCGTCCGGCCCGCGTACCGCAAAAAAAAAAAAAAAAAAAAAAAAAAAAAAAAAACCTTCCTTAAAATAAAAACTCCTTTTGTAAAGCGAATAATGAATGCCTGGCTTACATATATTTTATATTTCCATGCTCATTTATTGCATTTGCTAAGAGTATGGTAAACCTGAGTTTTTGCTGAAAGACTACATTTTGCATTCGTTTTATTTATGGATACATTCCAAAGTTTATTGTTTTTTTAATTAGTTTATGCCACAAGTGGGCTCAACTTGTAAGTTCACTTTTCCTGCATATCGATTAATATGTTTAATCCCCGTTCTGTGTTTCTACACCAATGAACAGTGTTTAGGGTAATATGAAAACAAACCTTTAATTAAACATAAAAATATTCTAGAGAAGTTCTCAAAATAGTACTGACAGATGTTCAATGGAATGCTCTGTTTTTCTCATAGTTAAAAAGCAATTGATCAAAAAGAGAAAAGTGTGCTTCTTATCCCTTTTGTGCTGTAACTGGTAACATTTTAATTGCCCAAGGCTTTGTTCATGTTCTTTCATGGTTGATGCTTGCATAGATGTTCACTCTGTAATTGAAAACAGGGGTTACATATTCCCTTCCTGCCTGGAAGATCCCTATATCACTAGCTTCTTCAGATTATTTCTTGTTAAAATCTTGGATGAATAAAATACAAAAGCTTTGAATTGTGTTGCTTATTATAACATATGTGGTACAAAGGCATCTCAGCTGAGATTTCTGTATGTTTCTGAGATTCTAAAGAAAATACTCTTGATTTTAAATGCTTGTGCCTTTTAGTCAAATGCAGAAATTGAAAGGACATATGAGAAATTTTATGAATGCAATTTGGATAAGATCATCTGCTCCAAATCCCAGAATTAATTATTTAAAAGAAGAAAATAAATTATCTGTAGTTTCCAAATGAATAGGAAACTGGAAGGAAACATACCTGTCTATTTTTCTTCACCCTGAAGCATCCAACATCTTAATGGCAGCCCACTGCTCCCCAGAGCGGTCACTATGCCTGGATCTGCCCTACTGATCAGTTCTTCATCACTAGGAATTTAATCAGGTTGTGCCCTGAATAGATCTTAAGAGTTTGTTTGGAGTATTTAGCAAGGAAACGCAGGTCCTCCCATTTCTCAGGAACCCTCTTTTATCTAAGAAGATTGTCTTTCCTGCCTGGGTGTGCAGCTTGAAAAGGAAAGCGTAGGGAGCAACAAGGTGGGGAGGGCATAGAGGCCAAATTAATTATCAGTTTGTAGTCATATCACTTTATATTTTTGTTCTGTATTCATTTAGGGCATTTCTTAGTATTAAAAATATAGGATTTGCAAGCATAAGGCATAGAAAAGGGAGGAAATGATTTGGGACAGAGAATCTTTAAGAAATTCTCATATAATACTACATGAGCAGCTGCTTCTAGCCTTCCACCTTCAAGCAGTCAGTAACACACATCCAGATGAGCAAAAGGAAGAGAATAGGGCTATCATTGTTATTGCCGAGAGAATGTTCACGAGATTGATTTTCCCATCACTGTGAAGTCCACAAAGGCTGTACATTGTGACTTTGCGGCCAACTTCATATCTGTAAGCTTGTGAAGTGGGCATTAACTGCCACTTTTTGTAAATAAGCTGGTAACCTGGCTTCTTTAGGCTTCAGATGCGTGAGTCCAAGTGAATTCTCTTACCTTTAGCCAAAATAATTCTTCCTTCCCTTCAAAAAATAGTGATGCACAAACTTGAACTGGACATGGTCCCTGGTCTTGAAAACTTAATAATTTCATGGGGAAGACAAACATGTAAATCAAATCAGGCAAATAATCCTTCTTGAGCTTGAATCAAATAAGTGGAGGGAAAACGTATGTAATACGACATGACCAGTGTGGTTCTCTGGGCTCCTGGGTCATTCCAAGGGCAATATAGTTGGCTGTTGACGCCTATGTCTACACCAAGTCTGAAGATACAGGCCTCTTCATATTTTCCAAACTAGCTCCTAGCCAAGAAGGCAGGAATACTATTAATTTCCCTTTTTTCTGGATAATGATAACTCAGTGTCTCCAGGTGCCATTTCACGTTTATTCATAATTGTTGACCCCAGTCACAGACCTCGTACTTTTTTGTAATTTATTAAGACTTAATTTTTTTAGAGCAGTTTCAGGTTAACAACAAAACTGAGAGGAAAGCACAGAAATTTACTGTATATTCCCTGTACCCACACACATATAGCCTCGCCCATTATCAACATTCCGCCCACCCCCGCAGCCAAGGAGTGGCACATGTTACAACTGATGAATCTACATTGACATCATTATCACCCAAAGTCCATAGTTTACATTACAGTTTACTCTTGATGTTGTATATGCTGTGGGTTTGGACAAATGTATAATGTCATATATCCACTATTATAGTGTCATATACTACAGTGTCACTGCCCTAAAATTCCTCTTTGCTCTGCCTACACATCCCTTCCCAACACCCACTCCCCTGCAACCACTGACTTTTACTGTCTCCATAGTTTTGCCTTTTCCAGAAGGTCATATAATTGGAATCATACAATATATAGCATTTTCAGGTTAGCTTCTTTCACTTAGTACTATGCATTTAAGATTCCTCCATGTCTTTTCACGGCTTGATAGCTTACTTCTTTTAGCACTGAATAAGATTCCATTGTCTGGATGTACCACAGTTTATTTATTCACTCACCTACTGAAGGACATCTTGAGTGCTTCCAAATTTTGGCAATTATGAATAAAGCTGCTATAACATCCGTGTAAATGTTCTATGTAAACCTAAGTTTTCACTCTTTTGGGTAAATATCAAAGAGCAGGATTGTTGATCATATAGCAAAAGTGTGTTTAGTTTTGTAAGAAACCACCAAACTGTGGTGTGGAAATGGCTGTACCATTTTCCACTCCTACCAGCAATAAAGGAGCAGTCTTCTCGCTCCCCATCCCAGCCCACATTTGGTGTTGTCAGTATTCCAGATTTTGGCCCTTTTGATGGGTGTGTAGTGATATCGTGTTGTTTTAATTTGCACTTCCCTGATGATCTTTTTATATGCTTATTTTCCTTCTGTATATCTTATTTGGGGAGATGTCTGTTAAGACCTTTCTCAATCAGGTTGTTTGTTTTCTTGTTGTTGAGTTTTAAGAGTTCTATGTATATTTTAGATAACAGTCCTTTATCAAATGTATCTTTCGCAAATATTTTCTCACAATGTGTGACTTGACTTACTCTCTTGGCATTGTCCTTCACAAAGCAGAAGTTTTTAATTTTAGTGAAGTCCAGCTTATCAGTTATTTCCTTCGTAGCTTGTGCCATTGGTGTTGTATCTATAAAGTCATCACCATACCCAAGATCATCTAGGTTTTCTCCTATGTCATCTTCTAGGAGTTTTATAGTTTTGCATTTCACATTTAGGTCTGTGATCCATTTTGAGTTAATTTTTGTGAAGGATGTAGGATCTGTCTCTAGATTCATTTTTTTGCATGTGGAAGTCCAGTTGTTCCAGCACCTTTTGTTCAAAAACTATCTATCTTTCCTCCATTACATTATGTTGCCTTAGCTCATTTGTTCAAGATCAGTTGATTAAATTTATGTGAGTCTATTTCTGAGCTCTCTATTCTATTGATCTATTTGTCTATTCATTCACTAATACCACACTGTCTGATTACTGTGTCTTTATAGTAAGTCTTGAAGTCAGGCAGTGTCAGTCCTCCAACTTTGTTCCTCTCCTTCAACATTGTGTTGGATATTCTGGGTCTTTTGCCTGTCCACACAAACTTTAGAATTAGTTTGTTTATATCCACAAAATACCTTGTTTGGATTTTGATTTGGATTGCATTGAATCTATAGATGATGGGAAGAACTGACATCTTGACAATATCTAGTCCACCTTTCCAGATAAATGGAATATCTCTCCATTTATTTTGTTCTTCTCTGATTTTGTTCATCAGAGTTTTTGAGTTTTCTCATGTAGATCTTATACATATTTTGTCAGATTTATACCTGAGTATTTCATTGGGGGGAATGCTTATGTAAAATGGTATTGTGTTTTTAATTTCAAATTCCACTTGTTCATTGGTAGTATATAGGAGAGCAATTAACTTTTGTACATGAACTTTGTATCCTGCAACTTTGCTATAATCTCTTATTAGTTCTAGGAGTTTTTTGGTCTATTCTTTTGAATTTTCTACATAGACAATCATGTATCTACAAAGAAAGACAGTTTTATTTCTTCCTCCACAATCTGTATGTCTTTTTTTTCCCCTTTTTTTGTCTTATTACATTAGCTAGAATTTTTTTTTTTTTTTTTTTTTTATGGTACGCAGGCCTCTCACTGTTGTGGCCTCGCCCGTTGCAGAGCACAGGCTCCGGACGCGCAGGCTCAGCAGCCATGGCTCACGGGCCCAGCCACTCCGCGGCATGTGGGATCTTCCCGGACCAGGGCACGAACCCGTGTCCCCTGCATTGGCAGGCAGACTCTCAACCACTGCGCCATCAGGGAAGCCCAGCTAGAATTTTTAGTACAATGTTGAAAAGGAGCAGTGAAAGAGGCAGACCTCTTACTTTTGACCAAGTTTTGTTCTCCTCCAATTCCTAATTTGAAATTGAGCTTTAGTTCCTGAAAATTTCTTCAAGAATGCTATCTTTAGTTCTTCTTTCCAACATGCCCTGTAGTTCTTTTCCACTCTCATACCTGACCTGAATCCCAGAATTCCAGCCCAGGCCAAAAGCACTAAGCTGCTTCTCACCCCAGAGAGCAGCTCAGGAAATTATGGAATGGTTCATCACTTCATCATATAGCCCAAATCATAGAGTATTGGCATGGTGAATAAGTAAATAATAACAACAATAGTAATACTATAACTGAGTTTATGATCTCAGAGATATTTCTGTGATATTGTTAAAACGGGAAAAACACAAAGCCTGAAAAACATTTTACAGTGTCTTATATTGTTAGTACTCCCCTGAAATTTTCCTATTTTGGACCTGCCTGGCCCCTTTGTAAGGTAATTTTTTTTTTTTTTTGATCAGCAGACCATCCTCTAAATTAGTTAAGACGTGTAAGGCATGAACTAAAGCTTTTCAACATACTCATATGACTTGAAAATAGACCACTTAGAATTTAGGTATAAGTGCTGTGCTTGAAATAAAAGAGGGTGATGAATTTCAGCAATATAATTTAAATGGAATAGTGAGTTATTTGTGCACAGCAGCCCAGCTCCAAATACCTATTTGCTAAAAGAGTCCTGACTATCCTACAAAAAATAAGGGCCCATGATCCTCTCTTCAAGGCAACTGAGGTAATAGGACATGTGTTCCTGCTGCTGTTACTGAAACCTGAGACTCATGGGCAGAATTGCTCTTCATTTCCTGCAGGATGAGACAGGGACAGTTTCTCTGGGGGCCTCTAGGCTGCCTTGACTGTGCCCATTCTCCTTCTATACTATCAGCTTGCCTAGTAACCTATCTGGAATAGTGAGAAAATATAATCGTTTAATTCCCCTTCTACGAGTTTTTCTTCCCTACTGGGCCTAGGGCTTGCTTTGTTCTAATTGCATCATATGAATCTGTAAGACAAATTTTTAAGGATTTCCCCTCTTTTAACATTAATATACCTTGCTGAGATAATTCCTTAAGCCATTATTTGCTGATAACATTACAAGGATGGACTAAATCTGTGCTTCTTAAATTGAGGCACACATTCTGTGATTTATGCAGTAGTATGGTGGGTACCTAAAGCCACAAGGGAAATATATCACATCTACTGGTAGTATCAATTTTACTTGGTGAGGAGGAATTTAAAGTCTTACCTCATTGTGACCTAGACAGAACTACATAATCTGTATCTCCTCTCCACTCTTTTTTTTTTCCTCTGACCTCATCTCCTCCTACTCAATCCATCACTCACACTGTTCCTGTCACACTTCGTTCCTTGAGCAACTCATGCTCCTGCCTCAGGGCCTTTGCACTTGCTGTTTACTCTGCCTGAAATGTTCTTCATGCAGATATCTGGATGGATGGCTATCTCACTTCCTTCAGGTCTTAACTGACTTGTCCCTTCTCAGTGAGGACTTTCTTGGCCACTCTATTAAAAATTATACATCTCCATCTTACATTTTCCAATCCTCCATGTTTGATTTACTTTTTCTCCATAGCACTTACTACAATTTAAAATACTGTACATTTTATTATTTACTTTTGTTATCTCTATATTCCATTAAAATGTCAGCTCCATGAAAGCAGAGAGTTTTTAATTATAGAAAGGTACACAATAGTTGAAATAATATTATAGTGAACCTCTACTATCACTCAGCTCTAACAATTTTTAATATTTAGCCAATCTTGTTTCTTCAATTTCCCTGACATATTTTATTTCTTATAAGTATTTAGAAGCAAACCTTAGACATAAGAGTTCATGTTATTTCACCTATAAATTCTTCAGTGTGTATCTTAACTGATATGACCATGCTTTTGACATTTTTAAAGTTATCAGAGCACTATCACATTAAATTAATATTAACTCTTTTGTATTATTTATTCTGTTTGTATTCAAATTGTTCTGATTAATAATATATATTCACATTTGATTTATTTCCACTGGGATTCTAACAAGATCCACACATTACACTTGATTTTTCCTCCTAAGTCTTTCTTTTCCCATGTGCTATACATGTGCTGGGAAAACTTTGTCCCCTAGCATGTCCCACATTCTGGATTTGGCAGATTGCTTTCTTGAAGTATCTTCTCGTTAATATTTTCTAAAATCTAGTTGTTATATACAGAGATTTAATTAGATTCAGGTACATTTTTATAGGCAAGAATTATGTGTTATTTCCTGCTGTACTACATCACGAGGCACAAAATGACTGGTTGGCACACCTTAGTGATGCTGAGATAAATCAGAAGGTTAAGGTAGTATGATCCCGACTCCTTCATTATGATGTTTCCTGACAAAATTTTACTTGATGGTGTAGCATCCAGTGATGATGGTTCCCTACATTAGTTATTTTATTCTGGCACTTCTTGTTAATTTATTATCTGGAATTCAGCTTTAAATGCCCATTCTCCTGAACCTCCCTCTTTCAGTGATATAAATTTTTGAAGTATTGTCTAGGATTCACATAAACATAGTAGTTAAGGGCTTTTGACTTCTCTTTACTAAATTATGGCAGCCAAGGTGCACTTCTATGAATCCTCCTTGGAAAACATTAAAAACCACTCATCTACACTATGATATCTCTATCTGTGATAATATAAAATTAGTTAATTATTAAAAATTACTGAGACCTTACTATGTGTCAGACACTGTCTTAGGTACTGGGAATACATTGTTGTCATGGACTGTCAGTATATAATAGGATTAATAGAAATTAAAAATGGAAATGCACTCTGGTAGTGAGTATCAGAAATGGCTCCCAGCACCTTCACAGAAAGAGAGACAAGATGAAAAGGCAGAGGGCTATGTACCAGATGAAGAAACAAGATAAAGCCCCAGAAAAACAACTAAATGAAGTGGAGATAGGCAACATTCCAGGAAAAGAATTCAAAATAATGATAGTGAAGATGATCCAAGACCTCGGAAAAAGAATGGAGGCAAAGATCGAGAAGATGAAAGAAATGTTTAACAAAGACCTAGAAGAATTAAAGAACAAACAAACAGAGATGAACAATACAATAACTGAAATGAAAACTACACTAGAAGGAATCAATAGCAGAATAACTGAGGCAGAAGAACGGATAAGTGACCTGGAAGACAGAATGGTGGAATACACTGCTGTGGAACAGAATAAAGAAAAAAAAGAAAAGAAATGAAGACAGCCTAAGAGACCTCTGGGAAAATATTAAATGCAACAACATTCACATTATAGGGGTCCCAGAAGGAGACGAGAGAGAGAAAGGACCAGAGAAAATATTTGAAGAGATTATAGTCGAAAACTTCCCTAACATGGGAAAGGAAATAGCCACCGAAGTCCAGGAAGCGCAGCGAGTCCCATACAGGATAAACCCAAGGAGAAACATGCCAAAACACATAGTAATCAAATTGGCAAAAAATAAAGACAAAGAAAAATTATTGAAAGCAGCAAGGGAAAAATGACAAATAACATACAATGGAACTCCCATAAGGTTAACAGCTGATTTCTCAGCAGAAACTCTACAAGCCAGAAGAGAGTGGCATGATATAATTAAAGTGATGAAACGGAAAAACCTACAACAAAGATTACTCTACCCAGCAAGGATCTCATTCAGATTCCATGGAGAAATCAAAAGCTTTACAGACAAGCAAAAGCTAAGAGAATTCAACACCACCAAACCAGCTCTACAACAAATGCTAAAGGAACTACTCTAAGTGGGAAACACAAGAGAAGAAAAGGACCTACATAAAACAAACCCAAAACAATTAATAAAATGGTAATAGGAACATACATATTGATAATTACCTTAAATGTGAATGGATTAAATGCTCCAACCAAAAGACACAGGCTTCCTGAATGGATAGAAAAACAAGACCCACATATATGCTATCTACAAGAGACCCACTTCAGACCTAGGGACACATACAGACTGAAAGTGAAGGGATGGAAAAAGATATTCCATGCAAATGGAAATCAAAAGAAAGCTGGAGTAGCAGTACTCATATCAGATAAAATAGACTTTAAAATAAAGAATGTTACAAGAGACAAGGAAGAACACTACATAATGATGAAGGGATCAATCCAAGAAGAAGATATAACAATTATAAATATACATGTACCCAACATAGGAGCACCTCAATACATAAGGCAACTGCTAACAGCTATAAAAGAGGAAATCGACAGTAACACAATAATAGTGGGGAACTTTAACACCTCACTTACACCAATGGACAGATCATCGAAAATGAAAATAAATAAGGAAACAGAAGCTTTAAATGACACAGTAGACCACATATACTTAATAAATATTTATAGGACATTCCTTTCAAAAACAGCAGATTACACTTTCTTTTCAAGTTCACACGGAACATTCTCCAGGATAGGTAATCTCTTGGGTCACAAATCAAGCCTCAGTAAATTTAAGAAAATTGAAATCATATCTAGCATCTTTTCTGACCACTACACTATGAGATTAGAAATTAATTACAAGGAAAAAAACATAAAAAATACAAACACATGGAGGCTAAACACTACATTACTAAATAACCAAAAGATCACTGAAGAAATCAAAGAGGAAATCAAAAAATACCTAGACAAATGACAATGAAAACACGATGATCCAAAACCTATGGGATGCAGCAAAAGCAGTTCTAAGAGGGAAGTTTATAGCTATACAAGCCTACCTCAAGAAACAAGAAAAATCTCAAATAAAAAATCTAACCTTACATCTGAAGGAACTGGAGAAAGAAGAACAAACAAAACCCGAAGTTAGCAGAAGGAAATAAATCATAAAGATCAGAGCAGAAATAAATGAAATAGAAAAAAAGAAAACAATAGCAAAGATCAATAAAAGTAAAAGCTGGTTCTTTGAGAAGATAAACAAAATTGATAAATCATAACCCAGGCACATCAAAAAAAAAGATGGAGAGGACTCAAATCAATAAAATTAGAACTGAAAAAGGAGCAGTTACAACAGACACCACAGAAATACAAAGCATCCTAAGAGAATACTACAAGCAACTCTATGCCAATAACGGACAACCCGGAAGAAATGAACAAATTCTTAGAAAGGTATAACCTTCCAAGAGTGAACAAGGAAGAAATAGGAAATATGAACAGACCAATCACAAGTAATGAAATTGAAACTGTGATTAAAAATCTTCCAACAAACAAAAGTCCAGGACCAGATGGCTTCACAGGTGAATTCTGTCAAACTCTTAGAGAAGAGCTAACACCCATCCTTCTCAAACTCTTCCAAAAAATTGCAGAGAAAGGAACACTCCCAAACTCATTCTATGAGGCCACCATCACCCTGATACCAAAACCAGACAAAGATACTACAAAAAAACAAAATTACAGACCAATATCACTGATGAATATAGATGCAAAAATCCTCAACAAAATACTAGCAAACAGAATCCAACAACACATTGAAAGGATCATACACCATGATCAACTGGGATTTACCCCACGGGTGCAAGGATTCTTCAATATGCAAATCAATCAATGTGATATACCATATTAACAAACTGAAGAATAAAAACCATATGATCATCTGAATAGATGCAGGAAAAGCTTTCGACAAAATTCAACACCCATGTATGATAAAAACTCTCCAGAAAGGGGGCATAGAGGGAACCTACCTCAACATAATTAAGGCCATATGCGACAAACCCACAGCAAACATCATTCTCAATGGTGAAAAACTGAAAGCATTTCCTCTAAGATCAGGAGCAAGACAAGCGTGTCCACTCTCGCCACTCTTATTCAACATAGTTTTGGAAGTCCTAGCCGCAGCAATCAGAGAAAAAAAAGAAATAAAAGGAACACAAATTAGAAAAGAAGCAGTAAAACTGTCACTGTTTGCAGATGACATGATACTATACATACAGAATCCTAAAGATGCCACCAGAAAACTACTACAGCTAATCAATGAATTTGGTGAAGTTGCAGGATACAAAATTAATGCACAGAAATCTCTTGCATTCCTATACACTAATGATGAAAAAATCTGAAAGAGAAATTAAGGAAACACTCCCACTTACCACTGCGACAAAAAGAATAAAATACCTAGGAATAAACCTACCTAGGGAGACAAAAGACTTGTGGCAGAAAACTATAAGACACTGTTGAAAGAAATTAAAGATGATATCAACAGATGGAGAGATATACCATGTTCTTTAATTGGAAGAATAAATACTGTAAAAATAACTAAACAACCCAAAGTAATCTACAGATTCAATGCAATCCCTATCAAATTGCCAATGGAATTTTTTACGGAACTAGAACAAAAAATCTTAAAATTTGTATGGAGGCACAAAAGACCCTGAATAGCCAAAGCAGTCTTCAGGGGCAAAAATGGAGCTGGAGGAATCAGACTCCTTGACTTCAAACTATACTACAAACCTACAGTAATCAAGACAGTATGGTACTGGCACAAAAACAGAAACATAGAGCAATGGAACAACATAGAAAGCCCAGAGATAAACCCATGCACCTATTGTCAATTAATCTATGACAAAGGAGACAAGGATATTCAATGGAGAAAAGTCAGTCTCTTCAATAAGTGGTGCTAGGAAAACTGGACAGCTACATGTAAAAGAATGAAATTAGAACACTCCCTAACACCATACACAAAAATAAACTCAAAATGGATTAGTGACCTAAATGTAAGACTGGACAGTATAACACTCTTAGAGGAAAACATAGGAAGAGCACTCTTTGACATAAATCACAGCAAGATCTTTTTTGATCCACCTCCTAGAGTAATGGAAATAAAAACAAAAATAAGCAAATGGGACCTAATGAAAGTTCAAAGCTTTTGCACAGCAAAGGAAACCGTAAACAAGATGAAAAGAAAACCTTCAGAGAGGGAGAAAATATTTGCAAACGAATCAATGGACAAAGGGTTAATCTCCAAAATATATAAACAGCTCATGCTGCTCACTATTAAAAAACCAAACAACCCAATCCAAAAATGGGCAGATGACCTAAATAGACATTTCTCCAAAGAAGACATACAGATGGCCAAGAAGCACATGAAAAGCTGCTCAACATCACCAATTATTAGAGAAATGCAAATCAAAACTACAATGAGGTACTACCTCACACCATTTAGAATGAGCATCATCAGAAAAATCTACAAACAACAAATGCTGGAGAGGGTGTGCAGAAAAGAGAACCCTATTGCACTGTTGGTGGGAATGTAAATTTTTACAGCCACTAAGGGGAATAGTATGGAGGTTCCTTAAAAAACTAATAATAAAATTACCATATGATCCAGCAATCCCACTACTGGGCATATACCTAGGGAAGAACCATAATTCAAAAAGACACATGCACCCCAATGTTCTTTGCAGCACTATTTACAATAGCCAGGTCATGGAAGCAACCTAAATGCCCATCGACTGACGAATGGATAAAGAAGATGTTGTACATATATACAATGGAATATTACTCAGCCATAAAAAGGAACGAAATTGGGTCATTTGTAGAGACGTGGATGGATCTAAGACTGTCATACAGAGTGAAGTAAGTCAGAAAGAAAAAAACAAATATCGTATATTAACACATATATGTGGAACCTAAAAAAATGGTACAGATGAACCGGCTTTCAGGGCAGAAATTGAGACACAGATGTAGAGAACAAACGTATGGACACCAAGCGGGGAAAGCAGCAGCGGGTGAGCGTGGTGGTGTGATGAATTGGGCAATTGGGATTGACATGTATACACTGATGTGTATAAAATTGATGACTAATAAGAACCTGCTGTAAATAAAACTAAATAAAATTAAAATTTAAAAAAAATGGCTCCCAATGATCTCCACCCCCTGCAATTAATACCCTTGTTAATCCCCTCCCATATTATACCAGAGTTGGTCTCCTTGACCATTGAATATGGCAGAAGTAATAATATATCACTTCTGAGATTAGGCTATAAAGGACAACTTCCATCTTGGTTGCTGTTTCTCTCTCAGATCACCTGGTCTGGGGGATGCCAGATACCATGTTTATGACAAACATGCCTTTATACATTCAATTGAGCTCAGTAACCATGAGGCTTAGATCTTAAAAGACATGTGAAAATAGGAGATAAGGCCCTGCCTGCACAAAGTAGAGAATTAAAATTATACCTGTTCATAAAGCTGACACTTGAAGGTTCTCAAAAAAGAGGGGGTTCATAGAATTTGCTCACCAGATGTGCCCTTATCCTCACTTGGAGTTTGAACTCAAGTTAACTGCAAAGTCCAGGGAAACCATCCCCCCTGGCAAAAGAAAAGTAAATAATTAAGTAAATAAATGTTTAACGTCCTAGATTATTGGCTCTGACCAATATCACTCATAAATATCAATACATAAATCTTAAGTAAAGTTTAGCAGTTAAAAGCCAAAAGCACATTTAAAAAATAATATATCAGCACCGAGAGAGAGAGATTCTAAAAATTCAAAGATGGTGATATTAGAAAATCAATAAATAAAATCCATTACATTATAAGACTTAAGGAGAAGTATCATGTGATAATCTCCATTGATGCCAAAAAGGTTTTTCATAAAGTTCAACACCAGTTCTTGTTAAAATCATTCAGATTGTTTTTTCCATAACATGGTTTACATATATGTATAAAAATGTGCATATACACACATATCTCAGCACATATATACAGATAATACATATATAATATTTATGTGTAATATATAAATATATAATTTTATGCACATATATCAGTATATGTACACACACATATATTTATATGTATATACACATGTATGTGTATATGTATATATGACATAAGCATATATAAATATATGTGCATATATACATATTTGTCAGTATATATATATTAGTATTAGTATCATAGTAAAAGTAAAACATTGGAGTTACTTGCACTTAACTCAGGAAAATGACAAGAATGTGCATTGTCATCACTGCTAGTTAATATTTTTAACATTATATTTGAAGTGTTAGTCAATGTAGCAAAAAGGAAAAAGATGTATAAAAAAATGTACAAAATTTAGAAGGAGAAAGCAAAACTATCACTATCTGTGGTTGTTATATTGTATAACTGAAAACCCCCAAAGACTTTACTGTAAACTATAAACAATAAGAGCATCAGTAGGGTAGTGAGGTATCAGATTAATATATCAATAGTCTGCATATATACAAACAGTAACCTCATGGAAGATAAAATAGAAGAAAAGACTCAGTTTAAAAGAGCAACAAAAATATTAAACAACCAGGAACAGTTATTACTAAAATAAATTGAAACATAACTTTTTTAAAAATGTATAATTTATAGTACAAAAACTTAAGTACTCCTAAAAAACCCAAAAGTTGATTTGAATGAATTGTGTCATTCCATGTTTTTAATGGAAAAAAAATTATAAAGATATTAATTCTACCTAAGTTAATTCACAAATTCAACCAAATCTCAATAAAATCTCAAGAGGAATTTTTTAAAAAAACGGCCATACTGATACTAAAGTTCACACAGAAAAATTAAAAAGTAAGAATGGCCAGGAAAACTATTATAAACAAGGGTGGTAAGGAGCAGCTAGCCAAGGAATATATTAAATTATATCATGAAGCCTTGATCATTAATATAGTGTAGTAATGATACATGAATAGACACACAATGGAACAGAATATAAAGATCAGAAATATACTCAGTGTACATAAGAATTCAGTGGCATCTTAAATCAGTGAAATAAAGGTGGACTTTTTATTTCATTTTTTTTTTTGAATTTTATTTTATTTATTTATACAGCAGGTTCTTATTAGTTATCCATTTTATACATATTAGTGTATATATGTCAATCACAATCTCCCAATTCATCACACCACCACCAACGCCCCCCCCGCCCCGCCTGCCAGTTTCCCCCCTTGGTGTCCATATGTTTGTTCTCTACATCTGTGTCTCTATTTCTGCCCTGCAAACCAGTTCATCTGTAACATTTTTCTAGGTTTCACATATATGTGTTAATATACGATATTTGTTTTTTTCTTTCTGACTTACTTCACTCTGTATGACAGTCTCTAGATCCATCCACATCTCTACAAATGACCCAGTTTCGTTCCTTTTTATGGCTGAGTAATATTCCATTGTATATATGTACCACATCTTCTTTATCAATTCATCTGTCGATGGGCATTTAGGTTGCTTCCATGACCTAGCTATTGTACATAGTGCTACAATGAACATTGGGGTGCATGCGTCTTTTTGAATTATTTTTTTCTTGGGGTATATGCCCAGTTGTGGGATTGCTGGGTCGTATGGTAGTTCTAGTTTTAGTTTTTTAAGGAACCTCCATACTGTTCTCCATAGTGGCTGTATCAATTTACATTCCCACCAACAGTGCAAGAGGGTTCCCTTTTCTTCACACCCTCTCCAGCATTTGTTGTTTGTAGATTTTCTGATGATGCCCATTCTAACTGGTGTGAGGTGATACCTCATTGTAGTTTTGATTTGCATTTCTCTAATAATTGGTGATGTTGAGCAGCTTTTCATGTGCTTCTTGGCCATCTGTATGTCTTCTTTGGAGAAATGTCTATTGAGGTCTCTGCCCATTTTTTGATTGGGTTGTTTGTTTTTATAATATTGAGCTTCATGAGCTGTTTATATATTTTGGATATTAATCCTTTGTCCATTGTTTCATTTGCAAATATTTTCTCCCATTCTGAGGGTTGTCTTTTTGTCTTGTTTGTAGTTTCCTTTGCTTTGCAAATGCTTTTAAGTTTCATTAGGTCCCATTTGTTTATTTTTATTTCCATTACTCTAGGAGGTGGATCAAAAAAGATCTTGCTGTGATTTATGTCAAAGAGTGTTCTTCCTATGTTTTCCTCCAAGAGTTTTATAGTGTGCAGTCTTACATTTAGGTCTCTAATCCATTTTGAGTTTATTTTTTTCTATGGTGTTAGGGAGTGTTCTAATTTCATTCTTTTACATGTAGCTGTCCAGTTTTCCTAGCACCACTTATTGAAGAGACTGTCTTTTCTCCATTGTGTATCCTTGCCTCTTTTGCCATAGATTAATTGACCATAGGTGCATGAGTTTATCTCTGAGCTTTCTCTCCTGTTCCATTGATCTATACTTTTGTTTTTATGCCAGTAGAAGGTGGACTTTTTAATAAACGGTGTTGAGATAATTGAGTAGCCAAGATAAGTTTAAATCAATACCTTACACTAAGATAAGTTCTCAAAGGATATAATATTTAAATGAAAAAGCAAGATCACAAACATTCAGGAAGCAGCATAGGTAATTTTTTAAAATATTTATTTATTTTTTTGGCTGCATTGGGTCTTAGTTGCAGTTTGCGGGGTCTTTGTTTAGGTATCTTTTGTTGCAGTGCAGGCTCTTCATTGTGGCACACAGGTTTCTCTCTAGTTGTGACACCCAGGCTTCTCTCTAATTGTGGTGTGCGGGTTTTCTCTCTCTAGTTGTGGCACGCGGGCTCCAGGGCACATGGACTCTGTAGTTTGCAGCACACAGGCTCTCTTTGAGGCGCATGAGCTCAGTAGTTGTGGTGCGTGGGCTTAGTTGCCCCGTGGCATGTGGGATCTTAGTTCCCTGACCAGGGATCAAACCTGCATCCCCTGCATTGGAAGGTGCATTCTTTACCACTGGACCACCAGGGAAGTCCCAAAAGCATAGGTAAATTTTTATATCACCTTGGAATGAAGAAGGCCTGTCTAGCTATGATTCAAATTCCAGAAGCCATTGAAAACTGATAAAATTATGCTCCATAAAAATCATCTTTTATAAGGTAAACAAGGAGCATAAGTCAAAGACAAACTACAAAAGTAGGAAAAAATACATGTAATTCAGACCCCAGAAAAAGAAGTAACTGCCCTTAAATTTTTTTTAAAAAGGTTGAGGGACAGACAAAATGCCACAATGGAAAAAATGGGCTAATGGGCAAAGGATAGGAACAGACAATTCACAGCAAAAGAAGTAAAGTTTGCCTTTAAACATATGAAAAATGTCTGTACATCAAAAGACATGACAAAATTTATTTAAAAACTCAATAAAATATCTACAGAGAGAATTTGTGCTCATCCTCAAACTAATGAGAAAAGGATGGACAACTCAATAGAACCAAGAGGCAAAATACTTGAACTGGCAATTCACAGTAAATATTAATCACCAGTGAGAATATGAAAAACTCCCACTTCAGTACTAATCAGGAAAATGCAAATTAACACTATGACAGCATTTTACACCCATCAACTTGTCAAAAATTAAAAGCAGTTGCTACAAGTTGGAAATAACCTAAACATCTATCAACAAAAGACAGATCTTGGGGATTCCCTGGTGGCAGAGTGGTTAAGAATCCACCTACCAATGCAGGGGACATGGGTTCGAGCCCTGGTCCAGGAAGATCCCACATGTCGCAGAGTAACTAAGCCCGTGCACCACAACTACTGAGCCTATGCTCTAGAGCCAAGAAGTCACAACTACTGAAGCCTGCGCGCCTAGAGCCGGTGCTCCACAGCAAGAGAAGCCACTGCAATGAGAAGCCCGCGCACGTCAGTGAAGACCCAATGAAGCCAAAAATAAATTAAAAAAAAAAAAAAAAAGACAGATCAAAAAATAGTGTTATATTCAAACAAAGAAATACTCTAGGGGCTTCCCTGGTGGCGCAGTTGTTGAGAGTCCGCCTGCCGATGCAGGGGGACACGGGTTCGTGCCCCGGTCCGGGAAGATCCCACATGCCGCGGAGTCGCTAGGCCCGTGAGCCATGGCTGCTGAGCCTGTGCGTCCGGAGCCTGTGCTCCGCAACGGGAGAGGCCACAGCAGTGAGAGGCCCGCGTACCACACACACAAAAAAAAGAAATACTCTAGAACAATGAAAATAATATTGAGTGAAAATATAAGTTTTCACAACAGTATATGGAATTTTAAAACATGTCAACACCAAATATTGCTTTGAGACACACATTTATGTAGTAAACATGTAAAGATATAAATAGGAATGAAAAACACAAATTCAGGGCTCAGGAGAAAAAGAGAAAAGAGGGGAAATGGATTGGTAAATATAATTAGGGATCCAACTGTATTTATGATTTTCTATTTCTTTACAGTTTTTATATGTCTGAAATATTTCAGGAAAAAAAGGAGATTAAAGGAAAAGAGAACACAAGCTTTTTGAAATCAAAACAAAACTCAATTCCAACCTCATCTCTGCAACTTACTGGTTGTGGGACCTTGACTAGGTTGTTTGATTTCTCTGAACTTCAGCTTCCTCAAGTGTAAAATGAGGATAATAATAATATGCCTACTTCCTGAAACTGTATAGCAGCAGCTAGCAAAGTAACAAGCACGTGATATGCACTTAATGTATTTGATATTTTCCTGAATTATTTCACTAAGGACAATATTGGTTAATAAGTGTGTATATGTATTGACACATTGCAAATGTGTGTGAATATGTTTGTGTGTTTACAGGGCATATACTTAGTTTTTTTGGAGCACAGCACTTGGGTTCTTAGAATTTTACTATCCTTTTTTACATATTACCCTTTTATTTTGCACTTTCTGTTTTAATTTTAAACATAACAGGGACAATTTCTAGACAATCAATACAACAGCTGCCAGGGGAAAAAATAGAAATGAAATGGCTAAATGATTGAAGGTTGACACTTAAAAGAATAGTTTTGCCATTAACAGTTGTGTATCCCAGAAATAAAATATCTGATAAATACATCATAACAATGACCAAAATTGCTATCCAATACTGAAAATTCATAGCTAGAGAGCTGAGAACTATTGAAAAACAGTGACAAAATTTCAGTATTGACCTTAATTTTCGAAATGGGTTATAGTCAATGTGAATCGGAACAGGGAAAATAATAATAAATCCCCTACAAAGTCTAAATTTTATGCCATTTAAGGCATAAATGAACACTGTGAAATATTCTTTAGCAATCATGTTAAGCTTTCAAAACATGTTTTGGAAATTGAACAAGTAAATGGCAATGTTCTCCTTTAGCTCTAATAATCAGTCTCTGTTCTTTCTGTTCTTGTCCTGTGATCTTGGTGTACCCACAAATACCACACTGAGTCCCCCTCACACACATATACACACATACACACCCACACCCACACCCCCCCCACACACACACACACATCAGTCTTTTGTCTCTCCTCCTCTCAGTGGTGTAGTCCTTTTCTCTTCTCTATGTGATGAGAGAGCTTATGAAATTAGAAAGCCTGGGTATCCTTCTCTGAGGTCACGTTTGCTGAATGTGACACATTGGATAACTTTTTGCCTCTCTGAGCTTTAGTTTTCTTATTGTAAAATAGGGATTAAAGTGAGCTTACATCTATCACAGACCTTTAAGGAAAATTTCTGAAGCGTCATCCAAATGCACGATATTATTATTTACTTTGAGAAATACTGTGACCTGAGTAGTAAAAAGGATCAGTTTCTCGGTAGTTTTTCTCCCAGAAAACAAAATAAAACCTTGGTCTGTTTGGCTTTCTGTTTCTGTACCTCCCAGCTACAGCAAAAGTAGATATGTATGAAAATCACTGTGTTGCCTTACTTAAGCTGATATATACTTCCCAGTTCATGTGGATTACATAAACCTTCACTTATTAATTTAACAAATACTAATTGAGTACCTTTTGTACCTTGTACATGTCAGGCACTGTGGTAGGTATTTTGGACACATCTGTGAAAATAAACAAAGATTCTTGCTCTCTTGGAGCTCAGCATTCAACTGAGGTGGAGGATGTAACAGATAATAAACATTGAAAATAATTAATATTGACTGTATGTTAGAGGATGATAGTGCTATGGGAAAATGGAGTAGAGCAGGTAGAGTGGCTTCAGAAAGCTGTTGGGAAGGGGTTGTCAGCTGAGAGAAGGAGGGGGCTGGATACATCATCTGTATGTGTCCATGAGAAAGTGACTTTTGAGCAAAGACTTGAAGGATGAGGGAATTACTCAGGAGAATATCTGGAGAAGAAAGTTCAATGAAAGGGAATATGGTCTGCTTTCCATACCCCTGGGTTTAGCACCTGCATTCAGTTCAATCCATAGTTGGTTGAATCCACAGATGCCAAAAGTGCATGTGGAGGGCTGACTGTATTCATTGTTCTACTGCCATTTTCTATAAGGAACTTGAGCATCCAGGGATTTGGCATCCATTCCTGGAACCAATACCCCACGGACACCAAGGGACAACTGTCCTGAAAGCCAAAGCCCCAAGGTGGAGCTTTCTTGGCGTGTTTGAAACCACAACTAAGCCCTTCTGTCTGGAGAGGAGTTCAGGGAGAGTAGCAGGAAAGGAAATTGGAAAATTACATCTCCCCTCAAACCACCTTACCTACAACTCATGACTCTTATCAAAACTTTCAAAGATAAGCTTCTTTATTCTGTACATTTTTAAAGCAAGAAACCTTCAGTTTTTGTTCCAATGCACAGAATTATTTCAATGAATATGTGACTATTTCTTATGTGTTACCCCTTACTGGTAGAAGAACATACTTGGTGTCCTGCCATTTACTATTCTCCTTCAGCCCTTTCCCCCTTTATCACTATAATCATCTCACACACACCCTACATTTTCTTTAATAGCTGCTTCCAGTAGGTTATAGTTTGCTCTCCAGCTTTTATCCCTACTCAAAGTCTCTCAAAATGATTATTCCAGAGGGAAAACCTTCTCTTTCCCTTTATGCCCTTCATCCAGCTGCCCAAAGAAAACACCTGTTAACCAGAGAGAAAACTTAATGGGTCCTCATTCCTGTTTCATTACAAGGGAGGGAAGAACATGACGAACCCAAGTCATGGATCACATAAATTTAAAAAATCAAATTTATATTTATTAGATAAACCTGTTCTGTATTTTGACAGGTTTGCACTAGGAAATGTTTAGATTTTTTCTGAGAAATTTTAATAAAACATAAACTGTTTCCACTAAGATTATCTTTAAAAATTTAGACTCTCTGATCTTTAGGGCAGGATTTTTTGAAGAGTTGTAATTATTTTTTAACACCTCTGTAATACATCATTATGCTGTTTTATAGCACATTTGGGTAAAAACTATTTTTATTCATTTTATCCAAATCCCGTCATCATATACATTGGCATTAAATGATTTTGTTTATGATTCTACTTTTAAGTAGCTGAGTGTCAAAATAACAAAAATAACTTGAAAGAATGTTTTAAGGAAAATAAACAAAGAGAAAACAAGCCTTCTCCAGTGTGGCAGGTTTCTATAGATGCAATCCTGTATATGGTAGAAGATCATGTCACTGCGGAATTTAGTATAAGGAGGGCATTTGAGAGAGCTTGCCTTCTTTGCTAAGTCAGGGTCATTAATTGGTACAATTCAAAGAAAGAACCCTGAAACTTTATAGTCATCTATTCTTACCTGACTTGCTACCACCAGTATGTTTAATTCTGATTTATGCACTCTCCTCCCTCTGTGTAGACACATTTCCTCTCCTGGAAATGCTATATTTCCTAATGGCAATGGGTAGAATCGTCACTACTTTCCAACCCTCTCAGGAGTAGCCAGACATTGTTTCTGATGCACTACCCTCCCAGAGATCAAGCCGATGGTTTCTACTTGTTGGCAAAACCCAAGGTTTACATTGTGTGTGGGTCACCTTTCAGGTTCCCTTGAGAAGAGTAAAATGGATCTAGCCAAAGCACACATGCTACAAAGTTCTCTTCTGCCAGTTTTCAAGACTAGCATGATTCTTCTTTGACCAAAATGATCATATTAACCAGTCAGTCAATGATAAAGGATAGAGGAAAATAAAAAGTGCATATCTTGAAAGCGAAAGGGGAAAAAATAATGAAAAAATATTAGCAGATTTGACTGTATAATGAATTTGTCTTTATGAAACTAAATTATTTTCATATATCAAAAATATCATAAATACATAAAGTGTGTCTCTGGAAAGAATTACAAGAAATGCGTTTCAGTGGTTGTCTCCACTGAAGGAAACACTGAGAGATTAATTTTAAAGACAATAGTCTACTTCCTTGATAGTAGCACAGTGAAATGGGCACTCTCATAAACTGTTAGTGAAAATCTAACCTGAGCATACCGTCAAAAAAGCAATTTGCAATATCAATCAAGGACTTTAAAATTTCTTATGCCTTTTGTCCCAGTAATTCCATTTTTTAAGAATTTAGTCTAAGAAAATAGACTAAAACATAGAGGAGTGTTTTTATGCAAAGCATGTTACTGAAATATTTTTTATAAAAGTGAAAAGGTAGGAAAACTTAAAGGCCCCAAATTAAGTAATCCTTTTCCTATTTCCTGATTATTTTGCACAGACATTTATTATAGCAGCCATCATACTAGGTTCTTTTTATTTCCATGGATATCTCCTTAAGAAACTGAGTGCTCAGAGTGGGACAAAGAATTTTCATCTCTTAGATTCCATAGCCTGCTATAATATAATAATTGGGGTCCACTAAGCTCTCAGTTAACACTTGTAAAATTAGTGAAACTTCGTGTCAACCATGCAATTCATAATGATCACTAAGATCATTATTTCTCCCCACCTCCCACTGCCTACACACCCATAAACGTAATGAGAATAGTTCAATCCATCTGTTAGTTCAGCTAAATTAGACTTTCAAAAACAAACTGAATTTAGGGATGTGCATTTGTACATATAGATAGAGCTATTGGCACAGCCATAAACAAACTGAATTGTATCTCAGTGTATAACCATGTAAAATGTTTCAAGTCAGATTTAAAATTTGATATGAATATCAGTGCTTGGAAAGCCAACAGATTCTATGTCAGAGGGATCCCAGAAGACATGTGAAACTGCCACAGTGTGAAATAAAAATTACAGAGTTTAGAAGTAAATTTATAAAAAAAAAAATTACAGAGTTTAGAAAATCAATGTCATATATGCATATGTACATACCAAACTTCAGGTAATTTTCTATACCTTAAAAGTAATTGTTTTTAATACAATTAAAATAACTACTAAGCTGTTCTAAAAGGCATTCTATTAAATTTAAGCCTCCTAGGTGAGCTCAATCACATCCCAGGGCAATGAGAAAAATTGCAGGCCAGTTCACACAACGCTGTTGGAAAACTATTTTAGACTGTCATTTGGAAGTTGTCTGCACACAGAAGAGTAACAGCTGCAATTCACTTCAATCCAATTCTGCTCTTTGCAATTTACTCTAAGATGTGCCAATCTTCAGTAAATTATATGAGGAGGGAACAATGCAATCATTATTTACCCAAATTGTAATGCATTCCTATCTTACTCCAGGAATAAAATTCAATAAATCAATAATTGGAAAGGTTGATGTGTGGAGGATTAAAGTACCCACACATGCAACTTTTATTCAGGGTTTTGTAGTGGGAGGAGGTAGAAAATGATTTCAATATTAAAGAATTGGAATATTAGTGGAGTTTTTTTAAAGCGTGAAGAATTAAATCCACTTAATTTCTGAGAATCTCTCAATGTCATATAACTGGATAATGTATTAAAAAATACAAGAAAAAATAAATGATGGGAAAGAAAGAGAAAATTTCCCTTAAACAACTCAAGCAATTCCTCTAGGAAGGAGAAAATAGGAAAGGAGGGAGGGAGGGTGGGAGGAAGGGAAAGAGGGAGAGAGGGAGGGCAGACAGAAGGAAAGAACTTTTATAGCACCTAAGCCACCATCTTTCAGAGTATTGACTACCTCCTGGCCAGGTGGGCAGCAGACAAGCTCATGGCCACCCTGAAGGCAGAGAGTATTGCACACCAGGAATATGAACCTAAAAGTAAAAAGCCCCAGAATTTTGAAACTCAGTTTTACTATTACCAGCTGAGACCATCTGTTCAAAATAATTTCTTTTAAGTCTCCACTTCTACATATGAAAATAAGCTTTGTTCATACCATAATACCTTATAGGGTAAAACAATATATTTTCTGCTTAACAAATGTTTTTCTAAGTGCCACTCAGTAAATAACATGTTTCCTTCTATCAGAGCTACAAGGGAAGAAAAGATGCATACCAATCAAAACTATTTCCAGTTGCAAACTTTATTTTCTGAATTCTTCAAAGATTGGTGTTGGCACTTTTTAGATGAATGAAATGCTTGTAGCTCCAGGAATCCTGTATCTGAAGCTGAGTCTTAATTAAGGACTCATATGAGTCTAAGACTCCATGTAGAGAGAGCAACTGAGTTTTATATCCTAAGGAGGCTGTTTGAATACACAGTTGAGCCTTGAACATCACAGGGATTAGGGGGTGCTAACTCCCTGCACAAAAATCCAAGTATAATTTATATTTGGCCCTCCATATACTCAGTTCCCCCATATCTGAGGTTCCTCCCATATCTGCTGTTCTGCATCTGCAGATTGAACCAATCGCAGATTGTGTAGTACTGTAGTAAGTATTTATTGAAGAAAAGTTGCATATGAGTGGACCTGTGCAGTTCAACCCGCTGTTATTGAATGGTCAGTGGTATTTCCTTGCATTCAGGCATTCAGATAAAGTTTGTAATATAATTTTTAGATAATGTAGGTTGGAATATATTAAAGAGGTGGATAATTTAATATGACTTGGGAAAAATGATAGCACTCATAACCCATGTTTCTAGGCCATATTGGCCTGAGGGAACAATTAAAGCATTGTGTCAGAGACAGAGTAAAGACAACATCGAACAGCAAAATGAATGGAACCTTTTTCCACTGGTCAATCCTTCATCAGTTCATTCATTCAACAAACATTTTATTGAGTATTGTATATGAAACAAACACTCTGCTAGGGCTAGGCCCGTGAGCCATGGCCGCTGAGCCTGCATGTCCGGAGACTGTGCTCCGCAACAGGAGAGGCCACAACAGTGAGAGGCCCGTGTACCAAAAAAAAGAAAAAAAAAAATTGACAAGACATAGTAATGAATCGGATATGGGTACAAGGCACAAGGGGTAGTCGAGGGTTTTGACAACTGGACAGAGGAGAATGCCATTCATTTGGAAAATACTGGAAACTTACAATGAACCCAGTGGGTAATATTTATTGAGCATTTACTATGCAAGTCATTTTTCTAAATCCTTTACATATTTCATAAAATGTATTCTTTACAACAACTCTATGATATAAGTATTATTACTGTTTTCTCCATCTCAAAGATGAGGAACTGAAGCAAAGAAAGATTAAGTGGCATGTCCATTTACACATAGAAACAAGTAATGGTCTAGGTTTTGAGTCTGGGGCCAGGCTTTTAATCACTTTACTATGCTGCCTCCATGTTCATAAATGTCTCCAACTGCCCTGCCCCCAGATTTGTTGCCCTTGGGTTGCTCAAACAAAAGGAACTTCTTGTCCTTTCCACCTCATGGCTTTCATTCTCTGGTGTTCACAACAATAGCTTCCTAATAGCTAAGTTGCTATCAATTCTCCAAGCCAAAAAATATTTCTATCTCTGTGTTGATATCACCCTTCTGGGCCTTAAATTGGGGTTGAAGGAGGCAGAGAAAAATATTCCAAATTGCATTGCTAATAATCAAATATAGGTTTATGGACAAAACAGATGGTCTTAGTCTGCTCAGACTGCCATAACAAAGTACCGTAGACTGACTTAACCAACAGAAATTTATTTATTCACAGTTCTTGAGGCTGGAAGTTCAATATCAGGGTGCCAGTATGGTCAGGTTCTGGTAAGGTCTCCCTTCCTGACTTGCAGATGTCCACCTTCTTGCTATAACCTCATATGGCCTTTCCTCAGTGTGTGTGCTGGAGGAGAGAGAGAGAGAGATTTTTGTTCCTTTTCTATAAGGCCACTGATCCTTTTAAAGTAGGATACCAGCCTTATGAATTTTTTTTAACATTGGTTACCTCCTAAAAGCCCTATCACTAAATACAGTCATATTAAAGTAAGGGCTTGGGCATATGATTTTGGCAGACGGGAAACAATTTAATCCATAGCATGGACCCAGGGATATTCTTTTTTCTTTTTTTTAACATCTTTATCAGACTGTAATTGCTTTACAATGGTGTGTTAGTTTCTGATTTATAACAAAGTGAATCAGCTATATGTATACATATATCCCCATATGCCCTCCCTCTTGCATCTCCCTCCCACCCTCCCTATCCCACCCCTCTAGGTGGTCACAAAGCACCAAGCTGATCTCCCTGTGCTATGCTGCTTCTTCCCACTAGCTATCTGTTTTACATTTGGTAGTACATATAACTCCATGCCACTCTCTCACTTCATCCCAGCTTACCCTTCCCCCTCCCCATGTCCTCAAGCCATTCTCATTGTCTGCGTCTTTTTTCCTATCCTGCCCCTAGGTTCTTCATAACCTTTTTTTTTTTTTGATTCCATATGTATGTGTTAGCATACGGTATTTGTTTTTCTCTTTCTGACTTACTTCACTCTGTATGACAGACTCTAGGTCCATCCACCTCACTACAAGTAACTCAATTTTGTTTCTTTTTATGGCCAAGTAATATTCCATTGTATATATGTGCCACATCTTCTTTATCCATTCATCTGTTGATGAACACTTAGGTTGCTTCCATGTCCTGCACATTGTAAATAGAACTACAATAAACATTGTGGTACATGTCTCTTTTTGAATTATGGTTTTCTCAGGGTATATGCCCAGTAGTGGGATTGCTGGGTCATATGGTACTTCTATTTTTAGATTTTTAAGGAACCTCCATACTGTTCTCCATAGTGGCTGTATTAATTTACATTCCCACCAACAGTGCAAGAGGGTTCTCTTTTCTCCACACCCTCTCCAGCATTTATTGTTTGTAGATTTTTTGATGTTGGCCATTCTGACTGGTATGAGGTGATCCCTCATTGTGGTTTTGATTTACATTTCTCTAATGATTAGCGATGTTGAGCATCCTTTCATCTCTTTGTTGGCAATCTGTATATCTTCTATGGAGAAATGTCTATTTAGGTCTTCTGCCCATTTGTGGATTGGGTTGTTTGTTTTTTTGATATTGAGCTGAATAAGCTGCTTGTATACTTTGGAGATTAATCCTTTGTCAGTTGCTTCATTTGCAAATATTTTCTCCCATTCTGAGGGTTGTCTTTTCGTCTTGTTTATGGATTCCTTTGTGGTGCAAATGGTTTTAATTTCATTAGGTCCCATTTGTTTATTTTTGTTTTTATTTCCATTTCTCTAGGAGATGGGTCAAAAAGGATCTTGCTGTGATTTATGTCATAGAGTGTTCTGCCTATGTTTTCCTCTAAGAGTTTGATAGTGTCTGGCTTACATTTAGGTCTTTAATCCAATTTGAATTTTTTTTCTGTATGGTATTAGGGAGTTTTCTAATTTCATTCTTTTACATGTAGCTGTCCAGTTTTCTCAGCACCACTTATTGAAGAGGCTGTCTTTTCTCCATTGTATATTCTTGCCACCTTTATCAAAGATAAGGTGACCACATGTCCATGGGTTTAATCTCTGGACTTTCTATCCTGTTCCATTGACCTATATTTCTGTTTTTGTGCCACTACCATACTGTCTTCATTACTGTAACTTTGTAGTATAGTCTGAAGTCCAGGAGCCTGATTCCTCCAGCTCCGTTTTTCTTTCTCAAGATTGCTTTGGGGCTTCCCTGGTGGCGCAGTGGTTGGGAATCCGCCTGCTGATGCATGGGACATGGGTTCATGCCCCGGTCTGGGAGGATCCCAAATGCCGTGGAGCGGCTGGGCCCGTGAGCCATGGCCACTGAGCCTGCACGTTCGGAGCCTGTGCTCCGCAACGGGAGAGGCCACAGCACTGAGAGGCCCTCGTACCGCAAAAAAAAAAAAAAAAAAAAAAAAAAAAAAAAAGATTGCTTTGGCTGTTCAGTGTCTTTTGTCTTTCCATACAAACTGAAATTTTTTGTTCTAGTTCTGGAAAAAATGCCTTTGGTAGTTTGATAGGGATTGCATTGAATCTGTAGATTTCCTTGGGTAATATAGTCATTTTCACAATACTGATTCTTCCAATCTAAGAACATGGTATATCTCTCCATCTGTTTGTGTCATCTTTGATTTTTTCATCAGTGTCTTATAGTTTTCTGAGTACAGGTCTTTTACCTCCTTAGGTAGGTTTATTCCTAGGTATTTTATTCTTTTTGTTGCAGTGATGAATGAGATTGTTTCCTTAATTTCTCTTCCTGATCTTTCGTTGTTAATGTATAGGAATGCAAGAGATTTCTGTGCACTAATTTTGTATCCTGCAACTTTACCAAATTCATTGATTAGCTCTAGTAGTTTTCTCGTAGCATCTTTAGGATTCTCTATGTATATTATCATGTCATCTGCAAACAGTGACAGTTTTACTTCTTCTTTTCCAATTTGGATTCCTTCTATTTCTTTTTCTTCTTTGATTGCCATGGCTAAAACTTCCAAAACTATAATAGTGGTGAGAGTGGGCAACCTTGTCTTATTCCTGATCTTAGAGGAAATGGTTTCAGTTTTTCACAATTGAGAATGATGTTGGCTGTGGGTTTGTCATATATGGCCTTTATTATGTTGAGGTAGGTTCCCTCTATGTGTACTTTCTGGAGAGTTTTTATCATAAGTGGGTGTTGAATTTTGTCAAAAGCTTTTTCTACATGAGATTATCATGTGGTTTTTCTCCTTCAGTTTGTTAATATGGTGTATCACATTGATTGATTTGCGTATATTGAAGAATCCTTGCATTCCTGGGATAAACCCCACTTGATCATGGTGTATGATCCTTTTAATGTGCTGTTGGATTCTGTTTGCTAGTATTTTGTTGAAAATTTTTACATCTATGTTCATCAGTGATATTGACCTGAAAAACTGTAAAAAATACAAACACATGGAGGCTAAACCATATGCTACTAAATAACCAAGATATCACTGAGGAAATCAAAAACTACCTAGAAACAAATGACAATTGAAACATGATGACTGAAAACCTATAGGATACAGCAAAAGCAGTTCTAAGAGGGAAGTTTGTAGCAATACAATCCTACCTCAATAAACAAGAAATATCTCAATTAAACAAAGTAACCTTATACCTAAAGCAATTAGAGAAAGAAGAACCAAAAAAAACCCAGAGTTAGCAGAAGGAAAGAAATCATAAAGATCAGATCAGAAATAAATGAAAAAGAAATGAAAGAAACAGTAGCAAAGATTAATAAAACTAAAACCTGGTTCTTTGAGAAGATAAACAATATTGATAAGCCATTAACCAGACTCATCAAGAAAAAAAGGGAGAAGACTCAAATCAACAGAATTTGAAATGAAAAAGGAGAAGTAACAACTGATACTGCAGAAATACAAAGGATCATGAGAGATTACTACAAGCAACTATATGTCAATAAAATGGAAAACCTGGATGAAATGGACAAATTCTTAGAAAAGCACAACCTGCCAAGACTGAATCAGGAAGAAATAGAAAATATGAACAGACCAATCACAAGCACTGAAATTGAAACTATGATTAAAAATCTTCCATCAAACCAAAGCTCAGGACCAGATGGCTTCACAGGTGAATTCTATCAAACATTTAGAGAAGAGCTAACACCTATCCTTCTCAAGCTCTTCCAAGATATAGCAGAGAGAGGAACACTCCCAAACTCATTCTACAAGGCCACCGTCACCCTGATACCAAAACCAGACAAAGATGTCACAGAAAAGGGATATTCTTATTTAAGAAAAATAATACAGAATCAGTACAGGCCTCTCAAAGTCCCCTGAAACTGTACTTTCAACAGCTTCACAGTAATTCTGCCTCTGTTTAGGAGGCCCATTAGACTTCCATTCAGATCTAACTTGGAGGGGTTGGGGAAAGAGTGCAGGGAACTCGTTGAAAAGAAGACTTGGGAAGACTTATCTTAGTACAGTGAGCATGACTGAATAAAGCAGGAGGCCACCCCTGCAGGAAATGTTGACAACAGCTGCTTCTGGATGCTTCAGAAACCCCAAGCCCTCAATTGCAGTGATGATCACCAATGTCCATTTCAAAAATGGAGGCTAAGAGGACTTGCTCAATATCACAGATGCAGTACCTCCTACAGACTCCAGAAATAGTTAGAACAGGTTTTGAAGTGAGTTGGAAGGCCAAATATAGCAGGTGGGGGTATCTGCCAGAGAAGGCACTGAAACTGTGATTCTCCATACCCCATTCCCGAACTGGTGAATCCTGGGGGCACACGAATTACATCCCCTTGTGACCTCACCCAAGTTAGCATGACTCTAATTCTAATAGTCAATTTAGACTAAAATATTCTTCTTCCACCAATGTTAAACTCTAAGAGTCAGTCTCATGCAGAGTATTCATGTATTCTTATTTTTAATAGCATGACTCTAAGCACATCCCCTCTATGAGGATGACCAACTGTCGTGGTTTGTCCAGGACTGAGGGGTTTGGGGGGGATGCAGTCCTTTCAGTGCTAAAACCTAACAGTCTGGGCAAACTGGGACACCTTGTCACCGTAAGTCTAACTCCTACTCTAAGAAGGTAGGAGATTCCTCCTGGATGGGACTGGAGAAAATATTGCCATCACATCCCCAAAACAGGGTGCCTGAACCCAGCAGGTAATTCTTAGTTCTGATTTCACTCAGAGGCAGATCTTTCTTCTTCTTTAGACTCCTGAGAGATAAAGAAAGGCTATTATTTGCAACAGTGTGGAACTCAGAGCCCTTGTGTTATTTACAAAAACAGGTGGCTGTCCAATGGCTGTAATTTGCTGATTTGATTTTTTAAGAAATTGCATTAAATATTATTTATTTTGATTACTGAGTTTGGGATGCCCCTTAAATTTTACTCCTGAGGCAAAGGTTCATTTGCTTCCCTTTACTCTGGCTCTGCCAATAAGCAACAGGCTTAGAACTCAGGTTCTAAATGGTTCCTAGCGGCCAGTAACTGACCCCCAATAGTACAGTCCCCAGTCTCTTCCATCACTTGAATCAAACCCTCAGTCAGACTAACCTGAGGTCCCACCAGCCTGCTGGGTGGACTCTGTGATACTCAAGCATGCAATGGGTTAACAAAGTTAGGCTTATATTCTGGGACCTTTTCCATACTGTGTTAAAATCAAATGATGGTGATTTGATTCTTGGAAAATAGATATACAGTGTATACTTTTAATTCCACAGCAGAGATGGATAACCTGATGCAGAAGAAATCATGGTGTTAGGAAGAGCACAGCTCTTAAAATCAAATGAGGTCTCGGACATTAACAATTATAGTATCTTGAACAAGTTAATTAACTTTAATGAACCTCAGTTCTATCAACTATAAAATAAAGATAATATCTACCGCATAGAATTGTCTGTGAGGATTACATAAACTAATATATATAAAGTGTAAATCAGGCACCTGCACAGAATGGGGATGCTGCAAGTGCTGATTCTCTTTCCCTCTTCACGTAGCCTGCCTGGATTCCTCACCACTTTGCACCAAAATCATTTCTGTGACTTTAACATTTGTGGATCTAGAATTTTGTCTTAAGAAGTATACTGGACATATTTTCAATGTTTTAGAAAGAAAATAGTTATTTTGTCATTGGACTATTAGGTTCAAAGTATAGTTTGTCTTGTATTCCCCTGAACTGTTTGATGTCTGAAAAGTAAACAATCAGGCTAAAGGTTTCTAAAATCCAATATGATTTTTAAGAAAATATTTATTGAGCACAGCAGTTTTCCTCTCCAGGTTCCCTTGATAATACTGGTTCTCTACTTCAGACTTATAAATGCAAAATGTTGAGATTGGAATGCTGTGTTCAGTGCTCTCAACCAAGAGCTCCCCTTGGGCAAAACGACTTCCTCCCTCACGCTCTCGTCTGTCCATGGGCTCACCGCTTCTACAGTTCTTGCTTCCATCAGTTACTTCTCTGTAAGTTAAAATCTTTCCATCATCATCATGCGGGGAAAAAACCACTCATAGAACAATCTCAATTATTTTCCAACATTAAAAAACAACAACAACTTGATTGAGAAAGTACATGATAAAAGAGGGTAGTAGTAAAATAATGATGGCAGCTTCTCTGGCTACTACTTTATGCAGAGTCTAAGGATATAGGAGCAACTGTACTTTTTTAACCTCTTGTTTTATGCTACAACAATATCTTAAAGAACACTAGATCTCAAAACAGACCATCATCTATGAATAATATCTACGTTTCAGTGGGGAATACAACGTTCAGAATCTAGTTATTTGTTAGTGGTTCATTTTTTAATGAAATGCTATTATCATTCCAGCAACTAATGGAAAATACCCCAAGACCTGGTGACATCAGATGCATTTTAGAAAATTACTATTTTACTGTTTTATGAGAACTATTATGCTTGTTTTAATTGATGGGGCTTACATTAACTCATCAGAAAATAGATATTTTAAAGGAACTAGTGGCAGTGATGTTTGCAATGTTTTTTAAAAAAATTATAATGTCATCAGCTGTCAAATAGCTTGTGTGTGTGTGTGTGTGTGTGTGTGTATGTGTGTGTGTGTGTATTGTGACATGCATAAGAGTCTTCGTTTTATCTTCTGACCTTGACTTAATCACAGAGGCTGGAAGAAATCATAGAGATCTTCTAGTCCAACACCTCATTTTATAGACAGTGAACATTTTAATGACTTTCCCAAGGCCAAAAAGCTGGGCTGAGGCAGATCCAGAGCTAGGGCCCGGGTTTCCTGGTTTCCAAACCAGTGCTTGTCCCAACCAACAAAACTCCACTATTTTTCAATGGTGTCCTTCCATCTTCCTGTCCACAAATGTATTTACAGGATAAGGAGAATGAGCTACTCACATCATAGTCCCCTTCAGGAAAAAGTGGGGCTGAATGATAGCTTCAAAGTGGAAGGCTTAAGACCTGAATTCTAATAAAACAGATAACATAAGATATAAATATCTGTTGAAATTTCAGGCAAGAAGAGGCGCTCCTGTCTCTTTTTCTTGTCCTCTTTGGGAAACAAAATCGAAAACAAAACAAAGAAAGGAAAGAAAAGAAAAAATTCTAAATTTCTTGAGTTTCAGGAAAAATGCTCTATTAGTGAGTCAGACTTTCAAAATAATGTTAGCAAAGGAAGTGACTGTCAATGTGTGGGAGAGATTTTTTTTTTAGAAGTCACATTAAAAAAATAGCTCTGTGTGTACAGTTCTGAAACATTCTTCCTCCACTCTTAAAGCCTTCCTCAAATGTCCAGGCTGCCTTGGACTAATTTAGATTTACTTTGCTTTTCCACCTCCTGCTTCATGCACCCCAAGATTCAGCCCAAGAACACTATTATTTTCTTCCAATAGTCCATATGTACCTTAAAACTTCTGCAAGTTTGCCATTGCTCTTTTTTTTGCCTGAAATGTCATTTCCCTCCTTCTTCTCCATTTGCTAGAATCTTAAACATCCTTCAACACCTGATTTAATATCACCTCCTCCTTAAAGCCTTGCTGATCTGCAAATTTATAATTAGTAACTACTCCCCGTAACTCTTTGGTTGTACCTCTTTGAGATATTAATCCAGTCTACCTTGTTCTGTAGAGCACCTGGGTGCCTTCCCTGCTACATTCCAATCTATGTGAGGCCTGGGAAAATATCTCATTTTATACATGCTAGGGACATGCTGTATCAGGGATTCCAGAGTCAAATGAACAGGCCCTTGGCTTCAAGAAACTATCTAATGTCTAGCATGGGGACTTAGGTTATATTCCCCTGTCAGAAAGCAGACCTTGACAAAAGGATTTGGATGCTAGTAGTTTATTTGAGAAGTGAGGAGTGAGGAAGTGAGATAGTAAAGGAAAGAAAGCCAAAAGGGACACATTATTAGTGATCAGGTTTCCGTGGAAACAAAGAGTTGGGATTGCCAGGGGCTGGGATGTAGGGCAAGCCGTGTGTGTGGGGGGAATGTTAGTCAAAGGATACAAACTTTAGGTTATAAGATGAATAAGTTCAGTGGGTCTAATGTACAAATCCTGACTATAGTTAATAATACTGTACTGTACACTTGAAATTTGCTAAGAGTAATCTTAAGCATTCTAGACATTCTCATGACCAAAAAAAAACCCATAGTAACTATGTGAGGGGATGGATGTGTTAATTAACTTGATTGTGGTAATCATTTCACAATGTCTATGCATATCAGATTATCTTATTGCACTTTAAATATGTACAATTGTATATGTCAATTATACCTCAGTAAAGCTGGGGAAAAAATAATGAACAGGTTTCCACTGTGGGCAGTCAGGGCCCAGTCCTGCTAGGGACCCTCTGAGAAACCATGTAGAACATGCCTGAGATGAGGGACTGAGGTATAAAGCCCACAGTTCTGCCCTCCTTGTTTCAGGGTTGCTCCTAGGGGGTTAACTGCAAGTCACAGCTGGCCAGCCTGGTATTCCTCCCTGTAGCCAGAGAAGGCCCTGGGGCAGAGACACAAGAGCTCGAGGCCAGGAAGCTGTCGCAGGTATTGCTTATCCACCACAGCTGCAGATGACCTCAGAGTGGGCCAGAAGGACACAGACAGAGCAGCAACAGCATCAGCTGCGGGGCCATAAATGGTTACTGTTGAGTTTACTTAACCTGTTTAGTTCAAGTAAATCTAGTTACTACCCTTAATGATATGTAAATGCTGAGAAAGTATTGACTTTACTCTTTTCTAAGGAAACTGAAGGTGTTTTTCTCAGTATAATTTCTTTACCAAACCGAAGTATGTATCAGATTTGATTTTCCATGAATTACTGAGTTATAAAAAATTTTTAATCTCATGAAGAAATTAGATTGTTCCTGATATAGGCTACTTGCCAAGAGTAGGTTTGGAAACTGAGTCTTGTCAGCAATATACTCTTCATTTTCCTTGAGACTTTATCTTTCTCTTTTTTAAGAGAAAGATGGTAATTATAGAAACATTATAAAATACATAAGAGGAAAAGAAAGATCAAATAATTTATTGGTTCCACTAAATACCTGTACAGAAAAAATAACATAATATCATTCTGACGGTAGGTCCCAAGCATTTCCCCTTTAGTAATAAGATTATCTACTAAACCGTGCCTCAGCTATGTTATATTAGTGGTAAATTTATTATATTATTAAAGGCTACACTAATTACCTATCATTTTTAAAAGACTTCTCTTCTTATGCATTATCAGCAGCCTAGAGAAAACATTGCTGCTTATATTGCAGACATGTAGAATTTTTAAAACTATTCGTTACTGATTTCTAATTATTCTATACTATGGTAAGAGATTATAGTTGACCTGATGGTAATATTTGGAACATGTTAAAGCTTCATCCTGGCCTAATACATGACTGTTTTTTTGAATATTCCACAGATTTCTCAAAAACATTTTGTAGCCTCAGCTTTTTGAAGGGTATGTTTGTGCTACCTTCTTCACATTAAAATCTTGAGGATTTCTTAGGTAACAGTATTGTACTACACTTTGCATTTACAGGTATTAACCAAACACTATAATATTGTTCAATGAGTGTACCAGTTTTGTCAGTTACGATGCCCTTAGAGAGGTTTTAGGTAGAATCTGTTCTCCTACTCATTACAAACTTGAAAGAATAAATTTCTCTGAATGTCATCCAGAGCATGTTGAGACAGATTTTTCCAGGAGGACAGCAGAATAGGGGAACTGTATGTTCAGAATATATGCATAGAAATGCAATCCCTTCAATCCTAGTGCACACTGTGGGGGATGCAGGGAACACACTCTGTCAGAAGGATACCTCTGACAAAGTATACTGCTCAGAATTGAACCCCAAATTCACAAAGAGTTCCTCAGTATTTCTCATGAGGCCAGCTGTATTCTTCCTGAAGCTCCCATGTTCCCTTAAAGTTTACAAAGAACACAGTATTGATAAAGAAAGTTGTGAATATAAAAGAAGACATGTAGTCCTAGCATCTTCTAGTCATTCTCAAAGGGGATGACACAAAAACTATTTGGTAAATAATCTGTAACCAAAGTATGCCATCTGTTTAAAAAATGTATTATTGGCAATTTTCAATAGATTTCGCATTACATTCTCTGAAGAACTAAGTACTTAAAATCCAGAAATGTTCTTGTAGCTATAAGAAAAAAATATTAAAGAATATATAAAAGAAATGAACTTGGGTCCTTGTGCAATACATCTTTTGTGATACAGAGACCACAAGTGGATTGTGAAAAAGACTCTTTAAGTAGTAATGAAATCCAGCTCCTACAGACAGTCAATGACTTTCTATTCTTTCTGGGAAGAAAGTCTTTGTAAAACTTGACCTTGCTGGAGCTCTGAGTATGAATCCAACACTGGAGTCTTTTCCCAGGGTTTTAGCCACCCAGTTGTCTGTAAGACAGAAAGCCCTATATTTAATGCTGTTATCTTGCATACTTTAGCTTTCTGTCACGAAAGATCACCAATTGTATACCACCTCTCCTATTGATGTTAATATTAGAAAATGTGCTTCTCTGAGAAAATATGTTTGTTCCATGTTCAGCTAGCAGACTCATAACTTTGGGACAGTACCTGTGGTTAAACTGAGATGTGGCTATAGTAATTTTGCCGGGCAGAGAAATTTTTCACTCAGGATAACAATGAGACATTAGATGACATTACTTCACGGTTTAAGAAACTGATTTCCTATCCTTAAAGAGTTAATTACTACAGTTTACCAAGAAATCCAAATTCCAAGAAAGTGGTTTATAGATTAGAACAGTATCATCATTTTCTAATGTAAACTCTGAAATACATTGCCCAAGGCCTAAAGAAGTTAGTATCTGTGGCTTTTGGTGGTGTGTGGAAACATATTCCCCAATTTCTTAAGTACATTTGTATACACACAAACACACACACACACACACACACACACACAATGCCAAAATGGAGAAAAGGGAATTTTCTTTTCTCCTCAAGAGCAGCAGCTAATTTTTTTTAATATCATGAGACGGAGAGAGAGAGGCAAAGAGAACTGGTTATAATATAATCTTTCCCCCTTTTCCGTAATATTTTACTATTACTCTGAGTTTAAGGAAGCTATGCAATTCCCTTTCTTCAATAGCTGATAATCCAAGCAAAGCCACACTTAGGGGACAATCTCCTGGACCTGTTATTAAGAACATCAAAAGTAGTAATTTGATTCAGACTTAAAATGTATAAAATTTAGAGTTGCAGAGGCAAAAACAAAGATTTATGCTGTCATTTGCTTCAATCCAATGAGATAAATTAAAAACATCTTGAATGTTTTCACTTGTTCTATCTAAGCTTTCAAGGGTGCTAGAATGCTATTGCTAAAACAGAAAAATTCAGATGAAAAGAATTTAAATTTGTTTCCTAACATTGTGATGAAAGAATAGTCAGGCGTATTTTCATTCATGAGGGAAAAAATGTGACTAAAAATAAGATGTATCAACTATTAAATCCTGCTCTAAGTTACATTTAGTAGTTTAGAATATATACATTCTTACTGGCTTTTAAAATTAACACTGGAGGACTTCCCTGTTGGCACAGTGGTTAAGAATCCGCCTGCCAATGCAGGAGACACGGGTTCGAGCCCTGGTCCGGGAAGATCCCACATGACGCAGAGCAACTAAGCCTGTATGCCACAACTTCTGAGCCTGTGCTCTAGAGACTATAAGCCACAACTACTGAAGCTCACACGCCTAGAGCCCGTGCTCCAACAAGAGAAGCCACTGCAATGACAAGCCCGCACACCGCAATAAAGAATAGCCCCGCTTGCGGCAACTAGAGAAAGCCCGCACGCAGGAACAAAGACCCAATGCAGCCAAAAAGAAATAAATAAATGAGTTTATAAAAATAAATAAATTAAATTAACACTGGAAATGTTAGAGTAATATTTTTTTAATTACCCATTTCATCCTTAAAAATAAACTTATGAATCTACATTCTATATCCTAGAGGCTAAAAGTCTAGTGATTTAAATAATTTGGCTAATCTAATGTGTTCTGTGTTCCAGAATATTCTGCTTCAGTTTTACTTGTAATATTATTTGATATACTCTATACTCTCAGAATACACCAAAAATTTATATGTATTATAAACAGGTATACTGGAAACAGAACGTGTACACACATAAAAGACATTTCATCCAGCCAAGAAATAGTCACTGAGCATTTACCATGTTCTAGGCACAGTGATAGATCTCTTCAAATAAATGTTTATTTAGAGAGTATCTTCATCTCATCAAGTAATTAGCTATTATACTTAAGTATTTAGTATGTATGTGTATAGGGAATATTCCCTACACACACACACACACACACACACACACACACACACACACACACACACACAGAATGCCAAAATAAAACACTTTAAAATTACTTAATTACTTATATTTTATTATTTTTCTGGAGAAAACCTATGCTGTTATAATTTATTTCAGATAGATAAAGGCTTACTTAAGAAGGGCTTACTTTTCTATTACAAAAGTGCATTTTTTATTCAATGATTTTTTTAAGTGATAATATCAAATTCACATATTACACTGGTGTGGCTTTAAGACACAAACACAAAATGTAAAAGATCTGCTTATTAATATCGTTAAGTCTAAGCTCAGTTATTCAACAAATATTTATTTAATCCTTATTCTGTTCCGGAAATTGTTTGAAGCCCTGGAAATGCAGCAGTTAACTAAACAGAGATCCTGCCTTCATGGAACTTAGCACTATTATGCAATGCTGTGGAATCACTCTTGTAGTTTTCTGGATTATCTTTATTATATGCTCTTAGAACTTCGATTATGCATCTTGCAATCAGACCATATGTCATACTCCATGGACTGTTAATAAATATTCATCAAGGAGTCTAATAAGTCTTAGAAAGAGAAAGCCTTCCATTCTTTTTTTGTTGAATTATATACATGATGATCCAGATTGATGTCTGTGAGTCAGAGGTATTATTTAAGTTGTTAGTTGGTTTTTATAGAACTGAAATTACATTATGAGTCTTAAAAGTAAAAGAATCAGTTACCAAGGTAAGAAAATGAGTATTGAAAGCATTCCTATGTGCTTGATTTATTTTCCAAGTAGACTTGTAAAATCTTTACAAACTTGTCATCTTTATAAAGCCATTACTAATTGTTCCACTTGCAAACATAGAATTAAAAGCAAGGCTTGTGACTCCAACACTATTACAGTAGCAGGAAAAAATGCCCAGCCATAGGGCTAGAAACTGGGAATTGGCTTTGGTTTGAGCAATGATAATTATTCTACTGACATCTAGAAATAATATATACCAGACTTTATCTTACTCTTACATAAAATGAATCACTATAATTAATAACATTTTTAAAATACCAATATTACGATGCACTGTACATTTCATATACATCATCTTTTTTCTTTACAGTAAGCCTCTCTACAAGATGGGCATTATTCTCCCATTTTGCTGATGAGGGAACTGAAACTAAGGGAGGTGAAGTGACCTGTTCAAAACCATAGAGCAAAGACAACATTCAGGATGTGCATTTTGAACCATTGGATCATTTGCCCCCAAAGTACCAAACTCACTGGTAACTCTTTAGCCTACCAAGCACACTAAATCAGGCCTGGATGTCAAAGTAGAAAGTCTGTAGTACAGCATATAATTCAGTCAACTGGAGCAACACAAATGATTTGAAAAAATTTTTAATTGTATTAGTGTCTGAGATATTTTAGGTAGAAGCTACCTATTTCCTCAGCTTTCTACTTTAACTTTTCTTCACGTTAATCCATAAAAGGAATGAGCCTGAAAACACAGATAATCACAACTAAGCCCTTAGTCATTGTTATTTTATTATGAATGTACTTGGAGATAACCTTCTCTTGAATTGTTTGAGTTAGCTAAACAGTCCCAGAAAATCCTATAATGTGACCAATGGTCTAAATTAAATACATACATACATACACACTATAAGCCAGATTTGTAGTATCTTAAACTACAACCAAGTACAGCTGAGTAATTGGATGTACAAACAGTTTCCAAATTCCACTCCTCCCCTTCCCTACAGTATCTTGCTCCCCTACTTCAGAAAAGTTTACTTCAGAAATAGTTTACTCAAGATGAAGTTACAGTTTAGCATGACAAATACATAAAAGGGAAAGAGGCTACTTTTCCCACTGCCAGTGTCCTTTGGAGGTGATCCTAATACAAATTGTGTTTTGGGGGTGGCTTATACTTGCAGTGTTTTTCTTAATTATGAATAAAAATGCTCAATGGGCAAACAGTGGAATATGTAGAAATAGTTCTCATTGAAGTCTCATGTTCTAGATGGTGAGAAACAGCTGGAACTTAGAATTGACAAATAGACATTTAAGGTAATGAAAAATTTGGCAGTATACTTGGCCATAGTATACATTCAAGACAGCAGTTTTGAAATCCATCTGCCTTATTTTGTAAGCAGCCTTTGATGGAGCTGTTTCCAAGTGGGTGAGATTCATTTAAATAATTTCCTCCACCCAAAGAGCCAGACCTTGACAGACATGGACTAAACGAATCTAACCTGTTTTCGAATATCAGGATCTACTAGAAAGCCAGCCAACCAAGAAGAAATAACTTTCTAGTGTAGGAGAAACAAAATCACATAGAGCAGACCCAAGGGAAAATGTAGTTAAGGAAGATCACACTGCTCTCAGTCAAAAGTAGGCTGAGGGCTTCCCTGGTGGCGCAGTGGTTGGGAGTCCGCGTCCTGATGCAGGGGATGCTGGTTCGTGCCCTGGTCCGGGGGGATCCCACGTGCCGCGGAGTGGCTGGGCCCGTGAGCCATGGCCACTGAGCCTGCGTGTCCGGAGTCTGTGCTCCGCAGCGGGAGAGGCCACAGCAGTGAGAGGCCCCCGTACCGCAAAAAAAAAAAAAAAAAAGTAGGCTGAAATTGTAGGAGTCCCAAAATCAACTTTTGATTAATGGTGTGGAAGAGAAGAGGACAATGAAACATGTATGTGGGAAGAGAAAAAAATGCCTTTTTTTCTTTTTTGCGGTACACGGGCCTCTCCCGTTGTTGACACGCAGGCTCAGCGGCCATGGCTCACGGACCCAGCCGCTCCGCGGCATGTGGGATCTTCGCGGACCGGGGCACAAACCCGTGTCCCCTGCATCGGCAAGCGGACTCTCAACCACTGCGCCACCAAGGAAGCCCAAAGTTGCCTTTTTTTAAATTGTTTGGTGAGTCCTTCAGAGGTAAGGCCTGGCTGAATGCCAAAAGCAATAAGAAGAATCTCTGGCAAGTATTTTGCCAACCCATACCTGAAGGCTAGTACTTGTGTGATGGGACCGTGTTGGGATTAGCCTAGTGGCAGAGAGTGCTCCTTTATTAAAAAAAAAAAAAAAAAAAAAGTATGTTTGAGGCAGAAGTAGTGCTAGAACTGGAAATTCTAGACTAAAATTAAGAAGAGAAATGATACTTTCATTTCCACTTTCCAATAAATACTAACATATAGACCTTGACAATATCATTAGATGGAATCTTTCAAAAAATTTGAGAGAAACTGAGCCTATGGAAAACATGAAGATATTTTCATATAAACTCTGAAATCATGGGAATATAGCAGGTGAAAAACAAAGATTCTCACTGTTGTATATTTATGATGCTAAATTGCCCTATCCAAGAAGAGGTAATGTCTTTCTTTTTGTTGTGGGGACTCTCTCTCTCCTTCTCCCTCTCTCTCAGCTTCAGGACAGTTTTGAAGTTTCTCTTTAAACTTTATATCTAAGTGTCTTTTATTTTTGTTACTGTAAGTGGGTTTTTTCTCTTTCAATACATCTTCTAACTGGTATCAATTTGTGTTTGTGAAGGCTATTTACTTTTGTGTGCTAATCTTATATCCTGAGAGATTATTTAATTTCCTTAATGTTTGTGTTAGTTTTATCTTTGGTTCTCTAGGTTTGGAAAGTTCACTATCGTGTCTTCTACAAAATAATGATAATTTTACTTGTTTGCCACCCATTTTTTATGCTTTTAATTATTTTCATTTTTCAAATGACTATGGCTCATGACTCCAGCACAGCTATAAATAGTAGTGGTGGTAGAGGGCATGTTAGCCTTACTTCTGACTTGGAAGACACCTAGTGAGTTCTCATTATGTAAATGTATATATAATAGGTTTTTTAAATAAGTATTAAATTGTGTTGAAGATCTTTTACCATTTATGGAGATAATTGTTTGATGTTTTTACTTGAATTTATAATATGGTGAATTACATTAATATGGTTCCTTATTTTCTGGAATAAATTTTACCTGGTCATAAAAAAGAAAAATAAAGATTCTCTGCCTTCATTTAGGGGATAAAAAAGACATTGTCTAACAGAAGAGAGGGTATATATTCCACTATTCAGAATCCCAATTCTTTCTCCTATTTAGAACCCAAGATCTTTTTAACTCTAGTATTCATTTTCTCCTTGTCTTGCAATAAGATGAATTTGGATTTGCTATATGTAAATGACATGGATAGTTGCCTAAATGATGTTTCTTAAGGAGCATTAGAAAATCCTCTCAAAATTTCTTCCACGGGCCCAATACTCCATCATTATAGTCATCCCTTGGTTCATTGGATTGTCATTCCTAAGGGTACACAGTAGAGGTACTGTGTACCCCTTTCCCGTATGATGTGTACACCAGATCACATTCCATAGTAGCAACTATCTGAGAGGAAATCCAATTGGTGCTAATCTCCTGATAAACATTGATTAGAAAGAAAAGGAAGACAGAAAATGGACTTTGGAGACTTGATCACTAGAGAGACTTGCTCCAAAATCAGGGATGAAAACATATATGCACAACATCTAATAGGCCTGAAAATATATTTCCAGCCAACAGAATTGATCTTAACCTCACTTTTAGCTTTACTAAAATTATATTTTAGATGTTATTGCAAACTGTTCGAATAGAGGACATGAAAACTGAGACCCAGAAATGTTAAGTGATGTGCCCAAGTTTACTAAGAGGTTTGTGGCAGAATCCACTCCAGACAACTAGGTCAGCTTTCTTCCTGTTATTCTATGCCAGTGTTGTTTGCTAATCTTCAGTCATTTCTATTTCCTTGTTACTTTTTGCCTCATCTTACTATCACTAGTACTATCATATTTTTCTGAAATTTATTCACTGTTCTTTACTTAATACATTTACATAAATAAGAAACTTTGCATCATTACCACAAATAGAAAACCAGAACCATTTGCCATAAATAGAAAGTAACAGTAAATATTAATACAATGTAATAAAATAACAAAACATGGTAATATATTTTAGCTATTATCTTACCTGACGAAAACTCTGTCAGAGCCTGCTCTGCCTTGTTAAAATGGAGGATTTGAGAAACTTAGATTCAGATTAACACCAAACTACAACTTCCTCCTTGATATAATCACAAGGATTGAAAGATGTTTGCAGAGAAAAATAACGTTGTCCTCATGTGACTCAGTGCTAGTTAATGCCATATTCATGAATTTTATGTCATGTCTGGTGCCTCTTAATATCATCTTGGATGTTATCAGTGGTAAATGTCCCATACTTCCAAAAAGACACTGCTTAACGGTACTCTAGATTGATAAACTGAGTTATATAGTACTTAAATTTCATAGGATAATGCTGATTGAATTCCAGGTCCAAAAGACATATTAATTACCTGATTTGACTTATTTGGTGCTGACTTAAAAGTTTCTTAATTACCACCTTAGAGGGCTTCAGGAATTATACTAATCTGATTGTTTGGATAATCAGCATCTTAGGAATTGATGTGTGGCCCTCAAAGCACCTAGCGTGAGGCGCTGGGGGAGGGCCTGTTCCAAATGCCTCATCCTGATGGGGTCATGGCTACTGACCAGGCCATGGTCTGGTACAGAAATATGTTCACATCCCATGCTCTCAGGAACTGGACTTTGCTGGGCTCCGTTTTCTACAGCTGGGAACAGCACAGCTGCTAGATGACAAAACAGTAAAAGTAAACGTATGTCTCGATAACTGAAATACTTGACTATCCAAAAAAGTTTCCTATGGAAGTAATCACTAAATATAAAGGACATTTTTTTTCCAATGACTTGCAGGATACTGAACTACTTGAAATTATGGACTAAAAGCCCTAATACTAACTCTATAATGATTACTAATTTCTGGAAATGAGCTCTTTAGTTCAGCACGTAACAGAGCCAGCCCTAAAAGGCATCACCTCTCAACTCCTGGGCCAAATATTGGCCAACCTTTCCCCACCCGGAATCTGCCTTCTATTCTTGTGTATTAGTGAGTACTCATTCAGTTATAAATAAAATGAAACTTTGTCTCTCCTCCAAATTATAATAATAATAATTAGCATAGTGAGAAAACATATAGAAGGTTGACTATACTATTAAGAGATTTACCTTGGAATCAGAGACCCAAGTTTGAACAGTTACTTAGCTCTACCACTTAATAGTTATGAGAGCTAGGAGAAATCACTCAACATAGCATATTTCTGCATTAAGAAATTATGGATAATTATACTTTACTCATGGATTATTATGAGAATGAAATTGAGTTAACATTTCAGGTTAGTTGGATTTGACTAAATATTGGTTAAATTACTTGATGTGTTCATTCATTAAAACTTCACCGATTCTTTAAAGTTCTTATTCTGCCACAGCAATACTGTAAATAGCTTTTTTGTGCTTTAGCTCTAAAAATATACTTTACTTGATAAAAATTAAGCATATAAGTAGATTTAAATATTTTATATTTTAAACAATAGGGGAACTAAAATGTTGAAACCCACTCTTCAAACATATTATGCTTATTGTTATCATTCATCTCTTACTAAATCTCATGACCACTTTTCCAAACAGAATTTTTTAAAGTAATTTTACTTGAGTTTTGAAAGAATATGACTTGTGAACAATAGACTAATAAACAGACTCTACAAAAGTAGGTGGTTAAACTGGGATAAACTCTACAAACAAATTGCTGAATTCATCTTTGTAAATAATATAACTCTCAGCAAACTCAATCTTTTCAATAATACATATTAAGGGATTAGAGACTATTCCTAGCACAGTTACAGATTTGGGAAAATAGAAAAGAGTACTTCAGGATGTCCTGAGAATGTTGAATATATATGGGAAGGGGAGGTAAATAATATGTATATGTGGAAATAAGTTGGACCAATCATAGAATAAAGAACATCTAGCCAAGTATAGTGTTACAACTGAGTAATGATTTTATTTTCATATCTTAATTATATTATAGTTGTCTTTCTGATGTTTGGTATTTGGGCTATAAAATATTTCTTAAAATGAATTGTAAAACTATATTTTCATACTACAGCACCTCAGAATAAAACCCTTATAAAAATCAAGAAATCTACCAATACCTTTTTCCCATGTAAACAGCTTTTTTTAGATAACCATGTTTAAGATTGGAGTCTAATTTTAATTTTCTCTTTGCATCAACTCTGCTGTTTAAACCACCTCTACTGTGTATGTTTGAATTCCAAAGTTGAACAAATATTCCTGTTATGTTTAAATATCTAGAGGAAGGTGTGTTTCTCAAAGTGTGTTGTTGTGACTGTTTTTATTAAAATCAGCTGGGACGACTGTTAAAAGGCCAGTCTCCTGGGCTCCACCACCCCAATCCTACTGTGATAGGCAGAATAATGACCCCCTAAAGATGACCACATTCTAATCCCCAGAACCAATGACTATGTTATGCTACATGCAAGGGAGAATTAAAGATGTGGGTAGAATTAAGGTTGCTTGTCAACTGATCCTAAAGTAGGAAGAGGATCCTAGGTTATCCAGGTGGGTCCATTGTAATCACAAGTGTGCTTAAAAAGTAGAATAGGAGGCAGAAAAGGAAAATCAGTCTGAGAAAAACTATGGAAGAACGGTACAAAGCAATGCACTGTTGCTGGCTTTGAAGATGGAAGACATGGCCATGAGCCAAAGAATGTGGGCAGCCTCTAGAAGTTGGAAAGGGCAAGGAAACAGACGTTCCTCTAGAGCCTCCAGAAGGGAATACAGTGTTGCTGACACTTTGATGTTAACCCAGTAAGACCAGTGTTGGACTTCTAACCTACAACACTGAGAGATAAATTTGTGTTGTTTAAGCCACTAAATTTGTGGGAAATTATTATAATAGCAGTAGGAAAATAATATACCTACCAAATCAAAATCTCTGATATGAAGTACAGGAATTTGCTTTTTTTTTTTTTTTTTTCTGTACGCAGCTCTCTCACTGTTGTGGCCTCTCCCGTTGCGGAGCACAGGCTCCAGACGCGCAGGCTCAGCGGCCATGGCTCACGGGCCCAGCCGCTCTGCGGCATGTGGGATCTTCCCGGACCGGGGGCACGAACCCGTGTCCCCTGCATCGGCAGGTGGACTCTCAACCACTGAGCCACCAGGGAAGCCTAGGAATTTGCTTTTTTATCATTCTCCCAGGTGATTCCTTTGTACTCTAACATTTGAAAACCTAACGCTAGTTTTGAGTTCTAACACTAGACTTGAGTCCTTTTTTAAATGTTAAAGATATTTTTAGGTCCTTGTACCTGCAGTGAGCCACAGCCACCCCTGCTGCTGCAGGAGACCCTCCAACACTAGCAGCCATGTGGCTGACAGGGTCTTGGTGTTCCGGCAGGGTGTCAGGCCTGTGTCTCTGAGGTGGGAGAGCCAAGTTCAGGACATTGATCCACCAGAGACCTCCCAGCTCCACGTAATATCAAACGGCAAAAGCTCTCCCAGAGATCACCATCTCAACGCTAAGAACCAGCTCCACTCAACAACCAGCAAGCTACAGTGCTGGACACCCTATGCCAAACAACTAGCAAGATGAGACCACAACCCCACCCATTAGAAGAGAGGCTGCCTAAAATCATAATAAGGTCACAGACACCACAAAACACACCACCAGACATGGTCCTGCCCACCAGAAAGACAAGATCCAGCCTCATCCACCAGAACACAGGTGCCAATTCCCTCCACCAGGAAGCCTACACAGCCCACTGAAGCAACCATAGCCACTGGGGGCAAACACCAAAAACAACAGGAACTACGAACATGCAGCCTGCGAAAAGGAGACCCCAAACACAGGAAGTTAAGCAAAATGTGAAGACAGAGGAACACACAGCAGATGAAGGAGCAAGGTAAAAACCCACCAGACCAAACAAATGAAGAGGAAATAGGCAGTCTACCTGAAAAAGAATTCAGAATAATGACAGTAAAGATGATTCAAAATTTTGGAAATAGAATAGAGAAAATAAAAGAAACCTTTAACAAGGACCTAGAAGAACTGAAGAGCAAACAAACAATGATGAAAAACACAATAAATGAAATTAAAAATTCTCTAGGAGGAATCAATAGCAGAATAACTGAGGCAGAAGCATGGAAAAGTGACCTGGAAGATAAAATAGAGGAAATAACTACCACAGAGCAGAATAAAGAAAAAAGAATGAAAAGAATTGAGGACAGTCTCAGAGACATCTGGGTCAACATTAAATGCAACAATATTTGAATTATAGGGGTCCCAGAAGAAGAAGAGAAAAAGAAAGGGACTGAGAAGATATTTGAAGAGATTATAATTGAAAACTTCCCTAATATGGGAAAGGAAATAGTCAATCAAGTTCAGGCAGCACAGAGAGTCCCATACAGGATAAATCCAAGGAGAAGCATGCCAAGACACATATTAATCAAACTATCAAAAATTAAATACAGAGAAAAAATATTAAAGGCAGCAAGGGAAAAGCAAAAAATAACATGCAAGGGAATCCCCATAAGGTTAACAGTTGATCTTTCAGCAGAAACTCTGCAAGCCAGAAGGGAGTGGCAGGACATATTGAAAGTGACGAAAGGGAAAAACCTACAACCAAGATTACTCTACCCAGCAAGGAACTCATTCAGATTCGATGGAGAAATTAAAACCTTTACAGACAAACAAAAGCTAAGAGAATTCAGCACCACCAAACCAGTTTACAACAAATGCTAAAGGAACTTCTCTAGGCAGGAAACACAACAGAAGGAAAAGACCTACAATAACAAACCCAAAACAATTAAGAAAATGGTAATAGGAACATACATATTGATAATTACCTTAAATGTAAATGGATTAAATGCTCCAACGTAAAGACATAGACTTGCTGAATCGATACAAAAGCAAGACCCGTATATATGCTGTCTACAAGAGACCCAATTCAGACCTAGGGGCACATACAGACGGAAAGTGAGGGGATGGAAAAAGATATTCCATGCAAATGGAAATCAGAGGAAAACTGGAGGAGCAATTCTCATATCAGACAAAATAGACTTTAAAATAAAGTCTATCACAAGAGACAAAGAAGGACACTACATAATGATCAAGGGATCAATCCAAGAAGAAGATATAACAGTGGTAAATATTTATGCACCCAACATAGGAGCACCTCAACATAAGACAAATACTAACAGCCATAAAAGGCGAAATCGACAGTAACACAGTCATAGTAGGGGACTTTAGCACCCCACTTTCACCAATGGACAGATCATCCAAAATGAAAATAAATAAGGAAACACAATCTTTAAATGATACATTAAGCAAGATGGACTTAATTGATATTTATAGGACATTCCATCCAAAACCAACTGAATACACTTTCTTCTCAAGTGCTCATGGAACATTCTCCAGGATAGATCATATCTTGGGTCACAAATCAAGCCTTGGTAAATTTAAGAAAATTGAAATCGTATCGAGTATCTTTTCTGACCACAATGCTATGAGACTAGATATCAATTACAGGAAAAAATCTATACAAAATACAAACACATGGTGGCTAAACAATACACTGTTAAATAACCAAGAGATCACTGAAGAAATCAAAGAGGAAATCAAAAAATACCTAGAAACAAATGAAAATGAAAATACAACCACCCAAAACCTATGGGATGCAGCAAAATTAGTTCTAAGAGGGAAGTTTATAGAAATAGAATCCTACCTCAAGAAACAAGAAACACCTCAAATAAACAACCTAACCTTACACCTAAAGCAATTAGAGAAAAAAGAACAACAAAAAAAAAACAAAGTTAGCAGTTAGTGCTCTGAATCACCTCTCCATGCACACCCTGAAACAATGGTCCCTTGCCTGTTTGGCAGCTGCAGACTTTTTCCCGGACTCCCTCCCGGCTAGCTGTGGCGCACTAGCCCACTTCAGGCTGTGTTCACGCAGCCAACCCCAGTCCTCTCCCTGGGATCTGACCTCCGAAGCCCAAGCCTCTGCTCCCATCCCCCACCCGCCCCAGAGGATGCGCAGACAAGCCTCCCTGGCTGGTGAGTGTTGGTTGGCACAGATCCTCTGTGCGGGAATCTCTCTGTTTTGCCCTCCACACCCCTGTTGCTGCTCTCTTCTCCATGGCTCCGAAGCTTCCCCCCTCCTCCCTCCCCCCATCTCCGCCAGTGAAGGGGCTTCCTAGTGTGTGGAAACTTTTCCTCCTTCACGGCTCCCTCCAGAGGTGCAGGTCCCGTCCCTATTCTTTTGTCTCTGTTTTTTCTTTTGCCCTACCCAGGTAGGTGGGGAGCTTCTTGCCTTTTGTGAAGACTGAGGTCTTCTGCCAGCGTTCAGTAAGTGTTCTGTGGGAGTTGTTCCACATGTAGATGTATTTCTGATGTATTTGTGGGGAGGAAGGAGATCTCCACGTCTTACTCCTCCACCATCTTGAAAGTCTCTACTGAACAATTTTTACTAGGATTATTAAACTTTTTTAAAAGGATTCAATATTATGTATTCTCTATTCAAGTGCAATAGAATTTAAAGGAGAGAACAATTAATGTTAGTTGGAATAAATGGGAAAGATTAAAGGGATTTTCAAGGACAAGTGGGATTGAACATAAAGTGCTAAGAGTGAGAGTATTTAGAAAAGCAAATATACACTATTAAGAACTGAAGTGTTGCATTTTGAGGGACTGTGAAACTAACTTGATTAACATGTGGCAGGAGTGCTGGTGAAGCTGTGAAAAGACAGTGGCGATAGTAGGGAATTCTGGGAAATAAATTCAGATGGTTAATGATTATAGAAAGTTTTGCCTGCCAAAGACTTTTGCCCAAACTGTGGACAAATTGTTGCTGAATGGAATGCTGTTGGGTGTTTCTCAGCATGGTAACCTGATAAAAGTGGTCTTTAAGGGACATTGATCTGCCATCGATATGTATGATAAATGAGGGAAAGAGCCAAGGCAACCACTCTGCAGGAGGTTTTAGAGTAACTTATGCTTACAGTGCCTAAGGCTGGATTCAAAAAAATGGCAGATACTAGACTAGAGTTGGAGACATTAGTGTGTACTCAGGTTTAGCTTAATATAGATACAGGTGGATACATATAGAAATATTTATAGATATGTGTATATACATAGACTAGTATACATACATATATTGCCTTTCTTTGTCAGTTGAGAGGTTCTAAAAGCAACAATATCCCAGCAGCAATGGGCACACCAAGTGCCCAAATCTTGGTTTCTAATACCATTATCCAATAAAAGGAACTTGGACTCCTTGGAGAAATGGTTAATTCAATAGCTATTGCATTATGATAGAAAGAATAATGCGCCCCCCCACCCCAAGATGTTCACATCCTAATTCCCAGAACCTTTGAATGTTATTTTAAATGGCAAAGAGGCATTAAGGTAGCAGACAGGGTTAAGATTGCTGATCAGCTGACTTCAATATGCAGAGATTATCGTGTATTTTCCAGGTAGGCCCAATGTAATTTCAAGGGTCATAAAATGTGGAAGAGGGAGGCAGAAGAGAAGAGCCGAAGAGATGACAGCATGAGAAGGATCCAAGCTGACATTGCTGGCTTTCAAGATGAAGGAATGAGGCTGTGAGTCAAGAATGCCACCAAACTTTAGAAGATGGGAAAGGCAAAATAAAGAAAGAAAGAAAGAAAAAAACAAATTCTCCTCTAGAGCCTCCAGAAGGAATGCAGCCCTACCTATACATCGATGTTAGTCCGATGAGACCCATCTTGGAATTCTAACCTCCAGAATTATAAGATAATAAATTTTGTGTTATTTTAAGCCAGTAAGTTTGTGGTAAGTTTTTGCAATAGTAGTTTGAAACTAGTACCACCAAAAATATGCAAGATGACCCTAGCACATCTTAGTGTCAGAAAGTAAGGAAGTGTTACAAACTATAATGGAAAAGAATCAAAAACCAAAAAATACATATATATATATATATATATATATATATATATACATACATACATATATATATGTGTGTATTATGAATCACTTTGTTGTACACCTGAAACTAACACAATATTGTAAATCAATTATACTTCCATAAAAAACAATTTTTTTAAAAAGTAAGTAGGCATTTAAAACACACACACACATCAAGGAAATATGTCAAAGGGGAATAGGAGCTAAGTAGAAGATCTCCCAATGGCTGAAGCTGGAATAATTTGAACGAGAAAATTAATAACATAGTATAGTATTATAACTCTAAGTATAAAATAAATATCCATGAGTCCATGTTGATATAAATTAAATAAATAAATGGGAAGACTATCCACAGTCCATGCAGAATTCCAAATAATTCTTTAGATACTCTGTCTTCAAGGGGAGCATGACTACCTACTCTTTCAGTGTGGGCTGCACGTAGTGACTTTCTTCCAAAAAATATAGTATAGAAAGGGGGAAAAGAGAGTAACTTGATAGTGGAGAAATCTGACTAACCCAACCTCACCTAGATGATCAAGGTTAACACTAACAGTAGTTTAGTCATGTTGACAGCATCTACTTTTTTTTTTTAACATCTTTATTGGAGTATAATTGCTTTACAATGGTGTGTTAGTTTCTGCTGTATAACAAAGTGAATCAGCTATACATATACATATATCCCCATATCCCCTCCCTCTTGCGTCTCCCTCCCACCCTCCCTATCCCACCCCTCTAGGTGGCCACAGAGCACTGAGCTGATCTCCCTGTGCTATGCGGCTGCTTCCCACTAGCTATCTATTTTACATTTGGTAGTGTATATATGTCCATGCCACTCTCTCACTTCGTCCCAGCTTACCCTTCCCCCTCCTGTGTGACAGCATCTACTTGTGATGTGATGTGATGTGATGAGAATAGCACCTTACTTTGGTAGTCTTCCTTTCCAAAACTTACCTCAGTCTAATCATGAGAAAAACTTCAGACAAACCCCAGCTGAGGGGAAATCTACAAAATACCTGACCAGTATTCCTCAAAACTGCAGGGTCATCAACAACAAGGAAAGTCTGAGAAGCTGTCACAGCCTAAAGGAGCCTAAGGAGACATAAATGTAACGTGGTATCCTGGATGGGACTCTGAAACAGAAAAGACAGGTAAAAACTAAGGAAGTCTGAATAAAGTATGGACTTTAGTTAATAGTGCATCAATATTGTTTCATTAGTTGTACCAAATGTACCATACTAATGTTAAATGCTAATAATCAGGGAAATTTGGTATAGAATATAATGAAACTCTTTGTACTAGCTTTCAATATTTCTGTAATTCTAAAGCTATTCTAAGATAAAAGGGTTATTTTTTAATGGCAGAGAGACTTTATAGGAAGAACTGTTTTATCCAAGATTTTAGAGGAAGTAAAATCTGGGTTGGTGATTAACTGAATAAAGGAGATGAAAAAATAATGAATGAGTCATAGATAAGGCTTGAATGGCCAGGAGAATGTAATGCCAGTGACAAAGAGGAAAAATGAGAGAGGAAGCTTGCTGGTGGTTAAGCAAACGATAAATTCGGGACATAATAAATTTGAGACAAAAATGGATAACTCAAGTGTAAATATAATCAGTAGCTGGAGATAAAGAATTTGATGTTGGGTAAAAGTTCATGAATGGAAATGTGAATTTAGATTTAATCAGTCAACCAGCAGATATACATAGAGCAAATGCTTTTAAGGCCTTGTATGAAGAAAGGGAAGGGAGTGAATACTAACATGCAAATTACTGGAGAGTCAAGGCTTATGTCTACATAGAGGGAACAACAGAAAAAAGTGCCTGTGTCAAATAAGATAGGAAAAATAAGCAGCATTTAAGAGTTTAATATAGATTCCCCAGCATGCACACTTTGTTAGTGTAAATGAGATGTCTGAGGAAACAGATGGTGTTATAAACTGAATGTTTGTGTTCCCTCAAAATTCACGTGCTTAAGTCCTAACCCCCAATGTTGATGTATTTGGAGGTGGCGCCATTAAGAAAGTAATTAAAATTAAATGTGGTCATAAAGGAGGGGCCCTGATCCAATAGAATTAGGATCTTTATAAGAAGAGACACCAGAGAGCCCTTTCTCCACCCGCCTTCCCCCTCCCTGGGTACACACCAAGGAAAAGCCATGTGAAGGCATAGTGAGAAGACAGCCATCTGCAAAGAAGGAATAGGGCCCTCATCAGAAACTAAATCAACTGAAACCTTAATCTTGGACTTTTAGGCTCCAAAAGTGTTAAGAAAATAAAATTCTGTTGTTTAAGCCTGTGATGCTTTGTTATGGCAGCCTGAACAGACTAATACAGATGATCATAAGAGGGCAAATGAGGAAATGTGAATAAGAGAGTGGTAAGAAGAAAACCAAGATAATGTAACAGCAAGGAAGCCAAGGAAAAAGACTTTATTTATTCATAAAGATTTATTGAGAATTTATCTTGTTCCAGACACTGTATAAGACATAATACATAATAAATAATGCACAGCTCCTACCTACATACAAGTTATATTCTGTGATGAATCACAAACAAGGAATAATAGACAAATAAATAACCAGATAGAGATCATAAGTACTCTGAAGGGAGATGCAATAAAGAATAACTACATATGATGCAGGTATGTCTTGAATAGTCAAGGAAGAACTCTCTGGGGAGATGACATTTAAGCTGAGACCTAAAGAATGAAACCGAGCTAGATGTGCAAAATGCTGAGGTATGAGCTTTGTAGGCAAAGAAAGCAGGAAGTGCAAAGGCTGTGGTGTCAAAACGCACTTGGGGAATTTGAGGAACAGAAAAGAGGCCAATGGGATTGGCGTATTGTAATCAAGGGAGAATGTGATGGAGAGATAGATGAAAGCCACATCATACAATATTGTAGGCCAGCCTAAGAAGTATGGCTCTATTTCTAAGATGCTGAGAAGCCATTGAATGGATCTAAGGAACAAGAGACATGGCCTGATTCATGTTTTTAAGTGATACCTCTGATTAGAATGTGAAAAAAATATTTTTGAATAAGAACAAGATGGGAATCAAAGAGACCAGTTGAGACCTATTTCAAATTGCACAGAAAAAAGGTTATGGTGGCTTAATTTAGGATGATGATATATAGGTTGAGGGAAGTGGCAAAGTCAGATATTTTTTGGTCGTAGAAACAAAAGAACTGGATGATGGTTGGATGTGGGGAATTGCAGAAAGAGAGGAATTAAAGCTGATAACTAAGTTTTATGCAAGAAAGTGGATGAATAGTGGTGCCAAATGCTGAGATGAAGAAGAGTAGGTGAAGATAGATTTGTGAAGAAAATCAAAATCTCAGTTTGGAACATTGGGCAAGAAATTTAATTTTGAAATCCGTTAGCATACTTTAGTCAACCCTCTCTGTCCATGGGTTCTGGATACAGGGATTCAACCAACCATGGATGAAAAATATTCAGAAAAAAAATTCCAGAAAGCCCCAAAAAACAAAACTTGAATTTGCTGCTCTGGCAACTCTGACATAGTATTTACATTTTATTTACAACTATTTACATAGCATTTACATTGTATCAGGTATTAAAGTAATCTAGAGATGACGTAGAGTATGCAGGAGGATGTGTGTTGGTTATATGCAAATACTATGGCATTTTATATAAGGGACTTGAGCATCTGAAGATTTTAGTATTCATGGGAGCTCCTGGAACCAATCCCCCGTGAATACCAAGGGACAACTGTAAAAATACTTAAATCTATGAAAGTGAATAAGATCACTCAAGAAAAAAGTTCTGACATTTGAATTTGAAAGAGGACTAGCTCTGAGCTTTGGCAAAGAGAAGGAACAACAGTGAGGTAAGAGAAAAATCAGGAGAGTGTGGTGTCAGAGAGCCAAGAGAAGAAAAGATTCCAAGGAGGGTGTGTCTGGCTGTGTCATATGTTATCAAGGCATCTAGTGAGATGACAGAGGAGTTAAGTTTGGCGATATGGAGATTGTGGGAAATCTTGACAAAAGGAGTTTCAGTGCAGAGGTGGAAATGGAAGCTAAATTAGAATGGGGTGAAGAATTAATTAGAAGTAATAAAGAGGTGATAGTGAGCAATGATAACATGTTCCACATGTTTAACAGAAAGATACAGAGAAATTAGGCAATATCTGCAAAAGAATGTGAGATCAACAGAAGTGTGTTTACTTTTTTAACATGGGACATGTTAGTATGTTAATTGGCATGATCCAGTAGAGAGGGTGAGAGGTAGAGGAGACAGATGTAGATCCCAGTTCACCAGAAAGCAAGAGGAGATTAAATCCAGAGAAAAATAGAAGGGCTTGCACTTGATAGGGGCAGGGGTATTTCTTTCATTGGAACCACAGGGCATAGGTTCTGTTTGGCTAGATTTAGGGTGGGAAGATGAGGAAGTTTGCCATTGACGCATCCTATTTTCTCAGTTAAGCTCAGGGAACAGGTGTTAAGGGTAAAGAGAAGGTTTAAAACAGTCATCTGAAAAAGTGAAAAGCAAATTTACTAGGAAAACATACAAGAGTACTAGGCAGGATTGAATGGGCATTTGAAGTTTTGGTCATGAATTTCAAGTACTATCAGTCAGTCTTGCTTTATTCCATCAATGTTCACCTACTGAAGTGCAAGCAAGGAGAGGGGTCTGTAGATTGGATTACAGTGGGTTAAAGAATTGCAGCAATGGGAGAACAGGATGAGTGAAATAGAGCAGGAGGTGATGGTCATAAAGTAAGATACTTTAAATAAAGACTTAGGAGGTGGTTTATTTACTGATGATGACAAATTCCAGTGCTCATGTGAGTAGGTGGCAAAGGTGGAGTTGAGGAAGAGAGTGAAGGAGAGGTCAAGGAACAGAGAGGCTTAAGTTTAGGGTATTTCATCCACATGGTTCTTACAATCACTAAGAACAATGACAGGAATTAAGATATACAGGAAGGCAGTGAGTCAGTAGTTGAAATCTTAAATGAATGAGGAGAAATGATTAGGAAGGTAGCTAGGAATTATCACCAAGAAGTCATAGGTAGTAAAGCTAGATAGGAACCCACAGAGTACATGTTCAGCTAAGTTTATAAGTCTATTGTCCTGAAGACAATGCAGCATGACTCTATAAAGAAAAATGTATATATATATACTATTACATAACAAATAATGTTTTCTAAAGTGAGTGTCTTTATTTTTGTAAATCACATACTCCTATCAATCAAGAATTTTGAGCATATACTATAATATTTATTTATTTATAAATTACATATGTGCTACTCTAAAGATATTTATTATGAAAGACATTTTAAAGGATGAAATTTATATGAAATAAACTATACTTAAACCTATTTCATTATTACTATTATAAAATCTTTTTGCTCTCACTAGAAAATTACTATTAATCATTGTATAATTGAAAATATTTTTTTACATCCTGTAAAAAATATTTTTTTACATCCTGATTTAAACTTTGTAACTGAGTGATCTGACAGTCTGGTACTAAGTTTAGTTTATATCAGTATATGTTTTAATGACTTTCCTAACTGAAAGAGAAACTTCACAAAAATATTTATATCCAAATGAAAGAAGTTTTTTGTTGGCTGTGTTTACCAAATTCTGATACTCATTTTTTAATCTCGTCTACCAAGTATACAAATATTTTCAATAATTTTATATAGTAAATTTCTTCTTATTTTTTTATTGAAGTATAATTGATTTACAATGTTGTGTTAATTTCTGCTGTACAGCAAAGTGAGTCAGTTATACATACATATACATTCTTTTTTTGTTTGTTTGTTTTTTGCGGTACGCGGGCCTCTCACTGTTGTGGCCTCTCCCATTGCGGAGCAACAGGCTCCGGACGCACAGGCTCAGCGGCCATGGCTCACGGGCGCAGCCGCTCCGCGGCATGTGGGATCTTCCCGGACCGGGGCATGAACCCGTGTCCCCTGCCTCGGCAGGCAGACTCTCAACCGCTGCGCCGCCAGGGAAGCCCTACGTTCTTTTTTTAATATTTTTTTCCATTATGGATTATCATAGGATACTGAATATAGTTCTCTGCACCATACACTAGGACCTTATTGTTTATCTGTTCCATATATAATAGCTTACATCTGCTAATCCCACCCTCCCACTCCACCCCTCCCCCAACCCCCCCCCCTTAGCAACCACAAGTCTGTTCTCTATGTCCACGAGTCTGTTTCTGTTTTGTAGATAGGTTCATTTGTGTGATATTTTAGATTCCACATATAAGTGATATCATATGGTTTATTTATGTCTTTCTCCTTCTCTCTTATTTCACTTAGTATGATAATTCTAGTTGCATCCATGTTGCTGCAAATGGCATTATTTCATTCTTTTTTATGGCTGAGTAGTATTCCATTGTGTATATGTACCACATCTTCTTTATCCATTCATCTGTCCATGGACATTTAGGTTGTTTCCATGTTTTGACTATTGTGAATAGTGCTGCTATGAGCATAGGGGTGCATGTATCTTTTTGGATTAGAGTTTTATCTGGATATATGCCCAAGAATGGGATTGCTGTATCATATGGTATTTCTATTTTTAGTTTTCTGAGGAACCTCCATACTGTTTTCCATAGTGGCTGTACCAACATACATTTTCACCAACAGTGTAGGAGGGTTCCCTTTTCTCCACATCCTCTCCAGCATTTGTTATCTTTAGAGTTTTTAATGATGGCCATTCTGACCAGTGTGAGGTGGTACCTCATTGTAGTTTTGATTTGCATTTCTTTAATAATTAGTGATGTTGAACATCTTTTCATGTGCCTGCTGGCCATATGTATGTCTTCTTTGGGAAAACGTCTGTTTAGGTCTTCTGCCCATTTTTCAATTGTGTTGTTTTTTTGTTGTTGTTATTGAGTTATATGAGCTTTTTGTATATTTTTGAAATTAAGCCTTGTTGGTCACATCATTTGTAAATATTTTCTGCCAGTCCATAGGTTGTCTTTTCATTTTGTTTATGGTTTCATTTGCTGTTATAAAAGCCTGTAATTTTGATTAGGTTTGTTTATTTTTGCTTTTATTTCTATTGCCTTGGGAGACTTATCTAAGAAAACAGTGGTACAATTTATGCCAGAGAATATTTTGCCTATGATCTCTTCTAGTAGTTTTATGGTGTCATGTCTTATGTTTAAGCCTTTAAGCCATTTTGAGTTTATTTTTGTGTATGGTGAGAGAGTGTGTTCTAACTTCACTGATTTACATGTGGCTGTCCAAATTTTCCAACACCACTTGCGAAAGAGACTGTCTTTTTCCCATTGTATATTCTAGCCTCTTTTGTTGAAGATTAGTTGACCATAGGTGCGTGGGTTTATTTCTCAGCTCTCTATTCTGTTCCAATGATCCATATGTTAGTTTTTGTGCCAATACCACATGTTTTTGATTACTGTAGCTTTGTAGTATTGTCTGAAGTCTGGGAGGGTTTTGTCTCCTGCTATGTTCTTTTTCTTCAGAATTGCTTTGGCAATTTTGTGTCTTTTATGGTTCCATATAAATTTTAAGATTATTTGTTCTAGTTTTGTGAAAAATGTTATGAGTAATTTGATAAGGATTGCATTAAGTCTGTAGCTTGCTTTGGGTAGCATGGCCATTTAAACACTATTAATTCTTCCAATCCAAGAGCATGAGATATCTTTCCATTTCTTTGAATCATCTTCAGTTTCCTTTATTAATGTTTTATTGGTCTCAGCATATAAGTCTTTCACCTCCTTGGTCAGGTTTATTCCTAAGTATTTTACTTTGGGGGGTGTGATTTTGAAAGGTATTGTTTTTTTACATTCTCTTTCTGATATTTCATTGTTAGTGTAAAGAAATGCAACTGATTTCTGTATGTTAATCTTGTATTCTCCTACCTTGCTGAATTCATTTATCAGTTTTAGTAGTTTTTGTGTGGAGTCTTTAGGGCTTTCTACATATAGAATCATGTCATCTGCATATGATGACAGTTTTACCTCTTCCTTTCCAATTTGGATACATTTTATTTCTTTTTCTTGTCTGATTGCTGTGGCTAGGACTTCCAATACTATGTTGAATAGAAGAGGTAAGAGTGGGCATTCTTGTCTTGTTCCAGATTTTAGTGGGAAGGCTTTCAGCTTTTCATCATTGAGTATTATACTGGCTGTGGGTTTGTCATAAATAATTTTTATTATATTGAAATACATCCCCTTTGTACCCACTTTGGTAAGAATTTTTATCATGAATGGATGTTGAATTTGTCAAATGCTTTTTTTACATCTATTGAGATGATCATGTGGTTTTTGTCTTTTATTTATGTGGTGTATCACATTGATTAATTTGCATATATTGAACTTGTGAACTTGCGATGAATCCCATTTGGTTGTGGTGTATGATCTTTTTTATGTGTTGTTGGATTCAGTTTACTAATACTTTGTTGAGAATTTTTGCATCTATATTCATCAAAGATATAGGCCTGTAATTCTCTTTTTTGGTGGTGTTTTTGGTTTTGTTATCAGGGTGATGTTGGCTTCATAGAATGTTGTTAGAAGTGTTCTCTCCTCTTGAATTTTTTGGAAGAGTTTGAGAAGGATTGGTATAGTAAGTTCTTCTTTGTGTGTTTGGTAGAATTCACCTGTGAAGCCATCTGGTCCTGGACTTTTGTTTGTAGAGAGTTTTTAAATTACAGATTCTATTTCACCTCTAGTATTCAGTCTGTTCAAGTTATCTATTTCTTCTTGATTCAATTTTGGTGGACTATACGTTTCTAGAAACTTGTCCATTTCCTCTAGGTTGTCAAATTTGTTGGCATATAATTGTTCATAGTACTCCCTATGGTTTTTTGTATTTCTACGGTATTGGTCGTTATTTCCACTTTTTCATTTCTTATTTTGTTCATTTGGGTTCTCTCTCCTTTCTTCTCAGTAAGCCTGGCCAGAGGTTTGTCAGTCTTGTTTACCCTTTCAAAGAACCAGCTCTTGGTTTTATTGATTTTTTTTCTTTTTTTTTTTAATCTCTATATTATTTATTTCCTCTCTTGTTCTTTATTATTTCCTTCCTTCTGCTGACTTTAGGTTTTGTTCCTCTTTTTCTAATTCTTTTAAGTGATAGGTTAGGTTGTTTGAGATTTTTCTTGTTCTTTGAGGAAGGCCTGTATCGCTATGAACTTCCCTCTAAGAACTGCTTTCACTGCATCCCATAGATTTTGTATGATTGTGTTTTTAATTGTCATTTGTCTCAAGGTATTTTTAAATTTCCTCTTTGACTTCATCATTGACAGTAAATTTCAATTTACATTGGTATCAATCAGCTTTCCTATAAACCAATCAAAAGATATATTTTAACATTTGTAGCAAATGAATTTAAAACTCAATAAATTATTTGAATCATTTAGAATAAGTTGGAAAATTCTTTTTTAAATGTGCAGATAAAGGAGCTTTATAGGTGCTGTACTTAGTCATTTTCAGCCATGATATCCCATTAAACATGGAAAATTTTGCAAAGATTTGTATTCAAAATTCTCTCCCTATAACACACATTTCTCTCAAAAATAAGTTGATTTTTCACTAACTGCTAAAGTACTATTTTTATCTTTAAGGAACAAATTAAATATAAGCATTTTTTTTCTAAAAAAACTTCTGGGTAAAATACATACTTGGAACAATTGTCTTTTTGTGATGAAAAATGACTTACTCATCTTGGCCTCATCGGTCCTTGGGACCTTTGTGCACTTACTCCAGCAGCTAATGCAGCAACATTCTTTGTGGACTTCAACCCACTTCACACACATACAAGCTAACATGCCTCTCCTCCAGCCCTGGGACTCCCTTTTGGTGCTGAAGCATAAGATGCCACAGGACTGCTTGGCAGTCATGCAAAAGTCAGAGTGTGGGGGAATTAAAGCCCCACAGGCTGAACCTTTGTATTAGTTAGAGTTCTCCAGGGAAACAGAATCAATAGTATATATGCATATATAAAGTGATATTTATTATAAGATATTGGCTTGTGTGATGATGGGGCTAGGAAGTCCCACAATCTGCTATTTGCAAGCTGAAGACCTAGGAAAGCCAGTGGTGCAGTTTGAAAGCCTGAGAGCTGGAGCCCTGAGTCTGAAGTTTTGAGAGCCAGGATCGCCAAGGGCAGTAGAAGATCCATGTCCCATCTCATGTATGCATTCAGGCAGAAAGTAAATTCAACTTTTGTCTGCATTTTGTTCTTTTCAAACCCTCCACAAATCAGATGGTCCCCCCAACCCCAACACTGGTGAGGACAATCTGCTTTAATTAGTGCACCAATTCAAATCTAATCTCTTCCAGAAACACCTTCACAGAAACACCCAGAAATAATGTTTAACCAGGTGTCTGGACATCCAGTGGCTAGACACGTGGACAGATAACATTAACCATCACAATCTTTCATTAAAAGAAGGAGGCCAGAAGACTATTACTTCCTAATTTGTCTTCCCAAGGGATGATGAAGGGAGGATGAAGTCACTTATACTGTTTCATGGAAGATGATCTCATAGACTGAGCTGTGGCATTTGATACTAATGGTGACAAACTTGATAATGCAACTTTGTATTGGCTCTTTCTCATTCCCTGCCACACTCCCCTGTTCTGTCACATGACACTATAACACATAAACCTTCCCTTCAGACTCTGAACCTAATGTAATATAAATACTTTTCCCTGAGATAAGTTATGAACCTTTTATTGTATAAAATATATTCATGGTAATACTTCTTCTAATTATATACTATTTCAGATAATATAGGAGGTATAACCACCTGATCTATTCAGCCAAAAACATATAAACTGCACTACGTGGTAATATGATTTTACACAAATGTGGGTGCCAGTGTAAAATCTTCCACACTGTGGGACTCTTTCCTCAGTCATACCTCACATTCTGTAAGTAAAGTGTGAACATCTGTCAGAAGGTCTGATTTTAGTCAGATACATATATATGGATCTCCAGTCAATCCATATATTAAACATAAGTAAAGTTTAATATCTCTATCTGTATTGAGTTGACTACGCACCCCTTTTTGGGGACATACATCTCACTAGGGAGATAAGTGTTCTAGAAGTTACAATCAATGTCTCTATTGCAACAGTTACCTCCATGATAGTAGTGAAGTCATTAGTCATCTATTCCCCACAAAGAAAGAGTTATAGCCACATAGGTGGGAAAAATAATATTCAGAAATTGCCAAAATTAATTTTAATTGCTTCCTGAAATGATACAAGGCAATGCTTTTTAGAGCAGAGGATTATTTTCTTAAACAGTATTTACTAATTTCTTACTCAACATCTAAATATAAATTAATTGTTCATTTTGAGATAAATTATTCTATCAAAGATTTTGTGTATCATCTACCACTAATTTCATATTTTAAGTATAGATATTAATTCTGAGCCTCAATTGAAAATATTTGACATTATACTCGGACTTATTCAAATTATATCTCCTCTGATATTAGTCATCTCCTGCTCAACTCATTTATACTTTAGCATTTAAACTGATATTTTCTGTTCTATAAAAAGTAATATTATTTCACAAATTTTTAAGAATATGTGTTTAGTTCATAATAAGTTTTGCAGACATTAGGGAAAGTTTACCTCAGAAAACAGGCAAAATTCTAACAGCTACATACTGGCTAAAGATCAAAAATCACATATTAAGTAAATACTGTTGTTTAAAGTTATAATTTAAATACCAGTCATAATTAAGTATATTAAAAAGTTTGATGTTTAACTTAAATAATTGTATATCAACAGATGACATTCCAATCATAACCTCCAATTAGAAGGAATATTATGTAGATCTTTTAAAAAATGTTCATTTGTTCACTCTCATCTTTCTAGTCTAAGATGACTGCCCTATGCAGCCAGTCATAGTATTGTTTTTACAAGTAATGTACTATTCATTATAACATTTATAAAGCAAACAAACTGTTTTCAGATTAACCCTTCCAGAAAGATGGTTCATAATTAGGCCACTCTCTTAGCGTGGGTTTGCCGGAAACCATGGCCTGGTAACATCTTATGGGCTATTACTTTATCTTAGATTCCAGTTCCAAGGAGGCAAGAGTGAGAAAAATAGGGTGTGAGGCAGAGCGTGTTAGGAAGAGTGCATTACCCAGTTGCCATTGTTTGGTACTGAGCACAACTGATTGCTTGTCATAGGACTGTCTTCCAAGATATCATATAAATCACTTCTTCTCCAGACACTCTATAAAAGAAGGGAGAAGAATTTACACGCCAGCTCTTATTTCCCATTGCAAGAAGTTCTCTGCACAGGAAATTACTCTGTTGCTCTCCCAAGCTGGGTCTGCCTGGGTTATGAGGGGGTCCTATAGCCTCTTATGATTCAGAGGCAACAGGGAAGTCCTGGTGTAGAAGGTGAGAGGCAAATGACACAGGCTTGAGGAGAAGTGATGTTGCATTGTAGCCCTGAGGAATTGGTTATGTGGATGCAGCAGAGCACAGCCTATAGAGAGTTCATGACAACAGCAGTGGCTGGGGTAAGACAAGAATGTTTGAGGAAATGCCAAAGAGTTATCTTATGGAGTTGCCAACTGTGTGTCTATTTTCCTCACTTTAAAAAAAAAATTCAAAAAGTAACACAGACCCAACATAGAAAAGGAATATTTTAGAAAGAAAAACGCAGCCAAAAATTACTATTTATGTTTAGTTGAATTCTCTTCCAAAATTGTAGTTTCTTTATATTGCTCACATAATGGATATCTAACTTTTTCTAAAACTATTTACTTAAGTATATAAACATACAGTCTCATGGTAAAATTTCAAAAATACAGAAAAATATAGCTACAAGTGAGAAAGCAACCTTCATTTCTCTAGCCTTCTTGCCCCAAACCCTCACCCTTGTCCAAAATAATAGTTTGGTGTAGGATTCTATCAAGCCATTTTCTATATATATACACACACACATATATACACATATATATATACACACACATATATATACATATATACACATATATTGTATAAATTATACACTTTATTTTTTAATAAGTAAGATTTTATATACATAAATAGTCTGTGACCTGCATTACTCAATTACATCTTTGATATATTTCCATGTTAGAATACCTCAAAATATGCCAATTTTTTAATAGTTTTAAAGTATTACATAGTATGAATACATGTAATGAATGTAGCAGTAACGTTTTAATGAATATTTGTGAAGTTTTCATTTTTTCACCATTGCAAACAATTCTCAATGAACATTTTTGTATGTGTGTCTTTATACACATTATTTTTTAAGAGTATGGGTTCTGACAAATCCCAGGTCTCCTACTTCCTAACTCTGTGTGACCATGAACATGTGGAAAACCTCTCTGGTCCTCAGTTTTCTCGTTTGTAGAATAAACAATAGTAGTATTTACCTGATAGATAGTTGTTGTGAGAATAAGTTTGGAGCATTCAGAAAATTTCTAGCATGTTGGAAGCATCCAATTTGTGTTAGCTATTATTACATGCAAGTATTTCTGTAGATACGTTTCTTAAGTAGGGTGGATAGTTAAAGGGTATATGCATTATACCTTTGTATAGATACTGCCAAGTTACCCTACAAAAAAGCAGTACCAATTTAAACTGCCGTTAACAATATATGAGAGTGCCCAAGTCCATACATCTTGTCAGTATTGGATATTATCACTTTTAATTTTTGTCAGTGTAATGAATAAAAAAATACTTTATTCTTGCATATTCCTGATTACTGGTAAACATGATCATGTTTTCATAGCTATTAGTCATTTATACTTCTTCTGTGAATTGCTTGTTCATGTCCTTTGGCCATGTTTACATTGATTTGTCTTGATCTTATTTGTTTGTGGGTCTTTTTTATATAATATAGATATTAAAAATTGATATGTATAGTGCAAATATTTCTCTTCAGTCTGGTTTGTCTTTTAAGGTTTTTTTCAATGGTTTCCTTTATCTTGCAGACATTTTAATTTTAAAAAAAATAAATTTATTTATTTATTAATTTATTAACTTTTTGGCTGTGTTGGGTCTTTGTTGCTGTGTGCGGGCTTTCTCTAGTTGCGGTGAGCGGGGGCTACTCTTGGTTGCGGTGCGTGGGCTTCTCACTGCGGTGGCTTCTCTTGTTGGGGAGCATGGGCTCTAGGTGCACAGGCTTCAGTAGTTGCAGCACGCAGGCTCAGTAGTTGTGGTTCGTGGGCTCTAGAGTGCAGGCTCAGTAGTTGTGGCACACGGGCTTAGTTGCTCCGTGGCATGTGGGATCTTCCCAGACCAGGGCTTGAACCCATGTTCCCTGCGTTGGCAGGCAGATTCTTAACCACTGCGCCACCAGGGAAGTCCCAGACATTTTAATCTTATGTGCTCAAATCTACCAACATTTCCATTATGGTTTCTGATTTCTGGGGCTGGCTTAGTGAAGATTTCCCTATGTAAAAATTATGAAAATAGTTACTTATATTTTCTTCTAATATATTTATATTCATTGGTTTTATTTAATGCTAATTTGTCTTGAAGTTTTTTGTGTGTATGGACTAAGCTTCAAGATTTTTAATTGTTTCACTGATCTATTAATATATTCACATAAACAATTCTCCACTTCTGCTTTTCCTTCACTGTTTTTTAAATTTTTTAAACAATTTTTTGTTTTTATTGAAGTATATTTGATTTACAATATTGCACTAGTTTCAAGTGTACAGCATAGTGATTCATTTTTTTACAGATTATATTCCATTATCAGTTATTACAAGATATTGAATATAATTCCCTGTGCTATACAGTAAACCCTTGTTGCTTATCTATTGATATTTTATGTTTAGTAGTTTGTATCTCTTTATCCCATACTCTTAATTTGTCTGTCCACACTTCCCTCTCCCCTTTGGTAACCGTAAGTTTGTCTGTGAGTCTTTCTGTTTTGTATATAGATTTATTTATATTATTTTTTAGATTCCACATATAAGGGATATCATATAGTATCAGTCTTTGTCTGACTGATTTCACTAAGCATAATATTCTCTAGGTCCATCCATGTTGCTGCAATGGCAATATTTCATTCTTTATTATGGCTAAGTAATATCTCATTTTATATATATGTATATATATACATACGTATGTATATATACATACTTATGTATATATACATAAGATTTATATATATATATATATATACACATTTATATATATATAACACATCTTCTTAAGCCAATTGTCTGTTGATGGGCACTTGGGTGACTTCTTATTAAAATAATACATTCTCAATATAAAAAGTTTAAACAATAAGGAAAGTTGAAATAAAAACATCACTCCAGTTCCCACTGTCAACAAATTTTCATTGAGTGCCTACTTTGTACACTGAACTAGACACTGAAGATCTAGCAGTGAATAACTCCAATAAATTTTCCTGCCCTCATGGTACTTATATTCTAGAGGGTCAAAAATCATATTTAACATTGGAATAAAAATCATCCCAGACATTTCTTTACACAAATATATACAAATGAGAGAATAGTTTGATAGAGAGAAGAAGTATGTTATAATGGGATGACACAACCTGTTTCAAATAAAAATATTAAAGTTAATTTTATTGGAATTTACCAAAGGTGAAAGGTCCTAATGTGACTGAAACAATTAACATCAGATAAATGTTTCTTGATCTCCAAAAGATATTAAGGTTTTTTTTAATCATGCTAGCTTGAGGAAATATTAAAATCATTGAGTTTGAAGTCATTGTGTATTTTTTTAATTCCTTGTTTTAATTTTAGCCATTTGTTGATTGACTCCCTAATAATAAATAGAGGAAACCAGCATGCTTAAAAGCTTCCTCCTGTCTCCTTTTTATCATCTCCCAATCCTATTGGTATTTATTCCATCAGTTTGAATAATATCTACCCTCTGTCCTCTGACATAATATCCACATTGCTTAGTCTTAGTTCTATATTTAAATGGATTTAATATTCACTAGAGTCCTTTTATCACAATTTCTCCATTCCTGAGTTGTATTGTAATTTTTTCTTTTTTTTTTCTTTTTTTTTCTTTTTTTGGTTTGGCTGGATTTATTTGAATCACAACTCTTCCCTGGGTCTCCAGCCTGCCAGCCCTACCTGCAGATTTGGACTTGCCAAACCTGCACAATTGTGTGAGCTAATTTATTTAAAAGTTCTCTCTCTTTCTCTTTTTATGTATATATCCTGTTGATTCTGTTTCTCTGGAGAATCCTGACTACTACAGTAGTAGGAATTCTTTCATTATTTTCTTCTCATAAATATTTCATGGTTATTCTCATATTCCAAATGAAATTAAAAGTTATCTTGTGAATTTCCATAAAAAATACTATTAGAATTTTTAATTGGATTACATTAAATTTGTATATTAATTTTTAAATAATTGTTACAAAAATTATTTTTTCCCTCCAGAAATAAGGCAAATCTTCCCAGTGATTCAGAGCTTTATGTATGTTGTTCCAAAAGTTTTGTAACTTTCTTAATAGAAATTATACATATTCTCTTCTTTACTTTTATTCTCAAATCATAAATATTTCAAGCATACTGTCAAATACGTAGAATAGTATAACAACCATATACTCAGAATTCAGATGTAAACAATATAAATGTATTCCCATGCTTGTTTTAAATTTTTATTTAAATAAATAAAACATTTGAATACACTTGCTACTCCTTTGGTGGTTGTCCCCAAATTCCATTTCCTTCACAACATTACTAATCACTAGTCTGAAGTTGATATTCCTTCTTACCCATATTTTATGCTTCCTAGATAAATATGGGAGCCTAAACAATATGAAAATTAGTTTGTATGTTAAAATTTATATAAAAGGTTTGACATATTATATATATTATCCTTTTGCAACTTGTTCTTTTGATTCAAAAATACATTTTTGAGAAATATCTGTATAGATACATATAGGTCTAGTTCACTTATTTAACTTGACCTGTATCATTCTATTCTGTAAATATTAAAAAATGTATTATTTGTTCATTAAGGGACAATTAGATTGTTTGCAGTGTTTTATGATCAATGTTGCATTGTGGACCTTATGCATATCTCCTTGTACACATGTGCAAGATTTCCTGTAGGATATAAAATAGATACCCAATTTCCAGTTTTTAGGATAAGAACATGTTCAGCTTTACTATATATTGACAAATTGCTCACCAATGCAGTTTGCCAAATAGGGTTGTTATCCAACCAAGCTTAAGTCAACTCGCCCATGCAATAAAGCCAATCTACTGACACTAGATTGTGGTGAAGGAAAGTGCAACATTTATTGCAGGGCACCAAGCAAGGAGTACAAGGAGCTAGTGCTTAAAAGACCCAAACTCTCCTATGGCTTTCAGGGAAAGGTTTTTAAAGACAGGATAAGGGAGAGGGGTTGTGGGGTGCATGATCAGCTCGTGGACATTTTGATTGGTTAGTGGTGAGGTAGTCTGGAGTCAGTATCATCAGCCTTCTGGTTCCAACCCGTCTGGGGTCTAGGTGCTTGTGGGCAGCACACAGTTAAATTCTTCCACCTTGTGGGGGTTTCAGTATCTGCAAAACAGCTCAGAGGACATGGCTCAGAATATTATCTATATCCCTTGAGGGGGAACTAAAGGTCTTGCTTGACTGTTTTCCTTTTTTTCTGCATTTTCTCATTTCTCTGATTAAAATTATTTTTTGGAACTTGGGGAAGGCCTAGGAGGCTAAAGTTTTTCTGCAAACAACAGACAGGTAGAGGAAATGGGGAGAGGCAGGGTCCTGTCCTGGGAAGGCCCCGTAGGGTCCTGCTCAGTTACAAGATGGCATTTGGCTGCATGTGTAAAAGAAACTAACTATAGCAACTGATATGTTTGCAATTCTCTTTGTCTTTATTCTTGGTGACAGGATAGTTGCCACAGCTTCAGCCATCATTTTTAAGTACAAATAAGGAAGTAGAGTGGATAGGGCAGAGACAGCAAAAGTTTGCACAGAACCACCACCAAAATATTTCTCCTTATGTCTCATTGGCCAGAAAAGTTTCACACAGAGCTGCTATCTGGAAGGATGGCTGAGAGAGAGGGGAAAAGTCATGTCTGGATCAGACTAGTCGTGAGTCATCATTGGGACCCTACCTCTTTTTGTTCTGGACAATATTGTGTGTTTATTCTTTAGGAAGAAAGGGATGAATATTGGATAGGCAGTTAGCAGTGTCTGCTATAGTAGTTGCTCAAATTCATGCTTTTATTAGCGACTTTTTGGTTGTTTGATTTGGGGGTATGTATGTGTGTGTGTGTTTTACATGCTAACACTTTAAGGCTTTTTTTTTCCTAGTTAATTCGAGTTTTGTATATCTGTTCTGTGTTATAGGTAAACTCAATTGTTCACACTGGCATTTTTCTGACACTAAAATAGTTGAGCATTTTTTCATATGTTTATTAGCCATCTGGGTCTCTTCTGTGAACAGTGTTTATGTCTCTTTTGTTATTCTTCATCTGTTTGAGGAGCTCTTTATGTAGTCTAGACATGAAGTATTTTATAAATTGTATACATTGTAAATAACAAGTCTGTGACTAGTCTTTCAATTTTATTTTGATGTCTTTATTGGAACATAGATTATTAATTTAATGTTATCTAATTGTCAATATTTTCATTTTTGTGCCTGGTTTATGAAATTCTTCCCTATCCTCAAGTCATAAATTCTCCTCTATTGTTCTAACACTTTTAAAGTTTTGCTCTTTACATTTAAATTTCATTCATCTGGGTTATATTCTCAGAAATAGTGTAAAGCAGAGATTTTATTTTTTCCAATGTAGTAAACAGTTATCCCAGCATCATTTATTGAGTAGGGTTTTTTTGGTTGGTTTTTTTGGGTTTTTTTTAGCCCTGAATTGTAATGTCATGCCTGTCATATACCAAGGTCTCACATATGTGTGTCTGTTCCTATCTCTGGGTTTTGTTTTATTGGTCTATAAATTTATTCATGAAACAACAACACAGCTTTACTAATTTAACTTTAGGATATCAATATTTAGTAGGGCAATACCAGTGGCACATTTACGCATTGCATGGGAAAACATTAAGTCATTGTATAAACCATCGTACAAACAGCTGACATACAGATATTCTATTGATTTTGGTACCTTGCTCTTATATTCAGGAACTCTGCTTAACTGTCATATTAGTTCTAATTGTTTGGTTGTGGATATTATTGGATTTCTGTACAAATAATCTTCGAATAATAAATATTTGATTCTTCCTAATTCATACAACTGTTATTTCTTTCTTATTTTATTTCACTGGTTAGAAACTCCAGAGCAATGATGATTACTGGTGGAGATAATAGGTATTATTTGCTCATTCCTAATACTAATGGGGATGTTATAATGCTCAAACATTAATCCTGGGATAAACCATCCTCAACAATAATGTACTTTTTAAAATACTTGTTTGATTCAATTTTTCAACACTTTAAGATATTTGCTTGTGTAGTCATAACGGAGGTTAAACTATCATTTTTCTTTCTCTTACTTGCTTTTCTAGTTCTGGTACCTAAAATACATTAACCCCATAAAAGCAGCTGTAGAATTTCCCTCTTTTTCTACTTTTTAAAAATTTTTCTGCACAAAAAAGGAATTTTTCTGTCCTCTGAAGTATTGGTAAAGCCTGCCTGTAAGATTTTCTGGACTTGGTGCCTTTATTTGCTATAGATTATTGTCTGCTAACTCACTTTCTCTGGTGGTTGTTTCATCAGATACAAGTTTATTCCTTTTGAGTTAATTTAGGTAATCTAAATTTTTATAGAAAATTTTCCATTTGAGTTAGTCTTAAAATTTTCTTTTATAAAATTTAACATATAATTTTCTTATGATCTTGGTATTTTAATTTGTACTATACCTGTAATTATTTTATTTCTATTCTTAATATTATTTATTAATGTCCTCTCTTTGCATTATTGGTCATTCTTTCTGATAGTCTTTTATTTTTATTACTCTTTGGGAAGATCCAGCTTTTGGTTTATTGATCAATGTACTTAGTCAAGGACCCAGTCATCTTTCTTCTTGTGGCATACAATCTTCATCATGTGGTCTCCACGGTCACCCCAAAATGGGAACAGAAAATGGAGGATGGGGCACATAATTATTTCTGTGTACCAGGACTAGAAGTGGCATAGGTCGTTTCTGTCCACATCACCCCAACCCAAGTGTAAGACATCTGAGAAATGTATTTGAACTGCTGGTCTGGAAGAAAAGGAGAAAAGGAACGTTATGTGACCATTTCACTCTTAGTTCTACATGAAGAATATACTCATCTTCTCTCCAGGGAAGACAACCCAAAGTGCCTTCCAGTCAGTGCATTCTAAGTCCAAAATATCTGAGGAATGTGCAGTCTTCTCCAATACGTGACTATTTGGCTTCTCCTAAAATGGAATCCTATGAATGAAAGATAAGCTTATCTTCACCACCACTCCCAAACACACAAACACACATCTAACATAAAATAATGGATCACAAACAGGATAACTGTGATAAAAACTCTGATCAGTATGGGGGAAAATGGAAGACATGTAGCAATACATAATGCATATCTGTCTTCAACAACAAATCTCAAATATCACTGCAGAATGGAAGAGTCTGAAAGGTCACACATCAAAAGAGTTAATATATCAGACCTAGAAGTGGCAAATGTAATTGGATATATTCCATTGGCTAAAATTCAGCTACACTGTTCTAATAAAATTATAAGAAGCCTATGGAAGGATTTTAGCTGCACACCAAAAAAGAAGAGAAGAAAATGAATATTGATAAGCTCCAGCAGTCCTTGTCTTCACAGTGAATTGATCCTTTTATCATTAAGTAGTCAGCTTCTTTAACCCCAATAGTGATATAGCTACAAAGTGTTTCTTCTAATATCAATATTACTCTGCCAGATTTATTTTGGTTTCTTTGTGTAACCTTTTTCACCCCATTATTATCACCTCATTACTTTCAATTTGCTGAGATTATTATATTTTAGGTGTGTTTCTTGGGAAAAAAAAGTATAGCTTAAACTTAGGTTTTCAAAAATCTAGTCTGAGAATCTCTGTATTTTTCAGGTGAAGATAATCCATTTTCAGTTTTACAAGTTTGGTGCTAGGAAACAAATATCTTCAAAGGATAAAACTGTCTTTTAAGATTTATTGCAAAATAAAGACAGTTATCAGGAAAAAAACCTAGTTTACCACTTGCAGACCCTCCTTAAAAGAAATGCTAAGGTATATGGGATGTAAGAAGCAATCTCTGTGTTTTAAAAAAACGTGGTAAACATGTTGATAAATCTTATTAAGCACTGTAAAAAATGACTAATCTTAGAGTGCTTAAAAACAAGGAGGACTTAAAATACAGTATAACTAAATATAGGAGTGGGATATCAAGCTTAAAATATTTCAAAGTAGTTGACTTTGGAGGGAACAGAAGAAAAATATTTGTGGAAACTGTGGGCTACAGGAATAGGTTTGGCAACTAGTAATAAAGAGAGAAGAAAGTCACAGGAGTATTTTTGGATGAAGCACTTTCTCTAGCAGGACATGAATCAAAGTAATTCTATAGTAAGGTAGGCTAACAGCTCTGAAGAAAGAACTCAAAGCGTACAATGGCTCAAACACAATAAAACTTTATTTTTCTCACAGTAAAACCGACCAAGACAGCTGCAGGTTCCTGGGTGGAGATGAAAGGGATTCTACTCCATGCAATCATTCAGGGACCCAGGCAGAAGAAGGCTTTTCCATATCTTCCACGTTGAGCATTAACATCTATCCAGTGAGGAGGAAAGGAGCATGTTGTGCCTTTCTCAATGCATCATAGCAGGAGGCAATGATGCTGTCGCGTCTCAAAGTAACATCATCAGTATGAGACGTGTCAGCATCATGAGCCTCCTGCTATGAGGCAATGAGAAGGGCACATCACTTCTGTGGTGAGCTTGCCAAAAATGCCTAATCTGAATGTAATCCTAAGGAGACGTCAGATAAACCCAAACTGAGTCACATTCTTCAAAATATGTGACTTGTACTCTTCAAAAGTGTCAAGGTCATCAAAGACAAGGATCTCTCAGATTGGAGGAGACCAAGGAGACATGACAACTAAATGTAATGTGTGATCAATTAATGACATTTTAATAAGATCTACAGATTAATTAATAGTTATTAATTTCCTGCTCTATAATCATCCTGTGATATTAACATTTGAACTATCTAGGTGAAGTAAATACAGAAATTCTTTGTAATATTTAATAATTTCTTATAATCCTGAAAATTTTTCAAAATGAAAAAAAAACTTTTAATGAATAAGCAAATTAAGTCCCATCATGCTTCCACACAGATGGACAGCTGTTGTCTGACATAAAAAGTTTTGTGAAGACCACTCAGGTGCCACTACTCTGTTTTTCATCCTATATCTAGAGTATCATTAGATTAGCTGTACCCGTGTGGTATTTTTTAATAACTAGGGTGACCCCTACCCTTTCTGGAGTGTAGCTAACACACACGTCTACCTGAGGATATAAGTGTTTAATCCCTAACAGTCCTGCAACAGCAGGCATCCAGATCACGAATCTAACGTGTTTGGAAGTTCCCACACTCTCTCAGTTATGCCTCCGGTATTCCTCTCAGACTCTTTAGTGTCTGGAGAGACAGGGAAGTCCAGTCTGCCTCCAAGCATTAGCTATAGAAGAGTGCAGTATAGAAGCTGGGTGACGTCTTGGGTTTTCTAATGCCTCAGATTCTAAGGTCGTATTGTCTCCAGCAATCTTGACTGGTCCTAATCCAGGATTATATTCAGTTAACAGAATTTTTACCTGAACTAATCAGGGTCCTTTGAGTTAAAGGACATGGAACAGTTGAGATTAGGGATAGAGTGGACCAGTGCTGTTGAGCCCAAGATGAAATGGGAACACATCGTTTTCTGTATAAGTGATACAAGCTCAGAGAGGAGGCAATAGTGAAGACTCTCAGGTGGAAAGGATGGGCCACAAGAAAAAAGTTGGCGACTTTTCTCATTTATTAAAAAAGAAAATCAGAAGTGTATTCTCTGATGGGGCACTTTGTCTAGGGTACTGAATTTAGTTAAGGTAAACTAAACTGACTAAGACCTGTAATAATTTGACCCCAAGTTTATAATGGTTCAAACATAATGGAAATTTATTTCTCTCATACATAAACAGACCAAGGCGGCTGAAGATTTTTAGGTTGCATTGTGGTTTATTTGCCCCACCACAGTCATTCAGCACTTCAAACTGTAGCAGACTTTGCCTACTTCCACTTATGCCTTCCAAGATCATCCTTTAGCAAGTGAAAGAGGAAAGGAGAATGTAGGATCACATGGACCTGGTCTAAAAATGACACACCACACTTTCTTAGATTCCACTGGCTAGAATTCAGTCGTATGGACATACCTAAATGCAAGGAATGCTGGGTAGTGCTTAGTGGTTTGTCCTAGAATAAAAGGAAAAGGTCATAGTGAGCAGAGGTTGTGCCTGTGCCAAAGACTCCCATACACGCATATGCTTTGTAAACAACTAAATTTTTACCATTTCTTTCTAGGCGCTATATATATATATATCAGAGTCTTTGTTCTCTAGAAGACTACAGGGATTATAGATGTTGGGATACTGGAAGCATTCTGTTTACTCCTACTCTTCCTAAGGTATAGCTTTTTTTTTATGACAGATGGGGAGGAGGTCAAAGTACAAAATATGTGTAGTCCTTAAGAGAGTTGTCCTCTCTTAGAAGAACAGACCATGAGAGGGTATTGGTGCTTGCATTGGATTGCAAGCCCCCCAAAGTTGGTTCCTCTTCACTACCTTTTTCAAATTCATCCTTCCTATCCTTCTGTAATGAACTTGGATGTTGTGTGAAGTATTTTAAGCATCATGAAATCAATGTGAAGGATTCATCCCTTGCAAGATCCATCAGATTCCCTTTGTTTTGTAGCTGCTCCTTTTGATTTCTTTCAGTTGACACTAAGAGAGACAAAGCAAAGAAATTCATGCAAAGAAATTTCTATGAAAATGCAAACCCTTCACCACTTTTGGAAAGAAGATGAATACAATTTTTTAATAATGCTAACCTCCAAGCATTATCCTTATAAACGAAATACAGCGTGCTATAGTAAGAATACAGGCAAATTATGGGCTGTCTATATATTAAGATACTAAATGGAAACAAATTCATTTTTGCAACTATAGCCACTCTGTCTTGACTGTTCCATTCTTCAATCCAAAAGTGTATGGGATTCCAAAAGTGTATTGGATTCAGAATTAGAAGACTCAGTTCTAGTTCCTGTTCTGCCACTTAGTAACTTGAATTTTGGCAACCTAATTTCTCTATATAATGTATTCATCTGTAAAATGGGGATAACAAGAACTGCTTTGCCTCACCAGGATGTTATGAAGTAGAAATGAAATACAATATACGACAATTTTATAAATCACTATACAGATTACATTTTTACATGATCACTAATGGTCTTAGGATCAGAGTGACAAGGATCTGATCCAGGGTGTTTTCTTATTTCTGACATTACCTCATGCTCTTGGCCATGGTTGTTGACCTTCAGGGCATTGTGCCAGAGATACCTTTTTGTGTTTTTATTCCGTTTCTGGTTTCCTGCTAGGATGTGTTTTTTTACTTCTGTTTTTTAAGCAAAATTTCATTCTTTAGCAAATGCACTTCAGTTGATTGTAGTTTTTATTTTTATACTACCAGAGCTCTGTCATTTGTAAATCTATTTTATTAAATTTAAAAATCAACTCATTTCAAAATGATTAAATAATTTTAAAAGACTAATAGAAATACTCCAAAGGTTTTGCAAAAAAAAAAAGGAAATCCATTGCTGCATCTTAATTACAAAAAATTTTTGACAAAATTTGGTTAATATGAAAAGAAAACATTATAATGAAGGAAATGACTAAATTTCATATGATCAATGGTAATACATAAAAATATGTACGTATATCTAATTATTTATTATAAGGAAAAAAATATATGAAAAAGCAGTAAGTTTTCCATGCCCACAAATGTTCCTTTATTTTCAGATCACTGCTGCAAAGTTACTGGTTTACTCAGACTTTCCCTAGGAAACAGTCACCATCTGCCTGATTAGTCTGTTTCCTTGGTATCCTGCCCATTCTAGCTATTTAAGTTTCTGCTCTATTTCGAGAAATGTACTCATTAGGATGGTCACATCTGTTATCATTTGAAAAGAAGTACACATATTCAAAAAACATATAATAGAGTCTTGATATTTTATTAACTATAAACAGGAAAATCTCCTTTCAACTATCTTACCCTTAAGTGCTAACAAAGGATGACATGATCTCTAAGGTCCCTCTCTCAAATTCCATGAATCTGAAATAAAAAAGGAGTGCTCAAATAGTAAAATGACAACTTATACATTTTCATTACGTACATATTTATAAGCACATTAAAAAATATCATCTATTAAAGTTATTTGACTGAATACTAGCAGAGAATAACATGTAAAACATTTATATTGGCCTATTCTGATGACAATTTATATCTGCTTATCTCCTAAAGCTTCTGAAATGGTAACATACTAGTATCTTACATATATATATATATATATATATATATATCCTAAACTTTCTAGAAATGTATGCTTCACATGCTTCATGTGATATGATATTTTTATATTGTTTTCCTCTAATGTGTCCCATGTAATTGGTCACATAGTAAATATCTGACTCTTAGTTAGAATTCTTAGATGACCTTCCAAGATTCCCGGCCCCTGATGTACACATATCTTCTTCCACTTATTCAGTCAAAAACCATGTGTTGGTTTGAAGGGATTTTACAGATGTAATTAATTTCCCAAATCAATTGACTTTAAGATAGGGAAACCACCCTGGTGGGCTGGACCTGATCATATGAGTCTTTAATAACAGAGTTTTCTCTGCTGATCACAGAAGAGGAAGTCAGAGAGACACATTTTGACTGGTCTACAAGATGGCAAAAGCCAGCTGTGCATAAGGCCATGTAGCAGGGAATGGTGGGCAGCTTCTAGGAGCTAAGAGCAGCCCACAGCTGAAGGCCAGCAAGAAAGCAGGGTCCTCAGTCCTGCCACCACAAGGGGTTGAATTCTGTCAACAACCTGAATGAGCTTGGATGGGAACCTGAGCCCCAGATATGAAGTGCAGGCTCAGGCAACACCTTGACTTCAGCCCAGTGAGACCCTAAGCAGAGAATCCTGTCATGTCGTGCCTGGACTTCTGACCTACAGAACTTACAAGTTCCCTTTGATCTGGCCACTCTTATGACCTCCTTTTTTTTTTTAATCAAGAAAGAAGATCTACCACCCTTGGCAGATATATTTTGAGCAACTTTATATGTAGTAATTGGGAAGAAAAGTCAAAGAACATGTTATGAAAGTGACAGCATGGTACAATGAAAAACATTAATAAAACATCAAGGCAGAAAGAAGAGTTGCTAAACAACATTCTGATAGGGGTATGTTTCCCCTTGTCTTGGCCACTGATTACGAGAAGATTTTCTTAATTGAATTATTTAAATATAACAATACCTGGTTGAGTTCTTTAACTGTGATGTTTTTTGTTTTTTGTTTTTTTGGCTGTGTTGGGTCTTCGTTGCTGTGCACAGGCTTTCTCTAGTTGTGGTGAGCGGGGGCTACTCTTCGTTGTGGTGTACAGGCTTCTCATTGCAGTGGCTTCTCTTGTTGCAGAGCATGGGCTCTAGGCTGCACAGGCTTCAGTAGTTGTGGCACACGGGCTCAGTAGTTGTGGCTCGCAGGCTCTAGAGCACAGGCTCAGTAGTTGTGGTGCGTGGGCTTAGTTGCTCCTTGGCATGTGGGATTTTCCTGGACCAGGGATGGAACCCGTGTCCCCCTGCATTGGCAGGTGGATTCCTAACCACTGCACCATCAGGGAAGTCCTACCTGTGATTGTTTTAAAGGAAAAAAAGATTTGTTAAGGATTTCTATTCTATACAGAATAATACTTATATTCCATTAAACAGTTAATATAAGTGTATATATATATATATACTTTATTTAACAGTATATATATATATGAATAAAGCATATTGACTATAAAGGCTAGTCAATGGGGTCCTCATCAATAGAATACTGAAAGCTATCATTAAGGACAGGTAAAAAATAAATTTTGTTCTGGTCTCTAAATTTCTCTTTTTGTACCATTGGTCTTCCATTGTTTCACTTTCAGTTAACTTCCTATCTTGATCCTATCTTTCATTATACAGAAATACAAACTGCTCTGGTTTTATTAGAATAAGTTCAATAGTTGAAGAAAGAGTGTTTGGGGTGTAACCGGAGCTGTTATTCAGTTATTTATGCTCTATTTAACAATATCTGTTCTGATCGGTTGCCATCCATGCATTACTAGTAGTTAAATATATTGACTGCAGTTACTTGGATATTAGTACCTTCAAATAAGCCTGGCCTAAAAAGGTAAGTTATGAAAATAATATGACATACATGAAAGTACTTTGAAAAAAGTTAAAAATATCATGTAAAACAAGATATTACTATTATTGCATTTAAATGTATTATGTTGTCCCATAGTACCAGAAAACGTACTTACCTTTCACTTTGTGGAAGTCTAGGATTAAAACAGCCTTGCTTTAGAGATTCGGAAATGGAACTAAAATATCCCTGTCATGATATCAGAACAAAGTGGACATAAAGGCAAGAAGTATTGTTAGAGATAAAGAGGAAATTTTATAACAATAAAGGGGTTCATCCACCGGAAAAATACCATAATTCTAAATCTGTATGCACCTAAGAATATATATTTAAAATATATGCAGCAAAAATTGACAAATCTCAGAGGAGAAATATACAAAGCCACAAACATAATAGGATACTAATAAAACTCTCTCAAGAGTCAATAAAAAGAGAAGATAGACTATCACTGTGGGTATAGAAAATTTAAACAACACAATGAACAAATTTGAGCTAATCAGCATAGATAGAGCACTGCATCCAACAATGTCAGAATACAAATTCTTTTCAAGTGCCTATGAAATAAAATAAATAAAAGGCACAAAGATCATGAATAAATAAAACTGCCATTGTTTGCAGATATGATTGTGTACACAGAATATCCAAAAGACAACATACCAAAATTAATCTCAGATGAATTGTAGAGCTAAATGTGAAAGATAAATTATAAAGCTTCTAGAAGAAAACATAGAAGAATATCTTCATGTCTTTGGAGTAGGCAAAGGTTTCTTAAATGGGACACAAAAGATGATAAACTAAAAGGAAAAAAGATGTTTGGCCGTCTTTAAAGCCTAAAATTTTTATTTACCAAAAGACACCATTAAGAAAGTAAAAAGGCAAGCTATAGCATGGAAAAATGTATTTGCTGTTTATATGTTTAACAAATACTTCATATCTAGAATACATAAAGAATGTATACAAATAAAAAAGAAAATGATAATCCAATTGGTAACTGAGCAAAAGACTTAATAAAGCACTTCACCAAAAATAGCCAATAAAATGTGAAGAAGGTAAACAACTTAAATATTTGTCAGGGTAATGCAAATTAAAACCATAAAGTGACAACACTCTGTGTCACCAACATTGTTAAAATTACAAAGAGACAATATCAAGTGCTGGTGAGGATGCAGAACAACTGGAACACATACATGCTGTTAAGAGTGTAAACTGGAGCAACCACTTTAGAAATGTTTGGCAGCATCTACTAAAGCTGAATATATGCATACCATATGTTCTAGGAATTTCACATCTTGGCATAAACTCAACAGAAATGTATATACATGTTCAACAAAAGACATGGGTAAAATGTAACATCGCTATCTATAATAGCCAGAAACTGGAAACAAGCCAAATGTCCATCTACAGTGGAATCCATAATTGTATGTTCATACCATAGAATAATATATGGCAATAAAAATGAATGAACTACAACTACAACAACATAAATGAATATCACAAACAAAATGCTGAGTAAAATAATCCAGATATTAAAGAGAATATACTCTATGATTTTATTGATACAAGTGTAAAACAGGCAAAATGAATCTGTGATGTTGCATTCAAGTTAGTGGTTACCACTGGGATAAAGGGTGTAGGAACTGGAAAGGGGTTTCTAAGATTCTATCATTATTCTATTTATTGACCTTGTCACAGGTTACTTGGGAGTGCTCATTCTGTGAAAGTCAACTGAGCAGTACAGTTATTTGTATACTTCTATGCATATGTTATATGTCAGTAATATTTTATTAAAAAGCAAAACTAAAGCACCATCCGTCTCACCAGCAAAAAAACCTCAACAGAATAGCACTTCACTTACCTGTCTCTATGTACCTGAAAATGTAGATTAACTGAAAATTAAACTTAAAATCTTGTTAAGCTGGGAAATGCAAATCAAAACCACAATAAGATATCATTCTCACACCAGTCAGAATGGCTATCATCAAAAAGAACCCAAAGAACAAATGTTGGTGAGGGTGTGGAGAAAAAAGAACCTTCATACACTACTGGTGGGGGGAATGTAAATTGATGCAGCCACTGCGGGAAAAACATTATGGAGGTTTCTCAAAAAACTAAAAATAGAACTATGTGTAACCATGCAATTCCACTCCTGAGTATATATCCCCAAAAAACAAAACAAAACAAAAAAACCCCACTAATTTAAAAAGATACACATACCCCAGTGTTCATAGCAGCATTATTTACAATTGCCAAAATATGGAAGCAATCTAAGTGTCCAACAGATGAATGGATAAAGAAGATGTGGTACATATATACAATGGACTACTACTCAGCCATTAAAAAAGAATGAAACTTTGCCATTTGTAACATGGATGGACTTGGAGGGCATTATGCTAAGTGAAATAAGCCAGACAGAGGAATACAAATACTGTATGATATCCCTTACATGTGGAATCTAAAAAATAAAACAAACTAGTGAATATAACAAAAAAGAAACAGACCCACAGATATAGAGAACAAACTAGTGGTTACCAGTGGGGAGAGGAGAGCAGCGAGGGGAAATATAGTGGTAGGGGATTAAGAGGTACAAACTCTTAGGTATAAAATAAGCTACAAGGATATGTCGTACAACGCAGGGAATATAGCCAATATTTTATAATAACTATAAATGGAGTATAACCTTTAAAAATGGTGAGTCACTATATTGTACACCTGTAACTTATATAATATTGTACAACTATATACTTCAATAAAAAATAAAAATAATAAGAAATTAAAATATACTCAATAACTATTAGAAAATTGTTTAAAAGATTGTTAAGCCTATTGCTAAAACTTCAGATAAAACTATATAAGCACTAAATATTCATTTGAAATCAAAAAGCATGCTACTGATCTATAGATATTACACATATACACACAAACATTTTCACTCCTTTGTAGTACCAAAGATGATTGTTTATAACTAATTAATATCTGGACATTAATTTATACTTTAAACATGTGACTAAAGGTATTATCAATCAAATTATGTGATTAACAAATATTGAGGAGAAGGTTATGGTTTGTCGGTGATAATTAATCTTCTAATAGGATGTTCTAAAAAATTAAAATGATAGTAATCCAGAGGCAATTCAACTACTAATCTATGCCAGAGGCCATAAAGTCTAAGGTTTGGATAATTAAGGACAAAGAAATATATAAACTGGGGTAATCAGTGCCCCAAAATTTCAAAAGTAGGATAATGATACTAACATTTAATATGCAAGATAAAGAAGCTGGTGGTTTATAATAGGGTTATAGGTCCTGTGTTAGTTTTCTATTATTGCATAACGAATTGTCACAAATTTTGTAGCTTAAAAAAGGCACAAACTTTTTGTCATGGTTTCCGTGGGTCAGAAGTCAAGGTATGAGTTAACTGCATCCTCAACTCAGGCTCTCACCTGGGTGTCAGATGGAGTTCTGATCACATATAAAGCTCTGGAATCCTCTTCCAAGCTCACTGGTTATTGGCAGAATTCATTTTCTTGCCATTGCAGGACCGAGTTCCCTGCTTTTTTGCTGGCTGTCAGCTGGGACCTGTTCTCAGCTTCTAGAGGCTGCCCACCGTTCCCTACCACATGGTTGTCTCCACAATATGGCAAATCTTCAAGGTCAGAAGGAGAATTTGTCCCTTCAGTCAGCTTAGGTGGAGTCGTATATAATATAACCTAATCAAGGGAGTAAATATCTTGTCATATTCATAGGTCCTGCCCATACTCGAGAGGAGGGTCTGTATACCAGGGAGAGTGGATCCTAAGGTTCGTTTTAGAATCCTGCTTACATAGGCACACATTAATCACATATGAATTTCCAATATAAGGAGCAAATTTAATAAGCCACTCTGTCATGATGTGAAGATTAGAAAAGAATGTGAGAGACATATTTAAAGAAGGAGGAAGAGGAGGAGAAACAGTGATGGCTCAAAGTTAAAAACTACATAGATAAAACAACACAAACATAAAATGATATAAATTGAACATTATTGTCCTAAAGTACAGTATACAATTTTAAAATGAAACCCATTTGGGTTACCAATATTTGTACTTTTTACCCTAAAATAGTTCGTTTTAAGAGAAGTAACCCATACAAGGATGTTTTTTAATTTTTTTAATATCTTACAAAAAGAATAATTCTAGAGATCATTCACAAAAAAATAGGACGAATTTTGTTGTAGCTAACATATCTGTGAAACATAAACTGTCATTGAATTTGTTTAATAACTACAAGCATTTACACATATCTTAAATTGTAGTCAACATTTCTAAAATAAAATGCAACATTTTCTTCCCTGAAACTCCTGTTCCTTCCTAATTTATCTATTTCCATTCATGGCATCACCATCCTCCCAGTCACTAATAATAGAAACTTCAAAGTTATCTTCCATGCCCTTCCCTACCTTATCCCCATAACAAATAGAGTCAGTACGTTATATCATTCCCCTCATTCATTAAATAAACATTTACCA